>NC_084465.1:139755802-140955802 GCF_027409185.1 Cynocephalus volans
TACTTCCAGAATTCATTGAGAAAAGTCTGTGCATATATTCAGAAACCTCTTACAGGGACACACCTGCCATCATACACACTCCACCTCTCCCTGCCATGGTCCAATGCGAAGGACACATACTGGGAACTGCTGGAATAATTTTAGGAGCATGTTTTAAGAATAGGTAAATAGAAGATAATAAATTAAGATTTCCAAGGTATCTTTGAACTTCTCTGGGAAAATATTTAGACATTTGTAGAAGTAGCTGAACAGCATATGTGATCAGGGGATAAACTATTTCAGGAATAAAATATTATAAGAGCATTAGAAGAAATCAGCCGGGGCTTTACCAACTGCTGACAGTGGTCTAGAGACTGTCAGGAGAACTGATTGGCATGCTGTGATGTCCCCTGATGTTCTTTGGTGTAGTTCCTGTGTCTCCCCATGCACTCTTGCATATTTTTGTTTCCTCAAAATATTTTTTATTATTCATAACAAAAATAACTTTTTTTCTCTGATAATTTAAATATTACAAACTCATTATACAAAATTCACTTCTTACATCATGTATTCGGAAAAAAATAAAACTTACCTGAAACTCCACCACACTGATATAAATCAATACCATTTAACTCATGTGTCTATCGGCCATCTGGATTTAATCTTCTGTAAATTATTTAGTCATAACCTTTGACCATTCTTATTGCCAATTACTCACTAGTTTGCAAGCACTATTTGTATAGTACTAGTATTAACTGTTTGTGTCAACTGCTTGGCAAAAAGCTTTAGGAGATTTGCTATATCAACGTTTTTATATGTGTAGTATATTTATTTATGGATTTGGGGTGTTTGGTATTTTTGCTACGTAAAAGTTTTATATTTTATTTATTTTTGGCGGCTAGAACTTGGTGCTTATCGGCACCATGCTCTAACCAACTGAGATAAATAGCCAGCCCCTAAAAGTTTATACACTTATAGAGTGCAATGCATCTGACCTTTTGCGGGGGGGTAACTTATGGGTCTCCTGTTGCAGAGAGATGGGCTTTCTAGAACACTGTTGAGCTGGAGGCAGTGAAGTTGGGCATAGGTCTTGAAGAACTATATTATTTTGTTCTTAACCTTCATGAAATACCACCTTTGCCCAGACACACACCAATACCTACATTTTGTTTGAAATAATCACAGAGATGATCTCAAAATTATGTTCTTTTCCATAGTATCTAATAAGATACTACTAAAAAAGACACTAGCAGAGGGTGAAACACACCCAATAAAACAGTATCTTTCACATTCAGTTGTTTTTCGTTTTAAATGTACCCATGTAGAAAACATGTGAAAAATAGTTATCCATTCCAAGAAACCATTTCCCTTGAAATAATAACATCACTTTTTGAAGTATCCTCATGTACTACTTGACATAAATTTATAGATTATTTACTTAGGTTTATGTATCTTTTATTGATCTTTGGACTCTCATTTTGAGAAAAAGTTCCAGATGGAGTGTTTAGATGACATTTCTCTTCCTCTATGTTTTATTCATCACATGTGAATATTATTTTTGCCTATTACTTTGGTTTACTTCCACTAGCTTTATCAATGGGCATAAACAATAGAGAAATCTGAAATCACTGGATCTTATAAAGCATTCTTTAGCCATATTGTTTAAGGCCACTACTATTTCTACATGTAACATTTTAATGGACTATTACATTTTTTGGTTAACCTGTAAAACTACTTTTTCCCTTTTTGTTTCTCTAAGTCATGATGATGTAGTATACCAAGAAAAGGCATATATGGCTGATAAATAAGAGGTTACCTAACTTAAGAAACAAAATATATACCCCAGAGGTTCACTAGAATGTTATCATTAGTGTCTAGGAATAAGGGGCCTGGTCCAATAGACTCATTGAAAATGGTGCATCAGATGAGGAGTTTTTGAAAACTTAAACTTCAGTGATCCTTTGTATGAAAAGGCTCCAGAGACTAATGATTGACCAGGGAAATATCTTGCAATAATGCACTCTGATATCCAGGAACGCTACTTTCATTTTTTATAAAGGAAGAAACACTTCTCTAAACACTCAGAATGTAATATAATTATTCTCTTTCATTTATTGAATGGTAAATGACAGTATCTAAAAGTCATAAAATTAAAATAGCAGCCCTTTTCTTTTACGTGAATTTCTATCTAAATGAAATCTGCCATACCTCAGGGTCTATGTTCAGTGTGATATTTTTGTCGAGGCTCAGTCTATAGTCTAGTCTTAGATTCTGAAAGCATTTTTTTTAATTTCAATTCTATTTTGTATACTTAGAAATGTATTTTCTAGAAGGAAAGATGAAGAATGTTAAAAATATTTTTATTTGTACTTTTCACTTACTATTTGATTTTTCATAACTCTCAAAAGAGTTTTTCCTGCTGAAAATCTCACACTTTTATGAGCCTTCACTGTAAACAGCAAACTAGGGGATAGAATGTACCAAGTAACCTAGCAACCATCCAAATTCCATCCACATTCCTGGCCTGTGCTCCGGTTCTACAGGAAAGACAGCAAGAGACAAGAAAGAAAGCTGAAACCTTCACGACAATGCTAGAGAATTAGCAGTGAAAGGTGCATTAGGGCCACCACACCGGTTCGCTTTTTACAAGCTCCTTGGTTTTTTTTACTTCAGTAAGAGGACCAAGGTTTTGGTTCAAGTCACTGGAAGAAAAGAGTTGCCATTTACCAAAGGGAGAGCAAGTTTAAGAAGCAGAGGGAATTAAAAGTTCAGTTCTTGACATATTAAGTTCAAAACTCCTTTATAGGGTATTTCTTCTGAGAGGAGAATCATAATCAACAGGTAATTTTCAAGCAAGAAGGTGAAAGCGGTGGAGAAAAGGTACCATGGCTGAGTCCTAAGGTTGCCGACACTGAGCAATCTAAACATGAGGACGAATGTGCTGCGGAGACTGAAAAGAGAGATCAGTGGTAGGGGAGGGATGTGCTAAAGGTCGCCTTAATTAACTGTAAAAAGGGGAGAGCGATCAACCCTGCAAACTGCTGCTGAGGCTTACTTAGGTAAGCCAACAAGGATACTGCCTGGCCACGTGGAAGTCCCTGAGGACATTAACAAGAGCTAACTCAGAGCTGTGCTGGGGACAAAAGCATGGTCGGAGAGGCTTCAAGGGTGACTGGAAAGACAAGGACATCCTTTTTGTTGCTTTCTCTGAGTACTGGGAAATGTCATTAACATAATGGAAGATTCTCAACCTTGCACTGCCTTTAACGTTGTGATTTTGGACAAATATTTAAAATTAAAATTTTAAGCTATATGATCCTTATCTCTCTCTCATTTGAACATTTGTCTACTCTATAATCCCTCCTTAATTTAAGTATGTTTTTCCAAATGCAACTTTATTTTCATAACTATTTTTTGTAATTAAATCTGACTGCTTTCTGTTTTATCCCTCTCCTCCCCCTCCCCCCCTCCTCCTTCTCTTGCTTCTTATTTTGTCTCTCAGTCAAGTAGAAGAGAAACCTACCATTAGTAAGTCTATTAGGAATAATGAGCTGATTTCATTATCAAAAAGTTACATGGAAAAATTTAAACTTTTGAAATGAGAAACAATAAATCATACAACTTCTATCCAGGCCATTTTCTATAACATTGTAAAAATGAATAGCCCTTCCTGCATTTAACATTGCTAGCTTGTTTTAGGGATATTTTTTATATACAGATATGGAGGCAGATAATTTTTTTTTTTAATCAAACACATACCTGCTTTACAGGATGGCTTTAATGCCATCTACCGAATAATTTTATATCCTTGAAGTGCTTTGGCTACAAAGGAAATGTTCAACAATGAATAAACAAAGAACTAGATATTTCTTTAATTTTTTCTATGATTGAGTGAAACTCTTCATTGTGATTAAGGACTGTTAAACATAGATAATCTCAAATTGAGATATGTCAGGATGCTAACCTTTATGGCCCCCTTTCACTAACAAAATATACGGAAACCCTTTGTAGGACCTTAATTCTGAAAAACCATGCTAAAATATAGATCTAAGGTGAAGCCATTCTAAGATGCGTCCCCAATGCATCCTGCAAAAAGAGGGTAGACTGGGCAGGAGGCTGCCCCTGCCCCCTCCTGGGTTCTTGCCTCAAAGCAGCTGCCATCAGGGCAGCAAACAAGGGTTCACAGGGCTGGGATCCCACCAGCCTCTTGCAAAAGGAGCCCTTGGGTAGTCAAGTCAAGATCCAGCCTGATGGGCCAGAACTCACCCTCCAGATCAGTTTCAGAGCATTGGAGCCACCCAGACCAAAACATGTGGCCAAGTGAGCATAGCATTTGGTGCCCCTTCAAATCAATATTCTTTAATATGTGTTTAGAGACAGAACATCCTCTCTCCTTAATTGCCCAGAGTAATGGCCACAAATTTAACAGCCCATCCTGCAAAATAGCAGAAGCCCTGCAAATATAGCCCCATCCTCCTGAGAAGGTACTTTAGGAATAATGGACATCTGTTGTTACTAAATTATGCCTCTACTATGTCCGAGGCATGCTCTTCTCATTTCATTTGTTGTTGTTGTTGTTGTTGTTGTTGTTGTTGTTTGTTTTTCAATGTATGTGAAATAGTAGACTTTAAATAATAGACCATTTTAGAGCAGTTATACGTTTACAGAAAAATTGAGTAGAAAATGCAGAGTATTATACCTCCTCTCCGTCCCTACCCCATTTTCTTTTATAAGCATCTTGCATTTGTGTAGCACACTTTTTATGGTTGATGAACTGATATCGATACATTATTTTTAACTAAGGTTTATAGTTTACATTAGGATCCACTCTTTGTGTTGTGCAGCTCTATGGGTTTTGAAAAATGCTTAGTGTCATACATCTACCATGATAGTATCATACAGAATAATTTTACTGCTCTAAAAACCTACTGAGCTCCACCTATTCATTCTTTTATTTCTTTTTGAAGTATAGCAACCTTTTGAACAAGATGGGTTTAAACTGCATGGGTGCACTTATACATGGATATTTTTCAATAAATATATCGGTATATTTATAAATATTATTGATATGCATAACATACTTAGCTAAACAGTTAAGTAGCCTACCTATAAGTAGACAATCAGTAGGCTATCTGTAGTTAAGCAATTAAGTACTTTCTTAACCACTACTTATGTAACCACACCAGGCTCTGCACCCACCCCCCTTGAGGGGCTCAGGGCACAGGACATACTTAAGTATTGGTTAAGAAGTTAAGTTTGAGGGGAGTCAAAGGTTATGTGCGGATTTCCAACTAAAGGGGTGGGGGTGTCAGCACCCTTAACCCCTACATTGTTCAAGAGTCAACTGTAGCTTATCGAAGTATTCCTTACAAAAGTTATGCCTCTCATTACATCTTTAGTGATGTTACATTACTTGGGAGGTGTTTTAACATCTCTTACAGAGGCTGGTGCACCAGTAATCAGATTTTCATTCTATGGATGGTAAAATTGCCAGCTTCCATTTCAATCTTACCAAGATAGAATTTCAAAAATTATGGCTAGCAAGTGAGAAGGTGATTGCTGTAGTTTGAATGTGTTCCCCAAAGTTCATGCATTGGAAACTTAATCCCCAAGGCAACAGTGTTAGGAAGTGGGGCCTAATGAGAGGTGATTCGTTCACAAGGGCTCTGCCCTCATGAATGGATGAATATCGTTATTGCAGAAGCAGGTTGTTATAAAAGCAAGTTCAGCCCCCTCTTGCTCACTCTTGCTGTCAGGCTCCCTTGCCCTTCCACCTTCCACCACAGGATGATAAAACAGCACGAAGGCTTTCACTAGATGCCGGCTCCGTGCTCTTGAACTTCCCAGTTTCCAGAATCATAAGTCAAAAAAATTTCTATTGTTTACAAATTACCCAGTCTCAGGTATTCTGTTATAGCAACACAAAACAGACTAAGACAGTGACTGATACGAGTACATCTAGTCTCCATACCTTAGGTCAAACAGGAGCAAGAAAGATAAAGTGCAGTATCCAACAAAGATTTCCCAGTATGTTAAATTCACAGAATTACTGAATAGAAGACAGGAGGCAATGCCATCATTAAAACAAAGTTAAGTTACAAATCAATCTCTGGCTTCTTTTTACTAAGTTCTCTTGAAGGAGAATGGGTCTCTTCCTGAAGCAAGCAAGTTTCTTTGTAGGGAAAGTTGAGTTCCAATCATTTGCTGCAAGTGTATTCAGGACATAAGTTAGCTTTTTATAAGATATGTGGGTCTAGATATAATGGGAAGGTAGATCCGTAGTTCAGAGTGCACAAAGAGTTCCCCACATTACTCGAGCTTGGGGTTCTCTGTGTCTTGCATTTTGAGCATCGTGTTTGTAGGAAAACTCAGAAAAAAACAGTAAGCTGAATCATTTGGGCTGGGAGAGATCAATATAACTCAAGCTTTTCAGATTGATGCAAAATTAACAGCATGGAGGAGACATGGTACAATGGAATGGAATTTAGAATCAGAGCTAAATTCAAATTCAGCCCCAGACACTTAGTAGCTGTGTGACCTTGCCTAGCTTGTAAAATCTTAGGACCTCCAAATGCCATCTATAAAATGAAGGAAATAATTATTTTGGTAATTTGGGTCAACAATATAAAGGACTTAGCTCCCAGTGGATTAGGTCAAAAATTTGAGCTACTATTTATTTTTTGTAAATGAAGAATGAGTTATTACTGTGTAGCCTATTAAGGAAATGTGAATTTTTAAATTGAAGTTCTTTTCTTTCTATAGAGAAGTTTGTCAGTGCATTATCTGTTTATAGCACAGTGTGCTTTGTGTTAGGCTGATTGTTCATTGTGGCTTGATGAAAAATGTCTTCACGTTTTTGATTTGATTGAATTATTCCATTGTGATAAGTAGACAGCCTGTAGAGAAATAACAGTTTGTCTCTCATTAGCAGAAATGAGTTTCACATCACAATCTTGAATTATCTGCTGAACTTCTTTTCGAGAATGGCCTTTGAAAGAAATGAGGATAGTGACACGAGTACAGTAACTTTCTAAGCCAGCAAAAAGGAGAATTTAGAATATAGAGGATTATCCTTTTGGAGAAAGTAAAAGCAACCAAGTAGCAAAGTCCACAGCTTGTCTTCCTACAGGAAAATAGGCTTGGAGCTCAACCTTAACCTTCCCGGAAGGGAAATGGCAAAAGAAGTCAGCCCAAGGCACAGAGGAGCAAGGACAAGACCTTCTTGGAGCCAATTTTTTTTTTTATTAGTTTTTCAGCCCCTTCCTCCCCATGAGAATTGTTGCTGACCTTCAATTTCCCACATCTACAGTAAAGTTTAGAAAACGATTAGGGGATCAAAGAGAGCCTTCAGAGAAAATAAAACTTTTTTCCTCATGTAACAGCAAATGTTTTACATAAACCATGCAAACAAAGACAGTTAAGAGAAAAAGATTCACTATGTGATAGCCAGAGAGCTTAAAAACAGCAAAACTCATATATTCTGGATATTAATCCTTTGTCAGATGTATATTTTGCAAATATTTTCTCCCACTCTGTTGGTTGTCTTTTAACTCTGTTAATTGTTTCTTTTGCGGTGTAGAAGCTTTTTAGTATGATATAATCCCATTTGTTTATTTTTCCTTTGGTTGCCATGCTTCTGAAACAACTTTACAAGAAAAAAACAAGCAATCAATTAAAAAATGGGCAAAAGAGCTAAATAGGTATTTTTCAAAGGAAGATATACGAATGGCCAACAGACATATGGAAAAATGCTCAACATCACTCAGCATTCGGGAAATGCAAATCAAAACCACTTTGAGATACCATCTTACCCCAGTTAGGATGGCTAATATCCAAAAGACTGTGAATGATAAATGCTGGTGAGGTTGCAGAGAAAAAAAGAACTCTTATACTTTGTTGGTGGGACTGCAAAATGGCACAGCCTTTATGGAAAATGGTATGGAGATTCCTCGAACAATTGCAGATAGATTTACCATATGACCCAGCTATCCCACTGCTGGAAATATACCCAGAGGAATGGAAATCATCAAGCTAAAGGTGTACCTGTTCTCCAATATACATTGCAGCACTATTTACAATAGCTAAGAGTTGTAACCAGACCAAACATCCATCATCAGATGAGTGGATATGGAAAATGTGGTATATCTACACAATGGAATACTACTCTGCTATAAAAAAGAATGAAATACTGTCATTTGTAAGAACATGGATGGACCTAGAGAGAATTATGTTAAGTGAAATGAGTCAGGCACAGAAAGAAATATTACATGTTCTCCCTTATTTGTGGGAGCTAAAAATAAATAAATAAATAAATACACAAACAACCTGTCGGGGGGAGGGAAGAAGACATAAATATTACAATTCCTTGAAGTTGATACGACAAACGAACAAAACAGAAAGGAGGCTGTTGGGAGGGAGTGGGGAGAGGGCAAAGGGAGGGACGTTTTGGTAATGGGCCACAATAATCAACCACATTGTATATTGACAAAATAAAATAAAATTTGGAAGAAAAAAAACCAGCAAAACTCATTTTTAACAGTTACTTTGACTTTAATCAAAGCATGTTTTAACATTATTTCAAAATCTCTGTTTTTAATTTAGCTATCATGGTATTGCTTGCCATTAATTTGTAATTTATGAAGCCCAAATCAAACATTTTTTTTCTCTATGTGGGCAAATACTATTGGCAAATTAATGCAGCACCAGAATCTGCCCCTAGTTGCAGCTAACCAATTATTTAGAATTTTTCTCATGGTCATTCTTGTTTTTCTGACTTCAGTAGATCTTAACCAAAAAATTATTAATAATAGAGATATGAGAATTGAAGACATAGTACAACTAAGTGAGAGACATCATACCAAGCCAGTGGACTAAACGCTACTCTACCTAATTCAATTGTGGTCTCTGATCACTGCACTGACTGAGAGGCAGAGGAAAACTGGCTCAATCACACAGAACTCTGTAAGAGAAAAAAGAGGACGAACAAGAGCCAGGCTGTTATTCAAAGCCAGAGCAGATACTCTTTCTGTTTCCTGTCATTAGAAATTCAACCCATGGTCCAATGTTGGCACATGAAAAGGACATTTCATCATTCATTCAATAAATAAATCCTTACTGAGCACCTATGATCAACCACGACTATTGAAGGTACTGAGAAGGCAACAGAGAATGAAAGAGGTCTCTGTCCTCAGGGGACTTACATTCCAATGGAGCCAGGAGGAAAAAAAAATAACACACACATAGAAAACATATTTCAGGGGATAGAGAGTTCTAAGAAGACAGATAAAGAACAGAAGGGGATAAAAGTGATGGGATGTGCTCGTTTAGGTATGGTGACAGAAGAAGACTCTTTGAGGAGATGACCTCTGCAAGAAGCCTGAATCTCAAAGTGAGGAAGTACATATTTGAGGGAAGAACAGCATTCCAGGCAGAGAAGAGCATGAGCCAAAGTGCTGAGGTAGGAACAAGCATGGGGTATTCTAAGACCATCTGAAAGGCCAAGGTAGCTTGGCCAAAGTGAGCCAGAGGAAGAGGGATAGTAGGTATTATGATTGTATGGTAAAGGATTTACTATGATTGGTTTTACTCTGATTAAGATGAGAACCCTTGGAGGAATATGAGCAGGTAGTGACTTGCTTTGATTTTGAGTGTAAAGGAGTATTTGTGCTACTATGTGGAGAATGGACCATTGAAGAGCAAGAGGAGAAGTTTAGAAATGAGGTGAGAGGCTATTACAATAGACCAGACAGTAGATGCTTGCTCGCTGGGACTATGAGATAGCAGTGAAGTTGGTTAGAAAGATCAGGTTGGGTACATATCTTGAAGCTAGAACCAAAAGGAATGGATGCAGGGTATAGGAAGAGAAGAGTCAAGCATGACTCCAATTTTTTTTATCAGAACAATTACTCAAATGGGGGTTGTGGGGAAGGAAGAAGATTGGGTGTTGGGAAATCTAGACTTATGTATGGGATTTGTTATAATCAATTATTTTATTAGACATCTGAATAAAGTGTCAAGCAGTCACTTAGATACAAAAGTTAGATGTTTAAGGGAGTGGTCCGAGTTAGATATTTACATTTTGGAGACATCAATATATTTGCTGTATTTAAAACCATGTGACTATCTGTGGTCACCGAGGAAGTGGGTATTGATAGGAATAGTCATCAGCTGGAGAACTGAGCTTACTGACAGAAGATAAGACATCCTTTGTTTTTTGCTTTGTTTTGTTTTTCCTTTTTCTGTGTCTTTACTGCAAACATCTATAAAGTAACATTCCTGGAGAAATGACAACCGTCTTAGAAATCCAGCAATGATTAGGAAGATGCATGTCTCTGAAAGCTTCAGTGACTCTTCAGAGCAAGAATAGTGCTGTAATATTTTACCAAGCAAAGTCTATCTCATCTACTCAGTATATAGGGCCATGGAAACTGCTCTGGACTTGGTGGACAAATCCAACCACTGCCATCCCCAGGGCCTGAGTTTCCTCATTTGTAATATCTAGTGGTTGGATACTCTCTAAGTTTCCTTCATGTTTTAAAAGCTGATTCTCTTATATTTTACTCTTTATTATTGTATTTTATTCTAATAGAATATTTCCACTGTATTTTACTCTCTCTATATATATTTTACTATATATATTTATCTTATTTTTGTTTTTATTTTCTATATATATATGTATCCATTTTACTCTCTCTGTATATATTTATTTTATTCTCTCGCTCTACGTATGTGTAGAGCGAGAGAATAAAATACAGTTTTGGGAACTAAAGTTTGGTCTAACCAAATGCTTTTCAGAATTAATGTCCTTTTTTAGTCTGTTATTCACACTGAAAATAGTTTTCTCCTTCCTCTTTCATTTTCTGATTTTCTGGACATCAATTCTATAAGGGTAATCCAATTGATGGTAGACTTGTTTTCTGAGTCCAGAATTCCAGAAATTCCACTGTCGGTAACTATGTTGTTGCTTCTCTTCAAGATTTAACAGCTGCTTTTCTTCTATAAGTTTTAACTTGTACAATATGCAGTCTTGTGCCATCTTTCATTTTATCAAACACTGTAAACACAGAATTAGATGTGATGCCCAAAGGCAATGCTTAAGTATTCAGGACTCATACTGAGCCATCAGGACAAGTTAGAGCATCATATTGTAATTCTCTACCCTACCTTTTCCCTAAGCATTAATATCAGGGTTTCCCGAGGTTGTAGGGAGAAGGTAACAGAGGAATTTAAACAGTCAAGTAAAATCACAACGTTGAAAATTTAAAATAGCTATAACCACAATGCATTAATTCTTTTTAAATATCCTTCCTTTTATTTTAAAAGAACTAAATGAATTAAATCTTTTTAAATTTCTTCATATTTAAGAAGAAATGAATAAAAGAGTTTGTTTAACAGCATTTCCTAAAACCGCTGGAACATTATATAAAAATTAGAGATTTTTTTTTCAATTAGCCGCTATCTTAGACTATTTGATGTTCCCCCCGGCCCCAACGCACACACACATCTTTACGGGTATGTAATACAGTCGTGCTGCATAACAATGTTTTGGTCAACAAAGAGCCACATATATGATTGTGGTCCCTTAAGATTACAAGGGAGCTGAAAAATTTCTATTGCCTGGTGACATTGTAGCCCTTGTAGACAAGCACAACGCATTACTCTTATAGGAGAAATAGGCTCTATCATATAGCCTAGATGTGTAGTAGGCTGTACCACCTAGGCTTCTGTAAGTGCATGTGATGATGTTCACACAATGATAGAATCACCATAAGATACATTTCTCAGAACATATCCCCATCGTTAGTGACACATGACTATACATTTAACTAAAAGAGAAACCTTAAAAGGAAATAATATCTAAATGTACAACAAAAAGGAAATGGGAAAAAAAATGGTGCTTCCATACAATGGAATTACAGGCAGTCATTACATATCAGGATTTGAATATTATTTACTGATATTGGTAAATGCTTCTGATACAATATTAAACGAAAAAGAAATGTATACAAAATATAATGTTACCATTTTTATTAAAAAGTGTATTTTAAATTAGTAATCATTTTAAAAGGTCAAAAGGAAATGTAGATTCTTTAAATGACATAATTACAAACCATTTTTACTTTATTTTTATTATTTATTACAAGCATGTAGTATTTTATATTGAGAAAAATGTTATTTTAGGTGGATTAGAATGCAAAATTATTCAAATATTAGAACTATGTTGTAAATAATACTATAGAGGTAACAGAATCTCAATATTGCTGTAATTTTATAGTCACTTTTGTGCCTACCATCCAACACCTCCTTACTTACAGGTAAATGTGTCTTGTGATTATTTCCATGGAACTCTTGACTTGTCCCGCTAACTAGGTCTCAATAAATAAATCTTAGCACGAATCAGAAAAGTCCATAGAATTTAAATGGTGTGAACTCCAGAACCTAGTCTATATCTCAAAGTTTTGTTTTATATCCACGTATGGACTAATTTAGATGTCTGGTTTGAATTAACTCAGGTGTGAAGCCAGCTCTTCAGGAGTCTCCAAAACTAAGGAAGGGAGGTGTTGATAACAATTTTCCTCAACGCATATTTCACTCTAATTCATAAAATATAACACATAGCAGGTGTCAATGTGATATATTCATGTGTAAGTATAAATATTGTTATATGTTTATTAATTGAAGCAGAGATTAGCCTTAAAATGTGTTACCTCTGATTTTACCTTTATTCTAAAAGAGAGACTGAGAATAATTTGTGTCTGGTTATGCTCAGGGGCCTCAGATCTAAAAATTGAGAGTAAACAATCCAAACACAGTAAGAAGTGGTAGGCGGAGGGATTATACATTGTCTGTTTTAAATATTTAAAAGTGAAATAGGGTTTTAAAAACCAAATTTGTAAGCCTCTAATATTTCCTTTCTTGTTTGATTTTACAAGATTTTGACACTAAATAAATGTAAATTTAATCTCTGTATGTGTTTGTTTAATTACAATCTTAAAGTACCTGTTTTATGACAGTGGTCTTCTTTTTACATTTTAGGTCTTCAGAGGGCAAGTGCTATGTCGATTTAATTTGACGTCTATAGTACTTGATATAATGTCACTTGTAGTGGAAACTTGATTGCAGTTATAACGTTGACGCTGTCATGATGATGAGGAGTAGGACGAGGATTCTGATTCTGTTGTCGCTTTCCAGAAAAGACTTAAGAAAATCCATCCCCCAATCCTAAATACAGTTTTGCTGAGATAACATGTTATTAGCTCAAAGGAACTGCAGCCACTTTTTAGAATGGCCCCAAGTAATTGTAAAAGTGCAGACGAAAGGAAGAGGTACTAACAATGTCATTCCAGGTGGCTTTTAGGCAACACATTAATTCTTGAACATCAACATAAAGAAATAATAAAACTGAATTCATCTCAATCTATCATAGAACTTCTTTGATAACATAAAAGTCAGCCAAATAAATCAGAATAATAGGATTTTGACAAAACAAGACATTTATCTATTCCCAGAGAAACATATTGGTCTTACATCCTATAAATTGCCAATCGAGGTTCTCCATCCATCACCAAGATTTCCATCGAATGACAGGGAAATAATTACTATACCTCTACCAAGTTATGTAATCTTTTGATGTGTCAGGAAGTAAAACAATGCATAAATTCAGCACTCAGTGTGTGGACCACACCTGTGGGGTGGGCAGATTTTTTTTTCACTAACAGCAGCACATTACTCTCCTGAGTAAGCATGGCGTCTTCGTCTGTAATAATTCTATGGTTTCAGCAAGGCTGCAGAGAGCCTTCCTCAAAGAGAGAGAATGTTTAATCCTGTACTCTTTGCAGTCTATCACAACCCTTTCCCCACTAACATGTCCACAAAAATACGCTTCCTAATATTTTAAAGAAAACAATGGATTAGAAGCTGCAGACTTAGTTCTGACTCACTGGGTCTCTTCAGCTTAAAAATATAATTTTCTCTGACCTGAAACCTGTATGCATCTATTAGCATTGGATTTGAATATTTGAATAAATGAACAAATGAATTAAAATTCTGCTCCCAAATTTTACATATATGTTTTTACATGAAAATGTAAAATTTTACATTTATTGGTATATGAATAAGGGTGAGAGAAAGAGCAAAGAACCTGTTCAGAATTGAAAGAGTGAAAAATCACCACAGTTGAAAAAGAAATAAGGAACCCTGCTTTTAATAAGGATGAGCAGACAAATGCTTAAAGCCAGCTGTATAATTAACAGGAAGAGTCTCTTCTCCCAAGGTCGTGCCATAACTGTCTAGTGCTATGCAACTCTCTTCCTGAGTGACTACTGCATTTTTACCCATGACTCTCACAGATGCACTTTGCTGGAGCTGATCTATTCCTGGGAATGAATACCCAACTGCCAAATGCCTCATGACAGCACTTAATCCCTAGTTAATCTTCATTTATCTTAATTGCACCCGAGACAGCAAATAAGCCAGAACTGAACCCCACTGGCTTCCACTGGACCCTACTCAGAGCCTTTCCCTGAGAACCCAAACTTTGTGAAGGACACTGCCTCCTTTAAACAGCACTCCCAGATCTTCCAAACGCCCTCCCTCGCTGCATTGGGTCAATAAATCTGATTTTATCAAACTTTTTATCAGGTTTGTCTCTAGTGATTTGTGATTGACTCATTAGGCTTTCACAAGTTGGAGATTTTACCAAGAGTTGCCTAAGACCCTAACTCAACAATTATATGCACATTTGAGACCTTATAAATCTAACCTACTGGAAGCTTCTCTAAATCCAATTGCCTAAATTTTGCACTGAACCAGGAACCTGATGGTCTCTTTGGCCCTTCCATGTCAGTTTTATTATTTGTCTTGCAGGATTTGAAGGTTATGAATCTGACAGACTATTCGTTCCTGGTGGTCTAAGAAAAAAAATATATATACATATATATATATATATTCACACACACACATATATATAAAATTATTGCTTCAGTTTAAAAACAAACTATTTTTAGATTAAGGTAAAGTGAAAGCAGAGGTTAAGATATTTAATTTTCTACTTTAATTTTAGTCATTCAATTGTTTTTACTAACAATATAATGGATATATTTATTATCATAATCTTGTTACTACAATGAACTCTCAATAATGGCAAATAAGTGAGAAAAGAGAATACACATCTATATGAGTGGATATAAATAGAAGAAATAAAGAATTCATTTGGTGGGTATATGAACCCCTCTTGGAATATTCTCTTTCAGAGAATGTATCTTTTTCTGAGAATTCTGATCATCTTTATAAAAATCAAGTTTATTGTCCTTTTATGATTATGTGAGTGATACATCTTAGCCCTTTTATTTGCTAGATAACTTCCCTTTATTTCACAATCAGACAAGAACAGAGAAGACTCAGGCTGATTAGCAGATTTTTGTTTTCCTCTCGAAATTACAGCTACCTAAGGTCAGAACCCTCTGATAACTTGTGCTGCTATTTTAGGATCCAGTTTCATTCCACAACTGGCTGAAGCATGAAATGAGCTAAAATAAACCGAATCGAATAGCGTTGAACTGAACTGAAGTAAAATAATGTGATTTCCAGTATCCTTACTCCTTAAGGAAAGGGCAGGAGGCTCAGCTGTCTTCGTCCCAGAGGCCTCAGCACAATGACCAGCCCATACAGTGCTCTCAGGACATGACTGCTGAATTTCACTAACAGCAATCCATCCCTCTCCACATAATCCACTCTGGTTTTACCAGAACTGAAAATATCCTGAATTACATTTAAAGATCGCTGTAAGCTCATTACGAAAGCACATAACTTAATTTAAACATATTCTTTATTGCAGTCAGATGTGAGAAAACAAAATTTAGAAAACAAGCCAGAAAGGAAATGAAGAACGTAAAAAGACTGAATTCCCATCATCAATTACCCCTGACTCACCTCGTGCTATGGCTTGAATATGGTTTGTCTTCACCAAAATTCATGGTGAAACTTAATTCCCAATGTGGCAGTATTGGGAGGTAGGGACTTTAAGAGGTGATTAGGTCATGAGGGCTCTACCTTCATGAACGGATTAATCCTCTCATGGATTAAAGTATTAATGGGTTAATGGATTAGTGGGTTGTCATGGGAGTGGTACTGGTGGATTTATAAGAAGAGGAAGAGAGAGGTGATAACTCACCATGTCACTCTGCAGAGAGTCCTCACCAGCAAGAAGGCCCTCACCAAATGCAGCCTCTCAGCTTTGGACTTCCCAGCCTCCAGAAGTATAAGAAATAAATTCATTTCTTTATAACTTACCCAGTTTCAGGTATTCTGTTATAAGTAACAAAAAAAGGACTAAGACACCTGGTTTCCCTCTCTTTATTCCATTGACCATTCTATTCCCACACCCATAATTTTTCTGTATTTCTTGAATGTTTGCTACATACCAGTCCATGTGCTAAGGACTTTTCATGCATTATCTTATTTGATCTTTAAAGCAGCACAGTTCTTTTCATTATTCACTTAATGAATAATTAAAATCATAATTAAAGTAATTATTTAATGATTATACAAGTTATATACCAAAATGAACACAACTTTACATAGGAGAAAACTGAGACTTGCCCAAAGCCATTCTACTAATAAGATTTGAACCAGGTAAACCATGTCCAACTCAAGTTTAACTCTGATTCTGTGAATCCCCATCCCTGTTGCCTGTAATGGTGAGATATTGGGGTAGAGGTAATGTTAATATACAAACTAGCCACGGATTTACAAGCAACTAAATAGGAACTCATGAGCACTACTCCCAGCTCCTTCTCCATCTGTCCTTCATTTCCTGTCTCTCTGCCCAAAAGCTCTCCCAGCACCTGACACCCACTTTTACCCTGCATCCCTTCCTTCTACCCTATAGCTCAGGACTGCCTTGAAATTAAATGAGGAAAAATTATATTTCCAAAGACAAGATAGCCTATAACAAGATTTAAAGTTTAGTAATATCTCAAACCAAAATTTGACAAATAAGTTTCAGTGTTGCTTAGACAAGTATCACTTCAAATGTCTGAGAAGACAGATGTTTATGAATAACTTCCTTCCAGGTGCCTTGATAAACCAATGCATGATACATACAAATACACTAATAAGTATATTTAGGGGCTTTTTTCTTAGCCATATAAACAACGCTTATATAAAGTTACATCTGAGTTTTATGACATTTAAGTTTTCTGCTTCTTCTGTCTGGGTTGCTATCAACTGAGCACATTTCTATTTGTGAATCATCAGATAATGAATTTATATTTAGGAACAGAAAATCATTTCACTTGATAAGCACGCAGGTGCTGTGTGCCTCACAGACCCAGCAACAGAGGCAGATGCTGAATACTTGGTCTCATGGAGAGATTCACTATCTGAAGCTGCTCTGTAATCCCAAGGTTCTCCTAAGACTCAATATTCAAAACTGTTACCATTGTCACATAGCAAATCACTCTTTTATTATAAATCATTCTTGTTGAGAAACAATTTAGTCACTTGAATTCCAGGCAACATTCTAGTTGATGTGATTACTTTAATGTTCTTCTTTTCCAAAGAAATTCATTAAAAATAAATCCACAATCTTGGAAGTTTAGCCAGAAGATTAACGTCAGACTATTTAGAATAGAAAATTACTCGGGCAGAATTCTGACTGAACAACATGGGGTTTTGAGTGGGGGTTGTTTTTTTGCTGTTGTTCTTTTATTTTGCTTATTTTTTTTTAAGCTTGGTTTTTAATTTCATCAAAACTATAAATGCACAGAGTTCTTTCACACACTTTAGGAATATCAACAGGGCCCTTACACCCTTGCCCAACACATATGAGTTCTTCCCCTTTTAGAAGCAACAGTTTTCAATTCTTAGACCTTTGCTGGTGGTGTTCATAGTTACCTCCATGACTCTAAAGTGCTTATACTGTTACTTTTGATATTTCTGCTTTTGAGAATAGTCTATAGGTTTCCTTCTATGGATAATGAAGATTTAATCTCTTTCATTCTCTCTCAACCCAACCAGCCTTCCAATAACATCTTGTAATAAGTTTGGTTAGGTTATTATTCAATACTTACCTTATTAAATTTATGTAAATGCTAAGTCGTACATTAATCTATAATAACTTTTTCTTTCTTGTTAAGCAATATTTTGGTTCTACTTGGAGTTAATAATTATCACATTTTGGTTTGCTTAGTTTCATACATACTTTTCACGAACTTACCTGCTTTTCCTTAAGTGTCTTAAGTTTCCTCTCAAAAGTTCCAAGTACATGAAGTACTTTTACCAATTTCATCTTGTTAGTGACATCTCTTTCGGACCTGCTCCAGTCCACACAAGTTTCTTCCTGGTACCCAGCTGGATCTTTCTTAACCACCAACTTGGTATTGGAATTCTGATTCCTGCATTCTGTGTCTTCTTCGTCGTGCGTTTAGTTTATTGTTTTAGTGGAACGTATTCTCAATAGCAGCCTTAAAAAGCACGTGTGGGAAGCTAATTTTACAGAGATTTGGCCAGAAAATGTCTTTATTCTCCATTGTAAATATTTTTGCTAAGGATGTTAAAAGATTTTCTCCACTGACTTCCTGCTTCCACTATTGTTTCTGAGAAGTCTAAAGCCATTCTGATTCCTGATCTTTCGTAGGAACCCCTGCTACCCACGCCCTAATCTGGAAGCTTTGGGGTCTCTGCCCCTGTGGCTGGAATTTACAATAACGTGCTTGTGTAGTTTCATTTTTGTAGATTAGGCTGCACTCTCAACAGGCCCTTATAAAGGGGAGAAATTAAAACCTGTTTTCCCTTCTCTATATTCACACCACTTGCAAAACTTCTGACACCAGATGTGGGTTTTTTCCACCACACCAATCAATTCTCCACTTTTTGGTGGACACCAATCGATTTAATTCAATTTAATCAATTTAATCCAATATACTCTAGTCACCTGGTTGGTTCCTCTGGCAACCAGCCCTCATCCTGAGACTAACGGGGAGCCCCAGCCACCTGACATCTCATTAGCATACAAAGAGACCTTTATCACTTCAGACATTCCAGGTGTTATAGGAGCTATGTTCCGGGAATCAAAATATTTGGTGGAAGACCAAAATGCACTGTATATTTATTATATCACAATAATTATATCATAATAATTTATTATATCACAGCCCTTTTAATGTGCAAACTCATGTTCTACAATTCTGGTAATTTCTTGAATTTTTTTTCCTCTGATAATTTTTTCTCCCTTTTCTTTTTTCTTTCTGTTATTCAGATGTAGAATTTCTAGACTAATCTTTAGTTTTTCTGTTTCTCTCTAAACCTCTTTTATTTAGTTATTTTGTCTTTGGCTATATGTTCTGAGAGACTTCTTCATCTTCATCGTCCAGCCTTTCTATTGAATATTTTATTTCTATCATATTCTTATTTCTTGGAGTTTGTTTGGTTTTCTAATAATTCTGCTTATACAGAATCTGTTCTTAGTGACATGATATCTGCTCTTATCTTTCCATTAAGAGTGTTTTTTTTTTCTCCCTGTATAACCTTCATTCCTGTCAAGTTGCTTTTCCTCTGCTTGTCTGTTTTGTTCACTTTCTTTTTTATTAGAAGCTTTTCTCAGGTGACTAGGATCATGAAGAGTTTACATTATAAAAACTTGATTGGAAGAGCCATGCATGGGATGAGCCTTATCAAATGTAACCTTCATTGCTTGGGAATCTGTTGGACCTTTGTGTTTGGAAGCCTCTTCCTTGAACCCTGTTTTTTTGTTTTTGTTTGTTTTGTTTTTTAAAAAAAGCATTACTTTTTATTTTCATTGGCCTAATCAGAATGCCTAGAGGAGACTCTTCCAATCTCCTTCCTTAAGGTTAAACATCTGACCCTGCTGGGGACCCAAAGTGGGGAAGAGTTCAGGTTTCTTAAAACTCAGTATGTAAACTTTCACTTAATCCCTTTGTTTTCAGAATGGTGTTTTCACCCTCAAAACACCATTTCACCCATGGCCCTAGCATAAAAATAATTTGATGGTAAGTCACATTGGGATAACTTAAAAATGGTTTAATAAAGGGACTCTTTACAAAGGTATAGGCAGTGAATAAGGAACCCACAAGGGATGCTGTTATTACCTGTTGGCTAAAGGAGTGAGGGAAGGGAAAGTTTGCTAGAACCTAGAAGGAGAAAGTCCTATAGAGAAGCCAGGTAGTGAGAAGCTATTACATTCAGTAAGGAGAGGAAATCATTCCATGGTGACCTCATAGGGGAGAACTTGGGGGGTAAGTGCCTTGATTTACTTTCTTAACTACCTGTGATCTCCTGTCAGGGCTCTTCATTGGCCAGACACAGTGGGAAGCAAAGGAACAATGGAATCTATTAGTTGATCTATATGGGGCAGCCTCCTAAGGCCAAGGAAGGGTGGAAAGGATGGAGAATGTAGTTAGAGGGGCAAATGAAATACATCTTGCACACCTTCTCTAGTGAAGAATCTCTGATATTATGCTGGAGTGGGCCAAACCAGCTATCAGATTGTGTGAAGTATCGGTGAAAATCCTAGTCTCTAACTGCTTCTTAAACTGACATCCCACCAATCCCCCAATTTTGGCATCCTAAACTTTATTTCTAGATGTACCTGGTGCTACTGCCAATTCTATAGCCTTCCAGGGGATTTCCTTAGGAATCAGCTTTCTCAAACTTGTGGGCCAAAATGCCACTTACCTGATTTTAGATTCTGAAATTTGGTGATTCTATTCTCCTCCTCCATCTCTTCTTCTTTGGACCCTTTTAAAAAAAAATCTTACAACTGTCATTTACTGGGACTAGAGAAAGGAGCAAAGGTTAATACATGTGTTTCATCTTCCACATTTTAACAGAAGTTCTTTTTATTGTTATTTTAGGAGTTAGAACTAATTGATGGAGCTTTGACTACTATTTCCTCTAGTTCTTCCTGTTGGCATTTGGATGATCTGGATAGGTGCAATATTAACAAAGGTCAGTAGGGTGAATGCAAATATGTCTCATGACCGAGGGGAAAATTGCAAGTGATGAGGCTCCCCTGCAGCTGCAACCACGAGAATAAAATAAATAATAATGAATTGGGGACTAAGCACTGAAAGAGTGAATATACCTTTCTGAGATGAGCTGTGCCAAAGGCAAGAAAGGAAAACTAACAACTTCCACATGTGACATTTTTTCAGCCTTGATTTTGATTGAAAAGCCAAAGAAGACTGAGCGAAAATGGAATTCAGCTTCCCAGGCTGAGCAGGTGCATTAAAAATACAGCTAAGGAAAGTTTCACTGGGAAAGATATTTGTATTCATTTACTCTCTTTTACACCTATTAATTAACTATTTGAAGAAGATATTTCAGCAAATTTATGTAGGCATTTGAAAATATCTTTAACTATACCAACATTACCTGGAGAATAATAATATCTAGGTAACAAGAGAGTGGAATTAATATTTGCTCTAGAACTCATCAGGAACAGTGATCTTTATCCTATAGCTATTAAAATTTCCTCTGTTTTAATCAGAAAAGTTGGAGAATTATCAGGTTTAATTCAGGCTTATAGTTCCTGTCTTCAAAAGCTATTCACAGCTACCACGTACTCATTTTGCAGTCAACTTCACTGGGCTTTTTAGTACGTTGTCTTGTTTGCAAGCTTAGATAATGAGATTGTTGATCAGATTGACAAATTTTTCATTGATCTCAGCATGAATGAACTGTCACTTTGCCTGTTCATACTGAGGCTATGGGATGGATTCTGGAGTCAAGTATACAAATGTGGTTTCAAACGAGGTCCCAGAGAACTGCGGAAGCACCTGGGAAAGATCGGTAATTGGCTGCTAGTTACTGAAGTGCAAAGAAACAACTCAGTAATATTGCACCTATCTATGACAACTTTGGAAATATTGCATCTATTTATGGCCTATAGAGATCATATCAGGAATGGCCCAAGTTCAGGTCCAGGACACTAACAGGATCACTAAAGACTTCACGTTCAACCATCACTCTTTAACTGTCTCAAGCCTCCCATTCTCTGACTTTTTTTGCCCAGAGCAGCACTTTCAAAATCACTCAAGTTCTTTACTTGTGTCTTCCAAATAATAAGGTAATATATAGTCTACAAAAATAGGGCTAAAAAATTTTTTTCCTTTCCCAACCATTTATGCTTTTAATCATGCAAGATATGGGATATGGAAAACACAGGTCTGCTATAATGTGGCATATGTTTCTAAAAATCACCAATGCTATCCAAAATTGTGCGATTAACACTACAGAGCTTATTGGAAAGCAAAGTTAGGAGAACATTCAGAAACTTTGTTAGTTGCAAATAAAAAAAGACAGAAACCTAACGAAAACAGGAGCACAGTTTTACATATGTTGAGTGGTTAAGAAATACATAGTACTACAATAAATATTGTGCATTATCTTTAAAAGACCTGCAGTTTGCTTGAAAAAGTGGGCATAGGAAGTGTGGCAGCACGTGTGCTATTGTGACGGTAGAAGGAAGGTTACCTGAAATGGGAGAGAAAGCTGTAACGCCAGATGTGGATGAGTTTGACGCATGACAGCAGTGAACTGGCATTGATGGTAGATGTTTGAGATGTGCTTTGTATACTTATAGGTGGCTGTGTTTAGCTGGTGCAGTTTTCTGCTTTCACCTAGTGTTTCTTGTGGGTGAAATTTTGCACAAGCAAACATAAAATTCTCAAGTTCAAATTGTTTCTTAATATCACCGTCTATCAATGAACCAAGCTTTATGACAGAACTGACTGTAGCTCCCTTTAACCCAGGCACTTGGCCTCCTTGCTGTTGCCCAATTTCAGTACAGAAGCCCTAAGACTCATCTGCTGTCATTGAACCCTCTTGTTGTGGACTGAATGTCCTCCCAAAACTCATTGGAAACTTAATCTCCATTGCAAAGGTGTTGAGAGGATGGGAAATCCTGTTACGGTAATTGAAAGGTGGGGCCATGAAGGGGTGGCTAGATTGTGAGGACTGCACCTGCATGAATGGATTAATTCATTGATGGTTTAGGGGGTGGTCATGGGCATGGTTCTGATGGCTTGAAAGGTGAGCCAGTTAGCTCGCTTGCTCAGCCTATTCTCACCATGTGACGCCCTGGTTGCCACAGGAACTTAGAGAGAGCTCCCAGCCACAAGAAGGCCTTCACCAGATGTGCCCCCTGGACTGTGGGTTTCCCAGCTTCCGAACTGTAAGTAATAAATTTCCTTTTCTTATGAATCACCCAGTTTCAGGTATTCTGGTATAAACAACAGAAATGGACTAATACACTAATACACCTCTTGTTTGGATTTGGTGAAAGATGAGGAAGAAGTCCCAACTGCATTGCGTATAAGGGGAGAGAAAAGGGTCACCATCTAATTGTAACTTTCATTTGATCACATTTTAAAAATACAGTGATACCACTAGCCTCTGATTCTGCTAAGGAGACAACTGTGTCTTTTCTCTCTATCTCCAGTAAATCGCACAGTGCCTGTTCCTTAGTAGGTGCCCGATGAATCTGATGATTGTATGAGCGTACTTTCCACTGGAATAACACTTATATCATGTTTCCTAAGATCCTTATTCTGTTTCCTAAGATTCCTAAGATCCTTATTTATTTCTGTAAATAGAAAAATAAGTTTAAAAAGGAATAAACGAACAAAGAGACTTGGTAGCAATGTATTAACATCACGACACCTAACTATATATATCTCATAAAACTTTTGAGCATAAGAATCTAGTCATCTATTTCACAAGATGAAGGAGGGAGGAACATGTAATCTAAAGACAGGGCTTAAGAAAAAAATACTATGTAAATGACAGTCTTTAAAATAGTAAGCCCATAGAGCCCTTTACTAGTTTATTTCTGTGGCAGGAATTTATGGCCTGAAGTTTCTATCACCAAAATCTATAAAAATTAAATTCTTGCTTGTACTGTTTTGCCTCCCAAGTCTTCATCAGGTCTTTCAGAACCAAAGAAAAATTCAGCTGCTTGGCAGGGATTTAACAAGTACACAGCAGCTTCTAAGCTGGAAGAGAAGGCAGAGTAGCTAAGCCAAGGAGACTTTCCAGAAAAAATGTTCCATGATGTTCTTCAACTAAAGCACAAAACAGAAATTGCACGTTCAGATGTTTCTTTCCAGGAGCACCTATTTAGTTTGGTAACTATGCTGTTTAATCACTGTAGGTCATAATATTTACTCAGTCTCCTCTATTTGTTTTTAAAAACACTTCAAATGGGAAGATTATCAGAGATGCAGCACATTTTTTACATGAAAAGAAGTTAGATTTTAAAATAGTAAATGACCAATTTTCAAGTTAAAAGGCCTGTATAAAATTACAAGATCACCAAATAAAATTGGATATATTTGGATAAATTTATCAAAAAATACATTGAAAAAAATAAAATTTATTGAAAAATGACCATTTCAAAAAGGAATGCAATAAAATCAATAAATTGAGAATCAAAATTTATGCCACTCATCATTTACTGATTGCAAGACATGTGAGGCCCATTAAAAGCCATTTGGAATACAAAGTGGAGTGGGGGAAAGGGAGATGGAGAGGGAGGTTGGGGACAATTGGGTGGGGGACACGGGGTACAATTGCAGTTTGCAGTAATGGGCATGCTGCCAGTATGGATCTGGCCTTCACATCTTGGGCACAAGGGGGGACAATCAGCTTTGCATCTCATGAATATTCATAACAAATAAAAAATATTATAAATGAAACAAAATGATTAAATTCAACCATTTGTACTAACCTATAGACTTTAATTAGGATGAAAGAGAAGTGCAATGTACCATTCCCCAAAGGGTGAATTTGACTTCAGTCATCAAAATGCTTAATGAGAGTAGGAAGTACAAATAGGATGAAAGAGCCCCCAAAAATATTGATCTAGTTTCAGTAAGGTCCAGCACTATGAGAAACTAAGTCACAAGTTAGAAGACTGTCTAGTTACGCTCTGCCAGAAGGGACAGGTATCTTGCCTGTATCATGCCCCAAATACAAAGTGTTTATATAATTACAACCTTTGCCTTTCTTTTGGGCAGGTATGTATACAGTCCAATTATTTTCAGAGTTAACTCAGTGCCACGCATTGTGTTACTGTATTATTGTGCTTGCACTACAATAAATAATAACTTATTACAATATGAGAGATTCAGAACATAGCCAGATTCAATAACACAAATAATTCAATAAAAAGAAAAGAATCCATTGTCTCTGAGCCATAAAAACCTTCTAAGGGATTCGTATTTCCATTAGCAAGATGAATTTTCAGAAGGCTTAAACAGGGAAGTACAAAACTGATTTTGAATTTAAAAAAACAAATATGTTAATGACGTGATTAAGTGTTAATTACTGAGAAAATAAATGATTCAGCATTCCTTCAGATTTGCCTAAGAACTTGGCTGTATGTGGCCAACAAGGAAAATTAATTGCAGCAGATGCAATCATTGAGATTCGTCCCTTCACCCTCAGCTCCTGTCTGCTTCTCCCCCCATATTCCTCACTTTAGTGAATAGGCTTTTCCTTCCCCATCCGCATTCTCTTTAAAACTTTATCCCCCACTCCTCCTCCAAAACTGCTCTCAGAATTCATCGATGACATCTGTGTTGCTACATCCAGTGATCAATTCTCAGTCACCTTGCTTGACCCCTCAGCAACATTTGTCACAGTGGATTACACCCTCCTTAATACACGCCCTTTCGTTGACAACACATCCTCTGGGTTCTTTCCCTGCCACAGTGGTGCTTTTGATAGTTCTTCCTTTTCTCTATACTTCTGAATTTTGGATGGCCCCAGGGCTCCTTTCTATCTCCATTTACTCCCTAGGTGATCTCATCTTACTGCCCATGGTTTTCAATATCATGCATACAGCTTGATCGAAGAATGTTTATCTCCAACTCATAACCTTCTGAGATCGAGACTCAAATATACACCTGCCAACCCAATTCTTTCACTTTGATGTCTACTAGACATCTCAAACTTAAGAAGTCCAAAACTGAACCACTGATATCCCCCACCTCACACTCAAATAGAATTGTTTATCATCTCAGTTGATGACAAGTCCATCATTCTAGTTTTTCAGGTCAAAAATTAGTCCCCTAAATTATCAGGAAATCGAGGGAGCTCTACCTTTAAGTATGTTCAGAATCTTGTTACTTGTTGCCACTTTCACTGCTGTTATCTCAGCAAAGCCACCATCAGCTGTCATCTGCATTATCGCAATAGCCCCAAATGGATCACCTGCTTTATCTATGCTGCTCCGTAACATGTTCTTAGAAAAACAGTCAGAATGACACTTGTAAACATAAGTCAGATTGTGCCACATCTCTACTCAGAACCCTGAAATGACTCCATATTTCATTCAGTATGAAAGCCAAATTCCCAATGGCCTTCAAGGCCCCGCACGCTGAGGCTCTCCAGGTCACCTCCCTGGCTCATCCCCCACCGTTCTCCCTCTGCCTCACTGGGCTGCAGACACACGGGCCTCCTTGCCTTGGCTCAGATTTCACCTTCCCAATGAGCCTGGCCTGATCACCCTGTTCAATAAAGGAACTTATTCTGCTACACTCAACCTTCTCTGTTGTTTTCTCTTTTCCACAACACTTAGAACCTTCTAACACACTTTAGCATTTATTTATTTGTGTTCATTTTTACTGTCCTTTTCTTCCAGGGAGCTTTGTCTATCTTGCTCAGTGACATGCCTCAAGCACTTAATGCAGTGCCTGGCGTGAATCTGTTTTTAACAAATACTTGAGAAAAGAATGAATAGTTGGCACAACCATTTCCCAGTGGCTCAGACCAAGTACTTTGGAATCACCCGCAATTCGCCACTCTCCCTTATGCCTGTTCAGTACAGCAGAAAAAATCTTATCATTCCTGGTTTTGAAATATCTAAATATATCTAGAATTAAACGACTTCTCACTACACTTCCGAGCTCTGATGCAAAGCACCATTGTCCACGGCCAGCACTGGCAAAACGTCTTTCTACTTGGCTTCCACATTCCATCCTTGCTCTCTGTTATAGTCTATCAAACACAAAACAGCCAAAGAGCTCGTAAAAACCCTAATCATGTAATGTCATCCTTCTCAAAATCTTTTAGTAATTCCATCACACTAAGAATGAAATCCAAGTCTTTACCTGAATTTATAGGGTTCTTATTGATTTGGACACTACACATGCTCTAAATTTATTTCTTTTCTCTTTCCACCTCCTAACTCCATTCTGGCAACGTTGACTTTCTAGAGGTTCCTCAAGTAAGGCAAACTTAGTTCTGTGTTAGAGTGTTTGCACTTGTTATTCCTTCCAACTCTTTTTCCAGATTCCAGACTTTCTTCCTCTTCACTGAAGTCTCCCCTTAAATATTAGAGCCTCAAAGTCTTCCCTGACCACCCTACATAAAAGAGTCCCTTCACCTCCTCTCAATATTTCCCTTCCATCTTGCTTTATCTCTTCACAATATGCGTAATGTATAGTAACATTATATTATGTATTTGCTTATTAACTCTTTTCTCCAAAATATAATCTCTATGAATCAGAGACTTTGTTCTGCCCTCTGCTCTATCCCTGGTCCCTAGAACAGTCCCAGCACATAATAGGCCTTCAGCAAATATTGACTGAATGAATGAAATATGAAGAGATTTTCCTTAGTCTTTGAGCTAGATAAAGTAACAAATGGAAATGTATTCTGATCCATTCATTTTTATGTTACTAAATACTAAATTCTATTCAATAGATTGAGCTTTGGTCACCAGAATAAAACATGAGACCAGTCAAAACAATCCATATTATTACTTGGTTCCAAACTGTACATAGACAGACTTCAAGTTTTAGGCATAAAAGTTGCTGTCTTTTTTTATTTTTTTTAATCTGTGACTTCTTTCTAAATGTAATAACTTCTTAGTAAAATTTGAAAGGTTTTTATTCTCTTCTGTTCAACTACTACCTCACGTAGAAATTCTACTATGTAGCTGAATTACTAAAACAAGAACAAATAATCCAGAACAAAGTTTTGCTTGAGATTAGAGTCACAAATCATGATTGGTTGGACATAGTCCCATCATCCAGATGCTCCACTGAAAGAATTCTTTTTGAGGTTTCTCCCATTACAAATATTTGCATTACAGGCAATACTTTGCTAAGTATTTATGGCTAAAGTAGTTAGACCCACCCCTAAACACTTAGTAAGATTTCATCTATAAAACTTCAATGTGTTATTTCCTGTAATTTTTTCATCCATCTACTTAGGTCATAATCAGAAAACATATGATAAGGAGAAGAAAAGTATGAGAAAAAATATGTACTGACATATCAGACCATTGCTTCTGTTAGTTTTATTCTGTGTTGGATTTGTGTTTTGACTGTACAGTCATAAATGTTGATTTGTAATGAAGTTTTATCAAATGTTGATCTTCCATCAGGTTTTGTCTAAGTGCTAACCATGTGGAAATAATTACGATGTGTCATTATACATACACGAGTTGTTTTATTAGCAGAGCATAGAAACATCTTTGAAAATTGGCTGAAATCTCCACAGTGGTGTATGCAGTAATCCCTGAGTATTTGCTAAATATTTGAGCAAAAAGAGCATTGCTTTTTTTTTTTTTTTTTTGTCTTTTTGTGACCGGTAAGGGGATCGATCACAACCCTTGGCTTGGTGTCTTTCGCACCGCACTCAGCCAGTGAGCACACCAGCCACGGGGCCAGGCTGGCCCCAAAGCATTGTTTATTTAGTTCTTGTTAGCTCTCCACGTGCATTCTTAGAATGAGGTTGTAGGTTTTCTGTTTGATTTTAAGGGAGGCCACAACCAGAAAATCCTAAGTCTGAAATAGAGAAGCTACATTCCTTACAAAAATTCGTTCCCTGATTCCTATACTGTATCCAGTGACCTCCCTAGTTCCATGGATATTTCATGATGATCTTTGCTTTTCCAGGTCTCACTCCTTAAATGTGAGCACTAAGCAAGTCTAACATCTTTTTCTTTTTTTTTTTTTTTTTTAACCACTGAAGGTAATGGCCTGGGCTGGCCAGGGGTAGAGTAAAATGATCTTCACACAGCTGAGCCCAAGAGGTCCCAGATTTATTCCTGATTGTTGCTTCCTCTGTTTTCATCTGTAAACACCCACCTTCCAGTTCAAAATGTCAGAGAGAAATGCTTTCTCCTGTAGTTTGGTTTTGTTTTTTTCCTCCTGTACATTATTCCAAAGACAATCAGAGCTCTCAGTATCATGGAAGGTAAGGATGGATGAACCCAGATAGATTTTCCAATCCATCTCCCTTCCTCAAGCAGGATCACTCCCTAGTGATCTCAAGAGAATGGTAGTTTGATACCAACAGAGCCTGATAACTATTTAAAATAGTCCCATCCTGCTCTGAGCCTCTCCCAAGACATGATCATCAGGAAAAAATTCAGAAAACTTTTCCTGGAAAAAAATTCTTGAATAACTACAGCAAATACACTGGTGTATTGTCTTTTCTTGACATTATCATTTAAAATTCAGAATATTCAGCATGAAAATCAGACATTTCTGATTTTAAAGCAGATTCATGTTTTCAGTGTTTGGGGCAAGGACATTTTATTAAGTAGTGATAACACATATCTTTTGCAATACGGTGTCCTCGAGCAATTTTTAGCGAAACTGTGTAAGTAAATGAGATCTTCGGAGCAGAAGCATTGGGGAGATTACACAGTGGTTTATGGATCAGGGCCTTTGCTACTGAGCTTTCCAATTTGTTTCTCGAAAAACATAGAGAAGAAATGAATATTTATGTCAATATTTCCAACACTAGTGGGTTATTTTCAGCTATTTCATTTTTAATAATTTGAAGTTTTACAATTATAGATATACATGAATAAATGATTTTTTTTCTTTTACCTAGAATACCAATTTAATTTTTAATTTTAGAGCTGTCATTTAAATGGGAACCAGTTGGTGTTTAGGGGGTAAAATATGCAGGGAGGAGCACTAAGTTAAGTTATTTGATTACAATCGAAAGATTTTTCAAATAATAATAATATATTAAAGATGATTTCCAGGGTTTTAGAAATCACAATACACTTGATACCAATTTATCTAAATTTCAGCTTTTCTTCTTTCTCTGGATCTAATATTAAGAACTATTTTAACTTACTAAGCTCTGTTCTTTTCCTTCCATGTCACATCAATGTCAAAAATTAGGTATTTAGGTTTGTAAACTCTGGAAGGATTAAAAATTAAAAACTGAGCTTTGTAACCCTCATGTTAACTGGGAACACCTTAAACACTTAACGTCTAAGTAAAATTTGTTTGAAACCCATTCAACTCTATCTGGGAGAGTTCTGCAAATTCACGGTAAGCGTACATTTTCCTAGTTGGCAACCCCACTTCTGAATTTGTTATATTTCTTGATTATCTCACTGTCTTGTGTATGCTGGCTAGACTTCCCACCATGTCAACATAACCATGGAATTTTCCTCAGGAATTTTTCTTCCTATTCCCTCTCCTGACAAAATATCCACTCACACAAGACATGTGGGTGTGGAACACTGCTGAATATTTATACACACCAAGACAGCAATGATGGCCCTGTAAAGGCCATCTTTTGCACACACAATCACACCCACATGTGTACACACCCACATGCACACACACACATCCAGAAAATTAAAGGCAGGTGTCCAAGATTACAGAATAGATGGTTAGATTCAGAGCTGGAGCTTATTTGAACATTTTAAATCATCCCTAATATGATAATAGAGAGATATTAAGAAGACTTCAATGTAATTTGGAACTATTATTACCTTACAAGATGATTTGCCTTTTTGTATTAATTTTGACCTTCAAGAAATGGATAGAATACAGAAACTATGACACTTATAGCACCTGCCAAACTTTTTCATGATTATTGTTATAATGACAAATTTTTAGTGTTTGAGAGACTCCTGCTTTGACCTTTTATACATAGGAAAGCAATCGATGTATGGCTAAGCTATCCTGTGTAGTTTGCTAATGGGTGTATCAGTTATTTGTTCAGACTATCACACTGTCGCTTTAGCAGTAGGGGGCAACTGCAATGTAATACCGATTTATACAGAATAAACCATATTATGACAGCATTCTCTGGGACATTAGAGGGCCTGGACAAAATTAGGTATTTATAAGATGAAAATTGTGTTCCTTAAGAAAACCAGAACCTGCTCATAGAATGAGATTACAGTTTATAAATCTAACATTACCAAATGTAAATATTATATAATGTGCTTCTCTATTGACTTCCCATATCTTCTCATAGGGAATAGTTTCTCTTTGCTGTTACATAGCTTATTCCTTCTTTGAAGTACTGGTTTGCTAATCCTCTTCCTTTTAGTATTATAGTCTTCTCAGTCCCATCTAGTATGGAGGAAATCGTGGCTTTCACATTCAAGGTATATGATATACACTGCAGGCATTTTTCAGTTTCTTTGTGTGTGGCTCAGATTTTCAATACTTATTTATGGTCTAAAAAGATCATTTTGGCTACCGAGTGGAGAACAGATAAAAGGGAAGGGGATCATCATTTAGTCCACATGAAACAAAAAGGTAGTTTGGACTACAGTGTTAGTAAAAACAAAAACATGGTGACGTAAATTTAGAACTTAATGATGCATAAATAAAGTAGAGAAAAAATTAAGGATAATACCTAGGCTTCTGGCTTGGGCAATTTGGTAGATAGTAATGTGTTTTACTATGATGGACAGAACTAGAATAAAAACAGTTTGGCAAAAGGAAAAAAAATCAAGGATTTTATTTTGAGCACAATACATTCAAGAATTTATTTAGACATGTATGTGAAGATATCAGGTAGGTAGTGGAGAGAGAGGAAAAATCCCAATAAGGAGTAACTTTGGGAATTTTCAGCATATCAGTGATATTTAAAGTCAAGGAGAATGGATAGAATGAAGACGGAGGGCTCAGAATCCAGCCTTCCATCAACATTTGGAGGTTGAGTAGAGGAACAACCAGAAAGAAAGAGAAAGTATCATCTTATGCAAGGGCAGGGCAGTGTCCTAAACATGAGAAAATGATCAACTATGTCACATGCTACTAGAGTTCAAAGAAGATAAGGGTCAAGTAACATGAAATTAATCGTGACATTGGTAAAACAATTTGACAGAATAATGGGACTGAATCAATTTTGTAAAGGGATAAGGAATGAAAGGAAATGAGAGAAGAGAAGTCAGAGTGAGCTGTCAACACTTCTGAAAATTTTGTGCCTGAAGAGAAACAAAGAAACATGACTTGTGAAAGAAGCAAGAAAAGGTCTTTCATTTTGGGTCCAGATTTTACATGCTACCTGGTACTAAGGTTCTTGTCCTACATGATGATATACTTTTCAAATTTCTTCCTTGGCTCCAACTAACTGGGAGATATACATACCATTCTTTCATTTCATTTCTGCTGTATACTTTAGGCAATATATCTCCTAATAAACAGGTCATTCCTGATTTTTCTAATGCCAACGAGTTAGGCTTTTTTTCTTTTAATGAAGAACACGTGAGTTTTTTTACTTTATTAAATAATAAAATTAATATTAATTAATTATTTATTGCAGCAGTATACTGAGTTTTGCATATATTTATTCAATGAATTTGCATAACAATGCTAAAAGGTAGGAACAATTATTATTCCCATTTTGTAGACCAAGAAACTGAGGCTTAAAAGAGGTTGAGTAACATGCCCAAGATCAAAAAGTTTGGAAGTGGTAAAGCCACTTAGTCCAGAACCCACATGTAAAGCCAGTGGCTTTCATACATTTTTTTTTAAACAGGGGGTTATTTTTAATACTATATTAGGCAGCTTCCAGAAGAAAAGATGGGCTCAGGCCTATAGACTTGGTGGCTTAGCTTCTTCTCCTTTCTCCCACTTGCTTCCTTTCCCCATTCCCCCTTCCCAGGAAACCCCTGAAAAGATTCCACAGAAACTTATAATTTATTGACCTAATATCTCAATTTCACTTTTGTAGGTTCTATTCATATAATCACACTTCATATATTGATTTATGTCAGAACTATAGCCAATTTAGCATGATTCACTTCTAATTCAAATGCCCTCTTCTTATATTTGTAATTGTCTTTGGCTGTCTTCATTCAGCTAGTCACAAAACTTCTCTAAATGTCTGCATTCTGCTATATTCTGCATTCTGCTATATTCTGCATTCTTGGAACCACTGTGATGAAACAAATTTGAAAATAAATTGCTTGGAGATAGTATTTTGTTTTTCTAGTAAGCAGTATTCACAAAAGGTGGTAGACTACTCTTTCGAGGAATATGTATGCATCCCACTCTTTTTAGTTTTGTAATTATCAAATTCGGTTATTATAATATATATTAGTATTACTTATTTGAGATTTAGAAAACTAGAAAAATTTTATTAAATTTTTATAAAATATATTTTGTTATTATTGGGAAGGGAGTGTTGAAAACTTTGACTGTGAAGTTATTTTTTAGAAAATGAGTTATTGTTAATATTACAGTAAAAGCCAAAAAGTATGTTAATTCAAACATGTCGTTATCCAAAGAAGGGAACAATCCTGTTTAAAAGTAGAAGATATGCTAAATATCTATATCCCTAATTTCCTATCCTCAGAGATACCTACTGAATAGATGAAAAGTTATTTAATTACCTCTTACTCTTATTACTCCTCACACAGGTTGCATGGATGTTGTAGTGTGAAAATAGATATTAGAAATTTACTGGAAGTACGGCCAAACAAACTGATTAAAGTTGGGAAGAGAATCAATCAGCCAAAATAATTACAGAAGTTGCACTATCACCTTAAATATCTTGACTGATTCAACAAAAGTTGAATTTTTGCCAAAATAATTCTGAAAATAATTGCAATCCTCCATTTTATTTGAATGTTCCATAAAGGGTTCTGATAAGAGCTAATTCAACTTCACTGATACATAACAAAATAGAAGAGATCTATTGCTTTGCCTTAAAGGCACTCCAATATCTAGGAACTTATTTAACCATTTTGTAGGACCAATAACATTTAATGCAACTAACCAGGCACCTGTCCCTCTGCCTCTCAGAGAATGAACATCTTTCCTTTCATTGGTCTGGGCATATTCAAATTAGTGAGATCAATATGGTTTCTTTTAAACGGTACCCTCCCTGCTCCTCTGTAATGAAGCCTGCTGATTTCACGTTTCCGTTGTTTACCATTACTCTGGGCATCGGCGACTGCACTAGTGAACGTATAAGGTCCTGAGAATTACCATTTCTCCTGGAGGTTAATCTTTGAGGAGAAAAACATTCAGTATGTGATTTAATGTAATTTGGAGAGAATGAGCATGTTTCCCTAGGATCTCAGAGGACAGGTTGTCTTTAATGAGGCAAGAAACTTGAACCAATTATCTGAGGCGCACACACACTGTCAGGAAACAGGGATTCATACATTCATTAGCTGCTTCTTGTACTCACAATTGTACTGCTGTGGTTTTGTCAGCATCTTGACGAAGGATATTCAGATGATCATAAGTCAATGCAAACTTAATAAGCCAGGTTTTAATACAGTTCTGCAATTTTCTCAAAATCTCTTTAAATACCTGGTACAATTATTAATCTATTATTCAATATTTGAGGAAAGGTGATTCTGGGTTTTATTTTATATTTCTTCTATTAATTGAGATAGCATGCGGTCTAAAATAAAACAAGGCAAAGTTTGAATTTTTATTCCCATTTTCAGTACATTTGACTAAAAGGTCAAAATGAGGCCTTCCTGCATACAAGGCTTTGCTAACTAGAAATTACCCTTATACAAGGAAAGGAAACATTTTTAGGTATCTCAGATATCAAAATAAGAGATTATGGTCAGTATAAAGTCCACACACGTGGTCCAGATTTCAATTATCTGTGGCTATCTCAGCACATTATAAATCGTGTGTATGGCTCAGGATATTTGTACTCATTACAATTTAACTGCTTCAGCCAATTCTCCAGCAAATTCTTCTGTCATTCTGCAAAATATCTAACTATGCAGTGACAACACATCCTTAAGGATACTCCAGATGACTGGAATATATGTTAAAGGTCACATTGAAGCAATAAGAATTTAGGTGTGTGCTCACTTATGGAGACCCTAATCTCAGGACCCTGACTTGAGAAAGCTTTTGGAAATGCCTGTGAGTAAAAGACATGCTCCTTGGTCTCAAGAGCTAATGGTGATAGGTGGAAACAGCTAGGTGTATATTCACAACTCTCAGAATGCTTACACAAAGAATGCATTTACGGGAATATTCTCATTCATTCTTCATTCACTCATTCATTCTCCTTTTATTTAAACATACTGATTATACATATTTATGGGAGACAAGAGTGATATTTCAGTACATGTATACAATGGGCGATGATCAAATCAGGGTAATTAGCATATTCACCGCTGCAAAACTTAATCATTTATTTGGAATGTGAATATTTGATCTTCTCTCTTCTAACCATTTGATAACATTCTTTCAACAAATATTTTTTAAGGTTTTGCTATGTATCAGGTACTATTTGGTACATACTAATTGGTTCCAAAAATCCCAAAGCTTAATTTACAAATAGATTCCAATAAAAAATAAAAAACCTGGCCTTCTCCAGAATAGAAAACATGTACTTAGACCTTTGTGAAAGAAAATGCATTCACACATACACATGTACGTGTACATACACACATATACCCAAAGTTTGTTGGGGAATGGGTGGATGTGAGAGTGTCTTATGACCACATGATAATAATTATGTTACATGTAGCTATGAAGATTTACCTAGCTGTGAAAATTTTTGTTTTTCAGAGGGTTCCCCCCTCCCCACTTAGATAGATAAGTACAAAGAGGCATTTTAGACATATGGGGGTACTTCAAAAATTCGTGGAAAGAAAATAATTGAATAAATAATAAAAGTTCATGGAAAGATTTGTATTATCTGTTAATTCTATTTTCCTATGATTTTGAAGTACCCTCATATACAGTACTTTCCATTCAACTTGTCAAAATGCTTTAAGTATTTATATATATACATATACATATACATACACATATACACGAGCCTGTGAGCTGGGGAAATGTACCATGAGACAGTACCTGGCAATGTGTCTTTCTCTTTCACCTCAAGATATGTACCCAGAATGACTCCCTGCCATCTCTCTCTCTCTCTCTCTCTCTATCTATCTATCTATCTCTCTCTCTCTCTCTCTCTCTCGACATGTGATCTGCCTGTACCCTCCGGCTGCTTGCCACTTTCCACCATGAATAGAAATGGTCTGAGGCTGGCGCCAGATGCAGCTGTCCCAAAATGGTAAACCAGATAAACCTCTTTTTCTTTATAAATTATCTAATCTCAGGTATTCTGTTAAAACAACACAAAACAGACTAATACACCACATTTCTTAACAAATCCCTATAACTATGAAATCAACAGTTGCTTGTCGATAATGTTTTCAATTATCATCATTCCAGTATAATTAGTGAAATTCCTCACTCCTCTCACTCAAAGTGGTAATTGGAGGGCAAACCCCATAACCACAGAGTCGGCTGGATCTCCCTCACTGTGACTGTAAGGAAGGCAGCAGCCTCGCTCAGCTTCTTTCAGCTTCTTTCTCCTTCTGCCCAGGGGAGCTCCTGCTTTCCCAGAGAGCCAAAATCCCTCCAGCCATGAAACGCGAATGAAGAAGTTAGTACTTGAATTTTCCTTTGGCCGATAGTCACAAATGACCAGGAATTGGTAAAATGTACTCTTTATATGGAGAAAGGCAAGTTTTGCTAGTGAAACAAAAAATATCACTGTGCTTTTGTAGATGTGTTTCTTTGGTCATTAAATTTTTTTTTCCTTCACTTCCCCAAACTTTCTCCATTGTAAGAAAAGCTACTAATATTTAGGAGATAATAAAAGTGGTAAACAAATATTTCATTATTTGCCTTGAATGTTCAATTGTCACAGTATAATAGCACATAACGTGTTTGTTACACTAACAAAAGACATGTTAAAAAAGAACGTTGTAAATGCCATTTGGTTTTGCACAATTGACAGAAAGGTTGTTTTCTGGAATTGGTATCTGCTTCACCACTTTCTAAAAATATTTGACCTTGAGCCAGGAAATAACACTCTAAGTGTCAGTTTCCTAGTTTGTAAAATGGAAATAATAATAGTGCCCATATCCAGGCATTGTTTTGTGTATTACATGAACTAACCTGAAAAATGACATCCTTAGCAGAATGTCTAACACAAAGTAAATTCTCAGACATATTATTTCTGTATGAAAAAACGCAAGTGTGGACAAATAAAACTGCCTGGGGGGTGGGAGGCACAAGAAAAAGGGTCCTGCTTTATGAATATGAACACCAAATGTTTAAAATCTGGGTCAAAATCAACGAAGAAGGGATATGATTCTTAAAATTGCACTCCCAAGAAGTAGGAACTAAAAATATATTGAGAAAATGTGTCAAGATGACAAATTTGTGCACCAGAAATATATCATAGGCTATTAGAGAGAAAAACAGGATGCTTTGAGGCCTATTCATGAGAATGTTCAGAAAATATATATATGTATGTATGTATGACCCTCTCACGAACTCTTTCCTAGCACCATTGTCAGAGACAGAAAGCTCACTTAATGCACAACAACTTTTTTTGTCCACTGATGACAATTAGCATGAGGCAGATAGAGTTTTGGTGGAGTAAACTTACTATTTCAAGACATTGCTGAGCCCATCGTTTATTCCCTAAGTCAACAACTATTTCCCGAATGCCATCCTCAGGCAGCACAGCACAAGGTGTGGGGGATAAAAGTCAGTGAACGAAAGCAACACGGCCCAGGCTCGCGTGGTGCTTACACTGCGGTGGAGAGAGCCAGTCATTAATCAAACACTGATCCAAATGGTTGTTTATTATGAACTGGGGCAAAGTGACTCTAAGAGATCAAGGGAAAATAGAAATTCATGAGGGTGAGGTATACATGGTATCTGGAGAAGAGATTTGTACTGAAATCTGAAGAATGAAGAGTAATTTACTAGATATGAAGATTGAGTAGGAGAGAAGAAGGGGTGTTTGCAGACTTAGGGAACAGTATGTACAAAAGCTCTGTGGGAGGAAAGAACATGGTTTATCTGAAAGGCCTTTGTGGCTGGGAGCAGGAAGGGAGGAATGGAGAGAAAACAGCATAATCAATGACACCCTGCTTTCTGCTTTAAATCAGTGTAAAATGAACAAGACTCTTGGCTAAGAATTCAACTGTGAATCATTGTCTTGTAGTCGATAAAATTTTTGATGCCTCTATTTTATGTGCAAGCTAGTCCTTGGATTTTTTTGATAATCATGAAACAGAAATCTCAGTTTAGAGTCAGGAAATTGCCAAGCAGTTTTATTCCGTCCTTCCTTCATTGCTTACCAACATCAGTGCTGAGAACTACCCTGAAAATGCCCACCACCGCTCCTGTGTTCTGTCTGAAGGTGGAATTCATCAGCTTCCTAAACAATCTTGGGGCCCCAGAGCAGGTGCAGATCACTCAGCAGGCCACCTCTGCAAGCAGGTCTAGGCGGAGCAAATGTCCTGACCCACTGTCACCTAGGGCAAAAATTAAGGGTAAGCGGTGCGGACCATCTGCCTCCTATTCTTCTATAAAAATGTCGAAGTAAGCAGCATCCTTTCTAGAGGAGGGCCATGTAGAAGGGTTTTTAAAGACTTTTTTGTTCTCTTCATTTGTTATGAAGGGCAAGCTAGCTCCAGGAAGTGGTTTAAGGACAATAATAGATGAGATTTGCAACTACTAATCTTACCCACTGTATTAGTCCATTTCTGTTGCTTATAACAGAATACCTGAAACTGGGTAATTTATGAAGAAATGAGATTGACTTATTACAGTTTCAGAGGCTGGGAAGTCCACAGTCTGGAGGGCATATCTGATGAGGGCCTTCTCATGGCAACTGGGGTATCACATGGCAAGGATGGCATAAGTTAGCAAGCCATCAGAATCGTGCCCATGACAGCTCATTAAACCATCAACCCATTATTCCATGGATGGATCAATTCATTCACAAGAGCACAGTCCTTGGGATCCAATCAGTTCTTAAAGGCCCCACTTTCTACCACCTCATTGAAAGTTAAGTTTCAACATGAGGTGGAGGGGACACTCAAAACACAGCACCCACTGCCCATGAGCAACCATCATATGATAGTATTGGGAAGACCCAAGGCCCATGAAGTGGTTCCTTATGAGTGAACCCCACAAACAGGCTGTGATAACAGCTTAGGTGAGAAATGATAAGGGCCTGAAAAGGTAATAATAAGAAAGATGCAGAAGAACAAATAGATTTCAAAAGGGTAGCTGGTCATATTGTCGCATGTTTTCAGGATCTATGCCTGCAAGCATCTTGTGTGGACAGGAGAGAGGGGGAGGAGTCGTGGGCAGGCCCTTTGTCACTAATTTAGGTGACTCAGGGGTTATTTATGGAAAGACAAGACCATTATTTGGGGGCATTGTGAATCTGAATATAAAGAACATGCTGCCCAGTTGTCCAAAAGCAAGTAGATATTTTACTCAGAAGGTTCTGGCCTGAAATGTAGGATCTCTCAGATCAAAAGTAATGATTTTTACCATCAGAGGTGATAAAGGCACCCCAGAAAGTGTACAGAGTGAGAAGAGCAGAGAGGGCAGACATGGAAAGACATACAGGAATGGGAGCTTCCAGAAATGATGGAGTTTGGTGAAGGAGGAAATAATGAACAAGGTTAAAAGCACCGAAGAGTTTCAGTGAGATAAGGTCTTAAAAAATTATCTATTGTATTTGGGAATTTATACGTCTTAGTAGCCTTAGGAAAATAATTCTTTCAGTGGAGTGGAGGTAGCAGTAGTCCCATTTCAAATGGCTGAGGAACGAAGGGTAAGTAACAGGAGAGAGAGCAGGTGCAGCCTGTAGATCTGAGAGGCTTCCATGAAAAGAGGTAGTAAGTAGTACATCATTGTTAGAGGGGGTTACAGATCAAGGGGCTTGTAGCTGTCATTTTAAGGTATTTTAAGGGAAATTCTAGAGTAAAGATAACAGGAGTCAGGATTCAAAGCTACAGTTCTGCTATTAAATAAACTGGGTAAGATCACTTAGTTCCTTGATTACTGATTTAGCTTTTTGATTTCTGTAATTACATAAATGTCTGTATAGTCTTCCCTTAACAAAGGTCAGTGCTCATTCCTGGGGAACCTGAGATAGCCATTCAGTGCCTTGACAAGAGAGACTCTTTTTCCATGCTTTAAGAAAAAATGGACACAAAATTACAGCTAGATGGGAAAAATAAGTCCTGCGTCCTGTACCTGTAAGGAGTATAGTTGACCCAAGAGTCTGTAGTTAACTATGATTTACTACATGTTACTGAATGAATAAAAGACAGGAGATCAACTGTGTACACCGCAAAGAAATGATTAAGTTTTGCAATGATGACTATGCTAATTACCCTGAATAGATCATCATATGTTGTACGCATTTGATTTCCTATACCCCATAAATATGTACAGTCAATATGTTTCAATAAAAATTAATTTATTAATTAAAATAAAGAGAACTCTGTGGTCAATAAAAATAAATGTTTCTACCCAGGCACAGTAAGGAGATTGAATATACAACTCGAGATGAACTCTGAGAGACCAAGTTAAGTAAAGCCTTTGTCCAAGTCTCCAGACAACCCATTTCTGGAAGATAATAATGTCCAAATAACTGTTTCTAAGAGGAAAAATGTACTCGTCTGGGGAGTAGGCATTTTTGCCCATTCGTTCTTTTTTTCTAATTATGGGGCTTATTATGTCTCATCAGTTTGCAGGCTTATCTCTGGGTGAAATGTGTCTGCTTGTCAGTGTTCCAGTTTACTGTGTCTGGGGTTTATCCTGCATGTGCTGACCTCTGGCAAAGATCTACCAGGACTGGGTCACCCCCTTCTCCCTGAGCCTGTCTCACTGGAATGCCTTAACCAAGGGCCCTCCTTAGCAAGGACGATGGCCTTGCTTTGGCAGTTTTCTATTTACTTTTGGCCATAGTAGCATTTGTCTACAGCTGGGCCCCATTCTTTCTGGTCCCTGGCTCCTTCCTTTCATTATGTTCTCAGGACTGCACCTTAGTTACGGGCAGACTCTTTGTCCCAACTGCTATTTGTTTAGAGAGCTTGAATATTTATCAAATGACCTAGATGAAGAGCCTCGAACCATATATTTTTAATCTGTTTGTTGGCCAAAGAAAAATACTATTTATTTCAGACCTAACATGACTACAGATCAAGATTATGAATGTATTCTCTTGGAAGTGTTTCAAAATCTTCAAAAGAAAAAAGAAATGTACAGAGGTCAATAAAGAACAGAAAGTGGTTGATAGAGAAAGAAGATAACTGGCATATTCTGGAAGGTTTAAATCTCTAAAATGAGCTGACTTTGACTTGGAAAAGATAAAATAAAGATGTATGCATACCTTCCAGCATGTGTTCTGTTTTTAACTTCACAGCAGTGCTAATGGAGATAAATGACAACTATAATCAGGTCATTTTCAAATCATTAGCAACTTTTGGTTAGCCTGCCATAGAAATTACATTCATTCATTATTCAACAAATATTAATTCAGTACTTAACTATGTACCAGGAATTATTCTAGGTTCTAGAGCTAAAGCAGTGGACAAAAGTCTTCATGGAGCTTATATTCTAGCAGGGAAAGACCTACCACAAAATAATCAGACAAACATACGAGGGTACTCCAAAAAGTTCAGGGAAAGATTCATAATATCTTTTAATTCTATTTTTCCATGAACTTTTTGAGGTACCCTCGTCCAATGTGTCAAGTCGTGATAATAGACAGAAATAAGGGGAGGGAAGTTGGTAGAGAGCTGTTGTTTTATGAAGCGTAGTAAGGAAAGCCTCAATGAGAAAACATATTAGCAGAGATATGAAGGAGACAAGGGAGTAAGTCATGCCAGCAGCTGGGGGAAGGACATTTCAGGCAGAAGCATCAGCACGCACAGAGACCTTGCGTGGGAGAGAGTCCAGTGCGTGAGGATGGAACGAGTGGGAGGAGGTAGGAGAAGAGACCAGGGAAGTGAGAGGTTTCCAGGTCATGAAGGACTTTCCAAGGTGTGGTAAGGATTTTGACTTTTCTTCTGGGTGAGTTGGGTTTTTGGTAGAGTGGCGTCATATCTAAGCTAGGTAGTTTAGGAGCTCACGCTTTGTGCTATGTTGAAAATATAACACGAGAAGCACAAGGGTAGAGACCGAAAGAACAATTCAGAGGCTATAAAAATAACCCAGAGATGGTGGAAGCTTGCAGTAGGGGTGGTGGCAACAGCAGTGGTAAGACGTGACTGGATGCTTTTAAGAGCGGAGACAACATGATCTGTTAATTAGTTGGATGTAATGTAAGAGAAAAATAAAGGGATGAGTCGGGATAAATTTAAATTTGTATCCAGAGCAACTGAAAGGATGGTTTTCCATTAAATGAAGTTGAGAAAATATCAGGAGGAGCAGTTTAGGTGAAAAGGGAATATTAGGAGTTTCATTTTAAACATGCTCATTTGAAGATCCTTATTAGACCTCTAAAAAGAGACATCAAGTATGCAGTTAGATATACAGGTCTCTAGTCCAGGGAAAAGGTCCAAGATGAAGATATAAACTTGAGAGACTTCAATATGCAGGTGAGACTGGTGTGAGGTCACCTAGGAGGTGATATAGAGAAGAGACAAGGTCCCTGGACTTAATGGTGCAAGGATAAGCAAAGGAGACTGAGAAGGTGCAACCAGTGTGGGAGAGGAAAAGCCAAGAGTGTGTAGAGTCTTTGCTGAGATAAAGAAAGTATTCTAGGTGGAGGTAGTTAGTATATGGCACTGACAGAGGCAGAGAAATAGAGACTAAGAATTGACCTTTGGGTTTAGACATATGGAGATCATTGGAGACCCTGCTGAGAGAAGTATTGGTGCAATGATGGGGGCCAAGGGCAAATGGAGTAGGAACAAGTGACAACAGAAAGAGAAGATATGGAAATGATGGATGTGGAGGGTTCTCCAGGGAAACAGAACCAATAAGATGTATATGGAAAGAGAGAGAGAGAGACATTATTTTAAGGAGTTGGCTCATGCAATTGTGGAGGCCGGCAGTCTAGAGACCCAGGGAAGAACTGACGTGCAGTTCAAGTCTACTGGCGGTCTGCTGGCAAAATTCCCTCTTCTCTTGGAAAAGTTAGTCTTTTTCTCTGAAGGCCTTCAACTGACTGGATGAGGTCCCACCTACAGTATGGAGGGTAATCTGTTTTACCTAAAGTCTAGTGATTTAGATGTTAACCTCATCTAAAGAATAACACCCTCTCCCCCCCACCCCGAAACATCTAGAATAATGTTTGACCATATATCTGGGTACTGTGGCCCAGCCAGTTTGACACTTAATATTAACCATCACAGAAAAGTCCAGGAGTTTTTTGTGTGTGAAGGAAAGAGAAAAATGAGCAGGAGGTGGAGGGGGACATGGCATAAAAGGTTCATTTTTTAAGACAAGAGAAATAGTAGCATGTTTTTATGCTAACGGGAATGAAAGTGTGGAGAAAGAAAAATTGATGATGCAGAAGAGAGGGTAGGATTGCAGGGACAGTGTTCTTGAGCAAGTGAGAGGAATAGGACCTAGGAATAAATAGACAGGGCAATCTTTGATGGGAGCCAGGAAAAGTCATCCATGTTCCAGGAAAAGGGACGGGTATAAGAAGCAGGTGCAGGGAGGTAAGTAGATGTGGTGGGAGGAGCTTTTCGAAGTTATCTTCTGAATGCTTCTATTTTCTTAGGGAAATAGGAAGCAAAGTCACCAGCTAAGGGTAAGGAGGACAGAGAGGTATTAGAGGCTTGAAGATCCAAGAGAAGCTAAATACCTGTCAAAAAGAATATGACAAAGAGAAATTGAACAAAATTCTCAGGTAGCACTCAGGAAAAACCCATTAAAAGTTCATTGTCATGAATTTAAGGTGTGATAGTTCTGCATTGTTGTGTTTTTCTGCAGCCACGTCCAGCTAAATCATCACAGGGGCAGAACAGGCTAAGAGCTTAAATTAATCAGACCATGGGGCTTTGCCAGGCAAAGACAATGAGGGTGGAGAGGAATGAAGAGGTTGAGAGTTCATTCAAGACAGTGATTATAATGATAAGCAATACGATTTATTTATTTATCTATTTATTTTATTTTATTATTAGCATATTCATTCTTACAAATCATGATATTTCTTTATGTCCTTTGCCCAACCTATCACTTCCCAAACCCTCTCTGTCCCCTCCACATTTCTAGCACCTTAGTAATGTTCTCTCCTTCTGAAAGATCAACGTATCATTGTGGCCTTTTCTTTCTCTTTTTCCTTCTTTTCTTAAACTGGCTAAGAAAAGAAGTACGAATATGAGAGCAGTGAAGGGCAGTAAAAAGATGTTAAGCTCAATAGACAGTAGCTCTTGCTGGGGTGAAGAAATTGTTGAAATCTGGATACTAGGAGGAGTGAGTTGGAAAGCTAGCAGGCGATCATTGGAGAATAAAATACTTAAGATGAGATTACGGAGATGTTTCAGTTCTTGATAATGGCAGTTTCTAAGGTGTGCACAGCTGAGAACAGGATCACTGGAGGAGAGGAGACAAATTCAAAATCCAAAATATTGAAGAGTTCATGTACGTGATTCCTGACAAGAACACATTTGGAGAGTGACAGCGAGCCAGGAGCTGAGATCTTTGAGGTATGTGGGAAGTGGCCTGGGGGTTGGGGGGGGACACAATAAGAAGGGATGTGGGGTTGGACAGTCCATGTGTGGAGGTGCACGTATTGGATGCAAGGGCGGCTCCCCTGCCTCCACCTCACCATAGCAGGAGCAGAGACAGGGCCGCGAACTGTTGAAGGGTTTTAGGGAAGAGAGACAGAGCATGAACTGGAAGTGACAAAAAAGCAAGGAGTAAAGTTCTCCCATTTCCAGACCCAGTGGGATGAGGGTGGTGGGAAAGAAAATAGCAACCACCTGAAGGGGCTACGGGGAAGACACCATGATCTCAGGGCTGGGCCAGGTTTCAGTCAGAGCAAGCAGGTAGCCGTCACTCCCAGAGAAGAGGCTGAAGATCTAGGGGATGTCGCAAATGACTGGCTGGGAGATCCAGAGGGCAGTAGAATAATGTCAGGAGTTGGGTACAGGGGCAAATGAAGTGAAAGGAAAAAATCAACTTCCAGCGATTCGAGTCTGGGGGTAAGGAATTCTGTGCTGCTTGCAATGACATCCTAAGGGCAAGGGTGGAAGGTGTGATGACCACAGTCCTGATGTTCTCAAGGCAGATGGTTAATATATATTGTTAAGAAATAGTATATACTACTGTGAGATTGTATCACTCACACTGAGGGGCAGGAGGTGAGTCGGCAGGAGAAGCTCCATCTTCACTCCTGCCTGTGGTGACATGGGATAGGGCAGGGGTCCTCTCATTGCACCTGAGCACCCTGAATTCCTCACTCCCTCTTGGCTCACTCACAATTTCAGGTGCACTCAGAGACACACTTGCCATACAGTATAAATTTTTTCTCCTCTGGTTCATCTCTTAACCCAACTTGGCTTGGACTTGGTGCCAAAGGCTTCTGTGAACATTCTAGCTAATGGCCAAAGCCCTTAACTTTGCCAGAACAAATCTGTCTGTCTCAGCAGAAGAACTATTTCTAAGGCTCAGCTCCTGCTGCATCTACTTTTGTGTTGAGATAGAATGCAGAGTCAAGACGGCCTGGAGGCCACAGCCTTGATGGGCTCCAAACCTGCCTTTGCCACCTGGAGAAGCCCCATACCTCCCTCAGCTTATTTCCTCAGCTAGCGAAAGTATCTGACTGTGAGAATGCGGTCACCATGCAAATTCAGTAATGGTACCTGCGCTTAATGTGATGTACACAATGAATGACTATTTCTTAAAGGCATTATTGAAGAATGAAGGAAATTAGAGAAATGAAGATAATTTTTTTCAATGCTGCACTCTACTTCAAAAGAAGAATATATGACACTTTTGAGAACTTCTCACTTGAGCAGGTCAGGCATAAGGGACAAGTCCCAAATGTCCTTCAACCAAGGTCATTAGAAATGGTCTGGAGATTGGGAGAAACCCTCCTGAACCTAGTAATTGAGAAAGAGGCCACACATTTGAATGCCTACGGGGGCCTAGAAGGAAATATAAATAAGTAAAGGAAGCTGGCTATAACAGAATAGGGCTTAGTGGGTACTGTGGCAAACTAGAATAGGTACTGGTCTTAAGGTCAGCCATTAACTGGCTCCAGCTGATCAGTGCCTTCCAAGAATGCAGGTCTTGCATTGCCAGAACTTCAGTTTCTAAAAGCAGCTAGAATCTTGATTTTATGTGAAATCTCATTTTTTAAATTTGCGTTTAAATCAAAATATTAAAACTACTCCATGGATCATAAAAGCACATGTATAGGCAGATTTGACCTTCAGGTTACCAATGTGCAAATGGTATTCTAAGGTTATATATGGGTGATAATTCCATACAGTTCAGGGAGAAATTCAAATTTAGCAAATGCAAACTGAAGACTCTAAAGTCTTCTCATGTCTCCAGTCAAAGTTATCAAATCATATAATCCTAGGAGCATAACAGGTTCTTATCAAATATTTCTTGAGTGAAAGAACATACACAGAGTCAAAGAACTGCAAGATTATTTAGTCAAGTTGTTTTCACTATCTTTTAGCTTCTTTTTTGTTTTCTAGAATTTTTTGGTCAAATTTCCCAGGAAGCAGCCGGAGGTCGGTGTACAGGTGGTTTATCCAGGAGGTACTCAGGAGCAACACCTGTAAAGGAGTGAGACAAGCAAGACCGGGCAGAGGAAGGACGTGTATTGCGAGGTGAACACCACACAGGCACAGGCCAGTCCCTCGGGGACCTCTGAAGCTGGGTTGGCCCTTCCACGTTCTCCTGAATTGAGGTTGGGGGCTGCATCTTTGCCACTGAATGTGAGCTGTCTCTATGAAGGGGCTGTGAACCATCATGAGGCAGTACCCATGGCAGCTGGGAAAATGAGTGCCTTGATCCTAAAGCAGGCTCTGGGCAGCGCACCACAGCATCCCCAACACTTCTCAACACTTCATGGATGACACTTCAGGGAAGTCACCAGAATCAAGTACAGTTGCTGTGGTTATGAATGGGACTCAGAGTCCTCCTTCACCCTTGCCTGTCCTCTCCTCACTTTTCTTCCCCCAGGGCAGCATCTAAGAGTGTATGCTCATCTTAGAGAGTGGAAACTGCCCTCAGAAGTGACTCACCTCAATCCTCAAGAATCTCCTCCTCTGAGACACTAGAGAGAAGCCCGTTTGGGGAGGTTACTCCTCACCTTCAAGCGAGGGACCAACCCTGCTGCCTTTCACTTCCATCTCACTATCAAACCCTTCACCACCACAGTTGTCCTCGTGGGAGGGAGCCGCACCACGTCAGGGGGACCGCTGCAGTAGCTCACATCACCTGTTAAGGAGATATTCTATGATAGGAGTGAAATGCGCTGAAAATCTTAATCAAGGATTTTTATCATTGTAGGTGTTTCATCCCTGTGGAGACTGTTCAGGTTTTCTTTCTCAGAGAAATCTCCGATGAATATTTGGCTTCCTCTTTCAAGAACAATATAATTATGAGAAAGAACAGAGAACGCCATGCAGATTAAAATGACAGGTTCTCAGTCCTTATGGAAACTTCGGTGCTGAATTGAATGGCATTCAGAGGCCCTTCAGTTCACCTTCCAATGTGAGCTTTTCAAAACTGGAACTTTTTCGAAGGCAGTGCACGAGCTGCTGAACTCTCTCTTCTTCCACCTACCACTTACCTTCTGTGCTGCATGCTCAGGAGCTCATTAAATTGCTTTCTTTCCTGTTTATTTCCCTTGGAAACCGCTTCTCTAGACCCCTCCACTGAGTTTCTGTGATATATTTGTTCAAATAGAGAATAATACACTTGAGTCGCTGCTATGGTATTAAACAAAAAATGCTACTTGCGCCTCAGAATGGTCCATACATCACATCCATCATTTCCAGGCGCTTTCTACAAAATGAGGTCAAGTTTGTATTCCCGACGCTTCTCTTTTCTTCTTCCCTGAACATTTCTTCACCTCTGCTTGCCCTTCTCCCTCAGCCCCTAAACCACCAGACACTCGAATCGCTGAGGGCAATTCCAAGAGCAGCATGTATACTTTCTTGTCCCGACGGAACAACTTTCTGCTCATTATTTTTGTTCACCAGTACATTTGGCCGGATTCCTACTTATTCATCCTGTTTACTCAGCTAAAGAGTGTATTTGGAAAAGATTTCAACTATCCAATTCAAGAAAGTGGTTTCAGGACAGTGTTTGAAAATGGAGACACCTTTATTGACGTATGCTACAGATGCACAGTTTAATGTTGTATCCAATAATCTTGTGCCAGGTTATCCCTTTCAGCAGGTGCCAAAATAAGGGAAAGGATGACACATGACAGCACAGAAGCACACCACCACACAACCAAAAAGCTGACATGCTCAGCAAGAACTCTAGAAAAGTGGCCATCTTGACTATCAAATATAACTTCTTAGTCGTACTTTTCTGAAAAGTTAGGAAATGATTGCTTGCATTTCTTAGGTTTGCTTATTAAAAGTTCTTTAAAATAGCACTCAAAGCAGCTGATTGTTTAAGTGAGATGGCTGCTGTCTCTACCAAAATCTGAAAGATATATTTTTGAAAGTCATAGCCATCTAATTTGATTTGTGTAGCTTAACTGGAAGAAGAGACTTTTCTTCATATTACATCAACCACGTATTACATCCATCAAATTAACTTGAGAAATTCCATGTAGAAAACAGTGGTTGTTTAAATCAGAGATTATACACACATGTCACCTAGAGACACTTGCAGAGATCTGTCCACTCTCATAGTTACCAAGTCTAACTAAAGGAAGTATGGAGAGTTGCTTTTTTCGTGTTTTCGAAGAGACAACAGTTGATGCTTTTATCTGCACTACGAGTCAAGAGATAAAACAATCTCTTTACAAAATGCATTATGCATAAGCCCAGACCAAGGCATTTATAAAGCAGCTCATTTTGAAAAACACAAAATTGAAAGACTTTTAGAACGAGAAGGGAATATCTAGTTCTATCCCCTTTCTTTTTTCAGATGAAGCAACTGAGAGCTAAAGAAGTTAGAGAGGAAAAGTTTATACCCACATCCAAGGATAAACTCAACAGGCCCAAAAGTCAACAGCCTCGCCTTGTACATACTTCAGCTGAAAGTCATGAAGCCATTAAGACAAGAATCATCCAGGGACAGGGAAAGTAGCAAAGACTTGCAGAGCCAGCATGGAGATTTCCCCCTAGTCTCACTCAAAGTCCAATGAGTTCTTATGTTGCGCTGCTCCTTTAAGAAACAGCATTTTTTTTATTAAATAATATTATAAAATATCCTGCTTTGCAAATGAGAACTAATGTGGCAGATAGGGATTATTAAATTACCAAGAAGAGGCTGCTTACTTGGAGATCTGAGCTGATCAGAGAATTCTCATATCCTGTGGTCTGATGGTAATCGCTGCTCTTAACAACAGGGATTGAATATCAGAGAAAAGAAACAGAAAGCCAGGTCCATGCCAGTTTTTAAAAAACAGAGACAATGGTAAAGTTCTCTCTTATTTTTAAGAAACATCAACAGAATAGATATATTTATTACATAGTTACATAGCCACTGTAATTTTCACGGTTTGGGGCAATTTATTTTCTTTTGCTTTATAGGTTAGATTTAATAACGAGACCACCTAAATGAGTATCTAGTGACTTTCCAGTTTAAGTGTTTGCCAGATGTAGGTAATTTAGAAATATAAGGTTTCCAAACAAGGAAGAGAGATTGAAATCAGCTCTTTAATCCAGTAAGCTCACTTGCATGTGAACAGAATCTTGAAATCAGTACTTTAGAGGGGGAAATACTTCCTGGCTGGTATGTCTTCTAAGTCACAATTAACAAAGGATGAATATTTCTGATTTCCCTTTAAACTACTTTCCTAGGAAATGGAATAATAAAAAATGAACTTCAGCTTGTGTCATATAAAAAATATAAAAATACAATACATTTAGAGATCCAGTGACCACCGGCATCTGAAATTATGTCAAGGAAATGAAGCTGTTGGAAGGTTCTCAAATTGTCAAAGCCCAGTAGAAAAAGACCAAAAATGAGATTGAAGTTGCAGGGAGATTATACTCCCTCATGGTCACTTCTGGCTACTACCTCTTTGGGTTTTTACCTCATTTTTTTAAGTTTAAAAAAAAAAAAGATAAAGCTATTGATACAAGGGCAAGGAAAAACTATAAGGAGAAACCATAAAACGGAAATTTACAGCCTGTAAAAAACAGTTCAGGGGAAATTTAATTTTGGTATATAAAGTCATAACCAGCCTAGTCAATGCCAAACACAGTTACTATTTCTTCAAAAGATAGATAAGAAAGCTCCAAGTATAATTGCAAAATGAAGCGAAGTAAATTTGAAACAGATGTCATTAAAACAGTCCCCCACTCTTACTTTCTTTTTTTAATTATAGAAAAATCTTAAGCTTGTGTATACAACAGCTTACTAGGAAAAGAGTGCAAAACTTAAACACTGTGAGATCTGTCAAGAAATAATTACTATAACTGGAGTCTTGAGGGAATTGGAATATTAAGAAAAGATAAACTTTAATGGACTAAATAGGCTTCCATTATGTCCTGAATTTTTTTGTTTCCCAAACCTTAAAGGAAAGTATAGGAAAAAAAAATGATAAATTAGAAGGATCCAATCAAGGCTAAATTATTTTTTTCCTATAGGCTTAATTGCTACTACAGAACCAAAGTTCAGATCTACATATTTTTTAAATGTTTGAAAGGGTCAAACAATTTTTTTCTTCAGTAAAATCCAGTGGCCTCAGCTCTTGCCTAAAATTGCTTCGGCTGCTCCTAATGACTTTTTAATGTTGGTTTCTTATTAAGACATCTGGGAAATTTCCAGAAAAATTCAATATATGTGCATATCCTCACTACGAACCAAGAGAAGGAAGAGAGAAGTACACATGGAACTTCCTCACATGGAATTCCTGAACAGTGTGTTTTGACATGAATATTTTTCTTCTGAAGGTTTAACTGATTCCAAAAAAATTTTAGTAAGTTAGATTTTATTTCCCACATAGAAACTCTCTTAGCTAACAAAAATCTTTCTCTTCAGTAACATAGAGTTGGTTGGTAAAGTTTAATTTAAAAATTACATTTAATGGCTGGATAGAAGGACAGACAGGTTCACAATAAATCAAATAGGGTAAGAGTAGAATCTAGGCTGTGAAAAAAATGGATGTTCACTGTAAACTTTTGTTAATTTTACTGTTTATTTGAAAAATTATATAATTAAACACAGAGGGAGAAAAATCATAGTTAAAAAGAAATGGCCATTCCGGAAAGGCTTATTCACTAGCTACAAGTCAGACCAAACAGCAAAGAACTTTCAAATGAGTCCATGACAGGTGATTTGCTCATGTCAGGTAGGGGTATTAGACCAAGAGGGTTGGGTCCAAATTAAAGAGGTATTTGGCAGACATTCCAGGTCAGCAAACAGACCAAATGTGTATGAGCACTGAATATTATTTATTCAAAAAGTTCAGATCTTAACCTATCTGCAAAGTACATTCCAAGAGACAGGTTAGGCACTCAGGATACTTTATGATGTCTAAGGCAGAAAGAGAGTAGACAGGTCCAGACCAACTAGGACCACAGAGGTCCAGGACTCCCTCCCCAGATACCTCTCTCCCAAAACCTGGTTCTCTTTCTCTTGATCCAAGATTGGTTAGGTCTCTCAGTTGAAAGCATTTGGCAAGGACCACAGTTTTCAGCAGGCAAAAAAAAAAGACCCAAGGCTCACGAAACCCCAGATGGGGTGGACAAATATACCTGCAGGGAGAGAGGAGCAAGGTGTACCATGAATTCAAGTACACAACAGAGCCTGAAGCCCAGTGGGGCAGGAGAAGCAGCACAGGCAAACGGGGTGTAGCTTCTGATCCTAGAGATGGCTTTCTCCAGGTGGAGGAGACAAGACCTTTTAGGTATGTTTTTGCAGATAGAAAAAGGCCACGTCCCAGAGATGTCTATGCTTCCAGATAACCACAGAACCGCAGTTTTAATGTTTTTGACCTCAAGACCCCTTTGTACTCTTAAAAATTATTGAGAACCCCCAAAGTGCTTTTGTTTATAAGAGTTATTTATCAATTTTTACAACATTAGAGATCAAAATGAAGAATTTTAAAAATATTTATTTATTATTTCAGAAATTACTATAATGAACATGCTGCATGTTAATATAAGTAACATATTCTTTTTTTTTAAAGGTTAATTACATTTATTTATTTATTTATTTTAATTTTATTATGTCGATATACATTGTGGCTGATTATTGTTGCCCATTCTTAATGCAACATGTCATCTCTGGACAACTCCACTGTTATTCACTCATGAAAGAGAAAGAGTGGGGAGGAAAGAAACTAGCTTAGTATAATTATGAAAATAATTTTGATCTTTTTTGATCTTGTGGTCCCCCGACAGGATCTTGACCCCCCTACCCCTGTAGTACCTGGAACACACTGAGAAACACTGCCATAGAGGCAATGACTAACTTTGAGAGTTCTTAATATCTGCTGTTGTAAAAGTTGCCTCCAGATTGGTAATGGGAGAGAGAGAGAGAGAGAGAGAGAGAGAGTGTGTGTGTGTGTGTGTGTGTGTGTGTGTGTGTGTGTGTGTGTGTGTGTGTGTGTGTGTGTGTGTGTGTTGGTAATAGCCATGAGCTTCAAAGAGAGGTGAAGGACCTACTTAGTTGGTATGTGCTACCAATCATGGCTAAGAAAGACAACTCTGAAGCAGTAGGCAGATTATTCTGCAGATTTGAATGCATCAGGGGTTTTGCTCTCTTCCCCATCTGAGCCTTTAAAAATTATTTTTAACAATATACCAGTTTGTAAATACAGTTGTAAATGACTTCCTGACATCCCCAACCCCACAATATGAACAAGTAGATTGATTAAACCCAATACAAGTCACTAGTAGAAGGTGGAAGTGTCGATGGACATCCAGGCATGGCCTGCCTCTCTGCACAGGCCTCACTGAGCCCACACTAACTCCCCAGACACGTCAGGAACCAGGCTACTGTTCCTTTACTCATATCCTCTCCCTATGTAGCAAACGCCTACTCATTCCAAAGACCAACCAAAATTGTCTTTGGCAATCTTTTAGCACTTCTCATCTAAAATCCCAAAATTCTAAGCCCTGTTTTTAAGAAAGAACAACCTGAGCCGTGGGAGGAAGTAAATCTCCCGGGATCCCATACAATCAATTGGCCTAGACAAGAGTAAGACAAAGGTCATCTATGATCATCATAATCCACAATCCAATCATTGTCTCCTTTGCTCTGTATGCAAAGAAGCTTACATTCCTAACTCAGTAAATCGATGTATTTGTCTTCCGTGTTACAACTGGAAAGACATTAATTTATCTTATGCTTCTTTTCTGTACTTCACTAAAACAATGCAAAGTTCTGTAATGAATGAGATTTGTACTAATATCTGAACTGCCGTTTCAAGAGCAAAACCTGTGTCCTATATTCTTCTGCGTTTCCTGTGGATTTACATAGTGCTCTTGTACACCGGTGACTAGTTAGTGATTAAAGAATCACTCTATGTTTTTCTCCTCTTCAGAATTATTTAATTTAAGCCCTAGTTTTTCATTCATTCATTCAGCCAAGAATTTATTAGACTCCAGTCACGTGTGTGAAATATTGGGGATACATGGTCCCCATGTGTCTTTCTGACAAGGTATTCACATCTTCAGGGAGCTCCAGAAAACTATGTGATCCTGATAAGACTGCTGTCCCTCCTACATCCAAAGCCTCAAAGCCTGACCACACCTACCCCCTGGAAGACCATTAGGAAGAGTCCTACCAGATTTACGTCACTCACCCAGATGCCCACATCCTGCTGTACAAGTCCATCATCCCAGACAAGTTGCCACCCTTCCCATCTTTTGAAACCTTTCCCCCAGCCCCACTGTAACCCACAGTACAATCAGCTCACTCCTCAGATATGCTTGGAACATTCCTTTCCAACAAGGAGCACTGCACAGTGCTTTCCTGGAGCCCTCCTAAATGAAGACTGCTTTCTCTCCCACACCTGTAGAATCTCTCAGCCTGGAGGTGAGGTAGGTGTCCTCCCAGCTCACTATTGCTGCTTCCAGACTCGTGTCCCTCTCTCCTCTCTAAAACCAAAAAGCATAGAAGCTCAGGTCATCTGGGCATCAACAAATACTTCTTGGGCACATGTCAGACACTGGCCTGGGCAAGCTAGAGTAAAATGGTTCTGCTGCTCTGGAGTTTACGGTTTAGTAAAGGGAAAACATACAAAATAAAAAAGTGAAAGATACAGTATGTGAGAGGATAATTCCTCCAGAGAGCAATAAAGCAGGGAATGGGAAAAATAGCATGTTAGATGGATGGTGAGGTTGATTTTTAGAGCATGATCAGAAATGGTCTTGCTGAGAAAATGAAATATGAGCAAAAACCTGAATGAGGTAAAGGAGGAAGAGGTGGTAATATCAGAAGAGAGCAGCATTCCAGGCGGAGGGAATGGAAAGAGCAGAGGCATTATAGGGAGAGCATGCCTGACGTGCTCAAGAAACAGCAAAGACACCGGGAAGAAGTCTATCTGCTCACCTCCTTGTTACAGGCACCTGTCACCTCTGGGTCACACACCCACCTCGTTCCTTAAAGGTTTTGCTCCTGGCTTATTGTTTCTGTCTTCATCACCATCACAGCTCTTGGTGATTTCAATATCCATGCAGGTGCTGCTTCAACACCCTGACCTCCTGATGCCTCCAGCCCTTCTCTCTACAACCTTCTCCTCAACCTAGCTCATACGTGCACCCCCATGGTTGTACCCTAGATCTCATCATTCCCAGTAACCAAGCCTCCCAAATGGAAGCGTCTCACTCTCCGACCCCACTTATTTTCTAGTTTATTCTCCAACTTCAACAGTTCTTCAACCCCAACCTGCCACACAATCCATTGACACTTCCACATCTTGACTGCACCTCAGTACCCTCATTTGCTCATTTCCCCCTTACCCAGCACCCGTGATCCATTATCATACTCACCCCCAGTATATGCACCCTCAGCGACTTTGCCCCTCTCTCCTGCCATTTTATTTCCTCAGCAAAACTCCAGCCCTGGTCAGCTCTAACGCTCTGCCTTCTCACTCCACACCTGCACTCATAGCTGAGAAAAACACAAAACCGTGTTGACTGGTCCCAGTTAAATTCATGACCACTAACCCGAAGCCAACTTTCGGTGTTGCCCCTTCTCTCACAGTCTCCTAACCCCTCACTCTACCACTCTCCTAGGCTTCCAGTACACACATTCTCATCTCCCCTCAAATCTCCAAACCTTCTCTTCTTAATCTTAGCTGATGACCTTGACATCTATTTTACTGAGAAATAGGATTCTTTAGAAGAGAACTTCCAGTCTTCACCACTACATACACTAACCTACAACATCTATTCCTAGGCCTTCCTGTCAGTAACGTCACTGGTGAGCAGAGGTCCCTGTCCCAATCTAGGTCAATTCCTCCATTTGAACAATTGGATTCCAACCTCTCTTGCCTGCTCCAGGACACACTTCTAGCTGCTGTCCTTTATCTCTCCTGCCTCTTTCATTTCTTTTCCTCTCTGTGTTATTGAAAACAAATCATTCCTTGAATTCACATTTCCCTTCCAGTTACGGCCTCTTTTCTGAGCAAAATTTTGCAGTAAAGAATCTCATAAGATTTTCTCCTTTCTGTCCCCCATTCTCCTTTGATCTTACTCCAGTGAGGATTTTATCCCCATCGCTGTAGTAAAACAACTCTTGGCAGGGTCACCAGTGATGGCCTCCATATTGCAAAATCCAATGGTCAATTCCATTCCTTTCTTCACCTGCAATCAACATTTGATTTAGTTTATGACTCTGTTGTTCTGGAAATGCTTTCTGTGCTTGGCTGCTGGAACATCACTCTCTCTCTCTTGGTTTTCTTCCTGCCTCACCAGCTGCTTCATTCATCTCCTCTTCTTTCTCTTCAACTTCCCAACCTCTAAACACTGGAGTGCTCAGAGCTCTGTCTGTAGCCTCTTCTCTATCTACTCTTACTCTCTTGGTAATACCATCTACATCTAGTCGCATGGCTTCAAATACCATCCAAACGCTGGCAGCTTCCAAATGTATGTCCACTCTGGTCCTTTCCCCTAACCATCTTTTATCAAATAGCCCCTTTCCTCCCCCAAACTCTCTATCCTTTATCCAGGGTCTTGGCCTGGGGTCCTCTTAAAAGCAGATCTTGAGAAAAGGAATTAGATTCAAGTGTCATATTTTATAGGTGATCTCAGAAGCATTGTAAGGTAGTGAGGAAGTGAGACATGGAAGAGAGAAAAATCATTACAGAATATATTAATGGATCAGTTACTTCTGTGGGCAATTGGGGCTCAATCCCCCTGGGGATACTTTGAGGAAATCAAAGGGGTAAGGAAAATGAGACATATATCACCTATTCCTGTTCCTTATTGACAAAGGGTTGCTCCTGTGTCTTTATCTTTCTGGCATCCGTCTGGGTCAAAGAACACCATCAGGCACCCATGCAGAAAGCCATCTGCAAAAGCATATGTAAGAACTGTCACAGCAGAACTCCAGGGTTGGGCAGCGTGTCCTGACATATTTCACATTTATTTGTTTATTCTTTCATTGCTTGTCATCATCCACTAGAATGTAAGCTTCATGAGGGCAGAGATCTTTATTTATTGGTATAGTCTCAGCACATGGAAGATTACTTGGCAGGTAGTAGGTATGTTTAATAAATAAACAAATGATTGGGTGTGTCTCTAATATTCTGGACCCAGTGCTTCCTTTTCATCAACTTTATTATTCCTTTGCAATCAAATGTACAGATTTTAAGTATACACTTTGATATATTTTGATAAATGTATATCCCTACATAAATAACCCCCCCTCCCCATTGAGATACAGAACATTTCCATCTTCCCAAAATTCCATGCCCCTTTCCAGTCAATACCTCCAGACTCAGGTAACCACTGACCTGATTCTATCACCATAGCTGACGTGTGCCTGCTCTAGAACTTGATCCAAAGCAAATCATTCATATGTATTTTCATACCTAGTTTTGTTCCACTCAACTAGTGTTTCTGAGATTACAGGCATGTTATTGTGTATTCATATATCAGTAGGTCATTCCTTTTTATTGCCGAATATTATTCGTCTGTTGGTGAACAATTAAGTTATTTCCAGTTTGGGGCTATTAAGAATAAAGAAGAGATGAAGATACTTGTGAAAGCCTTTCTCTGTGTTTATGTGTTCATTTCTCTTAGGAAATCACCTAGGAGGAGAATTGACAGGTCATAAGGTAGGTGTGTGTTTAATTTATATGAATAAGTCAAACGGTTGCACAATTCTATAAACCCCCACAAATGTATAAGAATTCCAGTTGATTGGCATTCTCACTAGCATTTAATACTGTCAGTTATTTTAATTTCTGCAAAGCTAATGGTCATGAAACAGTATCTCATTGTGGATTTAATTTGCTTTTCCCTGATGACTAATGATGTTGATCATCTTTTTATATGTTTGTTGGTCATTTGTTTATCTTATTTATTAAGTGTCTGTTCAAGTCTGTTGCCCATTTTTAATTGTTCATCTTTATATTATTGAGATATAAGAGTTTATCTATCTGTCTGTCTGTCTGTCTGTCTATATATCTATCTATCCATCTACCCAAGGAATTCTGGTTTCTTGTTTTGTAAGATGGAATTTAGAAATTCCAAAAATGAAATTTATGAGCACTAAGGATTTTTATTTCTACTGAAGTAACACATTCATACACAGATCTCTCTATATTTTTTTCTACACATTTCTATACATATAAATAAAAAACTATGAGTTCACCCTGTTATTTCCAATTTAAATACAACAGAAGGTTTCTTCTAGGCTTTCTCTTTTTCTTATCAGTACCTCCTTCTCTACTCGTGAGAAATCTGGCTTATCACAGTCTGTCTTCAATGCAAAAACATTACAACATTAAAATTCTATTTCTTCCTCTGCTGTCCCATATGGAAAATCTTGGGATTATTTTTTTACATTAAACAAGTGAAAGTCTTTTACTTTAAACATAGTCTTCAAAATATATATTAAAGATGGATTTTTAAAATATATTTTCATATTTACCACCTATTTTCTCATCCTGGTGCTCTTCAATCCCTTCTGCAGATCCAGCTTACAATTGGTGTCATTTGTCTTCATCTTAAAGAACATTCTTTGGCATTTCTTGTCATTTGGGACTGCTGGCAACAAATTTGTTCTGCTTTTATTTGTTTAAAGATGTCATTCTTGTGCATTTATTTTGAGATATTTTTGCTGGATGGAGAACACGAGGTTGATAATTTTTTCTTCCACCTCAAAATGTAGTATTATGGTTTGCTGGCCTCCACTGTTTATGATCAAAGGTTATCCATCACTTAGTGTGTCCTTTTGTGGGTAAGTCTGCTTTTAAGATTTTTTTGAATTACTTTTGGTTTTCAGAAGTTTGACTCTGCCGTGTGGGTATGCACCTAGCTGGGTCTTGGTGTTCTGATGTGTCTGCGTGTAGTGCTCACCGTATTTATCCTGCTTAGAGTTCACATAGTTTATATAGCATTGGGCTGTTATTTTTTTATCAATAACTTTGGAAAATTTTTAGCCAATATTTCTTCAAATGTTCTTCTGCCCATTCTCATTCTCCACTTTTCCTAGAACTCTAATTACGTGTATGCTTGAATGTTTTATATTGCTCCACAGGACATTAAGATTCTTTTCATATTTTTCTGTCATTTTTTCTCTGTGTACTCTATGGATGACTTCTATTGACCTGGTTTACAAAAATTCATTTGTCCTTTCTTCTGTTGTGTCCAATCTACCATTAAGTCTATCCAGTGAATTCTTTACATTTCTTTTAATTCTATTTGGTTCTTTTTTACAGTTTCCAAAGTTTACTTCTGAAGTAAAGTTTACTATAGCTTCACTTATTACATCCATCTGTTTCTAAATCTATTCTTTAAATATTTATCACAGTTACTTTAATTTCTGCTAATCCAGTGTCTGGATGGTCTGTGACTCTACTTCTATGGAATGATTTTTCTCTTGACTATGGGTGACATCCAATTTTTTATGCAACTCTTTAAAAATTTGTATGCCAGACTTTATGTCTAAAACATCAGTAGAGGCTGAAATTTGGTGCTGGGATGTGGCTTTATTCTCACTAGCAGGGCCTTGAATATGAACACCAGGAGTCTAAGAAAACTCTTCATTTTTCAGACTACCCACCATATTTCTGCACTTTCACAGGGCTAATATCTTTGATTTGATCACAATTGAATTGAGTAGGGATTTGGTTGAAGCTTTTTTAGACTCAGATTACCCTTACCTTCAAACACTTTGAAAATGAGTTTGGGACTCTCCCTCTAGTAGCATCCTGGGGCCAAACACCGTAGGACTTCAAGATTTCAAGTGTACAATACCTTTAGTCTATTAGACATTGAGGCTGTGAAATTGCAAGAACACAAGACTGTGAATCTTCAAGACCACTTAACACTTCAAGGCTGCAGACCATGAAGGTGAGGAATCAAAATCAAAATGTTCAAAGTGAGACTGTGAAAATGTAAGGTCATTAGACTGCCTTCCTTTTTTCTTTTTAATGGACTTTCTTTTTTAAATTCACAGCAAAATTGAGTGCAAGAAGGTTCAGAAATTTCCTGTATACCCCTTGCCCCTCCCCACACACATACAACCTCCTCAACTATCAGCATCCCTAACCAGAGTAATTCATTTGTTACAAATGATGAACGTCCATTGACACGGTATTATCATTCAAAGTCCATAGTTTGCATTAGGGCTTACTCTTGGTGTTGTATGTTCTATGGGTTTGGACAAATGCATAATGGCATATATCCACCTTTATAGTATCATTAAGAGAATTTTCATTGCCCTGAAAAGCTTCTTGCTCCATCAATTCATCTCTCCCTCCCCTCAACCCCTAACAATCACTGATGTTTTTACTGTCTCCATAGTTTTTGCCTTCCACTTTTCAGCCAAGTTCCCCCTGCTGCTTACTCGGGGGAAAAAAATCCTTCATAAAAGAACTGCTTAATGGTGAAGATCATCTTAGAGCATATATATCCAAATTCAACACACATTACACAGATCTGTCAAAAGTCCAGTTGCTTCTTCCTAAGGTGAGTAAAGGTTGTACTTCTCTGGCAGGCTTCTTGTGCCCAACCTGCTCCAATCTTAGAAATCGGCTTCATGTATAGACAGTATCCTCTATTTCTTGTTTACCTTGGAAGTTTTCATCTTTTGGAAATTTAGTTTTTAGATTTTTTTGCATGCATAGCTATTTCATGGCCTTAAAGAGAAGTTTCATTTTTTAGTATATCTAAAAATTTCTTGTTTCATCAGAAATACAAGTCTTTCACACACTCCTACACTTTAACCACAAGTGGAAACCAATACTTCTTAATAATGGGTTAAAATTCAGTGTAGGGAAGATGGCGTACAATTTGCTCCTTGTAGCCTCTTAAAATGACCTAGTGTGCTTCAGTAACAACAACCATTTCCACAAAGGGAGAAAAATGACATATGGTACTCTTTCAAAAAAGGTAAAAAGGAATAAATGATGCTGCCTTGCATTCTAGTAATTGAAAAATAGCTTTGTTGCTGTTGCTGACACTAGAAATTTCATATCATCTGTTTAAAGTAGAGACCTCTATTGTTATGTATTAAAATAGCATTTACTATAAATGGAGTTGGTTATAGGCAGTAACTGCTTGCAATCAAACTTTCATAAAGATTTTTGGGCAGTGAACTGAAAATAACCACAGACATACAACAAATGGAACAGGCTCTAAAATTTTATGATCCATCTTGGTCAAAGTTCTCCTTCCTTAGCTTGCATTAGAATCATAGATTTTAATATAAATGCAGTACTGTTTTCAGTCTATCAATATATTTTACAAATAGTTCTGAATACTTTATGGTTTAGAAATACTCTTCCAAGAGAGTGTCATTTGAAGTAATTTACCAGTGTTACAACAGAGTACTCCCTCCCCCAAGCTGAATAGAGCTACAGTAAACTGGTTTTCCCTGTATATCAGAGCTCTAGATTGGGATATAAAAATATTTTAAAACATCATGATTCCAAGAATCTGATTTCTTGCCCTGAAAGTCCAGGGCCAATCAATCATGTAGTTTCCCTCAGCAAGGAAAAACACAATTTTTTATGGTTGTCATAGATGACGACTTCTTCCCATGACACCTATGTGTGCTATATGAATTATTCTCATAATTATTTCTGTGTATTTGTTCGGGGAAAATCTAGTTTTATTGGAAAATAAATTTTGTGCATTGTAGGGATATTCTTCTTTTAGGAATTGATGACAGACAGAACTGCATTCTCAAGAAGTCATTTTAAATGGAAATTTTTGTCTGTGATCAAAAAGGAAAGAATAAATTGTAAGAAAAATTTTCTCTTATTTTTTAACTTTTGTTGCTTTTCAAACTGGAGTCCTTCACCCTAATTACCCATCCCTAACTTTCCCACCCAGTGCAAGCACACACGTACTTTTTCTCAGCATTCTGGCATGGCAAGTACTGGTTGGACAATATTGACACCAATACCCTAGGTAAGGAATCCCTGAATTTGGAAAGTCATATCATTTCCCTTAGTTTCCTTGGCCACTCTACACTCCCTTTTTAAAGTGTTTAGTAACAGAGGAGTAGCATGACTATTAACAAATTAACAAATCAGTCTGGATTTTTTTCTGAAACTAAACTCAACATACATCTAAATAAAGGGTGTTACCCAGAAAGGCATCAACACAGGAGGTTTTGCTTCCTCCAAGCAAAGACTTTTGAAACTTCTCATTGGAAAAGCTTTTAAAGCCTCTGTTGCCAATTCATTTCAACAGCAGCAATGGTGAAACACGGTTTTCCATGAGTAGTAAATTTGATTTTGAGAAACTATGTTACAGGAAACTGCATTTTTTTAGGGAAATAACTTGATAGCACACTTGTGGATGGAAAGATGGCCCATCCTGTGTGGCCTGCAACAGCAAAGTTAAAAATTTTTAACTGTGATCCATGGAAAGTAACATTTCACAACATAGTGGAATCTTCAGCAAAATTCTACCTTACCACAAGAGACACAGTTGGATATTCTATTCTATTTGATTCTATTTCATAGTCTTAAAATTCTTGTTCCAACCCATTTGCAATACACTGAATGTTTGTGTTCCCCTAAAATTCATATATTGAAGCTTAAATTCCCAGTGTGATGGGGAGTGAGGCCCAATGTGATGGGTAATCAGGTCATGAGATGTTGCTTTGCCCCCCATGGATTTGTCACTCCTCTTCCCCTGGGTGATGGAGCCACAAAGGATTACTCAAAGCCCATCTCTTCTGAGCAGTGAGAAGCCCCAAAGTGGTTAACTTCCCAGAACCCTCAAGCGAGAGGCATTCCTTCCATTTGGGAAATTAACCCCGAGTTGGGATTCTCTTCCTGCATTTACTCTCCAGTCCAGGAAGTTACAGGTGGGGTTACAGTTTAACAATATAGGCTGGTAACTTTCAGTGAAACAAGTCAGATGACATTCCATTAATTTTAATTTTAATTAAGGCAATTAAGTGGCCCACCAAGAAAAGCTTGATCTTAGCAAACATTCTCTTCTTACAGCAATTTCCCAGTATCTTTACATATCAATCACTAACTTGTCTGTCTTTGAACCAGCCTCCTTGCTGTGTTACAACTCTTTATTTTAAAACAGAGACTCAATAGCCTCGGGAAAATTTCCTGGGTTTTTTTGTAAGGTCAATATTGGAAACTGCAAGGCTTTGGAAAACCAGGCCCTGTAAAGTACATATGCTTTATGCATCCTCTACAATGAGAGTGGGGTTCTTCTGATGGGATTGGTGCCCTTAAGAAAGAGGCCTGAGAGAGAGAAAGAGAGCTCCCTAGCCCTCTTCCACCATGTGAGGTTATAGCAAGAACATAGTTGTCTGTGAACCAGGAAGCAGACCCTCACCAGACACTGAAAGTGCTGGCACCTTGATCTTGGACTTCCCAGCCTCCATAACAGTGAGAAATAAATTTCTGTTGTTTATAAGCCACCCAGTATATGGTATTTTTTTTTAATAGCAGCTTGAATGGACTAAGATACCATAGAATGGATTACTTAACCCACTAATTGGTCACAACCTGAAATTTGAAAAGCATTAGTCTAGAAAAAAATCAGTAAAATGGAGAGAAAGTTAATCTGCTCTGAATAAAGAATTAACAGGAGTCTGGTGGTAAAAGGAGGAGGAGGAAAATGAGGAAAAAGAGAGGCAGGGACAGAGGAACATGGCAAGAGATTAGAAGCTGGATAAACAGGCCAGGGAAAAATCTGAGGACAATGAGCATGCAGACTTCTAATACAGGGGTAAGTATTCTATTTTAAACTATCTAGGGAAAGTAATGTAGGGTAAATAACCATCCCCATTGCTACAAAATGTCATTAAAATTGTGCTGCATTTACAGTTTTGTATTTGTTGCATTTTGGAGAGAGGAAATGGAATTTCTTCCACTTTGGAGAGATGGAATGAAATAGGTATGCATAAAACAGAACAAAAAAGAGTATACGAAGTATAGCAAGATTCTTTGGAGACCAAAATAGTTCAATCAAGTAAAGCTCAGAGCCAGCAGAAGCCATGTAAGACAACATCCTCTCTCTCCCAATGCTACTCTATAAGAAAACAGAAACAAAAAACTCCAAACAACAACAATAAAACCTGAGATATTTCAAGGACATTGATGTCTTAGGACTTGTGGAGTGGAGACAGTCTCCTATTTTCTTTGGATCTCAAAAGCTAGGGTGATCACAGAGAGTATCTAGATTGCACACCCATGATTTTATTCACAGCTAAGTCAAGTGATAGAGGAAAGTTGTCTAGCTGGGTATTTCTATTTGGAGGAAAACATTTCACAGAAAGCACACTTTTGTTGGTTCTGTTACTGTGAAAGCATCAAATATGGGGACTTAGCTTACTCTCTTTGCTTTGCATAGTCCTTCTTGAATAGTTCAGAAAAAATTCTGCAGGGCAGTCTTCGAGCTCAAAGAAACAAATCAACTTTGTCTTCACTTGTGTTAACATGTAGTTTCTTAGGTGTTAGATGTTGGCTTTGATATTTGGTTTCTAGGTCAGAGTAGAAGGAATCTGTTGGAGTCAGTATTCATTTCTTGCCTCCTCTGGCCCCTGTGCTGGTGTAACCCATTCAATCATCTAGTTCCTAAATAAATCTTGACCAAAGTGGGCCAGAGATCAGTAGGCTTTGATTTACCAGCTGATACCATCTGAAATTATTCTCATTGCTAATAAATTCAGCATCCAGGGAGAATGAGGTTAGCCCAGGTGTTCCACCTGCCCATTGCACCTTGGCCATTAGGTAACCTTTGCTCTTCTTTCCAAATCCATGTGACAAGGGTTCTGCCTAAATTCTTAGGGGACCCTCTCCCAAACTCCAGTCAGCTTGACTGTGGCCCTGTGCTCCTGTCTAGCCTCTGGATCCTGTCACTTGTACCCTCAGCTACAAGCAGGAATCCTACTAAATCCCATGGAACCCCTCCTGTCCCCCTGCCACACACACCCCCAACTGACACTAATTGACACTCTTTCCAAGACCCTGGAGCACCAGCTGCCATATCACATACCAGGATCACATCTTCTTGGAGACCAGCATTGGTCTAGATCAATTCTGGGCATGATTATTTCAATGGCCACCCTCTCACTTCCCCACCATTCCCAACCACCAGCTGATCCATGTAGCTTCACTCAATCTGCTTCAATTCCCCCTCAATTTTCTCCTCTTATTCACTTTCCAAAGGGGGGACCTCATGCAACCCGTCCCTGCCTGAACTTGCCCAGTGGTGACAGTGCACATCTCTGACCTCTGGAAAGAAGCATCATGCCTCACCACAGATGCCAACCCTTCTCCAGAGGAACCCCACACTCCTCAGAGGCTCTGGCTCTCAGTGTGTCTTTGCAAATGCTCCATGTACCTTATCACAGGTGCTACTCAAAGATATTTTTAGTCTTATCACTTTAATGTATATTCTTTGCTCAAAAAAATGATTATTAATTTTTATGTTGACATGAAATAACACATATAAACACACATAGCATAAGATGTTTGGCCAACACTGCAAATCAAAGCATGCTGTAGCCTCTTTGTGATATTTGTACTCCTCCAGTTGCAGTTGTGACATACACACCATTCGATGTCCTATATATCTTTTTTAAATGCACGAATATTTCAACTAATTTTAATCTAATACATTTAGTTTCTCTAATATGCTTAGAGATTATTAGTAATGCCTTAGAATAATACTATACCATAGGACATGACAATATGACGGTGTTTCTCAACATTTTACCAACTCACAGAGCCCTAGGCCTGAGCGACCCACATGTTGATAGAGTGAATACTTCAGAATCTCTGATCTGTTCATATTTCAGACCCCGCAGATAAGTTACCATCCAAGGAAACTTTTTTCTTCACAAAAGCTACTCACCAATTTTTTAAGGAGGCAATTATTCTGTTTTTGTTTAAAAGAAGGGCTGTGAACTCTAATCTTTTTAATTCGATAAGAAAAAGAATATCATTGATATTTTAAAATTTCTTCTCTAGATGGAAAAGAAAGTTAAACATCTATGGTGGTAAACTGTCCACTTTTCCCAAAAATTTCCTTACAAAATGAAATAGGCACATTACTGTCAATCTCACTTTAGTTTTCTCCTGAAACAGCATTATAGTTCTCAAATATATTTTAGTTAGAGCCCCTGCTGTTTGAATATGCTGAGTCCACGCCTTGCACCAGACTCACTTGGGCGACAGCAACAGAACGAAGTGAAAATAATCACTCAAGAAGTAACAAGGCGCAGAATCTTTTTTGCTAATGGCGACTGCAATTCATCCATCAAAGCCACTTTACTTTCCTGATATGTGTGCTATTAACTTTGTCATTGGAAAATTAGTCTAAGTGAATTTTTAGAATTATTTCTAAATTTTAAAAACAGGCAACAGAATTCTATATAAATTTAAGCTGACTTTTTAGAACTCTACACAGAATTCTGAGTGCATCATGAGTTGAGAGTTTGTTTCCCCTCACTTAGCTCTTTTAGAAAATTTTGCAGCTCAGGAAATCCTGACTAAAATAACAAAGAGCATGCAGCCCCAGTAGGATAATCTGGCCCCACCTGCCCTTTCTCCTCTATAAAGGTGCCTAGCCTAGGAATTCTTCATTGCTGCCAGGACAGAGGATGCAAAGGAGAGAGTGCTCCTGCCTCTATTCAAATAAAATACAGCAAGATGCAGGTTAAAACTACCACACGGTGAGATTTTTCAAAGCTTTAAATATTATGGCTGGCTGCTCAGAAAGTCCCCCAGGTTACCTCCACCTGGATGAATTCACTGTACCCCAACGTCTGGTCTCAGGCTGGCAGGTTCAGAAACCTGATTTTACTGAGTACTTTGGAAGTAGCTCTGTCACCCCTCAGAGGCTAACTCACCTTAATCAAGCTCAAACAGACTGAATGTCTGTTTATTATGATATATTGAAAAGCAAGAATATGGGAAGCCAAGTTATTAGAGGGTTTCATGGAGAGCAGGGGAGCAGAATGCAGGAGTGAGGTGATCTTCAAATGAGTCTCCCAGCTCAAGGTGCTTCGGGCCCTCTCGCCAGCCACAGGGATAGCTCTGCCAATGAAACCCTGAAGTTAATTTATTGCACTGAAGTTTCCTCCCCCCAGGATGGTATTTGGATGTCTCAGCATCAATCTGGGGAAGACATTCTTTTGTCTCTGCTCTCATTACTGACCAACCCCTTTGGCTTATACATTTATGGATAATATCTTGGATTCTACTCTTTGGCAACCACAGCAAGTAACCCCACCTGCTATGTTTAACTCCTGAGTCCTCGAGATAGTTGTGTAGTGTATGCCCTATGTGTGTGTAGGGCTTACATGTGTGGCTCCCCTGTACTCACAGCAGCAATTATGTCAATTAATAAATCTACAGACAACTAGTGAATCTAGACCTCTAGTAGGCAGGATGATGTTTATAGGAAAGGTATATACTCCCACCCCCAAATGCTTCTGTCTGTCTATAGAGGGCAAACGTCTATGTGGAAAAAAATTAAAAACCATAAATGGCCATATAAAACCATAAATGCAACAGGAGTTTTAAAGATAGAGGAATCACTGTCAAGTTAAAGCAGGGGTGGCTTTATGCAGACAGCAGGACTGAGCTAGATTTTGAAAGGTGAGTGAAAGAGAGAAGAGGAAGTGATTTTCCATTCTGGAAACTCACATAGACAAAGTGATATGGAAATCAGTACAAAGTCTGCAAAGTATTAAAACATAGCAGGCACTCAAAAATGCTTGTTGAATCAATGCATGAAGTTAGGTTGCGTAGTTGGACCACAGTGAGAAATAAGTTTCATTTAGTGGTATGAGAAAGAGTCGACTGAATCTTGAAAGCCAGGAAGAGCCATATAGACATAAAATCCTATTAGATATATGAAAAATTCTGGACATTCACCTACAATGATTACTTTCCCAGTTCCTTTTTTCTTTCTCAACTGAAAGGCAAGCATTGTTAGAGTGGCATAATTCCATCTGTAGAAGTTCTGCTAAAAACACACAATGCTTAACATGAAATTCACTGACAAATTACACATAATGAGCCAAATAGTTTTACGAAATAACCATTCACCCATAGCATTGTCTATTCCTTCCTTCTTTTCAAATTCAAAAGCTTTTTCTAACTTTAAAATTATGAAGGGAGAGAGGATCATTTATTCTTATTTTTCTCCCTTTCCCTTTCCCTCTCTTTCTTCAGTTCTCATTCACGTATTAGTGCTTGTCATTTGCCAAGCATGTGCTGAGAACAGAGTATGCCCTGATAGAGAAAACTGACATGATGCCTACCTGGCAGAGAAAATAGAAAGGAAGAGGTAAGTAAATAAGAAACACCCAACAGCAAAGCTGTAGCGCTGCGGTGGATAAAGACACAAGGTGCAGTGTCAGGCAGGGAAGGGCAGGAGGGAAAATGAGCTCAGATGCTGTGGCCTGGGGGGCTCCTCTGAATAGGAGACATGGAAGCCAAGACCTGAAAGACACGAGGGAGCCGGCTCTGTGGGCAAGTGAGTGCATGTGTGTGTGTGAGTGGGTCTGTGTGTGTCTGTGCCTGTGCGTGTGCATCCGTATCTCTGTGTGTGGGTGTCTGTGCATGTCTGTATGGGTATCTGTGTGTGTGTGCAAGTGTGAGCATCTATGTATGTGTATGAGGGTCTGAGTGGGTCTGTGTGTGTCTGTGGATGTGGATGTGTGTGCATGTGTATCTGTGTGTGGGGATCAGAATGGGTCTGTGTGTCTATGCATGTGAGTGTGCATGTGTGTGCATGTGTACCTGTGCGTATGGCTGTCTGTGAATGTCTGTGTGTGTCTGTGTGAGTGTGAGTATGTGAATGTGCACGCATGCATGCAGATGTGCTGGCCGGGAGTGGGTGATGGGAGCCTAGTGTCCCAGGCAGAAGGGGCAGGGTGCAGAGACATCCTCAGCATGTTAGAAAAGCCCAAAATGAGAGCAGTTTGCCTAGAGTGTGTTGGGCTGCAGGAGGGGTGTGGAAGTCGATGAGCGGGGAGTGGTACACCAGGCACTGTAGCACCATGTTGGATTTCCACTTTTAAAGATTACCCTGCTTTCCAGGTGGAAACTATGTATGAAGGATGCAAAGTACAAGCATAGGAGCGGGTAGGTAGGCTAGTGTAGAAGCCCTGGTAAGAGCTGATGGTGGCTTAGACTGGTAGTAGTAGTTAGAGAGAAGTGGGTGGATTTAAGACATACTTGGATGTTGAAAATACAGGATTTACTGATGGACTGGAGTTCAGGAGGAAGAGAAAGGAGAAAATAAGACTGTCTGCTTATCTCTCCCCCCCCACCTCCTTCTCATGTACTAATGATTTCTTTATAGTGCATAATTCATGGTGCAACTTTCCTACCCTAGGTTAAAGGCATATTTAATAGCATTAAACCCCAAATAACCATTCTTATTTTAGACAGTACTCTAAATAAGAAGTAGAAATATCTGAAATACAGTTCTCAAATGACACTTTTAATTGTATAAGAAAGAAAAGCAGAAGATACTAGCACACCGTATACATGTCATAAAACAAGAAACCATCATCTTTCTCTATGAGTCTACTAGACACATTAATTAAAGTTACAACCTCTATCCACTGGTGATTTAACTAATGTGAGAGAGACTTAATCATATGAACCAACGTAATGTCAAGGAAAATTCTCACATAGACATCTCCTATAAAGTGAAAGTTTAATCACTACATCTCAAGACAGCAATTGTTTAACATATATAGCTGAGGAAATAGGGGAAGAGAAAACACATGTGCCAAAAGCAGTAGGGGAGTCCTGGCCCAGTCTCTTTTCCACACCAAATTCAGCCCCCAAATAGAGGCCATCTCTGTCTTCCAGCTGCAGAGCACGGTGCGAAGTGAAAATAAGAAAGTCCTACCTTTGAGTACATAAACCAGTTTATTAGCAACAGAGCAGAATTTTTTAAATGTTTTCTCAAATTTGCTTTAAGAAATGGGCATGTCTCCTTGATTGTAGCAAGCTGAGAAATTAAGCCAGTAGTTTCCTTCCTTTCATGGTCTTTGCCTTAAGAAAGTCAAAAAATGTCTGAATCACTAAATGAGAAGTGACTTAAAAGAACGAATTGCACGTGGTAGATTTGTTTCTTTCAAGCAGTAAAACACCGAGCTCCATAACATCCTGCATGCTAAATTATAATGATGACCAAAATAGGTCTTCATCCAAGCACAAATATCCCTTTCATATTTTGCAGTTCTCAATTAGAGGTATCTGATTTAATGCAATTTGGTTTACAAATGTTAGTAATACAATTAAAGCCCCCTTTTAAACTTTTTTGTGTGTTGCTTTTCTCACACTTTTAGCTACCACTGTGGGGTTGTTACCTTTAGTCAATCCATTGGCTATACAATACATCTACCTTAAAGGTCTGTCTTTTGATCGGGAACGATATTTGTCTGGGAGAGAAATGTCAGAAGTTCAGAATGTCTGAATAGCACATCTAGGCTGCACTTATGTAAACAAAAGAGAGAAAATGGTAGTTTCATCCCAGCAATGGCAGGAGCTGTGTCTTTGTTCAATTTCCAGTTTAAACTGGCTACACATCCAGGCATAGAGCAGAAAGAGGAAGGTTATGGACTGAGTCATGTCACCTCAAAATTTATCCACTTTATCTGCACTCCCATGTTTATCACAGCTCTATTTACAATAGCCAGGCTATGGAACAAACCTAAATATCCATTGATGGATGACTGGATAAGGAAAATGTGGTATATATACACAATGGCATACTACTCAGCCATAAAAAAAAAATGAAATTCTGTCATTCTCAGCAACATGAATGAGCCTGGAGAAAATCGTGTTAAGTGAAATAAGCCAGGCACAGAAAGAGAAATACCTCATATCTTCACTCAGAAGTGGGAGCTGAATCCATGAATAAACAAATAAACAATAAAGAGAGAGAGAGGAAAAAACTGGGAAACAACAATCACAATAATAAGTTGAACTTTTAGAACAGAGAACAGAACTGTGGTTACTAGAGGGGGAACAAGGGAGGGGAGGGGGAAGGGAAGAGAGCTCATGAGAACTTGGTTGACAGACACAAAAATTGATTATGTATTGTAGTAATGAATAAGCTAACTATCCTGATTTGACCCTCGCACACTGTACACAACTATTGATAGTCAAGTTTGTACCCCACGAATATGTATAATAAATTATCTTTTAAAAAATTCATCCATTGAAGTGCTACATTCTTTGTTAAAAGATCCCTTTCTTTTCAATACTATACTTTTTTTTTTTTTTTTGTGACTGGTACTCAGCCAGTGAGTGCACCGGCCATTCCTATATAGGATCCGAACCCGCGGTGGGAGCATTGCCGTGCTCCCAGCGCCGCACTCTCCCGAGTGTGCCACGGGCTCAGCCCTACTTTTTTCTTACTCACCAAAACCTTACCCAACTCAGAAATAGCTCCCTTCCTAGTTCACGGGTCTCCATCCTGAGCGCATGTTAGACACCCTCAGGTGATTTCAATGTCCAGCTTCGGTAGAAATCACTGACTATCTTCCCAAAGGCCAGACACTCAGCCACATGACCAAGCAGCCCATGTTCAGGCAGAAGACCACCAAGACAAAGCCATTGAGACAGAGGTGGACTCCAGGCTTCCATATTAGAAAGAGGGTTGAAACCAATTCAATTACTTAGATGAAGTTTCTGTAGTAAAATTTCCAGATTAACCTCTGTTCACCTTCACATGCAGGAATGATTAAAGAAGTGGTGGGACCGGACCTTCAGAAGATTGTTAAATAGATGAACCAAGGAGTTTCCTGAGATTGTAGGCAGAAGGGGAGAATCAACATATTGGGAGAGAGTTAAGGTACACGTGTTCGGTAACAGAAGGGTGGCCTAGCCTTGGAAAGGAAGAACTATTTGAATGTAGCAGAGGTTCTGTTATGCAAACTACCTTTTGGACCCTCACCCCTGGGATTCACGGGCAAAAGTACAAAAGACAGGAATAAGACTTAAAGCATCTGGGGCATTGAGAGTTCAAGATCCAACAGCACTGGTACAAGCAGTCAGAAATAAGAGCCCTCGCTGGACACAGCATTAATGACAATGGACATGAGGAGCCTCACAAAGATATCAGGGAGCTGTTCTGCAGCATCCACAGTCAACAAAAGCACCAGAGAGGACAAGAAAATCCTGTAATGAGGGATAAATCATGATGCCCCAGGGCAACTAAGAAGAATTGTGTTCAGAGTACTGTATGAAACAGCATCTAGGAAAAAACTCATCTTCTCTGCAGGAATTTTTTTTTTTTAGTTGGGACATAGTTGATTGTACACATCTGTGGGTACAGCATTGACTATGAATGTGTGATGTTCAAATCAGTATAACTAGTATATTTGTGGTGGATTGAATTATGTCCCCCAAAATTCACTGAAGCTTGAATTGTGTCCCCCAAGTTTGATATATTAGAAACTTAGCCCCCACTGTGACTGTTAAGACAGTGGGAAATCCTATTATGGTAATTGAAAGGTGGAGCCTTGAAGAGGTGATTAGATTGTAGGACTGTGCAGCAGTGAATGGATTGATATGGTGGTCAGGGGTGTGGTTCTGAGGGCTTTAAAAGAAGAGGAGAGTCTTGCTCTCTCTGCTCTCTCTGCTTCCACCATCTTGCAATGTGAGACCCCTGGGTCCCTGTCGCTGCCACCAGATGGACTTTAGACTTCCCAGCCTCAGAAACTGTAAGCAATAAATTTTGTTTTCTTTATAAAATACCCAGTTCCAGGTATTTTGTTATAAGCAACAGAAACAGACTTATGCAATATTCATCATTATACAATACAGTTAATCTTCATGGCTCTTTACCAGTTTCTCCCTTTCTCCCTCCCTGTCTGCCTTTTTCACCCCCAGCAACCTCAGTTCTGTTCTCTTCTCTTAAAAAGTTCAACGTATTATTGTGATTGTTGTATCTTGGGGGTTTTTTGTTTTGTTTTGTTTTGTTTTGTGTGTGTGTGTGTGTGTGTGTGTGTGTGTGTGTGTGTGTGTGTGACCTGTAAGGGGATCGTAACCCTTGGCTTGGTGTCGTTCGCACTGTGCTCAGCCAGTGAGCACACCAGCCATCCCTATATAGGATCCAAACCCGCGGCCTTGGCACTACCAGTGCCGCTGTGCTCCCAGCGCCGCACTCTCCCGAGTGAGCTACGGGGTCTGCCTGTATCTTGGCTTTTTGTTGTTGTTGTTGTTTTTTAGCTCCTATATATAAGTGAGGACAAGCAATATTTCTCTTTCTGTGCCTGGCTTATTTCACTTGATGTAATTTTCTCTAAGTTCATCCATGTTGCTGTGAATGGCAGTATTTCCATTCTTTTTTAATGGCAAAGTAGTATTCCATTGTTTAAATATATCATATTTTCCTTACCTACTCATCCAATGATGGGCATTTTGGTTGGTTCCAACTCTTGGCTATTGTAAATAGAGCTGCAGTAAACATGGGAGTGCAGGTATCCCTTCAATATGATGATTTCCATTCCTTTGGGTATATACCCAGTAGTGGGATTGCTGGGTCATACTGCAGAATTTAAAGAGGAGCTCTATAGGCGGGTGGAGGAGGAGCCAGAGAAAAGCACTTATTTGTGATTCTTCTTATCAGCCTGATTTTATTTCCAAGAAACTGTGGCCTGAGAAAAAGGGATTCAGTTTCTTCTTCATTGCACTTGGCATTAATAAAGAGACATATATGAGCCTAGTGTCAACCACAATTAACTCAAATCAAATTGGGAGTATTTGTGAGAGCTCTGATTATCTGGGACACTTTAAGTAGTGAGTTCACAGCACTATTATTTAAAAATCAATTTCATGAATGAATGCTTATTTGCTAATACTCTCACTTATCAAGGGAAGGAAAGATATGCAAATATGATACGTCTGGAGAGCCCTTAAAACTGGCTCCCGTGACTGAAGAAAAGAGGAAGTGTACATGGAAAGATAGGGGCAGTTCCCTGCCATGAAGATGAACAGACCAATCGTGGACTAAAACCAGTGAAAACCAGAACAGTAATTTAAAAAATGTCTAAAAGCCGTATGACATGCTTCTAGTTTCTCTAACGAAATGATTTGCCTTTCTGTTGAGAAGTTATGATCCTGAGAAAGTTGGACCTCAGAGGAAGGTGCTCAAGATCAAATGAGTTATTAAAAGAGCTGTGAAAAGATGCTGAAACTCTTGAATTCATTCCATCTGGCCCCTTGCTCTCACCGAAACACTAAGCTTGTGATTCTGTTGCAAACCTCCTAAATCCAAAAACGTTTTAAAAGCATGACAGAGCATGGAATAGCCCTCCCTCCTAAGCGAAAAAATTTCCTTCCCCCAGTATCAGTGACCCCGACTTTTTCCACGTATTCCCCATTATAAATTCTGTCACTGTCTTTCACAGAGGCCCTACGCATGAGGCTAAATGTTGAACTATTGGCTTAGTATCTTCTAATTGAAAAATGGGGTGTGTTTCTCACTTCCGACTCACTGGGTTTGGACATAGCTCCCCTGTGAGAAAATACAACTCCACGTCTGATGGCTTTTACAGCTGCAAATGGGTGTGGGACCCAATAAGGCCATAGGGTTAAGGGGGACTGGGAGGGGGCTGCCACTCAAAGCATTCTAGGATGTTCCCAGCTGCAGGCATGGTGGGGGTGGAAAGAGGAAAATATTGAGCAGGAAAACACAGATACCCTTGAAGCATTGCTCTGTAGAGAACGGGCAGAACCTTGAGGATTATGTGAGGACCAAGACCTCTACCCCAACCAATCAGAATATCAGTCCCATAGAAGAAATGCAGAGAAAGAATGTGTTGAAAAATTAACCATTATGTTCAGGGCTCCTTACACTTAAAGAACAAAGAAAAAAGCAAAAGCTCTTGCTGTCTCTTCTCTCTACCAGACTAAAAGCTTCGTGTCGTATTTTAGTTTCTGTAATTGGTACTATGAAAACATAGGCAGAGGAAAAAAAATTAACTACAAATAACACCTCTCCCAATGTCATCACAGTCTTCTCTGTGAGATTCTTCACATTTAGAGAAGAAAACAGAAGCCATTTCTGGGGATGCGGAGTTGCTCACTTGGAAAAATAGTAAGTATCCTCGCCCAGAGAGGGTGCTGTAATGTTATGCAAGGACTGTCAGAAATTGGCTTCCCGCACTGCAGAGAATGTCTCCAGCTTGGTCTCAGAGTTCAAGTTACTCTTCTCAACAAAAAAAAGAAAATAATGCCTTTGAGCAAGAGACCCAGCCTAACAGAGAGGAGCTGCAATACTGTCACATCAAGGGCAACGCCACTTCTGGGGTAATAAATAACGGCAGTGGGTGTTTTTGCAGAATTCTGGATGGAGAATAAACCACTTGGAAAGCAATTGATAAAACTCTATATTTAAGTTGAACTCTGAAATTTTTTGGCAAAATCTTAATTGTTTCGAAAAAATCTTTAAAATGATTTTTCTTTATCTCTACATGTGCATATCAGTCAGTTTCAATACAGAATGACATGAGATGAGTCTGGAGCAGGACTCTCGAAAGAGAATCAGCAAAACATGAATCATGGAAGATGAAATAAGAGAATTCTCTCCAGCCTCACTTAGCTGAGAACATCGTCAATTTCTTTTGAGAGTGAATCAAAAGTTTAAAGGTTAATATCAAACTGTTATTATGTATGTGTCTGTTCACTGTATAATTGAGCTTCAGTTAACTATCATGAACTATTATTCTCATACCATAAGTTTAATTTTGTTTTAAATAAATTTACTGGAAACCTTTTTTGGACCAGGGAATGTGCTACATAGGTCCTAGAAATACAGAAAGTATGTGTTCAGTCATTCTCAGAATCCTTTAATCTTTTTACAATTCCTAAATCCCCCTCCAAATATTACCATAACAAGCAAGGTGGAGCTCAAAGGATCACTTACAATTCCAGTGGCCAAAGAGAACATACGAAGTAGTTCGGCATCCCGCTTACGAATTCTGTCTTGAACTGAAGGCACTTCATATTAAACACTTTTTTCCTAATTGGATGTTATCATGAACTACTTTTCTGGTTGTTTTTAGAAACTATTTGGTAACCATATAACCTACCAAAAATGGAATTTTAAAAGTTCAAAGGAACTTTCGAAACCAGACACCTAAAGTACATTTCAGACCTTCTAAAATTTTAAGGTAGATGTTTTTAAATTGTGCCATTTATACTTCTCTACTGAAAAAGGAGTAGCTGTGATTGAACTAATGTTTTAAGTGATCCAATGGCCTGGAAATCTGGGGATTTCTAACACCTTGCTTTCATCTCTGGGCAAAACTATCAGCTTTCATTAAAATGAAAATCAAACTTAGATAGCTTGGACCCTTTCAAGCTGTGAACATCAACCATATGTGCAAACCTGGGCAAATTCCACCTCTGTGGAATTTTGTGAGTGGGAGGAGGAAAGGATCAGATGACTGGACAGATGCTCAAAGAGAACCTCGGATGGTGAAACAACCTGCATCCATTTCTGCTTCCTTAGAGGCAAACAGAAAGGACACACAAGAACCTGGAGGGAAGGCAAAGAAAGCAAATTATAGGCTGGTAGACAAAGCAACTTAAAGACACAAGACTCAATTAATAGCAAACACATTTTCTAAGGAACAAAAACATGCACCAAAAAAGGAAGTGAAATTATGGCGTTTGTACCTAATAAGTTTGTAACCACAATAATGGTGCTTCATATTAAAAAAAGGTTTAAACTCAAGACAGTTTCTCAAATCTACTCACTATAGTTCACGTGAAAACAAAAGGCTGACTCAATCTACATAATTCAGAAGTAGCATTTCTTCTGTCTTTGATCTCCAGAGAAATGTAAGTAATGCTTTTTTCTGCTTTCAATGGCTCACAAATGCCTACAAGAAATCCATCTATGTAAAGAAACAGAGGAAGGTTGCATGGAAATCCATGAAAATGGAGAGAAGAAACTAAAAGAAAGTCCCAAAGAATCTTTTTTATATATTACTCTGTAAGGGATCTTAGTCACTGAGTTTCTTACTCTGAGCATCGGAATGACTGCACAAAACCAACAGAGTTCACAATGAGTCCCACTGGGTAGAAACAAAAGTGCCATGATACCCATAACATCATTAAACAACTCACCCTGTACCAGCTGGTGAGAACCATTTCACATCTGTCTTCTTGGGGTCTGCACTTATGGGTCTTCAAAACCAATCACTTCTAACTTTTCTGAGTTACATAGTGATAGATATTGACAGATAGGAAGTGCTGTTAAACTGACCTCGTACCCTCATTAGGCAGTGATGAGGATTAGTAGAAGAAGATGTATTTGTATTTTACTTGTATTTTACCAAACCATTTCGTTGCCTTCTTTACACAGGATGTCTTGTTCTAGAACCTCCCTTTACTTGGCCTAAGACCTCCCTTTGCTTCCAAAAATGTTTCGCCAAAATAAATACTTACAGGTTCAATTGGCAAGCAAGAAATAAAGGTTAAATTAAATAGGTTAATTAGGTTCTCCTGTCTCCCTGTTCCCCAACGAGTTTATCAGGTGCATACCTGTTTCTCATTTTCCTGACCTGTTATAGATTCTTCAATAACTTATAGATTCCAACCTACTTTTAATTGACATAAGTGTTTTTCTCATGACAAATAAATATAAAATGAAGACTTATGTTCACACAAAGACTTGCACATGAATATTTATAGTGGTTTTTATTCATAATTGCCAAAAACTAGCACTGTCCCAAATATCCTCCACATAGGGAGTAGATAAAAAACTATATTATATATTTAGACTGGAATACCACTCAGCAATAACTTTGTTATCACTACTAAACCCTGTGAAAACAGGGTAAGTCTCAGATGCATTATTAAGTGGAAGAAGCCAAACCCAAAAGGCTATAAACTATATGATTCAATTTGTATGACATTCTGGAAAATGCAAAATTATAGGGATAGGAAACAAATCAGTGACTGCCACAGGCTGGGAAGGGGTTGACTACAAAGAACATGAAAGAATGTGGGGAGTACTAGAACTGTTCTAGTACTTTGTATTTGATTGTGTTGATTAAAAACTGTATACATTTGTCAAATGGTGATATTTCACTGTATGTAAATTACACATTAAAAATAAAAAATAATAATAGTAATCGAACTTCATTTGTAATGAGAAGATGAGAAATACAATAGACAGGATAGGGCATGTGAGAACTGAAGAGAAATCTTCATTCCAGTCTGAACTTACCTGTGGTGGACTGCATCCAAGTTTCCAGATTCAAGGGTTTTACTAATAAGATCAGAGGTTAAAAGAAAAATTAAGAAAAAAAGGAAAATTAAAGCAAATACAATTTCTGGCTCCCTCAGTATTTGCTGCCTATCAGAAACTGCTTATAGTTTATTGTCCTAAGATAGCACTTGCATAAGGGCAAGTGAATGTAAACTTATGAATGGACTATGCTCCAAAGGCAGTTGTAAATGAAAAGGTATGGTACTTAGTCCATTTTGGCTATTCCGTGGGTTAAATGTGTCCCCCAAAAGTTTATGTATTGGAAACTTGACCCCCACTTATAGTAGTGTTAAGAGCATGGGAAATCCAATTATGATATTTGAAAGGTGGGTCCTTTAAGAGGTGATTACGTTGGGAGGACTGTGCCCTCCTGAATGGATTGATCCATTCATGCATTAATGGGTGTGGCTCTGATGGCTCTATAAGGAGAGCAAGTGAGACGGTCAGCTCTCTTGCTCCATCCATTCTCACCATGTGATACCCTGAGTTGCTGTAGAGTCACTCCAGCAAGGAAGAAGACCCTCCCCAGATGTGTTCCCTGGACTGTGGACTTCCCAGCATCCAAAACTGTAAGAAATAAATTTCATTTCTTTATAAATGTCCCAGTTTCAGGTAATCTGTTATATACAACAGAAATGGGCTAATATAGGCTACTATAACCCAATAGGAATTTATTGCCACAGTTCTGGAGGCTGGGAAGTCCAGATTAAGATGCCAAGAGATTCAGTGTGTGATGAGGGCTCACTGTTTGTTTCAAAGATGGCAACTTCTTGCTGTGTGTTCACACGGCAGAAGGGGCAAACAAGCTTCTTGGGCCTCTTTGATAAGAGCACTCATCCCATTCTAATCACCTCCTAAGAGCTCCTCCTCTTAATACTATTGCATTGGGGATTAGGTTTCAACATATGAATTTGCAGGAGGACACAAACATTCAGACCATAGCAGGTGCCATATAAATGTTGCAACTGGCAGATGGGTTTCTAGATAAGCCTTCACAACCTGCCTTCCTGCAATGCAGGTCAGTAATGGAACTTCTGCTTTTAGCCTGAGCATCTAAACAAGTGGCCATGAGGTATGAAGGGAGCCTAATGGTTCTGGATCCTTGTCACAGAGCCAAACCCAGGCAAGCTTTAGAAGTGAATGACTTGAGTCTTTGGCCTGCCACACTTTCTGTAACTCTCTTCCCAATCTCCTAACACCTCATCCTGGGTGACTATTGCTTTCAAGAGACCTCATTCCTTAACAGGGGGACTGTGCTCCAGTCTGCAACACTTCCCCATCAACTCCAGCATCTGGGTTTTAGGAGAGAAATGACTTAGTGAAATTGCTTCACATTGAAGTATAGGGAATAAAAATAGTCTTTTGATTCTTCCGGGGGTGTTTGTAATTAAAAATAAATGCATCCCTGAGTCGGAAGGAAAACTGGTAATTTATCTAATTTAATACAGCTTATTTTAAATAAATAAAATTAAACCTAAGGTAAAGTTTCTTGCCCAAGAATCTTTTTTTAAAGCTTTGACATAGTAGCTGTCGTTTTATTTTGTTTTGTTTTTATTTATTTATTTATTTTTATTTTATCATTATACAATGTAGTTGATTTTCATGTCCCTTTATCAATTCCTCCTTTTCCTCCCTCCCTCTTCTCCCTCACCCCCATCAACATCATATCTGTTCACTTAACAGGTTCAAGGAATTATTGTGATTGTTGTGTCTACTTCCCCCTCCCCCCATTTATTTATTTGTATACTTATTTATTTATTGTTATTAGCTCCCACATATAAGTGAGAACTTGTGGTATTTCTCTTTCTGTGCCTGGCTTATTTCACTTAATACAATTTTCTCTAGGTCCATCCATGTTGCTGTGAATGGTAGTATTTCATTCTTTTTCATAGCAGAGTAGTATTTCATTGTGTAGCTATACCACATTTTCCTTATCCACTCTTCCAGTGATGGGTATTCAGGCTTGTTCCAACTCTTGGCTATTGCAAATAGTGCTGCAATGAACATGGAGTACAGGTATCCCTTCAACATGGTGATTTCCATTCCTCTGGGTATATTCCCAGCAGTGGAATATCTGGGTCATATGGTAGATCTATCTGCAATTGTTTGAGGAACCTCCATACAATTTTTCATAAAGGCTGCACCATTTTTCAATCCCACCAACAGTGTACGAGGGTTCCTTTATCTCTGCAACCTCTCCCGCATTTATCATTCTCTTTTTTTTGATATTAGCCATCCTAACTGAAGTGAAATGGTCTCTCAAAGTGGTTTTGATTTGCATTTCCTAAGAGTTGAGTGATATTGAGCATTTTTCATGTGTCTGTTGGCCATTTGTATAACTTACTTTGAGAAATGCCTATTCAGCTCCTTTGCCCATTTTTTAATTGGGTTACTTGTTTTTTTGTTGTGAAGTTGTTTGAGTTCCTTGTATATTCTAGATATTGTTCCTTTGTCAGATGAATATTATGCAAACATTTTCTCCCACTCTGTTAGTTGTCTTTTCAATCTGTTAATTGTTTCTTTTGCTGTGCAGAAGCATTTTAGTTTGATATAATCCTATTTGTTTATTTTTCCTTTGGTTGCTTGTGCTTCTGGGGTCTTATTCATAAAGTCTATGCCCAATCTTACTTCCTAAAGTGTTTCCCCAATGTTTTCTTTGGTCTGAAATGTGGTGGATTTTTTAATCCATTTTGAGTTGATTCTGGTATATGGCAAGAGGTACAGGTTTAGTTTCATTTTCATGTGGATGTCCAATTTTCCCAGCACAATTTATTGAATAGGCAGTTTCTTCTCCTTGGTGCCTTTGTCAAAGATCAAATGGCTGTAGGTGTATGGGTTGATTTCTGGATTCTCTATTCTGTTCTATTCCTCTGTGTTTATGCCAGTACCATACTGTTTTGGTTACTATCACTTTGTAGTATAGTTTAAAGTCAGGTAGTGTCATGCATCTAGCTTTAGTAAGAATCTTTTTTAGCATAAGTACATCGAAAATTTGTAACAAAGTAAAAGCTTTTTTTATAAAAAGCAGGTATAAGAAGCAAGGTTTTTATGCTCAGCATATGTAAACAAAGTGTTTTGGACTTATGTAAGTTCTCAACACTTGCAAATGAATCCATGAGACAAAAATGCAGCTTTTTTTTGCTTTTTTTTTTTTTCAAAAATCAGTGGAAACGTAGTCATCCTGTTGCATAATTTTTCCCAAGCTTCTATCATTCAGGCACTACCTTCACAATTTGTGCCCTATCCGAGACCACTGTACTAATATGCCTTTTATATCTTTTTAGCTTAATTTTCCTTTAAAAAACTGTATATTAGTAATCAATACTGAAAATAAATAATTACTAATTGATTAAAATAAATAGATTACTCTTAAGATATAATCTGAGGTGAAAATAAACCCTGTTGATAGACTGGGATTTTCCTAACAGACCATCAACTATGCTCTACCATAATTTATGAAAAGCCACAGAGCAGCTGCTCAAGAATTTTCTTTTAAACTATCAGTGCTTTCCTACAATTAATATCCCTAGCTTCCCTTATTCCTCTCATCCTCTAAGCAAAGCTCACTGAGATACCTATTTGCTGAACTTATAGCAATCAATCCAGAACTCCTCAGCTCCCTTCACCCTGTATTAGTTTCCTAGGGCTGCTGAAACAAAGTACCAAAATTGAGCAGCTTAAACAGAAATTTATTATCTCACAGTCTGGAAGCTAGAGTCTGAAATGAAGGTCCATACTTTCCCTAATGGCTCTAGAAAATAATCCTTTCCTACCTCACCTAGTTTCTGACATTTGCTGGCAATCCCTGGAGGTCATTCCTCGACTTGTAGATGCTTCTCTCCAATCATGAGATCATTTTTCTCCCTGTGCATCCTCACATCATTTTCCCTCTGTGCACATCTGTCTCTGTGTCCAAATTTCCCTTTTTTATAAGGACACCAGCCTTACTGAATTAGGGCTTACCCAAAAGACCTAATTTTAACTTGATTACCTCTGTAAAGACTCTAATTCCAAATAAGGTCACATTCCCTTGAGAGAATTATATTAAGTGAAACAAGTCAGGCACAGAAAGAGAAATACCACATGTTCTCACTTATTGGTGGGAGCTAAAAATTAATATATAAATTCACACACACACACACACACGCACACGCACACAAACCGGGGGGGGGGGGAAGAAGATATAACAACCACAATTATTTGAAGTTGATATGACAAGCAAACAGAAAGGACATTGTTGGGGGGGAGGGGGGGAGGGAGAAGGGAGGGAGGTTTTGGTGATGGGGAGCAATAATCAGCCACAATGTATATCGACAAAATAAAATTAAAAAAAAAAAAAAAGAATAATAATCATAAAAAATAAAAATTAAAAAAAAAAAAAAATAAGGTCACATTCCAAGGTACTGGGGATGAGAATTTCAACATATTTTTTTTCAAGGTCAGAGGCACATTTCAACCCATAACAACCCCTCTTAGAATCATTCAGCACAAGCCCAAACTCTATAGTAGGTGGCTCCCATGCCCTCTTACCAGATTCCCCAACCGTTCTTCTGTGCACTCTCTCCTGGAATCATCTTATCTTTGACTTCAGATGTGTTCCTGGTGGCTTCAATAGCTGGACTTCAAAAATTCTAATATTTCAGATTGTCTTACACACCACCACGGTATGTGCACCATGCTTTTCTGAACTCTGCTATAACAAGCGCAGTCTAAGCTCAGTGCTAACCAAATACTCATTTCCTCCTGGGTGGCATCACATAATGGTTAGAGCTTATTACCAAGAGACAAAACCACATAACCAGCAATCTATTGGAAGTGAACCTATTTATTAGCTGCAAGTTGCAGATTCTTTCTAAATTCCAGTCATCTAAGTATTCAATAATGCATGCTAAGTATTCAATAAATGTTGGCAAAAATGATGATTGATAATGATGTCAGTTACTAGATTAAAATTGTTGGGAGAATAACAGAAATGCTCATTTCTGCAACTTTCCAGGATCCGTAAAATTTCAGAATGATAATGCTAGACTGATCCTTAGAGATCCTGGCCCAACCTCTCCAACTGCTCCAGGAAGAAACTGAGCACCTGATGGAGTGGGTATCTTGCCAAAGGTCACTGAGACCACCTTGAAGTTTCTGTGGTTCTTTCATTGTCAATAGCACCCCAAATCGAAGACCTTTGCTGAACTCTTACATTAGACACAACCTTATATAAACCCTCTTTCCTAAAAACAAAGCACAGGCTAATGAATTGTTTCCTTTTTGGTTCTAGTTTTCTGTCAATTTCCTTCAAATGTCAGTGTTAAATCCTCAGTAGGAGGATTTAATCAGACTGAAGGACTGAAAATGTGGTGACAATCCTGCTTATATTAGGCATAAGAAAGTTGTTTTTAGAAGTGAATTATATTGAAATACTACTTATTTTTATTTTCCCACCTGGCCAAGTAGATGAATGAAATTAAAAGTTATAATTAGGGTTATAAATTCTAGAATACAAAGTTTTCTAGTTTTCTAAATTTAAACACAATCCAAAAGATGACAGAAATGAATATACTTAAAGAAAAGGAGGATATTAAAAATTACAAAGTATATTTATCTCTTTAAATTTTATCAACTCTCTATACTGAAAATAATCTTTTATAAAGTATTATATAATTATTAATGTTTGTTTTTTGTTTTTTTTTCCCTGGCCTCAGGAAGTCAGAATTGAGCCCAGCACCAAATTCAATGCAAAAATCTAACAAAATGTAATTACCATTGTGTTTCTGGTACGATTTTCTACTACCTTCCTTTTTTTTCCTCTTCTCCTTTCTTATGTGTGTGTGTGTGTGTGTGTGTGTGTGTGTGTGTGTGTGTGTGTGTGTGTGTGTGTGTGTACACATTTTTTGATAAATACATTTATTTTTTAATTGACACATACTGATTGTATATATTAATGGGGTATAGAGTTATATTTAAATACATGTATATTACATGTGAGGATCAAATCTGGGTAATTAGCATATTCTTCATCAAAAAATTTATCATTTCTTTGTGATGAGAATATTTGAGTTCCTCTCTTCTAGCCATGTGAGAACATACAATAAATTATTATTAATTATAGATGCCTAGCACTACTGTACACCACTAGAACTGATTTTTCCTATCTAGCTATAATTTTGTGTCCAACAGCCAACCTGTCATTATCACCCTTTCCAGCTCCCCATCCCACTCTTTAGTAACCACAGTTCTACTTTGTACTTCTGAAAGTTCAACTTATTTTTTTTTTAGCTTCCACATGAGTGAGAACATGTGGTATTTATCTTGCTGTGTCTGACTTATTTCACATAATGTAATGTCTTCTGGGCTCATTCATGTTACCACAAATAACTGGATTTAATTTTTTTCGTGGCTAAGTAGTATTCCATTGTGTATATATACAACATTTTCTTTATCCATTCATCTGTCAGTGGACACCTAGGCTGATTCTGTATCTTGGCTATTATGAATAGTGCTGCAATAAACATGAGGGTGCAGAGATCTCTTCAGTGTGCGAATTTCCTTTTCTTTAGGTAAATACCCAGCTATAGGATTGCTAGATTATATGCTATTTTTTTGAGGAACCTCCATACCTTCAGGGATCATTTCTATAATGCGTTTCTCCCTCCTTTCTAATCACCTTCTTCTTTCTGATGACCTTTGATTTTTTTACTCTTTCATTAATTCTCATATTTACTGAGACCCTTTTTAAGGACTGGGTATTGGCAAAGTGAAAATGGAAGGTTATTATGGGCTGAATTGTGTCCCCTCCAAATTCATATGTTGAAGTCCTAACACTAAGAACCTCAAAAGATGATGTATTTAGAAATAAAGTCTTTAAAAAGGTAATCAGGTTAAAATGGAGTTATTAGTGTGGGCCCTAATTCGGTATGACTGGTGTCCTCAAAAGGAGATTAGGACACAGACATGTACAGAGGGAAGATCACGTGAAGACACAGGCCGAAGGCAGCCATGTGCAAGCCAAGGAAGGAGGCCTCAGAAGGAACTAAACCTGCTGACGCCTTGATCTTGGACTTCCAGCCTCCAGAACTGTGAGAAAATGAACACCTGTGTTTAGGTCACCTAGTCTGTGGTAGTTTGTTGCAGTGGCTCTAGCAGACCAATGCAAAGGCACAGTTCCTATACCAACAGACTCACAGTTTAGAGGGAAGGACAGGTAGGAAACAGAAAAGGACAGTGTGGTAATTGCTTTGACATGTAAAAGCATATGAGAAAGAGCCATTGCCTGGAATGAGGGTCAGGGATATTAGAGAAGGCTTCCTGCAGAGGGAGGAGCTACCAGACATTCCAGACCAAAGGTCCTTTGTTAGCCAAAGACAAAGACAGGGTTAAAACATACAGGGCATTTGAGAGAGTGCAAGAAACTTGTTATAGCTGAAGTGTGAGTAGAAGGTGTGGGCGGTAACTAAGAGAACAGTTCGGAGAAGTAGGAAAGGGCCAGATCAGGAGAGCCTTATGTACCATGCTGAGACATTTGGACTGGCACCAGAGGGCAAAGGGCAACCATACAGAAATTTAAGCAGGAAAGGGAGACCATCAAAGATCACTACAGAAAAAGTATAGAAAATAGATAGAGTGTTGTGGTCTCAAAGACAAAATGACCTGTTAAGGAGCTTTTAAACCAATCTTGGGAAGAAATAATGAAGGTCTGAATTAAGGCAGAAGTCCACAGATGGCAAGATTTGTTGACCAAGTGGATGCTGTCAGTGAGGACGAGGGAGAAGCCTGTGATGGTCTTCAGGTTTATGGCCTGCATGACTCGGCACCCTTGACAGAGAATGGGAATAGTTCGGGAGGTTGGTGAGGAGTTCGGATGTCTCCAGGCAGTGTGAGGTAGAGACATGCCAATGAAGCAGATGGTTGCAGACATAGGTCTCCAGTTCAAGATGGACCTTGGAGAAGCCCGACCCCAGAAACCAAACCCCAAAGGCAATGTATTATATGATTCCATTGATGTGAAATGCCCAGAACAGGCAAATCTACACATACAGAAAATATATTAATGGTTTCCAGGGACTGGGGGTGTGGGTGAGGGCAGGGAGATTAGGAATGACTGCTACTGAGTACAGGGTTTCTTTTTGGAGTGAAAAATGTTCTGAAATTTGACGGTAGTGATGGTTATATAAACTTGCAAATATACTAAAAGCCACTGAATTATACACTTTAAATGTGTACAATTTATGCCTGTGAAATTATATGCAATTAGGATATGTGAATTATGTCTCCATAAAAAAAGAATTTTGGACATAGAAAAAAAAATCAATCATAACATAGAAGTGATTGTTAAAGTGATGGGCTTGGATGAGTTTTCCCAGGGAAAGTAGGGAAAGAAAAACTCATAAATTATGATTTTATTATAAAAACTTTAAGTCTTCTTTGAAAGTAGCCAAGATATAAACAAACAAGCACAAAGCTTTCCTTATCTTTTGGAGAGCCTTAACCTCTTCATAATTTATTACAACAGCCGTAGCTAAAACGTGAGTGACAGTGGCACACAAAAGCATGGCTTGCAGGGTTCAGCATTGCACAGCCGCCAAGCATTGCCCCAGTGCTTGCTGGATGTGCTACTCCGCTCACTGCAAATGCCCATCCGTGACTGGCAAATTGGAACCTAGTCTGTATTCTAATTTCAGTGTAATGGTTTATTCATTTAGCTATTGGTCAGTATCCCCACTAAGGGCTTTTAGCACTTGAAAGCAATGATTGTTGAGTACTCTTCATTGTTTAGAATTAGCATCTAGCTAAATGTTAGCTATATAAGGAAAGACAGTGGGTGCTGACTAACTTAGACATGTAAACTGTGCAGATAGATTTTGTAAATTATTTAAGATTATAATTCTATTTATTGAATGCCCATTAAAGGCCACATACCTTAAAGCAGGGTTTTGCCCACCTTCCACCCCAGAACATTTGGCAATGACTGGAGACATTTTTGTTTGTCAAGAATGGGGGATGAGGGATGTGCTATTCCATCTAGTGGTAGAGGCCAGGGATGTTGTTAAAATCCCATAGTGCACAAGAAGCCCCCCACAATGAAGAATTATCCAGCCCAGTGTGTCCACAGTGTCGAGTTTGAAAAACCCTGCCTTAAAGTAATTTTGGCATGCAATAGCCATAACATTAACAGGAAATCATCCATGTTTCAGGATCATATACATCTATGAGTCAATTTAGTGTAATGATTTGTTGTAATGAGATCAGTTTGGGGCAGAACTTATGCAATCTCTTACCAGTCTTTTCTTCTCCATTAGAAAGCCATGACATTCATTTTAAATAGCCCAAATGGCATTACATCACACACTCATCGTATGATATGGTGTTTTCTCTTTTTGCTCTTACTCCTGAATTATCTCTATCCACATTACAGACTGCAAAACAGTGGGGAAGGTAGAATAGACAAGACGGCATCACGTGCATCACAGATCTACAGGCAGATCCTCAACGTAGGGAGATCAATTTGCACAGAGCACAAAGCAAAAAATCTTGATTTTTTTTTTCTCTATTCATTTAAATTACAAAATGAAGAAACTGGTAAAATGAGTTTGTGGCTGGTCAAAGTTTGGCATATCTGTAAAAGTGTCACCTCATTATGTGTGAACATGAAATCAGCTTAATTAATCTTGACCATCAGAGTTATAAAAATTCTTCCCAACCGAATTTCCCATAAGCCCTGGGGCACATGTAAGGCTAACTTAACCTCTTAACTCCCTTCTGAGCCAGAACCCTGGGACCTTCTAGTCATTTCCCCCTTCTCAGTAAAGAAGAAGAGACTGAGTATTCAGACCATGAGTATACACGGATAGATGACAGAAATACACAGTTTCATGTTCTACCAAGATAATCCATCACTTAAAGTTCCGGCTTCTTTAGAATGGAGCAGTGCATCTGCTTTCCAGCCCCAGGGCCCAAGAGGATTTGAAACTATTTCTCCTCCAATTTTCTGTCAACTGAGATGAGCCAGGGTGTGAATGTTGACAGTTTGGAAACTGAAATCAAAGCTTTTTTCCACGAACAGTTCCAGAGCTTCCCTTCCTCTCCTGAAGCCTTTTGGCCAGAGCCTGCAGCCATCAGGACAGAGCAACAGGACTACTTGGGGTCCAGATTTTTCCAAAGAAGGAAAAAGGTGTCACTTTATGGGTTTTAGACCCTAATTTTTCATCAATCTGTTTTTATTTTTGATCTAGTATTGCCCACATGACCACCAGCTATTCAACACATTGTTTTATGAATACCAAAATGAAAAAAAGAGCAAAGAATAAATGATTCTACTCACAACAAGCTGCGAGTGTCCAAAGAAACTGAAAGCCAACTATTCAAAGAAAAAAAAAAAAGTTAATTGCTAAATAGATCTAAAGGTAAGTCCAAAATTCTCATGTTAGTATTTTTAAAGGAAACAAACATTCATTCTTTAAATGAGAAAAATATTCTAAGATGCTCATTATTTTATTATTCATGAAATTAAAACAATCCTAGAAAATGTGCTATCTGCAAAATGTTTTGATAAACTCTGTAGAAAACACAAAGATATAGCAATATAGCCCATGCCTTTGAGCAGGATATAGTCTCATTTGGGAAAGACAGGTATAAATAAAAAATTATTTCCCATCTCCTTTTCATCTAATCAACTCTTTGCCCTCAAAATTCATCCCAAGCTTCACTCCTGTAGAAAACCTTCGATGAATACTCTGTTCTAACCTGCCCTGCAGCCTGGGCTTTACTTTGTCATTGCACCTGTCATACAGTACAGTAAACACTATTTCATCTGTCTCCCCAACGAAGTCCTTGAGTGCCTAACATAGACTTTGAGCAATGAATAAACTTAGCGAATAAGGAGACTGAGATAGACTTCATATATCATTTAAGTTGTTCCCAAAAGAAGGTAGAGTTTGGACATTCAGAGGTCCCAGATGGATGGAATGAGGGTAAGAGCAAAGTTATGTACAAGATAGATGCAGGTGCAGAGGAAATGCTGCACTTACAAACATTTACTTAGGTGCAATGAGCTGTACAAGTTGCTTTATTAATATCCCTTTTAATCCTCACAGCCACAAAAAGCAAATACTATGTCTGGGGCATAGTACTCACCCAGTGTGATAATGGGTGTATAGGTGGGAAAGGTAAGTTGGGACCATACTCTGCAAGAATAGTAGTGATTAGGAACATTATCAACCCCTAGGGAGCATTGGGAAATATCTGGTTGGCAGAGTGACAGGGATCCATGTACCCTAGACACTCTGAAATGTTCAGAGCAATCCCTCACGTTGAAGCACTGTCTACTTGAAATGTCATTATGGACCAACCGAACCTCCCCAGAGGTCTTAAAAGTCAGGCTAAGGAGCTGAACATTATTTGGTAGCTAAGCAGGTGTGACTGAGAGTTTTATGGCAGACAGGAGATATGCAGAGAACAAGGCTCTCACCTCTGACACCTGTCCATGAAGCTGAGATCATCTTAGGGGTAAACCAAGTAGGAACAGCCATGGAAATTGGAATTACTCACTTAATCCTCCTCAAGTGTAGGTGGAGATCAAAGCGCCCTGGCCAAGATCTCTTTAGGAAATTTGCACCATAGTAGTCACCCTGCTGTGTGAACAAATTAAAGCCCCACAGGAATAGTTCTTAAGCCTCCTCAAGCTTTTCAGAAAGATTAAGCTTGATTTTGAAAAGAAAAAAAAAATTGTTTGACTCTGAGTTGAGGTTGAAATAGAAATACGTTTTTATTGCTTTTGGAAAAGACTTCAAATGAACAACTTTTCAGACGGAATACATCATTAAGCAGATGTTAAAAGTCGAACCCAGTTCCAGAGGTGTTACAACAACGACAGTTTAATATTACCGTTGGTCCCAAGTGGCCCTGCCAGGAGATAAAATCATCAGTCTTCAAGTACAAAACACAATAATATCCCAAGCCTCTGATACAGGAAGAGCAGGGCCTAAGTGGTGTTTCTGAGGTAATTCTAGACTGCATTTTGGTTGGAGGTACAGTCCTGAATGCCTCAGGTCTGGGGACTTAACAGTGGAAACTTCAAAAGTAATGGCTGTGTTCCTCTAACTTATGACTCAGAAAATGGGGCTGAACATGAGAACCAGGAGGATAATTTAGTAATTTGACCATTTTGGTGGACAAATTTATACATCTGCATGGCCCTAATGGCCCATTTTCATGATGCTGTGAGGTAATATAAACCTCACACATCTGCACACTAAAGATATAAAATATCCCACCTGAGAGAGGCAAATGAAGAACACTGCATTCCAGGATTTTATACCACAGACTAGATTTTGCATTTTACTGTTGCCCAAATGATGAGATTCTGTCTGTTTTCAACTCTTTTCCTTGGTTCTTTGCATCACCTGCTGCTACATATTTATTTATCTGGATTTGGAAGGGAACTCTGAAATGCACATTGTAAATGTCCTTCTATCCCCACCTGAATCCTGGTAACAACAGCTGGCTCAGCCACCTGCAAAATATCATGTGCTGCTGACCTGAGGTGGAGTGAATTGGGAGAGGATTATAGATGTGAATTGCTGTAGTTAAGAAGTCAGATTTCCTTTTTATGCCTCCTTTTTAAAAGCCTCTACCTCTATTTGCAGATGCTAATAATGCTGAATTTGGGGGATTCTCAGAGTGGTGCTCTGAATCCTTTCCTCATTCTGGAGTCCAGAATCAGAGAGTGGCAAAGAGAAAGAATGGAGACTGGTTTTGATCCAATTACTTAGTTACATTAAGATTATGGTTGCCAAGAAAATATAGCCACATTTGAATCTCAGATACACAAAGAATGTTTACCCCATTCAATATTTGTTTAGTATACCCCATACAATATTTGTTCAAGTATTGCATGGAATGTGTTTATACTCAAAACTATTCATTCTGTACCTGAAATTCACATTTGACTGGGTGACCTGAATCTTTGCTAAATCTGGAGACCCTAACTAAGATAAGAAGTTGATGGGAGAGACATCCATTCAATTCCCAAATTCCAACATTTTGAAAGGAAGCAGTGTTGCTGTTATTAATGACAAATTAAAGCATAACGTTTTTAAATTGATAATGAGATGTGAGGCAAATTTATTTGTGTAGTTACATTTGAATATGGGTGTTCAAATCCATGTTCTAAGAATTCACATCCCTAAATGTTGTTAAAATGTGTCCTCTACCTCTATTCCTTCCCCTGATCAATTAATTACTCCTGCAACAAATACAGACTCTTTCTCAAACTAATAACAAGGAGAAACCTAAACAGGAAGATGTATGTTCATCAGCCTTTCCAGAATTTACCCCTGAATTAAGTTTTTAAATTTTAAATAGGAATTTCATCTTACCAGAGTCTGTACTCAAAGTCTGACAAAAGCAGATAAGTGGATTGAGTATATCCCAGTATCAACTGGGATACAGTGCAACAATTGCCAGTAAGAATCTGGAAGAATAAAGGATTTACTATAGGTACATTGAAATTTCAATGGAAGTGAAGTGTTAGCTTTGGTCCCTCGTGGTACACCAGGTAGCTGTGTGCTTCTGAAAAGAGTAGAGGTAAAAATTCCATCACCTCCCAGAAATCCAATATGTTTCCTATATAATTATGTGCTAGTGAGTTCATGAAGGGACTCACAAGACAGCAGGTGTGGAAATCAGCAAGCATTGTTTTAAACCTTCCCTTAAAATCCTGAAGATTTACCACAAATATTGGGACAACACTGTCTTCATGAAACAAAGGGCAATGATACCAAGAAAACTGTAATGCCACAAATTCCACCCTTCGAGGCTGGGAAGCTGTAGTACATACAATGTAGCACATGCAATGTAGCACATACAATGTAGCACAGCGTGAATGACTTGTGCAGTACTGCCTGACTCGCACCTTAGGCAACTAAACACAATGAGATGGAGGAGACAGCATAAACCACGTTTACCAACCAAGTCTCCTCAAGATGTCCTGGAAACAAGGTACAGCTGTTGCTTTTGAGGGGCCCAGGCTACAGCCTGGAGATATTTTTTGGTGGCTGCTTGGTACAGGGAACTGAACCCTTGACCTTTGTATAACAAGACCGTTCTCTGACCAACTGAGCTCACCAGCCAGCCCCACTTGGAGATTTTAAAGCAAAGTTATTTGATGTACAAGGAAAATGTGGTGTATATACATAATGGAGTACTACTCTGCCATAAAAAAAAAAAAATTAAAATCTGCCATACACAGCAGCACGGATGAATTTAGAGAAAAGTAGGTTAAGTGAAATAAGCCACGCACAGAAAGAGAAATACTATATGTCCTCATTTGTAAGTGGGAGCTTAAAAAAATTTTTTTTAATTTAAAAAAAGAAAGAAAGAAAGATACAACAATCACAATAATTCATTGAACTTTCAAAAGCACAGAACAGAACTGAGGCTACCAGAGACGGGGGGTAGGAGGGTTAGTGAGTAATTAGTAAGGGCTACAATGTATGATTACATTGTGTAATGCTGAAATACTAATTACCCTGATTTGAGCATCATACACTGCACACAGGTATTGATATTTAATGCTGTATCCCACAGATATATTTCAATAAAACTAAACTAAAAATAAAAATTTTAAAATAAAAATAAAAAACTGGACTCCAAGAGCTTTTGTGACTAGGGAGAATGTGCTAGATAAGTTACACTGCTTGAAACTGATAAAGACCAGAAATGAGCCTCCAGAGTCAGTGATATTATCTAATGGGACTAACATACTTTTAAGAAGTAGGGACAGGAACAGGAGATCAGAACCTTGATTGCCATCTCACTTGAATTTTAACCATAGCATTTTCCCAGCCACATCCCTGCCAAATAATTATTCAAATATATATCTTAGGACAATCCAATTCAATTTAACAAGGCTTTAGTGAGACCCAGATGAGTTAGTTCTTGTAGCAATTAGCACAGATTCCTAACTGAGCTATATCACAAAACATAAGGGATTCCTATCTGCCTTTTTTACTCCCTTCCTTTTGAAAAATGTAAAAATAAAGTTTAGACATAAATTTAAACTTTAGATATAAATTTAAAATGAATTGAAAAAGAACCCCGTCAGAAAGGGTTAACCTATGGATTACATCTAGAAGAGTTTGCCAGTCTTAGCTTTGATCTGGGAATATAAGGACAAATCAGTCCTTAAGATTAAACTTCAGTATTTACCAGCAGGAGAATTTTGCTGATCTTCAATGTCCTCCTGGCATAGAAGGTAAAATGGGAAGGAGTCTAAGAGAAAGAGATTAAAAACTATGACTCTTGTAATTTAAAAACAAAATTTTAAGTAGCATCCAGAAATGTGTAAGAAGGTATTACAAATTACAAATGTTGGTATATTGGGACTGTGATAAGGCTCTGCTACCAAGAACAGCTCCCAAGTAGCCTGACAGTGTACGTAAAATATATAGACTCCTTTGTATGGAAATGATGAGTTCATGGTTAAAGGTAAGACTGTTATCTGGGAGAAGTATTAATTGGCTAAATCTACCAATAATTCAGCATCCAATGAATAGGAGATGAAATAAGATTTCTGGGGGGGGGGAGCTACAGAATACAAGCAGGGAGTAGGACCCACTGGGGGATCAAGGCTGTAGAAAAAGAAATATGAGAAAGTTTAGAGGTACCAGAGAGAGGCCAGATGTTACACTTCTTGCTGTGTAATGGAGAAAAAAAAAAAAAAGATTACTCAAAGCAACACAAATGTAATGAGAAGCCCAAACGGACTGCACATCATCAACTCCTCTGTCAGTAGCAGAAAACTGCGTACAGACCAATTCAAAGTTAGCTTCTGTTTTTTATTGTAAAGACAAGGAAGTTTCACAAGAAAAATCAGTTGATTCAATCATTTCAAAAGAACACAAAGACATGGGCTGTATGACAAAATTTATCCATGACTAAGTATATCTTAAACAATGAAAACTAGTAACATCATTAAAATTAACAATGTAACATTCCAAAGTACAATTTGTGAAAAGCTAAATTGGTCAAACTGTAATCATTATCTAAAAATAACCTCTACTTAAATGATTTAAGCAAAAGTTACATTCCTATGATTAAATCTAAGTATAATTGTCTCTAATCCACCAACAGACAGCTTGCCCTTTGCAAACATTTCTTCACAATTTTCTCTACAGCAATTCTTTAAAAACTCTTAACAGGATTGGTATGTCAACCACCTGTTAGCTCTAAAATCATTAAAGTAAACAATCTCATACTAAAACATTGATTAGAGTTGATTAGATGGGCTGCTGCCACGTTAACTGTGGGGTTTTGCCCCTTAACCAAGTGCTTTTACCCCATACACGTATTACCTAAAAACCCTATTCTAAAAATCAACTGAGAATCAAGATTTCTAACCATCTACAGCCAGAGGTAAGAGGAAAGACATTTAACAGCAGAATAGAAAGACCTCAAATCACTAACTTTCTGCTAAATGGATCCCCGACACATTAGAGACTAGAAGCATGTTTTCCAAAGCTCAGCTAGTATGTGATAATATATTCCCATCTGCAAGTCTAGGGAAAGAAAACTGGGAGGCTCCATAGGCAATGAAAGTAAGTGGCAGCAAGCAAATGAGAACGAAGTGGGTAGTAAAATATAATTGTGATTTGGGGAGAATAGCTACAATTCAGCCTGGCTGTACCATTTGTGGGTAAGATGATTCCCCGACGCAAGTGGCAATAAGGACTTTACAAGCTTCCTGCATTATTTTCCTCCTTCCAGGACGCTGCTGTATTGAGAGATAGAGACCCATCCAGCCATCCTTATTTACCGCTTCAATAAATATTCATGAAGCACTTTAATGTAATCCTTTCAGGCTCCCACACTGTGGGGGTGGTACAATTAAACTCTCTCTCAAGTCCACTTCCGGGGAAAATGCTGTAATGTACATCTGTTTATACCCTGTATGTTTCGTAGTTGAATTTCCTACCTGCAAAGTTTATGGTTTGGCTCTAAAAGGACATGCCATCTCTCACTTGAGATCAAGATTCAGTACTGAGCCATAAAAGAAACTTAGGCTTCATGCAGAAAACATATCAATAAGCCACTGCCTCAAAGGATCTACGTTCGTATTTCCCTCTTTACTCCTGTTGTCTATAATGAACAACTGCTAATTCACTTTTCTCCTGGTAGCTACAAAAATGAACTTTTAATCAAATACAAGTCTATATAGCCATTTAGCATAAATTTGCCAAGCTATAGAATGATATCAGACTTCCATCTATAAAGGGTAAAATATTTGCAAGAACTCGATGTCACAAGAAATTTTGCTTCCATCAACAAGATTTTCATCAGCAAGACGCACACAAACTGCCAAGTATTCTAAATCTACAATTCAGCTGCTTGTTTATATATTTTGTTGTATTGTCTGAATCATTCTTCCCCCAGCAGTTGATACTTTTTCTGGCATCTAGTTCTTCATTCACGTTTGCATGGTTTTGTTTCGTTGGTTTGTTGCAGGGGGTGAAGGAATAAGGGCCTCTTTCCCTCTCTCTTTTCCACCTCTCTGTTTTCAGATTTACTTTCGGGAATGACATTGACTCTTCTCCAAGTCTATTGATTTGGGGCTGTGTGTTCACAGTTGCCAAATGTGTCTGGCACCTACCTTTTTGGAGTACATAAAGAGGATTTTCTCTCCATTGCAGTCTATATTTTGCCTGTCCCTACTTCAACTAACAACATGTCTGTGTCAGTACAAAAGAGAATGACACAGAAGTAAATGACTTCCACTCTAACTGAGTGACTTTAAATTGGGACCTATTACATTCATTTTTTTTATTCCATTTCTATGCTCCGGTAATCAAAGCTTTCCAGGTGGCTCAGCAAAAAAGCGTTAGTTGCCACTGTTATTTTACTTAATTCTTACCTGGTGAAGATTTCCCCCAAAAATGGCAAAAAATAAATAAAACTAAAATTCTCACTTTTCAGCAAGGAGATGAGCAAAAACAGAAAATGGTAGCTTCTCCTCCTGTTTCTTCTTTCAGTCCTTTTCTAGTACTTTCTACCTTTCACCATGTTCCTCCTGGGCCACCACACTCCCACCTCCCCAACCTCTGCTGTCCACTTGGAAAGGTTTAGATAAAAAAAATTCACACTTCTCTGACCTAAGATTAAGGTGTCTTCTCTCTCTCTGAGGATTTGCTCTTTATAGGAAATATTTCTTAAACCAAAGAAATGAATCTCTAATGGAAGAATTTCTGGTAGGCCTGGCAAATAGAAAGAAAAGATATTTGGGGGCAGAGGGAAGTTTCCTGGTGCCTTTCAAATTATGCCAAATTTAATACGTCTGTACTTTTCCTTCTTTAAAAAATGGATTTGAGTTATCTTATAAAAATACACAATGTAACAAAAAATTAATAAATGATAAAATTAGGGGCCAGGGTACGAATAATGATAAAAGGTAAAATAAGTCAGAGAGAATGTCAGCACACAAGCTATAAATGCAATAACTAATTGCATGACTACTGTAACTGACCCTCAAATCTACCTGCCAGCATTCTAGAGACAAGAGCAAAGGAAAAAATATAATTGGTAACAGAGTCACAGGATCCATAGGTTGAGAACACTTGTTCAGAAGAAACTACACTCAGGAGTAACCAACTAGCCACTGTGTGGGGTTAGTCTGTAGAGAATGCATAAGAATGAAACTCTTAAATCCACATAAATAGTGTAGGAGAATATCCTCAGCAGCTATTCATAATAGCCCCAAACTAGAAACACCCAAATGTCCATTGAATGAATAAATAAATTGTGATATATCCATTTAATGGAATACTACTCAGCAATAAAAGGGAGTGCAATACTGATAAACACAACAGCATGGGTGAATTTTAAAATCATTCTGCTGAGTAAGAGACAAGAACAAAGGCATACATACTGCATGATTTCATTTATGTAAAATTCTTGAACATGAGAACTAATCTATAGTGACAGAAAACAGATGAGTGGCTGCCTGGAGATGGGGTGAAGGGAAGGCTGGACTGCAGAGGGCCATAGGAAGCTTTTGAGGGTGACAGAAATGTTCTGTATCTTGGTTGTGGCCATGGTTTCACAGGTGTATACATACCAAGACTCATTAAATTGTACACCTTGAATGTCTTGTTTTTTAAAAAACCTTTATCAACTTTATTTGTAATAGCCCCAAATTGGGAACCACCCAACTTTCCATCAGCAGGTGAATGAATGAGCAAGTTGTGACATATCCGTATAATGGAACATTAATGATAACACGCAACACCGTGGATGAATCTCAAAATGATCATGCCAAGTAAGATTCTGAAAAATGAAAGCTAATCCATAGTGACAGAAAGCACTCCAGTGCTTACTTGGGAGTAGGGGTGGGAGGGGTTAGGTGGAAGGATTCTAAAGGGACATGAGTAATTTGGGGGGATTATGGGTGTGTTCAGAGTTACCACAAGGATCAAATCATAAAATGGGTAGAATCACCATGTAAGCTGAAGGGCATCATAATCATACTCTAGGATAAATCCATTTGAATTATAAAAATTCAATTATGAGAGAAGGTCCGTTTGATACCTAAAGCTAATCTCAGTACATTTCTTCTCAATGATGAGTACAAAGTCAGATCTCATATGTCCACAGATGGCACCATAAAACAAAAGCCACCTCTTGTCATCCTCACGGTTGTATTGTTGCCACAGGTCACCTGTGGTCTTTTCCCAGGACACTTGTGGTTTGCTCATTTTATAGTTGTGAGAATCTCATAGACTGGGTGACTTGCTTTCATTGATTTCTTTGGTCTCTACTGTTGTTTGGTTCTTTTTTTATTACTGTTAAACGTTACGTTACAAAGACATTGTTTGTCATTTTGTCTCAGTCCATTTGGGTTCCTATAATACAATAGTCTGGATAGCTCATAAACAACAGACATCTATTTCTTACAATTCCGGAGGCTGGGAAGCTCAAGATCAAGGCACCAGAAGTGTGGTGTGTGACAAGAACCCTTATCTTTCTTCATAGATGGCACCTTCTCAGTACGTCCTCACATGGTAGAAGAGACGAAGAAGCTCCCTGGGACCTGGTTTATGACAGCACTAATCCCATTCACAAAGGCTCTGCCCTCACGGTCTAATCACCTCCCAAGAGCCCCTCCTAATATCAATCACACTGGTGATTAAGTTTCAACATACGAATTTTGAGGAGACACGAACATTCAGACCACAGCAGTATGTAGGCACTTTTCGTGAGCGTTGTCCTAAGCATCCCACATCGCTGCTTACTACATATTACATCAGTCATCAGCACAAGAGTTGGATGAGCAAGCATGGACACATCATGGTGCACAGTCATCACAGGACCACTATGTGCTATGCGGTAACTGCTAATGTCCATTGTTCATGTAATCGTGTCCACTGAAAAAAATGCACTGTTGTGTTAGTATAAATGGATATTAATTTGGGGACCCAAGAGTGCTTTGAAAGTTTTTAAATTGAAATTATTGGTAATTATATATTTGACTTTGAAAGTTTACTTTTCGAGGAGTGTTTTGGGAAAAAATTAAATCTTGAAAAGTGAGGGCAACATTGTAAATAAATGTAAGGAATTAAGATTATGGCCTTACTTTTTAAACCCACAACATCCTACGTCATTGGGCACTGTTTCCCAAACTGAGTTCTAAGAAACAATAATGGGCCACTGTTTGTATGAAAAACATTAGTTGAAACTAAGTTAAGTGAGTTGCTATTGCAGGATTTCTCATAACATATAATTCCCAAGAAGACATCGTGTAGAGAATTTCTCCAAAATATTTATCTTGCACTAATGTTTTCCGGTTAGAAATGTTTGAGAAATTTGAATTTTACTTTGCTGATAATAAGAGACATTTAAGGATGTAATCAATATGCAATAGTGAAAACAGTACACTCTTGCAAGTCAGAAGACCTGGGTCCAAATGCAGACTCAGAAGTTTATTATTAGATGAGTGATTTAATTTCTCTGAACATTTCATGTAATAGGCATGCAATAAGTAATCAAGAAGTAGCTGTCAAATGATCAATTGATAGATCAATTTTGTCCCCTGAGTAGATAACCCTATAACTTACTCAAACCAGGACAACTGTAAGAGTGAAAGGAAACCATAAAATAATTTTTTAAATAATTTTATTGATTAATGAACATTTATACTAATGGACCTATAAAATTGTTTTATTTCTGAAAAAATAAAATTATTTCTAATAAATAAAAACTATGTACATTATAAACTTTTAAATTTCATCTATATTAATTCCTGAATGTTTAAAGACAAGCATCTTTTTATGTACTTTTATCAGATTTGTCAATGTATCTGCATCAAATAGCATTTACTGGTAATTCCTGATAAATGTATTTAACATGGTCTTTTTATTTTTATTTGTTTGTAAGATTTTCTGCAACTTGTTCAAAGTTTCATTTTATGGTTAATAAATTTGAAATAGTTTATACTTCAATTGACTTTATTCTGTACGTGCTAAGCTATATCCTAAGCACAGGAAATTCTACTAAATAGAATATATTCTCATTCTCATTTTTTCATGAAGAAGTATGTAAATATTTAAGCCCTAAAATTCTTGTAAGTACTGCCTTTTACTCTTTTTTAAGCATATTTATTCAAATTTTGTTAAGATAAAACTTGTCAAATAAATTGCTTCTATTTACTGATTCTTTTGAATATGTTGCCAAATTTAGATACTGCATAATCTTAAGCCTTTTAATTTCATTTTATTCTAATTAAAAATAGAAGCTACATCCAAAGAGTCTTGCCATAAATCAGGATACTCCAAAGAACGATTATAGAATTTAAAAAGTGGTAACTACTTGAGCTCTTATCTTTTAAGTTTATGTTCCTCCCTTGCTTTTACAGGGATAAATTTTAATGCCTTTCTCTTTGCAAGTTTTCTTTTTAATAATTGGAACCAGCTAAAATCTTCAAAACTCAAGTTTTTTGATGCTCTATTCATGAAATATTTTGATTAAAGACCTCCAGCTAATTATAAATGCATATACATTGAGGATTATAATGTCTACCTGATGAGTTAACGTTATCATTATGAAATATCTTTCTGAATCCCATAATACACATTGTCTTAAAGTCTATTTTGTCTCACATTCATCTAGTTACAGCAACTTTCTTAAGCTTACTCTTGTATAGTATATATTCTTCTATCCTTTTATTTTCAACTGATCTGTGTCTTTGTCCTTAAAGTAAATTTCATATAGACAGTATATAGTTAGATCTTGCTTTTCACCCAGTCTGACAATTCCTACCGATAATTGTAGAGCTTACTCTATTTACACTTAATGTAATTATTGATATGGTCGGGTTTAAATTTACCATGTTGCTATCATTTTCTATTTGTTTCATATCCCTTCACCCTTTTTTGCTTTATATTAGGTTATTTTTTAGTAAACTGTTTGAAATTTTCTATAAATATTCTGGCAATACATCTTCATAATATTTTCAATGGTTCCACTTGGGATTATGACATAAGCACTTAATTTAGCACAGTCTACTTACAGTTAATATTGTGACACAAGGAGAGTCACCAGCAGAGACCAAAGAGAAGAAGAGGATGTCTCTCTCCACAAAGCCCATTCCAGAGTGACAGAAGAAGCATCTGCTCTATGATAATATTGGGGGACCTGAACACACCTCTCAGCACTGAACAGATCATCCAGGCAACAAATCAACGGAGTAACTATTACTCTTTCAGAAGGAGAGAAGAAATCTAGGGCCATTAGAGGGTGGAGGGGGGAGTGAGAGGGGGATGGGGAGAGGTTGGACAAGGGGCATAAAGAATAAGTACGATTTGTAGCAATATATATGCTAGTAATATTGATTTGATCAACATATGTCAATGTTGTACCCCCCAAAAATGTATAATCAACTATGATTCAATAGAAATTAAAATATATATATACAAAAAATATATGTATATTGTGCCACTTAATGTAAAATATAAGAATCTTAAAACAGCGTGATTCTATTTGCCCCTCTTGCTTTCTTAGTTTTGTCAAATGTTTTTGGTGCTGCACCTGAGCCAGCTTATACTGGTTCATAAGATGTGATTGTTTAAATTTTCAGGAATTTTGCAATCTCATTGACATAACATTGGTAACTTGAAACTGGTAATAGTGAAAGTATTTACACCATGTAATTTGGTAAGTGCTATAAATCAGGGCTTTCTCCCCCAAAGAGCCAGCGATTAAACACTTACCAGCACATCACTATATGTTTTACTTTCACTTATAAATCCCACAAAACAATGTTATTATTTTTGCTTAGTTTTTTTAAGCAATTAGGGGGAAAAAAATCTTTCTTATTTGTTTGTATATTATGTTCATCTTTTCCTTTAAGTCCTTGAACATATTTGTAGTGGCAATTTTAAATTATTTATATACAAAATACAACTTCTAGGTCACCTCAGGATCTGTTTTATTGGTTACCTTTTTCTTGATCATGAGTTAGGTTTTTCTTGACTGTCTAGTAATTTGTAAATAGATGCTGACCCTTCTGGATGATACATTATAAAGAATTGATTATGTCTTCCTTTACATGATATTAAATTTTATTCTCACAGTCAATTAATTACTGACTGATCTCTTCAATCCTGTCAGGTGTCATTCTAATCTTCATTAGGGCAGGTCTATTTCAGTTTTGTCCTTAGTTCTAAGAAATGGCCCCTACTCTATAGGATGATCCTTATTACAAATGGATGAGCAAAATAATTTGGAATAGCCATTTGAACTAAATGAAAACTTACTCTTCTCAGAGTAACATGTAAACACATCTTCTGTGGTACATGTGATAACTTGTCACCTACAGGCATAGTTTCAAAATAACTACTAATTTTTAGATACATAATGATGCTTCCTTAGCAGACTTGTGTCTTGGTTTTCATGAGGTCACTGATATCACTGTCATTGGCTTGGTAGATCACAAATGTAAGCTCTCCATTCACTGTCAACTTTCCTGAGAAAATAAAAATCAGTATTTAGTCTTTCATAAAATATTCCTTTCTTTTACTTAGATCATTGCTTTGGATAGTTTGTTGCAATTTTTTTTAAATTACCAAACAATAAAAAATAAATAAATAGTTTTGGATTGGTACTATAAAATGAATGACAGTTACATCACAGTATTAAGATCATTCAGACCATTCTCTAACTTCCCTGTGGCAGAAATGCTCCACCTCTAATTTCCATACATATATATATATATATATATATATATACACACACACACACACATACACTATATATATATATATATACACACATACACACTATATATGTGTGTGTGTATATATATGTATACGTGTATATATAGACACACATGCTATAATTTCCCATTTTCAACTGATGATTTAATGTATCTTGAAGGTCATAACAAGGCTACAGCACAACTGGCTGATACATCAGGTGGCAGTGAATAAGCTGCATCAAATACTTCTACCACTGTCTGAAACAGAAATGAGTTAAGTGCCCCTCACTGTTTGTGTCCAAGAGCACTTGGTTTTGTCATTGGATGTCCTGCAAACTGTCCTTGAAAGGGAAGTATTAGTTACCTTCAGTCTAGAAAGGCCCACAAAAAGAAAGATTGATTATTGATAGTGGTCTTTCATATTTAACCATGCGTTAAGGTCATTACAGTGAGGGCCCTTCACCCATGCCTTTAACATAATGTAAGATGAGACCATAGCAGAAGCAGAAGAGGTAAAGTGAAGGTCTGTCCAACCTCCAGCCTTAATTTAAATGCAACTATTAATAGTAAGATTAATAATAATAATAATTGAAAACCATATTGATGCAACTACTAATACAAAAAAAGCTTATATTTAAAAGAATTTGGACAAATGCTAACCTGGATGAGACCCCAGAACAACTGGTGTGATCCAGGATAGTGCCAGGCAAATTAGGATCACTCTTCTGCTTCCAATAGATGAGCTTTTTAAAGAACAGTGAAATGGCCACACACACACACAAAAAAGGCGACAACCAAACAAAAACAAAAAAACCCCAAAGGCTATATGAGGAAGAAATGATCGTTCCAAGGCAACCTGGAAAGTGAGACTGTTTTTGAACACCAAAAGAAGCTGTGTCTGTTCTGGCTTGGCGCACAACCGTGTGCCTTTACTGAAGGTGATTTTTTCTTCCTATCTCTTTCCGAAAATAATTTGCACTACTCAAGTGACAAAACGGATGAACTAGATAATATTTAAGATCCCTTCTAGCTGTCACAAATTGTGGTCTCTTTCCTGCCTTTTTTAGCTTAGCACATAAAAAATGAGAAATATTTCTGTGCTTTATAACACGTTCAAAGATAACTAAATATTTTTCATTATTACTCTTTTTTATGTTAGTAATTCATCACATACAATATACTGAAATATTTCATAATTCAAGTGCCATGTAGCAACCTTTCAAAGTGACTTAGGTTTTTATTTTCAACTATGAATTCTAAACATAATTACTCTAGGTGTGAAGTAACGTTCGTTTTTTTACATTTTTTACTTTTTTTTTTTTTTTTGCATAATACTTGCAAAGCCATTTCTGATGAAAGCAACTCTTCCATTTCTTAAAAAGCACAGTACTGTCTTTCATTATCCCTTTCACTTTGCTTTGAGCTTACTCAGAATTTATAACTTCCACTAATTAATTAGTGTGGACTTCAGAAAATGGGCACTGATTGGAGGCAGCCATTAAGTGCTGAGAAGCTCATCAAGCAACTATATCTACTCTTATTATAATAAAGCCACAGGAGTATCAGCCATTGCCTGAACCATGGACTTCTTGGATGACAATTACTTGGCTCCACTTCAGAACTGGTCACTGCCTTGAATAATTCGGGATAGTTACTGAGGAGAAAGTAAACTTAGTTGAGGGCCTGGGTGGAAAAAATAAAGACAATGTATGCTGTAATAGGTAATAGAACAAAAGGCAGAATATGTAAGTTACAAAGGACAAATTTTGGCTCCGTGAAAGAACAATTCCTTTCCTGTAATAACATTTCCAGCCTCAGGAGGAACTGGGTTTCTATTTAAGAAGTAGCTAGATGGCCCCTGCGTGAGCTGTGAGAGCAGTGATTCCTGCCATTCATGGAAAGTAGCTGCGGACAATTTCCATCTGCTTCTTTGGATGTCTTCAAGCCCTAGTAATTATTTTTCTACAATGATCACAAAACCCCAAGCTGCTGATTTCTGCTATTGAGCTATAAGTTTATAAGCTATTATGCATGTTTTTTTAAAAAAGGCAAAACAATTTTTATAACTTGGACCTTTTTCTGCAATTTCATATAATGTCCTTATTTTAAAATAGCACTTTCAGGGATGGGGATTGAGAAATTGCAAAACGGTGCGAAGCAATTGCTTTAGATGAAGAATGCTGTAGGTTATGTTCCACTTTATTTTTCTTTCCTTATTGCTCCAAAAAGTAAAAAAAAAGAAAGAAAAGAATAACCATGTGGTACATACAACATGGACAACATGGGCAAGAACAAATAAAATTCCATTTGCAGTGAGAACACTTTGAAATCAGTAGTTATAAAAATAGCCCTGCTTTCCACTGAAGTCTACAGCACATTTTAAAATGAAAAACTGTAAAAGCGTTCAGTATTAGGATATTTGCCTCAGTTGGGCCGCATGTAAATTTAGAACAAGATGTTATGTGGGACAAAGATGCCATAAAGTAAAATACTATGAGTATTTGTGTGGGGATTTGATTCCTAATCTCAAAACTCAACATGCTGAATTTGTAGATTTCTGATATTGGCCTGGACCTGCAATCTGGTTATAAAACTTTAAGTATTTCAAACAGAGAAAACTTCCTGTGAATAGAATAAAACTTCACCCTGGGTTTTGTAAAGATCATTTTGGTAAAGAACACTTATAAGTAGAGTACATTTGAACTTCACCACCCATACCTCCAGGGAGGAAGGTTGCCGGAGGGTGGCTTGCTAGAGAGAATATAGACTTGGCCCACTGATCTTCTGTTTTCTCTCCTATTCTATTTAGACTCATGGTCCCTACTTGCCAAGAGGAATTCGATCATTCCTGATCCACAGAGAACCATATACTACATTGGCCTTCAGGGTCCCCCACAGGTGAAAGGGAAAGAGAAGAAAGCAAGAAGTGAACTGGAGCCAACTGGCAATTCATCCCATTATGACAGATCACGAAACACAGTCATATAATCACAAGCTTTAAAAAGTCAAAATTCATTTTACATAAAATCAATTCAAAAATTCAAGGCCGGAAATTAAGCTACACCCACTAACTCAATTATATTAACCATGCAAAATAGACATCCCTGAGTATATGCTTACTCAGGGTGGTTAGAGTATCCACTCAATCACTTCAAAACCACAGATAACCATATGTGTTCCTGGTAGAGAAGCCCAAATTGCTCACTCAGTCTAGTTTTCCATCAGCAATGAAATTTCCATCATAGCTTAAAAGAGATCAGGTGGCATGATGAGTAAGATCTATGAGATCTAGAACATTCCCAGTTTCTTTTTACTTTCTCAGTAATACAGATGCCTGGGCTCCCATCACACTGAAGAAAGAGACAGAGTTGGTGCAGGGGCCAGTGTCCGGAATAACTAGAATTTAGGAGTCCTACTAGTTAACTGCAGGCTATTTATCCCCTAGGGATATGGGGTCAACCACCTGTCTTTGCAAACAGGGTCCAGAGCTTTCACGGCCTCAAAAACAACTGCTCCTTCCTGTCACAGCATCTCTTTACACAGTGATTTTATAAAACGTACTCCCATCTATGAACTTGACCCTTGCCCTTGGTAGGAAAATCATGGTGTTAGTTTAGCAGGGTTCTCTTTTCATATGTTCCATATTTTCTCACCCATTAAAATCTCTAATAGAGGTGTGTTATTTTCCTCTGATGTCACGTCTCCCTGCAGCCATTCCTCCTTTGATAGAATTCATCACCTGCGGCTTCTTTTTCATATTCCATAAACTTTCTGGTATCTTTTCAGAAAAAAATCCTTTTAATTTCTTTAAACCCAACAGGCAGCTCTTCAGTTCATGGGTACTGTTTACCCTGGCTGTTCCCCAACTAATGAAACTTTTCAAGCTGGCCACTCCCTAATCTTTTAGGCTTTGGCAGGATTTTCAGAGGTTCCAAATGAATCAATGTAGACCATCTCACTTTACTTTTCTGTTTAGAGGAAGCAAGTCAGCTGTGTTTAATGATGCCATCTCTTAAGATACTCCCAAGTTTCTATGGCACACATGAATTTAAAGCCTTCTTTCTAATGCACCAGGCTGACAATTTCTACACTCACTTCCAAAAGAACTTCTGCTACGTACAATATCCTCACTCTGCTGCCATCTATAAAAGCATGTTTATGAAGGAGCTTATGGGCTCTTGACTTTTTCTGTTTCTCATAGCCTTCACCAGGCTTTTCTGATTTTATATCTCAATCTACTACTCTTGACCTGAGATGACAAATTGGCCATTGTACAACTTACATAATTAACCCAAAGTAGTTACTTTCACCCCAGGACATTTTGTGTGAGCAGGAGGTGACGTTTAAGTCCCAGTCCAGCTGTGCCTTTGACCAGCTGCTAGAAAACTCTAACCACACTCAGAGGCCCCTGTCTCCATTGAATGACTCTGATTCCAGGATTTTCCAGTGTAAAGCAAGGCAAATCACAGCGAAAGCCAAAATGTTTCATTATTTTAGTTTATATTAAGTTTCCATTTATATTGTCAGAGCTAGGGCTCAGACCCTTCAAACCCATTGTACAGACTGGATCCCTAGACCCCTCACATGCAGGTCCATGCTAGGTAATTGGGAAAGATTCCAGGAGCTGGTGGCTGATGCCACGAGCTCAGTCCTCAGCAGCAGCTTACAGGTCTGGTAGCTTACAGGTCCAGTAGCTTACAGGTCCAGTGGTGTCGGTGGCCTTGTGGAAGATCCCGGGGGCACCAGCAGCAGCAGCCTCCAGCAGCAGTAGTGGCCTCCACATGCCCCCCCCCCCAGGGTGGGAGGTGGCACCGTGGATCAGAGCCACTCATCCTTTATACTTAAGTCCATAACCCAGGACACCTGGGTGCACATGCGCAATTACCTTAGATGATAACCAAGGAACACCTGGGTGCACGTGCATTTACATCACATGCTCAGCAAGACTCTGAACATCTGAGGGGCCCTGACCATTTTCCTTTATTTTCCCAATATCCAGGCACAGTGTCCGGGCAGTATGAGCAGTGAGTAGAATGCAGATTCTGGAGTCCTAGGCTTGCCAGATTTGTCTCCTAGCTCCACCTCTTACTACTTGTGTGATTTGAAGCAAATTATTAATTTTTTGATCCTGAATACCTCCTGGGGCTGTGGTGAGGAGGAAATGACATTATGCATATGAAGCTCTCAGCCCTGTCACACAGTGAGTGTTAGCTACTGTTATCTCTAACAGTAGGACCTCAGCAAAGCCTTAATTGCTTCTCATTCATTCATTTAAGATCCTTGGTATTGTAGAGCACATTTGCGGTTAGAGTAACCTCCCTGAATTTTCCTGCAAATCAATCTCTACAAGACATCAATATTTCTGATACCTACTGTGAAGAAGACTGTCGTGCTACAGCTAAGGCTATGACTAATGTCCAGAATCCTGCTCACAGCACCAATTGTCTGCTAGGCTAAGGCCTGGAATCCTCACAGTGCCAATTGTCTAGCTCTTAATCCTGTTCTTTTTCTTTTTTTTTTTTTTTTTTTCATCTTTTTGTGACTGGCCGCACCGCGCTCAGCCAGTGAGCACACCAGCCATCCTTATATAGGATCCGGACCCGCGGTGGGAGCACTGCCGCACTCCCAGCACCGCACTCTCCAGAGTGTGCCACGGGGTCGGCCCTTAATCCTGTTCTTGATGCCAATTGTCTAGCTACACAACCACGCTAATTGTCCGGCTCTTTTACCTGCCAGTAATCCTGCCGACTGGGCCGACTGTTGAGCCAGGGCTGGGTCTGGAGCTCACAGACCCCTCAAGCCCATTCATAGACTGGGTCACAAACCCTTCATATGCCAGCCTGGGTCAACAGACCCCTTACATGCAGGTCTATGAGCTAGGTAACTGGCCAAAAGGTCCCTGGAGCAATAGGTTGGAAAGCATGGATGCACAGGGCAGACACCTGAGGCCAACACCTGCCTGCGTGCTTCACAAACTCTCTCTCTCTCTCTCTCTCTCTCAGAATACAAGAATAGCAACAAAACTAAAAAGATACATTGGCGCGCATGTGCAGTAACTCCACACACACACACACACACACACACACACACTCACACTCACACACACACACACAATTTGCTTACAAAAGATGCTGCACCACACCCAACTGGACCTGAGGTGAGCGCCCTGACCGAACCATTCTATTTTCCCAACATGGACCACTCAGAAGAAAGGAAAGCAATTCAAGACTAACAGGTAAAATAAAGAATCCTTGTTACACAGAGATTAAGTTTCTCTAGAATAGAGGTTTGGTTTTTCTTTTCTACCAATTTAATCAGCTATTGTGGACAGTGCCATGGAAAATCAAAAGAAGAGATAACCTGGTCTCTGACTCCCAGAGATTACAAGGTGATTCAGGAAACCAGACTGCAGTGCACAAGGAGGTGTCAGTACATGTATTAGTCAGGGTTCTCCAGAGAGACAGAATCAATAGGATATGTTATAATTATATGAGAGGGATTTATTAGGGTAATTAGCTCACGTGGCTATGAAGAAAAGTCACACGATAGGCCATCTGTAAACTGGATGCCAGTAGCGTGGCTCAGTCCAAGTCCAAAGGCCTCAAAACCAGGGAAGCTGATGGTGTCCTTGGTGTAAGTTCTGGAACCCAAAAGCTGAAGAGTCTCAAGCTCTATGTCCACGGACAGGAGAGAAGAGTGTGTCCCAGCTCCAGCAGATCAAGAGCGAGCTTCACCTCTTTCCTCTGTCTCTTGTTCTCTCCGGACCCCCAGTGGATTGGATGGTTCCCCCCCACACTGAGGGTGGGTCTTTCACACCCAGGCCACTCAGACTCTCATACTAATCTCTGCTGGAAACACCCTCATGGACACACCTGAAAAGATAGCTTTACCAGGTTTCCCAGCATTCCTTCATCTAACCAAGTTGACATCTAGAATTAACCTTCACAAGTCCACCCCTTGTCAACTTGGTGTCCATACTATCTCCTTAAATCACACTTAATTTTCAAATGGTACAGTAGCATAATAGTTTCACCTAACATGATACATTATCCTGCGTACAACTGGAAATGCATTAATCCCTTTCCAAGAAGAAAAAGGTAAAGTCCTTAAATGATATTTACCCTTCTCCCAATATCCTGTAACAAAATTACAAATACTATGAAGTAAGGTTAACAACATTTAAATGCTGGTATAAAGTCAGTAAGTCTCAGGGTACATGATAGAGAACAAGAGGAACATAAACAGATAATTGCTTAATATGTGTACCGTATATATATATACATAGAGACATATTCTTAACACAACAGGGAGAACAATTACAATCCTTGTTTCTGTAACTGGTCACATGGTCAAAGCTGGTATTTATAACTTCCTTCTTCTACTACCCATTCTGTGTTCCTTTTGCCTTCAGCGAGCACCTCTACGGGTCGCAGTTCTTTACCTGGTGGAGTGACCCAAACCTTCATCCCTGAAGAGTCTGGGCCATTCATAGTCTTGCCTGGATTTGGCTGTTGTAACTTTCCATTGATCTTAATCACAGGACATGGTAGTACTAAGAGACGTCCTAAGGGATCTCCTGTATTCCGGATATAATCTTCCTCACCTCCCTTGTGAAGTAGTAGCCCAACTTCCCCAGGTAGTCTGGGTCAATCACCCCAGCCAACACTGTAACTCCTTTCTTAGCCTGTTGATTCAGAGGCATGAGGAGCCCAAAGTGGCCAGGTAGCAGCCTTAACTTCCAGTTCAATGGGATCATTTTTGTGTCCCCTAATGGAAGCATTCCTCCCTCTGGATCCAAGAAGTCTAGAACAGCAGAGCATAAAGTTGCGGGTACAGGAAGCAAAAATTTTTCTAATGGGTCCCTAGGGGTAATGGTTAGTGGTACCACTTCTGTGTCCACCCCTTGATTCCTGGACCCATGAATCCTGGCTATGGGAGAGACAGTGCCATATTTTGGCTGCTGATTTAGAGTATATATAGCCTTCTGGAGAACCTTGCCCCAGCCCTGCAGCACCAAGCTGGCGCTGTAACTGTGACTTCAAAAAGGCCATTCCACCATTCTATCAGACTGGCTGCTTCAGGGTGATGGGGAACATGGTAAGACCAATGAATTCCATGAGCATGAGCCCATTGCCACACTTCTTTAGCTGTGAAATGAGTTCTTCTTGTGTTGCTATAACAGAAATACCTGAGACTGGGTAATTTATAAAGGAAAGAGATTTATTTGGCTTATGATTCTGGGACAGCTGCATCTGGCATGGGCCTCAGGCTGATTCTACTCGTGGTGGAAAGTAGCAGGCAGCCGGTGGGTACAAGCAGATCACATGGTGAGAGGAAGCAAGAGAGAGAGAGGAGGTGCCAGGGTCCTATAAACAACAAGCTCTCACGGGAACGAATAGAGCAAGAACTCATTCATTACTCCCCCCTCCTCCAGGGAGAGCATTAATCCATTCATAAGGGATCCTTATGACTCAATCAGTTTCCAACACTGCCACACTGGAGATCAAATTTCCACATGAGTTTTGGAGGGGACAACACATCCAAACTCCATCAGTACAGGATGGAATATAATGAACAGCTGCAGGTGTGAGCTGGAAGGTGGGAGGGCCTAATTTGGGGCTCTGAACACAGCTGACACTCAGCCAATGCTCGTTCACTAATCCCACCACTAACTTTTAACAAACATCAGAAATTGTATGTCTGGCATCCCAAGATAATAATTTTCAGGATATAACAAGTGGTTGTCCTTGCCACCAATACCAATAGGGTCTATAAACATTGGCTTCTTATTCTTATTTTAATTAACAAATAAAACATAATAAAAAAAAAAAGAAAATTTGTTTAAATGCACTGAATCATAAGAGAGTTGCTCCAGTAGAGAGCTGGAATAAGATGAACAGAGTGAGAGCCAATTCCCCTCTAGAGCCCTAGCAATTGCAGTCATTCATACACGGTTGAGATCTTGTGATACTCTGCCATTGTGTGCCCGAGAAACAATCTTATCAGCAAAGCTCCCTCTGAGCCTTTCTCCAATGTTCACTTCTACAAAGGCACTTTCTTTCCCTAGATTCTTGTCATTGTTTCTGCCAACTGCTGATGTGAGACCAACAGCCCAAACATAACTTGCAGCCTATCTACCTGTAGCAGAAGATCAACCGAAAGGCTAAGAGAACTCAATTTCTTCTTCTCAGATAAGCACCTCTCCTTTGTTACTTTATCCTCATGTCTATGAAATCCTATGACTTGAAAAAGAAACTCCCTTCAGAATCTTTACGTGAAGAGAGACAAAGAAAATATTACCATTCACCAACCTGAAGTAATATTCAGTTATTATAGTACAAAGACAGAGAAAATCTGTGTTGGGTAAAAATTTCATTATCCTACCGGATATTAAAATTCTGATATCAAAGTTGTCAACATTGTGATAACAAATACAGCCCTAAAAGTGATTGCTTCTTGGAACATATCTTTAAAGATCATTTATAATTCAGTAATATCTCTACTACCCTGGTTGCTAGTATTGATTAATAGTCAACTACATTAATCAACTGCATACAATGAAAAACTCAGAGAGAAACACAGAAATGAAGAGAAGCCTAGAAGCAACCTTAGCAGGACAGTTTCTGCAAAGGAAAAAAAATCACTTTCCTTTTCTTTGACTTTTGGTTTCCCTGTAACAATAACAATAACCAAAAGGAAGGTGCAATTTCAATAAAGAAAAGTGGAGAAGACACCAGAAATACACTAGAAACTTACTACTATTCTTAACTTGATTTCAACATTCTAAGTTTAAAAACAAAATAAAACCAAAGGCTATCAAGATATTTTTCTGGCACCTTTAGTAAGAAGCTTCTTATGACAAAATTCACAACTGTTAGGCTGAACTTTCTTAAAAGATTCCAGTATGCCTTTCCCGTGCTACATGAGCTGAAAGCCAGTATTACTGAAACCTGTAGGCCAAAATTTACAATGGTATATAGCACTTGCATACTGCCCCAGGTTTGGGAAATGGACCAAACCTGGAGAAGTTATTTGCAGCAGTGTTGTATAAGCAACAGTCAGCAGCAACACTCGAGCAAATAGCTAAAGAGAAGGACCTAAAGATGCTCTGTTCTATGTGTACAAAAGGGCAAGGCGTGCCCTGGAATTTCTGCTTCTAGAATGTTTTCTACCATGCCTTGCTGTGGACACACTGGCTGACAGATAGTACTTCAGCAAACCCCAGTATATAGACAAGTAGAAAATTTGGTAAATTATATTGGCTAGTTCTCCCAGTTAACAATTGTCCCAGCTTTGGTCCCACATAGCAATTGCAGACCAGTGAACCCTTATAAGTCACCAAATCAATAACAATTGACTCACCTGAACTCAAGGGTGGTTAGTGTCTGAACATCGGTTGTGTAAGTCTTCTTATGGCCAGGCTACTTTTTATGTTCCTGACTAGAAACACTTCTTGGAATTTCCAGATAATCATTTTTGTCTGCCTGGGTCATAGGAATGCTACTTTAAAAAAGCAGCTACAGGATATTTTCAACTCAAAAAAGTTAACAATGGAGTAAGGGGACCAATTTGAGAAGAATTCATGCAACACTATAAGAAAGCACATAATTAACATTTAGTTCAAGGATTTATGTATTCACACATACCCAGCCTGCCACTGGTGTGGGAGTGTCAGGAAGCAGACGATTTTTTATTTCTCCTCTTGCTTGTTCTTAACCTTAACTCTCAGGGATTCCTCTGGTCTCTTCTAACCTCCAGATCCCAGGGAAACTTTTGGAATTTTCTAATCCTTTAGAGATTAGAAAGAGAGATAATCTTTTTTAATTATCTATCTCTCAAGACTGTGCTCAGCAATTTGGAGAGGCTGTTTGTCTTTTCTCTGTGTTTTGAAAGTGAAATTAATAGCTTCCTTGAAACCAGTTAAAAGGAAGGCTCTTTCCTTAGAAACAATAGATTACTTATTTACATTCTTTTCCAAACACCTTCTCGGCTCACCATCCCCAACCCACTCCCACAACTATAATGCTAGGGAAAGATTAACATTCACAAAATTAAAAGATGAAGACGCTGACTAGACCGGTTAAATGAGAAGCCTCTGTCTTATTATCACCGAGTTTGGTCTGAAGCTTCAGAGCTGAGAATACAAGGAGCAAGGTGTTCACACATTCTAAAGAAAGAAGGTGATCAATACAGAAGATGCTAAGAGCTGATTAAAAATCAAAAACAAAACAAACAAAAAAAACAAACAGGTGACCTTAGCTTCTCCCCACCCCCTGACCTCAAGCCAAGTAAGGAAGGATTCCAGAGAACCACTCATGGGATGTAGGATGCTTTCTAGGAGAGAAACATCTGGTCGGATGCTTGCCAAACTGTGCAAATACATAGGTCCTTTTCTATTAAGGGATCCAGCAGAGTGTGGAGACAGATATCTTGAAAGGGATGCTGTCCCAGAGGTCTGCCAAGGACGTGGGTGATCCCAACAGAAAAAGGCTGTGAGAGGCACAGCTCAGTAGAGTAAGTAACAAGACATTAGAGTACATCAGAAAATCTCAAGTCAGAAATCCCCAGTGAGAGGATTGCTGAAGAAATCTGTATTAGTTATTAGCCATCTATCGTTGTGCAAAAATAGTACCACAAATTTTTTAAATAGCAGCTATCTGTTATCTCACAGTTTCTGTGGGCATGACTTAGCTGAGTCCTCTGCAAGCCTGCAGTTGAGGTGTCAGCTGGGATTGTGGTCTCACTGGAGCTGGACTAGGGAAAGATGGCATTTCTAATCTCGTGTGGTTGTGGGCAGCATTCAGTTCCTTGTGGGTATCACACTGAGGTCCTCAGTGTCTTGCTGGCTGTGAGCTGGAGGTTGCCCTCAGCTCTCTGCCACATGGCCCTCTCCGTAGGCAGCTCACAACATAGGAAACTAGTTTCAAAGCCAGCAAGGGAGACAGCATTCTCTCACGAGGAATAAAAAACAAGCTTGCCGTGAGAGAAACAGCCAGCCCTAATATGTTTACCATGACTGAAGGCATCTGAGGACCAAGGGAGGGCTGTGGACAACACCAACTGTCTGAGACTTTAGCACACTTTATCTCTCCTGCCTTTCTTCCCTTTTGTCCAATCCTGGAGGAGCCAAGAACAGCAGAATAAAAGACAGGGAGTGTAAGACCCAGGAGTAATAGCTGAAATGTCTAACAACAGTCCCTCCCCTACTGCTGGCTTCTAATCCTCCATCAGACTGGGAATTGCAGGGTGGGGAGAGAAAAAACTTGAAGATAAATGAGAGATTGTTTTTTTCTGTTACACCTGACTAAGCCTTTTCAAATCTGGAAATAAGACTCTGCATAAACATGTGGAAGTGACTGAAAAACAATAAGATCATCAAAGATATCAGCCTGGGAATATCGTTAAGAAAAAAAATTATTCTACAGTTTTATTTCTATCGAGTTTAGTTTGTTCATGAAACTATTTTTCACAAGCTCATTCAGGAAGCTTTTAAAAATCAATGAGGAATAGAGATTTGCACAGGGCTCATTCAAGAAAGAGGATGGAAAGGAAGAAGAGAAAGAGTCCAGGAGGAAAAGAAAAAGAGAAAAGAGAAAAGAAGAAGGAAGGAGGGAGAGGGATGAAGGAAGGGAAGGGGAAAGACTCACTCCGAGGAGACTGGTTTTTACGCGACATCTACCTCAGATATCACAGGGGCAGGCACAGATAAAAGACCACTGAACACTAGGCTGTTTATTATTTGGGCCCAGACAAGTCTACAATTGACCCCTGAAGGACACAGGCATTAGGGGCACCAACCCTTGTGCCCTGAACATCCCTGGATAACTTTGGACTCCTCAAAAATTTAACTACTAATAACCTACTGTTGACCAGAAGCCTTACCAACATAAACAGTCAATTAGCACATATTTTGTACATGTACTATATACTGTCCTCTTACAATAAAGTAAGCTAAAGAAAAGAAAATTATTAAGAAAATCATAGAGAATACATTTACAGTACTGTACATATACTTATTGAAAAAAATCTGCATGTAAGTGCACCCGTGTAGTTCAAACCTGTGTTGGAAAAGGGTCAAGTGTAGTTTGTACGTAAAACAGATGACACCTGCATTCAAAGATTTGATTTTCCAGCAGAAAGTGAAATTAATTACTACCAAATTATTGAATGACATTTGCTCCTAATTTTAAATGCCATTCAAAAAGCCAATCACGTAATGTCTCTTAGTAGCACTGTTTTTCTGAAAGATACACTATCATTCTTTTTCAATTTACATAAATAAATTTATTTCTAATTTTATTTGCATAATTTAGTCTCATAAGCCAAAGAGGAAAATAATCAAAGAGTGTCAGAAGGCTTAAAATGACTTCTACCCAGCTGTATCACCCCTAAACCTAGTTCCCTGTTTTGATTTTTCCTTTTTTTTTTTTTTTTTTTTACTACCTAGGCTATTTCTCCTTCTAACCTCTATTTTTCTAAATATCATGCTTTGTTTTTGCATCTTAATTTCTTTAATGTTAGACAGTATTTATAAACTTGCCATTGTAATAGATAAAGATTTTTTTCTTACACTACTAATACACCATCATGTGTCACCCATCTTTCCAATTATACTTATATTGCTATTTTCAGATAATCACTGTTTATGCTATTAATTTATATACATAAACATATATGTAATTTTTTCCACAACAGCTAATAAATCTAAGATTATATTTTCTTTCTTGTATAGCTTTTTATTTTTCCTATGGTTTCTAATTGCTTTTCTTTTTTAAAAATTCTCAATCTAATTACTGTTCATATATTTTTTTACCAAATGACCTGTCATAATTTGATACTCTTATGAACAACACGTGCTTTCTCCAATATCTCCCTTTTTTCTGGGAAACCTATCTTCTGAAGTTGTTCATTCTCCTGCTTCAGATTGGACTAATTGCTTCCTAAGCTTGCTGCACCCAGCATGTTGGGACTTCTCCTTGCTGATGCCCTGGGTTGCATCTACTGTTTCAGAAAACTCATATTTTTCACTATTTTGTTTTTCTTTCTTGTTTTCCTGAAGCACATCTTCAGCTTTCTGTAAAAAGATGAATGGCAGGAAGAAATTTCTAATTTTCTGCTCCATTATCTTCAGATAAAAATTAATTTTATGAAGCAGGGTAACAAAGACTTTGAAGTATGTTTAAAGAGCTCAAAGAGACACATAAAGTTCTTTGATGATGACTGGCCTATTAAACAAACCTTTGGAACACTTTATCCATGGATTTTTTCTTATGTGATAATAAAAGTCCTTGTTGATTGAGCCAGGTTTTTGTTACTTATAACCAAAAAGCTTCCTAACTTCTACGTAATACCTCTGAAAGTCCAATGCTAAAGAGGAATCGATCTGCAACCTTGTGGTTGTAAGTTTTGCTCTAAGCAACAATAATAACAAGATGTGAAATTCTTCAATGTGTAATTAAATCATGCTAAATTTTATTTCATGTACAGAAGGAGAAAAGATCAATTTAGACTTTTACATGAAAATTTATGGTTAAATATGTATGTTAACAATTAAGGAAAACCACTAAAATAACAAAAATATACCAGATTCCAAATCATTCAAGGGAAATAAAAAAGATACAGAAAAATTATAAATCCAACAAATATCAGAAAAGAGGAAAAAATAAATTAAATAAAAAGGATGGTAAACACACAATAAGGTCGTACAAAAAGTCCAAATGTTTCTGACTAAAACTGTTAAAAGAGAAGGGAAAAAAAGGATCCAATTGGATTTTTTTTAAAAAAAAAAGCTATATGCTACTTATAAAGAGTTACAACTAAAACAAAACTCACAGAATGGTTGAAAATATGTGAATAGGAAATAGCAGACAAATACAATTATGTGCCAGATAATGATATTTGAGTCAACGATGGGCTGCATATATGATGTTCATCCCATAAGATTATAATAGAGCTGAAAAATTCCTATCACCTAGGGCCATCATAGCCATAGTAACATCATAGCCAAATGCATTACTCATACAGGAACAATAGGCTATACCACATAGCCTAGGTGTGTAGTAGGCAATACCACCTAAGTTTGAGTAAGTACATTCTATGATTTTCACAGGACAAAACTGCTAATGACACATTTCTCAGAACATATCCTCATAATTAAGTGACTCATGACTGTACATCCAAAAGGAAAGCTATTGTAGCAATATTAATATTACACAAACTAGAACTTAAGGCAAAAAGTATTAGGAATAAAAGTATACTACATAATAAAAGAAAAAACACCAAAGGACACATTAACCATAAACTTCTATATACCTAGTAACACAGTGCCTAAATATATAAAGCAAAAACTAAATAAATAACAAGTCCATAGTCACAGTGGGGTATTTTAACATTATCTATCTGCCCCAGTTTGGGCTGCTGTAACAAATTACCATAGACTGAGTGGCTTAAATAACAAACATTTATTACTCATAGTTCTGGAGTTAAGGAAATCCAAGATCAAGGTGCCTGCAGATCCAGTGTCTGGTAGGGACCTGCTTCCTGGTTTTCAGATGTCTGTCTTCTTCTTGTATCCTCGTGTGGTGAAGAACAGAGATCGTCTCTCTTGTGTCTCTTATAAGAGTACTAAACCCATTCATGAGGGCCCCACCCTCATGGCCAAAACAAAGGCCCCTCATCCTATCACAATCACATTGAGGGTTAGGATTTCAACAAATGAATCTTGAGGGAACACAAACATTCAGTCCTTAACACTATCTGAGACTGATAAATTAAGAAGGCCCAAAAAGGGTATAAAAGCTTGATCTAATATATGTAAAAGCCTGTACAATCAAAAATAGAGAATATACATGCTTTTCAAAAACACATGGAATATTACCAAAATTTTATGCACCACTTAATAAAGTCTCAAAAATTCAAATAACTTATACCATACAGACTATATTATTAGATAAAATAAAACTAATTTAGAAATCAAAATAAAAGGATATATAATAAAAACAAAAAGTGGAAACTTAAAAGTGCATTTATTAAGGAGCCATTCTTAAAAAAGAACTAATTAAGGATTAAACACTTAAATTTAAAACACAAAAGTATGAAACTACTAGAAGAAAACATTAAGAGAAACACTATATAAAATAAGACTGGGTGATACCTTTTTAAACAAGACTTCAAAGGGATAGGCAACCAAAGAAAAAAACAGACAAATGAAATTACATCAAACTAAAAACATTCTGTACAGCAAAGGAAATAATCAACAAATGAAGAGACAACCTACAGAATGCAAGAAAGTATTTGCAAACTATACATCTGACAAGGAGCTAATATCCAGAATATATGAGGAACTCAACTCAACAGCAAAAAAACAAATAATGCAATTTTAAAAATGGGCCAAGGAACTAAACAGACATTTCTCAAAAGAAAACATAAATGTCTAACAAGTATATGAAAAGTGCTCATTATCACTAGTCATCAGGGAAACACAAATTAAAACCACATGAGATATCATCTCATGCCTATGAGAATGACTGTTATCAAAAAGACGGAAAATGACAAATGCTGGCGAGGATATAGAGAAAAGAGAACTCTCATACATTATTGGTGGGAATGTAAGTTAATATAGCCATTATGGAAAACAGTATAGAGGTTCCTCAAAAATCTAAAAATAGAACTACCTTATGACCCAGCAATCCCAGTACTGGGTGTGTATCCAGAGGACATGAAGTCAATATATCAAAGAGACACCAGCACTCACATGTTCATTGTGGCACTATTCACAATAACCAAGAGATAGAATCAGCCTAGCCCACCAATGGATGAATGGATAAGAAATGTGGTGTTCTAGGGTGACAATATATATTATAGCTAATAATGTACTGTATTGTATATTTCTAAATAACTAGAAAAGAGAATCTTAAATATAATCACCACAAAGAACAGATAAATGTTTAGGTGATGGATATCCTATCTACCCTAATTGAATCATTGTACCATACATGCATGTATTGAAACAACACATTGTACCCCACAGATATATACAATTAAAAAAAATTTTTTAAGGATAAAGAAAAGGAACTCATTCATACTGTAAACTGCCAAACATTTAGGAGTGAATGACAATTAAACACTACATAGCAAAATTTGTGAAATTCAGCCAGAATGAAACATTGTGAAAAGTTTACAGCATTAAATGCAGCTATTAAAAAATAAGAAAGTCTTTTTTTAATTAATTTATTTTTTAATTAATGTGGGATACCATGTTGATTTTCAATAATTGTGTAGAACGTGCGGTCGTTAGATCAGTATAGTTACCTTATTCATCATCACAAAAGACAGTCATTCTTTGTGTCCATCGACCAATTCCTCATTAGCCCCCCTCCCTCTGTCCCTCCCCTACTCTTTTCCACTTCTGGTTCTCTAAAACTTCAACATCCATAAATAAACGAATGAACAACAAAGAGAGACAGAGAGAAAGAATCACAGTAATACGTTGAACTCTTAAAATAAGAAAGCCTTGACTTCAAGAAGTTAGAAAAATAGCAAAAGAATATACCTAAAGAAAATAGAAGGAACCAAATATTAACAACAAGAACATATTTTAATAAAATGAAAAACAAAGATAGAGCATCAAAATAATTAAAATCTGATTCTTAAAAAACACCAAATCTAAAAAAAGAGAAACCTTTTGCAATATTGAAGGAGAATAAAAGATTCTGGACAGAAATAAACAATATTACCAACAAAAATGTGCATCAAATACAGATAAAATAACACAAAAATCAAAAGGGAACATTTACTGAAATTCACTCTAAAACTTTAATGACAGTAATAACCTTGTAGAATCTTATAAATCTTCCAGTTCTCAAGAAGACATTTAAAAATCCCAATAATCGAATAACCATTTTTAAAATGTAATGTGGTAAATGTGGTTAAAAACCACAGCTAAAAAAAAAAAAAATCATAAGCTAGTTTTGCAGTTAAACTTCACTGTATGTCCAAGGAACAGATAATTTCTTATAGGAGGTAGGCCAGAAAATAGATAAAGATCTTAGCTGGTATCAATCTTGACTATGATTTCAAAGACATAAGCAACCAAGAGACACACAAGAACCAGTAAAAGGTCTTGGACCTCCTGCACCATTCCCCAGAGCCTTCCTCCCCAGACCCGCTCCTCTAGCCCAGAGTGAAGCCTCTGATGAGGTGGACACATTATTACCTCACTTAGCAGGGAGCATAAAAGTCATGAAACATCTCCATTTACATCCCAGATAATTCTATAGTTTATGTACATTCTCTATACTTGCAAATCTATAGATTCTAGGTTTGTTTACTATAAATGATCTTCAGATGAGTGGATACGGAAAATGTGGTACATCTACACAATGGAATACTACTCAGCTATAAAAACGAATGAAATACTGCCATTTGCAACAAACATGGATGGACCTCGAGAGAATCATATTAAGTGAAACAAGTCAGGCACAGAAAGAGAAATACCACATGTTCTCACTTATTGGTGGGAGCTAAAAATTAATATATAAATTCACACACACACACACACACACACACACACACACACACACACACACACACAAAAACCGGGGGGGGGAAGAAGATATAACAACCACAATTACTTGAAGTTGATACGACAAGCAAACAGAAAGGACATTGTTGGGGGGGAGGGGGGGAGAGAGAAGGGAGGGAGGTTTTGGTGATGGGGAGCAATAATCAGCCACAATGTATATCGACAAAATAAAATTTTAAAAATAAAATAATAAATAAATAAATAAATAAATAAAATATATATAAATGATCTTAAATCAGAGACATCTTGCTAACAGCATGTTGAAAATAAAAGCCCTCCTGCTAGTAAATATCATGAATCTGTTTATCTGGACATCCAGTCATTAGCAAGTTTCCAAAGATTTACAGGGATGGGGTCACCTATCTTCTTTCCCCAGAAAGAAGCCAGTGCAGCTATGTTAATTCCTTCCTCCCCAGTTGCCATACTGATTTTATGAGGTCGATATACTCTTGTTTGCTCTAAACAAGCAAAGACAATACAAGAAAGAAAATTAATATCAAATTCATTTATAAACGTAAGTACAAAAATCCTAAATAAAATGCTAGCAAATTAATCCAGCAACTTTTTGATAAAAGGTAGCAAAACAAGTTTGGATTTATCCCCAGGAATGCAAGATAATTTAATGTTAACAAATCACATTAAAAAATTAAAGGGAAAATTTCGATATCTCAATAGATTTAGAAAAAGCATTCAATAAAATCAACACATGTTAAGCATTATCCAAGAAAATATTAGTGACAAAATATAGTTTTAGAATTCCTCAACATTGCTGCTTACACATGTGTTATAAATATTTTGATTTATTCAATATTTATTAAAATAATTTTTAAAACTCCTAAAACCAGTAAGAAAAGAAAAACAAACTGACAAATTTGCAAAAGACATGAACAGTCAATTTACAGAAGAGATTCGAATGGCAAAAGAAGAAAGATGTTCAGTCTCACGAATAATAAGGGAAATGCAAATTAAAACAATGAAATACTATTTCCCTCATATCTGATTGTCAAACTTAAAAGAGCAATCTGATCAGCTGGGCCATTTTCAGTAGAATTGAAGACATGCATACCTAGGAACCAGCAATTCCCCTTCTAGATGTAACTCTAAACAACTGCTTTTACATATGCACAAGGAGACCTGTACAAGAATATTCATTGCAGCACTGGTGGTAATATTTAAAAATTGGAAAGAGTTGGAGAAAATAATGTTGATATATCCAAAATGAACTAATTACACCTACTTGTGTCAAAATGGATCAGCCAAAAAAAAAACATGCTGACCGAGATGAAAGTGGCAGAAAGATCGTGGCAGTATAATACTATTTATATAAAATGTGAAGACTTGCAAAACAATGTTTTTATGGTTTATTGACAGATTTGCATATATTAGTGGTATAAAAAGATGCATGGCAGTATCTACACTAAATTTAGGAAAGTAGTTTCCTCCAGTGAGGGAGAAAGGAAAAAGACTGAGATCCGAAAGGGCTTCCCTTGTACTCCTAATATATATAGCCTCAGAAAAATACCTTAAGCAAATACAGCAGGAGGTATACAGTTGATAAAGCTGAGTTGAGGTCGTGCTGGTGGTCATCTTACTATTCATTATTCTTTCTATTATAGTAGTATTGAAAGATTGATTGGCACCTCTGTGTCTGCACACAGGTTTGTTGAGGTTCATTGAAGGCCAAGAAAACCGGGAGCCAGGGGACCCTGGCATAAAGGGACTTCCACATACTAAAATGTGGAGCTCTTCTCCTTGGAGACTCAGTTTCTCCCCAGCCTGGGAGTAGCTGCCTGCTTGCGGAGGAAGTGGGGGGAGGCCTCATACTCCCCAGCACCACGACTCCTCTCTCTGAATTTGGCATCTCCAGGTTGCTGTAGGGCAAATTGGGATCTTCCAGTCCGTGTCCTCACTGCACCCACTCCATGCAACAGTGACTCTGACTTTACCAGCTTCCCCTCACCCCCGCCATCTGCTTTCCATCCCCTAAACAGGTTTTGAAATCACTCATATTCAGACACCCCCCAGTTCAACTTGCCTGTGTGCGTTTATCCACTTTCTGTCCCTTCACTCTCATTTCAGTGGGGTCTTGGGAGAGACAGAAGATAATGTGTGTGCTTGATCTGACATCCTTAACCTGAATGGATAATGAATCTGTACGAAAAGAGAAGCCAAAAGGAGAGGGAGGTTGCTATGGATTGAATATTGTGTCTCCCCAAAATTCATATGTTGAAACGTTAATCCCTGGTGTGATGGTATTTGGAGATGGAGCCTTTAGGAGGTGACTGAATGAAGCCCTCGTGATGGGATTAGTGCCCTTATAACAGAGGAGAGAACTTGCTTCCTCTCTGTGTTCTCCAACACAGGAGGCTGCAAGGGGAAAATAGCTATCTGCAAACCAGGAACTAGGCCCTCACCAGACACCAGATCTGCCAGCACCTTGATCTTAGACTCCCAGCTTGTACAATTGTGAGAAATAAATGTTTGGTGTCTAAGCTACCCAGTCTATTTTGTTACAGCAGCCCAAGCAGACTAAGTCAAGGGTAATGAGATATTCCATTTATATCTCCTGGGTGAGTTTGGAATGTTTTCATGTTTTAGCATGCATAATCTACCAGACATGATCCAATAACCCAAAACCTATTTGGAAAAGAGATATGAGAAATTTCTTTGGAAATGTGTGCAGGTATTTCCCTTGGACAATCCCTGCCCTGAGTTGATTAAGCACCAGTGTTTTTGACCTTGTGTTCCTTTGTCAAATATCCTGCTCAGGAGCAAGGAAATCCGATGTCCCACAGAGTTGACTTTCCAAAACAAAGTAACTATTTCTGAATCACCATGTACCACAAATGGAAAGCTAATGATTGGTGTATATTTTATACTTAAAAAATTATAAATACAAAAGGAATATTTTAATGGCAAAAAGTAATACCAAACTGAGAATTTCTGATGATAAAAATCACTGTAAACATTATTCAAATAACCTCAAAAATAATTCAATAGGACCTTCCAAAATAAATTCATTTATCCTTGAGTTTCTAATCTAACATATAAGTGTACCTGCTAGAAAAGAAACATTTAAAAAGAAGAATATAAAAGGATTTTAGGCAGTAAAGTGATCCTAGGCAGTAGCTTAAGCATGACAATAATCTAGGAATATTTTTTGAATTCTGTGAAATATTTTCACTGATAGTTGGGGAAAGAATTTTCCACAGACAGCTCTAAGTATAAAAGGACAAATTCTCTGAGCCCCCTGTGATCTTCAGAAAAGTTCATAGTATTTGTATGGTTGACCCTTGGACCGGACAACTGAGTTCATCCAGCATTAGCTGTCACAAAGCACACTGAGACATTTTGGTTTTTAGCAGGTTTGATTTCCAAAATATGAAATGGTTGGTTTTTAATGATGTTCTTCTCCCCATCTACCTCTCCCATACACACAAATAAGCAGTTAATTTTCATAGAAAGCTCCTGAGTGCATGTGTGTGTGCACACATGCACATATTTTCAGTGCACAAGGCAGGGAGAGCCGAACCTTTCTAATGCTGCCATTGTCCAATCATCTGGAAAAAAAAAAAAAAAAAAAGGAAGTCATTTACATTTTCGGTTTAAATAACGCAAACCCTCTCATCAGAAGATGGCAAATGGCTTATGAACATTGTCTCTGACAAATAATACAACATCACTCCCTGTTTGAGATTAACAATAAGTGCTGCACCCAGGTCAAGAGCCTTGCCAGCGTAAGTAGAAAGTGAGCTGAGCTCATTTCCACACCACAGTTTCTGTCTCTCCCAACAGGAACTGGCTAACAGCCATGTGCTGATTATGTGGATTTTGCTGCTAGTTCTACCCACAAATTGCAAAGCATCACATTGCCAGAGACAGATTTAATTTCACATTGTTTATGCTCAGCCTGATTTCCCATTCATTCTTTGCTGAGATACCTTCATTTTAATCTTGAGGATTCTTATGATCTTTCAGCATATGTCTATCCATCACTAGAGCCTCTTAAATATCATAGGACCTCTGCTGAAGGGTATGCTTTTGATGGATTAACTTGCTCAATCTTTCAACATTTTCCAAGCCAGTTATCTTGCATCCTAATGCCAATGAACATATGCCACATCCAGGCTGATGAGAGGTGTGCTTTCATTATCAGGTATTTTCATGTCCCCCAGTTCCGCCTACACCAGGACCTCTCCTGTCATTCATCCTAGCAGCAATAGAGATTGAGCTGACCCTCTCTCCTTGTCTGTTACCCCACCCTCACCATTCCACATTCTTCCATACCATTCCCCACATTCAGAGCCAAGGCATTGAACTGAGAAGACTAGAGGAATAACAACTCATTATTTTGGATGGCCTAACATCTATACCGAATGGTACTTCAGTGTTGGAGCTGGCAAGAAGCTAGACCCTAAATACATGCATGCTACTTAGGGTTCTCCAGAGAAACAGAAATGACAGAGTGTACAAGGGTCCTTCAAAAAGTTTGTGGAAAAATAGAATTAAAAGATATAAAATATTTCCACAAAATTTTTGAAGATCCTATGTATGTATGTATGTATGGAAAGAGAGAAAGAGAGAGAGATTTTAATGATTAGCTTTAACTCACACAATTATGGAGGCTGGAAAGTCCCATGACCTGCATTCAGCAAGCAATAGACCCAGGAGAGCCAATAGCGTAAGTTCTAGTCTGAAAGCTAGCATGCTCAAGACCCAAGAACGGCCAGTGTTTTAGTTCTATTCCAAAGGCAGGAAAAGACTAATGTCCCAGCTCAAGCAGTCAGGCAGGCGGAGTTCCCTCTTACTCAAGAGAGAGTCAGCTTTTTCTTCTATTCAAACAAAAGTATCTGTTTAGATGAGGCCCACTCACATTAGGGAGGGCAACCTGCTTTACTCTGTCTACCTGTTTAAACATTAATCTTATCCAAAAACACCTTTACAGACATCCCAGAATAATGTTTGGCCAAATATCTAGGTACTTTGTGGCACACACAAGTTGACAAACAAAATTAACCATCATGGCTTGATTTATAAACTCTAGGCTGTAAATTAGAATCACTTGTGAGCTTTTAAAAATCTAGATGTTGAGTTTGTATCCCAAACCAATTAAATCAGAATATGAAGCAGACATAAATATTTTTAAAGAATACCCAGGCAATTGCAATGTAAGTTCCGGGTTGAGAACCATTACCCAAGGAATCACCCTAAATGGAATTACCTTTTCACTGTGTAACGTATGATTTGCACCTGAGCAAGATGTGAAGCATGTGCAGAAACAGGCTCCTTGTGGAGCTTCTGTTTTTGCTGTAAATTATAGATGGCAACAGAGATATCTAGCTTGCAGACGTAGGGGTGGTGGAAAGGTGGAGTTCCCAAGTGAAGATGCACATGTTGCTGACAACAGCAGTGATTGCAGTAGCATCAAGTTAATTGCATTTACATCTTGGTGACAGCTGCATGATTGGTGGTTTCTTCAATAGGACAATTCTTGAGCATTGTTTTTGGAAGCTTAGCCTTCTTCAATTTCTCCAGCTCTCCCAGTGATTAGGAAAGCCAACCAATATCCTCTAATAAAACCCTTTTCTGTGTGCAACCCGGTGCCCTGACCAATCCATCTCTATGAATGAAGCTAGGATAAAAGGCTGTCCTCTGTGCTCCTAACAGATCTCCCTTTCCATGTTTCTAACTTATCAACCATCAACTGCATTACATTAACAGGATATACCTTTAAATTTGCTTTTCCCACTAAACTATAAGCTGCTCCAGAGCACGGATCATGTTTCATTCATTTTGGAGCCCCAACTGCCTAGCCCAGTGCCCAGTATATATAATGACCACTTATCAAGTGTTTTCTAAATAGAACTGATTGTTCCTCTCTCATTGCTGTCAGCACAGTCATGTCATTACTGGATCGTCACTGGTGCACTGTAAGCTCCCTGAGGATAAGGCAAGTTCTCTGTCCTCATTGTATTCCCACCACAGCTCCTAACATTGTAGGGAATTAAAGACAATCATTGTTTAAGTGATAACCCAGTTGAGGCATAACTTTAAAGTTTCATCACAGCCAAGGCAATGATAAATTAAAAAGGCAAAGTTTTCCAGAATATGTAACTGCAGCATTTCAGTTTTGTGGAGACTAAGTTCTTTTAAAGTTTTCTGAATAACTAAATAGATCAGTAAATCAATGAGCAGCTGTGATAAGTGTAAAGCTCACCAACTCCAAGAGAGAAAAGCTTACTTATGCTACCTGGAAGCTACTTAACCTTCGGCAAACCATTTAAATTTTTTTCTTTTTGTTTTCTTATGTAACATTTATTATACATTTTTATGGGGTACGGAGTTATATTTCAATACACATATATGATGTGTGATTATCTATTCAGGGTAATTAGCATATTCATCATCACAAAACAATCATTTCTTTGTGATGTGCCTATTTGATCTCCTCTCTTCTGGTAGTTTGGTAACATGCAGTAGATCATTGTTATTTATAGATCCCTGAGTCAACCTGACACCAGTAGGAATTATTTTTCCCATATAGCTGTAATTTTGTGTCCATGAAACAGCCTTTCCCTATCCCCCTCCCCCTGTAGTAACCACAGTTCCTTTCTCTCCTCTTAACAGTTCGACTTATTATTTATTTGGTTTTTGTTTCCTTTTGCTCTCTTTTTACAGCTCCCACATATAGTGGAACATGTTGTCATTTAAAATTGTTAGTCCCTGTCCTCACTTAGGAGAATGTCAATCAGTTCCAGAAACGGCCCATTTATTCACACCTCGGGACCTTTGCTGCATCCCATGTCTCTGTCGCCCTTCCCACCATGTTATCCTCTGTCACAACACCCTCTCTGTTGCAATGTAAAATTGTTTTATTTATCTACTTGGTTTTTTTTCTTTTTCTCCCCAACTTGAAGGAAGTCAAGAATATTCTCTATACTTATGTTCTTATGTTAGTGATGCCTAAAATAGTAGCAGCATATAGTAGGCATTTTCAAGTTATTGAAAGAATATATGTAAATTGAATAACTGATTTAGGTAAACATGCGAGATCTCCACAAGACATCAGTAGACATATGAGTCAGGGGAAAGCAGCATGTTGGTTACATGTTCTTCCATCATGTTTCTACAGTTTTTCTCTCTTGTGTTGGCTAATGCCATGCCCACCAGCAACACTGGTCCCTCCTCCTTCATCACAGCTTCCATCATCCCAAGAAAATCTTCAACCTAATTTAAGCACCAAGACATCTGGCCAAGATGGAGATGAGAGCTCTATGATCGTTCCAACTTACAGTCTTGAGAAAGTTTCCAAGAAGTAAAGAACTAGGGAGAAGGAAACCAGTCAGAGCACAGCAACTCCATGAATTGTGGAGTTGGATCTGAGAGTCTGGAGAGACCAAAGCAGCTAGAGTTCATAGGACATGAACAGAGATAGCAGAGTAGAGAGAGGTGCCCAGAGAGAGAACTGTAGAGCTGCAGAGAGCCCCTCTATAGAATTCAGCAGAGCTCTAATCAGCACATTGCATGCATGAGAGAAAGCTATCTGAGGCCAGGAAAGAATCACCCAAAAGGATTAGAGCAAACAGTATCTGATATTCACACAGGGCCAGGAATAGTACCTGTTTCCACCAGCCATAGTGGAAAACATAATTCAGAGAGACTCCAGTATTGTACTTAGAAGCCTATTGCCTCAGACATGGAGAATAAATAGCTTTAGATTAAACACTGCTCTGATCCTGCCTGACAAATTTTTAAAGCAAGACCTGAAAGGATCAAACTATGTCCAAGAAACTTAACTATGTCCATGAATAGAGCTCAAGATTATTTACAGAAACCTGAAAATATCAAGCACCATACAAAGTAAAATACACAATGTTTGGCATTCAGTCAAAAGATTATCAGGCATATAAAGAAGCAAGAAAATAGGATCCATAATGAGGAGGAAACTTTTTTAAAAAATGAAGTTGATCCAAAACTGACATGTTAAAATTTGCAGACAAGGACTGTTAACATAACAGTATTCCTTACATTTAAAAGTTGAGACATATAAAATAGAAAAAGAGAACTAAATTGAACTTCTAGAGATGTAAGATGTAATGTCTGCGAAAAATATATATATATGCTGGATGGGAATAGTGGCAGATAAGACATTGAAAAAGAAATTACTAGTGAACTTGAAGACATAGCAATAAAAGTTATCTGAAGTGAGACAGAGATATAAAAGAATTTATAAATGTGAACAGAGCATCAATGAGTTATAGGACACCTTCAAATAGCCTAGTATGTATTAATAAAGTCCTGAAGGGGAGAACATAAAAAAGGGCACAGAAAAAAAATTTGAAAAAATACTGGCTGTAATTTTTCCAAATTTGATGAAATCTATAAACCCACTGATCGAAGAAGTTCAACAAAACCCAAGCACAATAAATATCTTTTAAAAACTAAACCAAAGCACATCATAATCAAATGACTCAAAACTAGTGATAAAAAGATAATCTTTGAATCAACCAAAGAAAACACACACACTACATAACAGAGAAACTAAGATAAAAATGAGAGAATATTTCTCATCATAAACAATACAAGAAGACAGTGGAGTAATATCTTTAACATCCCGAAAGACAGAAGACATTGTCAACCTAAAAGTCTATAACCAGCAAAAATATCTTTCAAATGTATAAGAGCTGAAAGAATTTATCAATAAGAGTCATGCAGTAAATAATGTTAAAGGCAGTGCTTTAAGCAGAAGGAAAATGATACTGGATCTCCCCAGAGGGGGGTGAAGAGCATCTGAAATGGTAAATACATGGGTAAAAATATAAGTTTTTTATTATTTAACTCTCATCGAAAAATACTTGGCCAATTAAACAAAATAAATAAATGATATCAGCAGCATAAAGGCCAGGAGGTGAGAAATGGAAGTATGCTTTGTAAGGCTCTCCCACTATACAGGAAATAGTATCATGACACTTGAAGGAAGACTGGGATAAATTAAATATATACTTGAAAAACCCAAATGCCACCCTAACAAAAGTAACAAAACAAAGACATATGGCTAATAAGCCAACAATGGAGATAAAATGGAATCATGAAAAATACTCAAATAATCCAATAGAAAGTAGAAAAAGAGGGAGAAAGGAACAAAGAACAGATGAGACAATAGAAAACTACCAGCAAGGTGATAGACTTAAACATAACTATATCAATAACCACATAAAGGTAAATGTTCTAAAAAGCCCAATTGAAAGGCAAAGGTTGTCAGACTAAATAAAAAACCAAGAACCAACTCTGTGCTGCCTGTTAAAAAATGAACTTTAAATGTAAAAACACAAATAGGTTAAACAGAAAGGACTGCAGAGGGATGTTGGTGGGAATGGCAGAGAAAGGACCTCGAATAATCTTCTCCTCCATAAAAGCAATAAGAACACTATAAAAAATTGTCAAAATCAACTTTTTCAGAGCTCTGACCAAAACAAAAATTAACCAAAAACTTACAACAATCTAGCAAGCATTTGTTTAAGAAAATAGCAGAATCTCTGCAAGAAAAGTAGGTTTTGTGTCTTTTAACTTGCCCTATTTCCATCTACCTCTTAACAGAGCCGTAGTAGCCTTAAAAACCAACACCCCTACAGTCATGGTGAGACAGCAGCCTAGAAGCCACTGCAGGGCACAGGTCAGGTTTGGAGGTCCTCCAAAGCCCCATTCCCAGAAACTAATGTTATTTGGGGATTTTGGTAGTCCCTGGAAAATCCACTTGTTTTTATTGACCTGATGGAGAACTCACCCAGTAAAAACAGTCATTTCAACATGGGCATGTGGCACAAAAGAAACCAGCACACACAGGCACTCAGATAATTGTTTAACAACACAGTTGCGAGAGGCAGTGCTAACAGTTTGGGCAAACAAGAAGCTAACCAAAAACCCTAAAACATTGGACAATAAGATGTTATTCATGGGCTTTGAAAATTTTTGACATATTCCTTAAAATCTAAAGGCCACATGCATGTGAAAAGCTTTGCATATGCCCTGAAAAGACCTGAGCCCTAAGCTCTCACCTCTGACTGACCTACAGGCTCTGCACAGCAGGAAGTAAAGGCTAAGGTAGAGTTGTAAACAGCCTGAGCACTGCAGGAATACCCCAACACTCCCTCATAGAGCTCAGCAAAGGCTGGGAGGCTTATCAGTTCCTGGCACATCAGAAAAGCTCTGTCCAACTGTTAACTAGCCACTAAGCTAAGACGCAAAGACTAAAGTGGCCATGCATGAAAAGAAATACAGACTTTACAGACTTAGTTCAGGAAATTCACTAAACAAAAAAAAAAGCAACAGCAACAAACCCTGGAGAGGTGAGTTATCACTTTATATTACTTAAGATGTCAAGCCTACAACAACAAGAAAATTATGACATGTAAAGAAATAAGAAAGTGTGGTCAATGTGTAGCAAAAAATACATTCAATACAAACTGTCCCTAAAAAAGCCCAGACGTTGGACTAAGTAGATAAAGAATGTTAAATCAGCTATTTTAAATATATTCAAATATATTTTTTAAAGTAAATATATTTATTAATTTCAATTAAATATATATCAAGTTATGGGCCGGCCCCGTGGCTCACTCGGGAGGCCGCGGGTTCGGATCCTTTATAGGGATGGCCTGTACGCTCACTGGCTGAACGTGGTGCGGACCACACCAAGCCAAGGGTTGTGATCCTCTTACCAGTCAAAAAAACAAACAACAACAAAAAATATATATATATAAAGTTATTAATTCAATTCAGTATATTCAATATAAAAAAATTAAATATATTCAGAGAACTAAAGGAAACCATGTCTAAAGAACCAAAGAAAAGTATGAGAAAAGTATCTTACTAAGTAGAGAAGAGCAGTAAAGAGATAGAAACTTTAAAAATAATAGAAATTCTAGAGTTAAAGGGAAAATAACTGAAAAGAAAAATTCACTGGAGGGTAACCTTCAATAGCCTGAAGCAACACAATGTGACGTCTGAGGCCAGATCATAAAAGGTGATGCAGCTTCTGGCTGGTTCTCTGGAGGCACTTCTTCCTGGAACCCAGCCACCAAGCTGTAAGGAAGCTCAAGCAGCCACACAGAGATTCAAGGTCTATGTCTTCTGACTAACAGCCCCAGTGGAAATCCCAGCTGACAGCAGCAGCAACCACCAGTCTTGGGAGTAAATGAACCTTCAGATAATTCCACTTCCCCAGCCTTCAAAGCTTCCCAAGTGATGTCACAGATATTGTGGAACAGAGACAAGCTGTTCCCACAGGCCCTTTCCAAATTCCAAACCTACAGAATATATAAGCAAAATAATTGCTATATGTCTCTAAGTTTTTAGATCATTTTTTACCAACAACAGTAAATGGAACAGGAGGCCGAGCAATCATCTTCATTGATTTCCATCCATAAGAGTCTGTCATTCTTAAAATTACTGTTAAGACAGTTTCACTGGAGGGAAAACTCACAACAACATTCTCTATAGTATGTTTCTGAAAAGGCTGTGTCCATGAAATCGATTGACAAGAGTGCGTTGTAAATTCAATATATTGATGCTACGTAGAGCAGTGAATCAACGGAGAAACCAAACTGAATGCTTTTAATTAAAAATTCGAAACCACACACATTTTTAGGAATCCCTGAAATGAATCAATTAATGGAGTTCATGTTTGTTGACCCACAAGAATACTTTTTATCATCCCCATTATGAGTATTTTATTAATTACCATAAAATTGGAAACAGAGAAAGCAGGTTAAAAAAAAATCAACATCCTTAGTTTCTGTGAAGTAACAACATTTTATAGTAAATTTAACTTTACTTGTTCAAAAATAATTTCTCTTTTATTTTATATTCCAACATTAAAATTGTAATACCTTCACCAGTACTGGCACAGCTCAGTTGAAAGTATATGTCACTTTGGTTTTCCTGCTTAGTAAGAAAATCATGTATTTAGAAAGCAAAGTCATGATTCTCCAGCTCAGTTCAATATAAATTTATGGAGCACCTACTAAAAAGATAGCAGCAGGATGACTCCCTTTCCTCTGGCTGTGTTCACTTCTCCACAGATATCCTCACAGTCAATTTGCTAATGGGAATGGAGGTGAAAGGGAAGTCCACTGAAATGAATGGAATTCTAGCTGGATGTAATCCACCAGGGACAAATGAAACCATTTACAAGAAACTGGCTCACTCCATTAAAGAAACCTTTGGGCTAATGGCTTCTCCACATCTCCTAATTGTTTCCCTGTATTCATGGAACTCACTGGCTATTTTGGCATCACATAAATCCGTTCTCCCCCCATATCATGCCAGAAGATGAGATGGTTTAATCTTCATTTATACAGCCTTCCCAAGCTAACAAAAAGAAGGACATCGCATTCTTAAAACTATCAATTGCAAGAACATAAGTGAATTTTTCAATATCATTTTTTTCTGGGTAAAAATAATAATAATAATATGCAGGAAAGAGAGCTAGAGGAGGGAGATGAGACATGGTTCAAGTCATGTCATTTCCACGATTAGCTCTATCTATGAGCTAAGAGAAGCCTCCTCTTCCTCTTTTTTGTTCTGAATCTGTGATGCTGAGATGCTTAACTGTGCCACTTCAGTTAAATGAATGTGCTATTGTTTAATCCATATCTTTAGCCAATATTAGATATATCAAGCTAAATTTGAAATTTCTTGTTAAGAACCTAAGTCATAAGATTTTAATTCTTGACCCAAATAAGAGAATGTCTGGTCTAAACAAATTTGCATTTAGACTTTTCTAGCTTCTGGGAGCTGCTTATATTTGGTAAATCATAGGAAATTACACTGGAGAGTTAATGAAAAACCTAGAGCTAGTTTTAGCTTTCCTGCTACAGCTACTGGACATCATGGCTTTTTAGTTGCAGTGATTCTTCATTGCTTTGGGTTGTACTCTTAGCTTGTGTGATTTGGTTTGAGAGAATAGAAAAGAAAATAAACTAATACAAGTATTTATCAACTGAGTAACATTCGTTGAGCAGCTTATCTGTTCCTAGAGAGGAAAAAAACAACTTATTTAAAGTTTTCAAAATAATTCTGTGGGACAGGGATCACTTTCCCAAGGTCATTTGAGCCCTAAGCAGTAAAATGGGACCTGAACCTGGGCCTCTTCTGTGGCCACAGATTTCATTTCACTCTGCAATGCAAAATGACATTGGAAAAATATTAGAACAAATGTTGACCTCAACATGGTTTCCTTTCTTCAGAATATCTCACCAACAGGCTTATTTCTGGAGCCCTAAATTCCATATTATTGACATTGATCATATCATTGATTGATATGATATACTGATTCCATTAGAATAATAATTACTAGAAGAAACATAGTAAGCAGCTAATTATGCCCTTTTTCACATCATCTTTGTGTGCATTTTGTTGGGCCTTTTCCAATGTACATTTCAATAAATGCACATGTTAGAATATTGACAAATTCTGATAAAGGCTCTTTACTAAGTTACAAGGGTGCACAAATGTTCCAAGGATGGAAGAACTCATGGTCTAGATGGTACTAATAGAAATATAAATCATTGCTCTGCAACTGTTCACAATCAAAGGTCTATAGTAGAAGAATATAAATAGTAATATAGGGACACACAAAAGAGTCAAAGAAGGTTACAACTAAATGACAATAGAGGTTATTGGAGGATTGGAATGGATCTTGTAGAGTTCGTCAAAAAGGGAAGAAATGTTAAAAAAAAAATGTATTCTTCAGAATCCCACTAGAAAGAAAGAAGACTTCAAATTGAGTATTTTGGGTATTTGGGAAGTATAATCTAGGGATGACGTAATACGGGCAGAGGTAGGGACCACAAAGGACAGTGCAATGCCCCAGGGCTAACTGCAACAGTACATTTCCCCAGACCTGAAAGGGTGAAAGAAGAGAGAGGTTATTAAACAAGCAGAACAAGAGGGCCACTAGACAGGAGCTGTGCCCTTAGTCAAGGAACGCAGCCCACCATTGGTGACCGCACTTGGAGGGAGCATGAAAATAAACCCCTCCACCTCGCTCTCCTGCCTCCCTCCAACCTCCTGCTGGCGCTCTCCATGGGCCCAACCCAATCAGAAACCAGGCTCAAAGGAACCAGTTGATGTAGTTTGAACAATCCAGCCTCCTTGGATAGAAAGGAGGGTGGAAAATGAATCCGATGGGCAGATGCAAAATGTCCAGACGGGAAGTCCTGCACAGTGAGGGAATAGGGCAGCACCTTAGGTGGCAAAGCTTGGACCCGAACACTCGCCTTACAACCTTGTAAAACCATTTGTTGAATTAAAAAACAAGGGGCAAGCACACTGCACTTTCAATTGTATGCTTGAAGCTGATAGTCCTATCTGTGTAACTCATGGAAAAGATGTCATTTTTTTTGAGGAAACAATGTAAGGGAAATAACAACCCACTTCCATTTGGAGAAAGAACAATAATGTTTTTTAAAGCCCTTTATAAAATGGAAAAGAGAACAATTCAGCAGAAAGCTATGCTCCCACCATCTATATTCACATACATAGAAAGGCTGCCAACCAGATTACCAGAGCTGAAAAGAATTTGCGTAATCATTGAGCTTTTTAAGGCTAAAAATACACTTTCCCCAAAAACCAAAAACAATAATTGAGTAAAAACTTAAAGCAGAGAATCAGACTTCATAGACTGAACCAGTTGCAATCAATCTTTTGATAATGTCAGATTTAAAGGTTTTAGTGTTTCATAGAATTAACTGGAATCAATCAGAACCTGTATTTCTCTCTCTTCACTCTCTTTATGCCTGCACTGGTGGATATCCCTTCCCCATCCTGATACAGAAAAAACCCATAACTTTGTCTAAGCGCTTTAGGTATTAATAAATATTAATTAATAGCCCATCATCAGGTATTAAAATTTTCAATTTGTCATCCCATTTGTAGCTTCTCCCATTTTCCGCAGCTCAGAGCTTATCATATTCAAAAACTTGGAGTAGGAATTTTTTTTCTCCTCCCACTACAGACTTCCCCACTCAGGAGCTACTTGTGGCTCCTCTAGGATTGGGGCTGGAGGAATCAAAAAAGGAAAGGGGACAAAAGGTCTTTGTGGAGTGGTGCTATGGTAACCCGGTGTTGATGTTCTCTGTATGGAAAATGCTAGAATGGCAGTTCTTCTGCTTGAGGTGCCTGCAGGGCTGTGACTAACCTCTTAGCCACCTGTTAGCAAGTCTTACCAGTGGAGGTGCCCATACATCTTGTTAGAATGTGTTATTCTCAGCTAAAAATCCAAGACTAGAAAATTTTCATTTAACCATTTTTATATCAACATTAAAACTGCCTGTGTGCTGGAGGAAAAAAATTAAATTGTAAGGTGACATGATATAATGATAGCAGCAATGTCCTCAGCATAGAAGACCCCAACTTCATCCCTGAAATTGCTACTGGCTGCATTAGCCTGACGGAGTTGATTAACTTAGCAAGGCCTTGGTTGCTTTATCTGTATTATTTATTTGGTTGGATAAAGAGCTCTCAAAGTTCTTTCCTGTATCTAATATACTATTTTCCTATGAAACTGGCACTGCAAGTATTATATAGTCCCAAAGTATTGGGAAATGTTCCAACTCATACAATAGGAGAGTTCCACACAGTGTTCCTCTGAAATGTCAGAGCCCAGGTCCAGGCAGATGTAGGATGTTAACCCACCAAACTCAGGAGTCTGGACTCCCTGCTGTTTTCTAAAACCACTCTGCCTATCCCATCCTGCTGTGTCTCCACAAATATCTTTATCATCAGTATTTTCTTGTCCTATATTCTGCCATATTTATGTCGGTTTATGCCTGATACTTTTCAAAAGGTACCCAAACCAGATTCAGAAAATAAAAATCTCCTGTGGACTCAGCCTTTCAGAGAACTCTGCAATGCTCAGACACCAGTGTCTTCTGACCTAAAACTGGTCCTTTTCCATCTGCCTCAATGCCCAATTCTACTTTGTCCCATTGTAATTCATTAATTATCAAAATAGAAGAAACTGACAATTTTTAAAAGATCATTTTTAATTGCTAATTTTAGAAAGCTTCATGATAGAAGTAAAAAACTCAGAAAAAAAAAGAAACATTAATGGCATTAAGACAGTGCTAAGTGAAGACAACACTTGAGAGACAAGACTCCGGCTGATGGGGTTTTTGAATAAATCAGACTATAGTTCATGTGGCTAATTAGATGTGTACCATTCGCAGGAATAACAATTATTAAACATCAGTACTCCTTTGTAATGAAATAGGTAACAGGTATATATTGGAAAAATTACCTAGGCACATAACTTCAGGCTACGTTACCTACAAAATAAGGACAAATGTATGAAACTACTGTCAAGAGAAACATTGTGGGAAGTAGGGATCACTCCAAACTACCAAATTAGGAGGTGTGGCTCAGTCGTGTGACTTCAAGTAATTTGTTTAACTTCTCTGGGCCTCCACTGCCACCCTCTTCAATTTTCTCATCAATCTATCCAGTTTATGCAGTTGTTCCAGCACCTTTTCCCATTGAAGTGCCTTGGCACCTTTGTCAAAATTAATTGACCATAAAATGTGGGACTCTATTCTATGCTATTTCATCATCTATATTATGCCATTATCATAATGTCTTCATTACTGTAGTTTTAAAGTCTGAAAATCAAGTAGTGTAAATCCTCTAACTTTATTATATTGTGAGATTGTTTTGACTATTTTATGTTCTTTCTCTTTCCATATAAACTTTAGAATCAGCTTGTCAATTTCTGCCCCCAAACTGCTGTTTTGATGGGACTTGTGTTGCAGCTAAAGACCAATTTAAGAGAATTGGTATCTTAACAATATTGAGATTCCCAATCCACTAACAGCAATATTTTATAATTTTCAACCAAGAAATCATGACCACCTTTTGTTAAATTTATCTCTAAGATTTTTAAATTCTTATATCACTGCAAGTGATTTTGAAGATTTTGTTAAATTTGCAGCCTTGCTCTTCATGTTTGCACACTTCTGTGTTTACACATTTCCACCCACCTCCCTGCCTCCAAATACCCAAATTCACACATTCTCCAGACTATGCCTTTTCTTTTAAGAGGGCTGCCCACCTTCCCAAGAGGAAGTAATTGCTCCCATCTCTAAACTTCCACACTTCCCTATAATACCTCTCACTATCTACCTTTGTTATGTGTGTGTGGTCTTACCTCTACCAGAAATAAATTCTTTGCCGCCAAATCTCCACCCAATTTATCTGTATGTGTCTCTCAGAATCTAGGACATAGTGGAAATATAATAAATGTTAAGTGAAAGTAAATCTTTCATCTCCTTACCATGTACATACATATTTTCCTACATTTGAGCATGATTCCCCACTCTTGTGTTCTATCAAGTCAACAGCTTTTGTTACACTATGAGCCCCACAGTCTCAGCATGGGACACCCTAACCTTGATAGCAAAAAGGTAACTGTTCTTACTAGACTGTACAAGTCCATTCTCTTCAAGATTCTAAATCTCCTTTTGGCTAGCCTGTAGAGCCTACACCAAAGACTAAATTGCTAGTTGTTATGGCAACAACACATTTGCTAACCTACATTTTTCATAATTTGTAAAATATCCTAATGTTTACTTGTGATACCCATATAGAGCTAGGTCCATATTTTATTACGATCAGAAGCATCTACCCTTTGATTTATTAGCTTAACATATTTGATAATCAAATTGGCTGGAGTTGATGGTGTTTCAAAGGACTGTGCAGTCCTAAAACTCCAGGAGGGAGCAGATGACTGGTAACGTAAACCGTGCTCCAGGAAATCACGGCTTGATGCATGGCATCTTTCTGCCAAGTGTGAAACAGCTGTAATGAGTTATGGGGGGTGGAAACCAATTTTCATATCTCAGTGTTCCATCTTATGAGTGTTGAGATTATTGTATCTTCTTTTAAATGTGATTACTTTGAGCACACAGCTGAAGAAAACTCAGAGTAATTCTATTTTGAAATGGAGTCTTAGCCAGGGAACTTGATTTGACATCGAGAGTCATTATCCAGAGACTGGCTCCCAGCTGATCCTTCTCTGATCACTAGACTATTATGCCACAATGTCTGTCTTGCCTGTCCTAGATTCCCATGGTCTAGAAGTGTGACTGCATCTTCTAAATGTCTGTAATCTATAGCCAGAAAGATTCTGGGCTAGGGTGGCCTAATCTGTGTAAACAGCTGCAGTGATAGCTGCAAAACATCTGAGTTCTCTTATCAGCTTTGTCACTAACGAGCTTTCATCTTGGAGCAAACACTTAAAAATCTCTGTTAAACCAATTTCTGTTCCAGAGAATTTCCATACTAGAAACACCTGTTAGTTATAGAGGTAGTTATAGCATGCTATGCTATCCGGATATATTTGATCAGAGATTTTTTTCATTAGATGTTGCTTGGGATAACTATTCCTTGGAATACCGGCTTGGGAAACACTAACCTATCTAGTTGCCACAGTCAAACAACAGGCCTGAGTTACCAGTTACACATATAAGTCACAATATTAATATCCATAAAGCAAGGATGGATCACAAAGAGCTCAGGTCAATGTCAAGGAGTACTCATTTGGGGATTATTTGAGCAAATGGGGAATTCTGTAAATGCAACCTTTCCATATGTTAGAAACAGGGGTTACCACGAGTAAGAGCAAACCGAAGAAAGGACAGAAGGACTTTGTTAAATCCTATTTGAATGGAAGATAGCATGGCCATTGATGTAGAAGACAAGAAAAGAGAAGAAAGGACCTACCAGCATTTACACAAGCAAAAATTTCTCCATCCTCCTCAGGCAATCTCCATAGAGGGCAAAGACCAGGCTGTATCTTTCTAGGAAGGGAAAATGACAGAGTCAGTGAAACAAGGGCACTAGATTCAGACAGAGCTGGGTTAAAGCTGACCTCCACCACTTGCTACTGCTTTGTGACGGAGGTGTGGTGTGTGTTAGGAAGTGTAGAGGCAGGCCGAAGAGGCAACAGAATCACCTAAACCAGGACTTAAAGGATTTTTACAAGTCAGCCAAGAAAAAAGGGAGGAAAAGCTCAAGCAAAAGTCCTAAGGATGCAAGAATGGTTCAACATATGCAAATCTATAAACATGATACATCACATCAACAGAAGGAAAGGAAAAAAACCATATGATCATTTCAATAGAAGCAGAAAAAGCATTTAATAAAATCCAAACCCTTTCATGATAAAAACACTTGACAAATTAGGTATAAAAGGAATGTACCTCTACACAATAAAGGCCATATGTGACAAACCCACAGCTAGTATCATTCTGAATAGACAAAAATTAGAGGCTTTTCCTCTAAGATCTGGAACAAGACAAGAATACCTCCTTTTCCCACTCTTATTCAACACAGTACTGGATGTTCTGGCCAGTGCAATAAGGTAAAAGGAAGCAATAAAGGGCATTCAAATAAGAAAGGCAGAAGTCAAACTATCTCTATTTGCAGATGGCAAGATCTTATACACAGAAAACCCTAAAGGCCCCACCAAAAAATTATTAAAATTTAATAAATGAATTCAGTAAAGTGGCAGGATACAAAATCAGCACACAAAAATCAATAGCCTCCTATACACCAACAACAAAATAACTGAAGAAGAAATTGGGAAAGTAATTCCATTCACAGTTGTCCCTACCCGTGGGATATTCAATGCAGACCCTGGAGGGGGGAGTGGGAATTGGATGGGACAAGAGACGAGAGAAATGGAGACAAGACAGAATTCTGATCAAGTCTCGTTTATTAGCCAGAAGGTCACAGCTTATATAGCCAGCAGGAGGGAATCAGCAGATAAGGAAGTATGCAGCAGATGTTTTCCGGGAAAAACCACAGGGCAAGTCATTCCAGGAAACGGAAAATTCCCCTGTTATCTATGGCAAGTTGCAAAGTTACCCACACCCATAGTGCACACAAGGGGGAGGGATGGAAGATAACAGCAAACAAGACTCTGAGGCCTCAAGGCAATAGCCGGGCTTTATGGCTCCGGACAGACAGGCTCTTAGGCAACAGCCAGGCTCTATGGCTCTGGATAATGGTAGCTACCAAAAAATGAAATACCTAGGAGTAATTTTAACAAAAGAGGCGAATGACCTTTACATTGAAAATTATAAAACATTGGCAAAAAAAAACTGCAGAGGACACAAATAAATGGAAAGATATCCCACGTTCATGGGTCGGAAGAATTAACATCATCAAAATGTCCATATTACCCAAAGCAATATACACATTCAGTGCAATCCCTACCACAATACCAATGACATTCTTCATAGAAACAGAAAAAATGATCTTAAAATTTGTATGGAACCACAAAAGACCCCGGATAGTGAAAGCAATCTTGAACAAAAAGAACAAAGTTGGAGGCATCATACTTCTTGACTTCAAAACATGCTATAAAGCTACAGCAACCCAAACAGCATGGTACTGACATAAATACAAAGTGACCAATAGAATAGAATAGAGAGCCCCAAAATAAACCCACACATTTACAGCCAACTGATTTTCAACAAATGGGCGAAGACTATACAGTGGGGAAAGGGCAGCATATTCAACAAACGGGGCTGGGAAAACTGGGTATCCACATGCAGAAGACTGAAACTAAACCCCTATCTCTCACCATACACAAAAATCAACTCAAAATGGATCAAAAACTAGATTTAAGACCCAAAACTATGAAACTACTAGAATGAAACATAGGGGAAATGCTATGTGAAATGGGAGTGGACAGAGCTTTTTTGAGTGAGACTACAAAGGCACAGGCAACTAAAGTGAAAATACGTAAATGGGACTATGTCAAACTAAAAAGTTTCTGCACAGCAAGGGACACTGTCAGCAAAGTGAACAAACAACCAACAGAATGGGAGAAAGCATTTGCCAACCACATATCAGACAAGGAGCTAATATCCAGAACATATAAGAAACTCAAACAACTCAACAGCGAATAAACAAATTACCCACTTAAAAAATGGGCAAAGGACCGGAATAGGCATATTTCAAAAGAAGACATACAAATGGCCAACATGCTCATGAAAAAATGCTTAACATCACTAATCATCAGAGAAATGCAAATTAAAGCCACAATGAGATATCATCCCACTCCAGTTAAAATAGCTATTATCAACATGACAAAAAATAACAAATGCTGGCAAGGATGCAGAGAAAAAGCAACCCTCCTACATTGCTGGTGGGAGCGCAAATTGGCACAGCCACTGTGGAAAACAGTATGGGGGTTCCTCAGAGAATTAAAAATAGATCTACCCTATGACCCAGCTGTCCCACTACTGGGTATAAATTGAAAGGAAATGAAATCAATATATCAAATAGACGCCTATACTCCCATGTTCCTCGCAGTCCTTTTCACAATAGCCAGGAGATGGAATCAACCTGAATGCCCATGAGCAGATGAATGGATAAAAAACTGTCACTAATATACACAATGGAATACTAGTCAGCTATTTTTTAAAAATGATATCCTATCATTTGCAGCAACATGGGTGGAACTGGAAACCATCATGTTAAGTGAAGTAAGTCAGGCACAAAAAGGCAAATATAACATGATCTCACTCATATGTGAAATCTAAAAAAAAGAAAAAGAAAAAGAAAAAAGTGGTTCTCATAGAGAGTAGAATAATGGTTACCAGAGCTGGGGGGCGGGGTTAAGCAGGTGGGAGAGAGAATGAAGAAAAGTGGTTGATAAATGGGTATAAAACTATGCTATCTCCCCTGAGTGATTCATTGTGCAGTACATGCATGTATTGAAACACCACACTGTACTCCACAAATGTACAAGTAAATGTTCAAATATTTTTAAAGCATTTTTAATTTTAATTTCTCAATATACACTGTAGTTGGTTTTCGTGTCTCTCCCTTTACCCATTCCCCTTTCCCCCCTCGCTTTCTCTGCTTCCCCCCACCCCTGCCATCTACATCATATCTGTTCACTTGTCTTAACAAGTTCAAGGAATTGTTGTGATTGTTGTGTCTTCTCCCCCACCACCATTTGTTTGTATACTTTTTATTTATTTATAGCTCCAACAAGTAAGTGAGAACATGTGGTATTTCTCTTTCTGTGCCTGGCTTATTTCACTTAATATAATTTTTTCTAAGTCCACCCATGTTGCTGCAAATGGTAGTATTTCATTCTTTTTAATAGCAGAGTAGTATTCCATTGTGTAGATATACCACATTTTCCATATCCAACTCATCTGATGATGGACATTTGGTCTGGTTCCAACTCTTGGCTATTGTAAATAGTGCTGTAATAAACATTGGCATACAGGTATGCCTTCGACATGATGATTTCTATTCCTCTGGGTATATTCCCAGCAGTGGAATAGCTGGGTCATATGGTAAATCTATCTGTAATTGTTTGAGGAACCTCCATACCATTTTCCATAAGGGATGCACCATTTTGCCGTCCCACCAGCAGTGTATGAGAGTTCCTTTTTCTCTACTGCCTAGCCAGTGTTCATCATTCCCAGTTTTTTCGATATTAGCCATCCTAACTGGAGTGAGATGGTATCTCAAAGTGGTTTTTATTTGCATTTCCTGAGTGCTCAGTGATGTTGAGCATTTTTTCATGTGTCTGTTGGCAACCCATTCATATATCTTCCTTTGAGAAATGCCTATTCAGCTCCTTTGCCCATTTTTTAACTGGGTTATTTGTATTTTTGCTGTAAAGTTGTTTGAGTTCCTTGTATATTCTGGATATTAATCCTTTGTCAGATGTATATTTTGCAAATATTTTCTCCCACTCTGTTGGTTGTCTTTTAAGTCTGTTATATATTTCTTTTGCTGTGCAGAAGGTTTAAGTTTAATATAATCCCATTTGTTTATTTTTCCTTTAGTTGCCAGTGCTTTTTGGATCATATTCATGAAGTCTGTACCCAGTCCTACTTCCTGGAGTGTTTCCCCTATGTTTTCTTTAAGCAGTTTTATTGTTTCAGGATGTATATTTAATTCTTTAATCCATTTTGGGTTGATTTGGGTACATGGTGAGAGGTAGGGTCTAGTTTCATTCTCCTACATATGAATAACCAGTTTTCCCAGCAAGATTTGCTGAAGAGGCAGTCTTTCTCCAGTGTGTATATTTGGTGCCTTTGTCAAAGATCAGATGGCTGTAGGTGTATGGGTTGATTTCTGGGTTCTCTATTCTATTCCATTGATCCATGTGTCTATTTTTATGCCAGTACCATGCTGTTTTGGTTATTATAGCTTTGTAGTATAGTTTAAAGTCAGGTAATGTTATGCCTCCAGCTTTATATTATTTTATTTTGTTTTATTTTTGCTCAGGATTGCTTTGACTATTCATGGTCTTTTGTTATTCCATATAAATGTCTGGACAGTTTTTTCCATTTTTGAGAAAAATGTCATTGGAATTTTGATGGGGATTGCATTGAATCTGTAGATCACTTTGGGTAGTATGGACATTTTCACAATGTTAATTCCTTCAATTCAAGAGCATGGGATATCTTTCCATCTTCTTGCATCCTCTTTAATTTCTCTCAACAGTGGTTTGTAGTTCTCTCCATAGAGATTTTTCACATCCTTGATTAACTTTATTCCTAAATATTTTATTTTTTTGTGGCTATTGTAAATGGGCTAGCTTTCTTGATTTCTTTTTCTGCATGTTCACTGTTGGAGTATGGAAATGTTACTGATTTTTGTGTGTTGATTTTGTATCTTGCAACTTTGCAGAAATCATTTATCAACTCTTTTGAGTTTTTTGGTAGAGGTTTTAGGCTGTTCAATACATTGGATCATATCATACACAGACAGGGACAGCTTGACTTCATCTTTTCAATCTGGATGCCCTTTATTTCCTTCTCTTCTCTGATTGCTCTGGCTAGTACTTCCAACACTATGTTGAATAGGAGTGGTGAGAGTGGACATCCTTGTCTAGTACCTGTTCATTTGGGATGATATTGGCAGTGGGTTTATCATATATGGCTTTAATTATGTTGAGATACTTTCCACCTATACCTAACTTGTAGAGAGTCTTTATCATGAACGAATGTTGAATTATGTCAAATGCTTTTTCAGTGTCTATAGAGATGATCACATAGTCTTTGTCTTTGATTTTATTGATGTGGTGCATCACATTTATTGATTTGCATATGTTGAACCAACTTTGCATCCCTGAGATGAATCCCACTTGATCGTGGTGTATAATTTTGTGTAGGTGTTGCTGTATTCTGTTAGCTAGTATTTTATTAAGGATTTTTGCATCTATATTCACCAAGGATATTGGCCTATAGTTTTCTTTTTTTGTTGTATCTTTGTCTGGCTTTGGTATCAGAGGAAAAGTGGTTGATAAATGGGTACAAAATTATGCTATCTCCCCTGAGCGATTCATTGTGCAGTATATGCATGTATTGAAACAACACACTGTACTCCACGAATATGTACAAGTAAGTGTTTAAATATTTTGAATAAAAAAATAAAAACAGAAAGTTCCAAGGCAAGAGGAGCAAAACAGTTGAAGACCTGAAAGGAAGAGAGAGCGCAGCATGTTTGAGGTATGGAGAGTAGCTCAGGATGGCAGGAGTGTAGAGTTGATGGAAAAAGATGAGGCTGGAGAAGTAACCAGATCTAAGAAGACTGGACTTCATCTGAAGGCAACAGGTTCCAGCAGAGAGAAATGACATTACTAGAATCTGATCGGAGAAAGAAATTACTAGATTCTCTATGTGGATGATTAGATGTGAGGAAAAGTAGAGGGAGTAGTCAAGAACAGTGTCCAGTTTTCTGGATTAGGCAACTGAGTGAACGAAAGCAAAAACTGGAATGTAGACAAGGTGTCCAAGAGGAAAAGTCATAAACCAAGTTCAATGTCACTATCAGATTCCAAAGTAACAGCTGCTGGTGGCAGTGGTAGCAGAAAGAATTACAGGTAAACAAATTAGCCTTTTTCAGCAGCATGTAAACATCAGCAGCTCATCAATAACGCTAAATAAGAAGAGAAATGCTCACTGCAGTGCTGTATTGAATGTCATTCAAATTAAATAATTTAGATAACGAGGTCAGGTTGGAATCCTTCTGAAAGACTGCAGTCCAGGCCCAGGCATCTAGAAAATATTTGCTGCATTAAGGAATATTTTAGTAGCCAAATATCTGCTTTGTCTTCTTAGCACAAGTGAGTCTATGAGCCTGGAAATGCTCAGCATCACCAGCTAGTGCTGCAATACCCTAAGGCTGGAAGTCACTGGAGGTAAAAGAAAAGTATCAGGCACAGATTGTTAGGCTTAATAGTGGTGCAGTGAAGGACTCAGACCTTCAAAACAGAGCATTGCAGTGGGACTACAATTTCTAGAGGGTGTTTGTTTTAACAAGAAATAAATTTTCTTAATGCCTTTTTTTTTTTAACATGACTATTTGAAGTTTTAATGTTAAGGGTTAGAAACCCTTCCCTCTTCCAGTGAAGAAATTCCTGCTTCTGTGTTTCAAGGGGTGAGTACTTCTGAAAAATTAGAAAGACTGCAAAGCTGGCTCACTTCCCATACTTTGCGAGACTGTTTGGGGATGAGATTAAATCAGGCTAGATATACGTGGTTCAGCCTTCTGTAGGATCCTAAACAATTTCTGGAATGTATGGTTTCTCCCTTGTCCTTTGCCCATCATTCTACTGTATGTTTCAGCTTTTGATGTTCTTAAGGTTCAGTTATATTTCTCATTTATCTCACTCGGAGATAAGGTGCCACCAGGATTTTTTAAATGTGGGCTCCTTTGATCACCATCCCTCATCATGAAGCCATATGCAGGCTCCAATCTGGTGCTGGCTATGCATGCTTTACTTCTCTCTGCAGCTGCCAGCCACGTTGCCTCCAGCTACAGTCACATCAAATTACACAAGCTAAATAGAATCAAGACGAATCAGTCCTGAGTTGGGACATCTTCTGCGAAGATATGTGGCTGTATTTAGTGGACATTTATAAGGCATTAAGTCACATGAAAGACAATATTATTGTGTATAATATTTATCAAGTTTTTGAAAAATGGACATGTATATTTCATTGCTCTTTAGAAGAATTAAATGTGACATGCAATATTTAATAACAATAATATTTAGAGCTTTATATGGTAACTTTTATCCAGTGATTTTAGAGGTTTCTTTCACCCATTTTCATATGCAAGTTGTCTCTACTGCATCTAATAATCACACTCACAAAAAAGATTCTAATTGTAGGAGATGAGGACATGTAGCTATTTCTAATGCCTCAGCAGTAAACCTCAATGAAACATCAACCCTTTAGTGATTCTTGTTCCCTGAAAAACATGAAGCTGGCAATAAATCTACAGGCAAAGGCCAGATCTACATTAGCAAAATGAAGCAGAGAATTAAAGCCATTATCTAAATAATTTATCATGAGCCTGAGGTAGGTAGCTGAATTACTTAAATGAATATGTCAGGGGGAAAATGCATTTTTGGAAAAAGGCATTTGAAGACTCTCTTGGCTCATTGCATGTAGAACAGGAAAATCATTAGAATGATGAAGTCCATGCATAAATGGAAGGTACCCCCTACTGGAGCTTTCCTTTGAAAGTGAAAAACTGTTCAAAAATGTTGCTGTGGTTTAGAATTTTTGGCATTTGGCTCAAAAAAAGAAAAAAATATTGAGGAGGACCAAACAATGATTCATGCACTAGGGATTCAGTCCTCTCTGCCATTCTTTTTTGGGTTCCACAATGTGAAGGCTCAAAGAGCCCTTTAGTCTTAATTCCTTGCCCTGCACTCATCTCTAGGTGAGCCAGGGTCAACACTTGCTCCAATTTCAGGAGACAGAGGGAATTTTGAGTTTCCCATGGTGGAAGATTCCTCCACTTCCTTTGCTTCAAAACAAGCCTCAGGAGGAAGGTGTTCTTAGTCTGTTTTTGTGTTGCTATAACAGAATACTTGAGACTGGGTAATTTATAAAGAAAAGAGGTTTATTTGGCTCACAATTCTGGGACAGCTGCATCTGGCATGATCCTCAGGCTGCTTCCACTCATGGTGGAAAACAGCAGGACAGCCAACAAGTCCAAGAAGATCACATAGCGAGAGGAAGAAAGAAAGAGAGAGAGGGACGGGAGGTGCCAGTCTTCTTTTAACAACCAGCTCTCTTGGAAACTAAGAGTGAAAACTCACTCTTTAAACCTCCACCAAGGAGGGCATTAATCCATTCATGAGGGATCCACCCCTGTACTAGCCTGTCTGTGTTGCTATAACAGAAATACCTGAGACTGGGTAATATATAAGGAAAAGAGGTTTATTTGGCTCATAATTCTGGGACAGCTGCATCTGGCACAGGCCTCAGGCTGCTTCTAGTCATGGTGGAAAGTGGCAGGCAACTGGCGGTGCAAGCAGATCACATGGCGAGAGGAAGCTAGAGAGAGAGAGGAGGTGCCTGGGTCCTATAAACAACAAGCTCTCACAAGAACTAGTAGAGCAAGAACTCACTCATTAATCCCCTCTCACCTAGGGAGAGCATTAATCCATTCATGAGGGATCCGCCCCCATGACTCAATCAGTTTCCAACACTGCCACACTGGGGATCAGATTTCCACATGAGTTTTGGGAGGACAAAACATCCAAATTCCATCAACCCCCATGAGCCAAACCTCTCCCAACACTCCCACTTGGGGATCAGATTTCAACATGAGCTTCGAGGGGATAAACCTATCCAAACTATATCAGAAGGTTTTAATTGATCTGACTTTGGTCACTGTTTCTATATTCCTGTCCTATTGGTGTCATGCCCTCTGAACTGGCGGGAAGGATGCAAGGCAGGGAGACAGGTTCACTTTCCAAGCAGGTGAACTTCAGATCCTTGCAACTAAAAGCATGGCCCATGGATCAGCAGTATCAGCATCACCTGGGAGCATGTTAGAAATGCAGAGTCTCAGGCCCCACCCAGACCTGCTGCATCCAAATCTGAACCAGCTACCCAGGAGATTAACATTTGTGGAGCACTGATCTTGATGACACTGTGGGCCTAGGGGAGCAAGGGGGAACATCTGAGCAAATTAGCAAGCTAGGAGAAAAGAATGAATTCTCTAGATTGATAGAGGGCTGCAGAGTCCGGAGCTGAGAGGTCCGAGAATAAGCAAAAGCAGGGCAACCAACCAGGATATTGAATTAGGATCCAGGGGCCTTGGGCTTGCTGTTTGATGCTTCCAGCTGAGTATCTGCACCTCGGGATCACAGGTGTTCATTACGGTCGCAAAGTGCTCAGAAACCTGGCTGTGAATCCATCACCATGAGAGGAATAACTGCATCCCTGTTAATGGCTTCCCAAGAGATGCGTTCTTTCCCCCAAAGGCAGGCAATTTATAGAGTCCCATGGTGTTCATTAGCAGCTGGGGCGGGTGGGCGGAGAGCAAGTTAAAGATTGATGGGAATGCCCCACTTTTCAAAATTCCTCACCTGAGCTGAACATGATGGAAACATATTGTTTCCACAGTACATATTGGGTTCGCTTTTATTTGAACATATTATTGCTGCCATTAATTTAATTATTTTATTGACTGATTTCACAGAGCTTGCATCCTGAGGCTATATATTTTTTTAAATAGAAAACTCACTTCAGAATGAATGTACAGATTCCACGTGTGGCTGAAACCCATTTCCTCTTGTTTTATCCTCAGAAAAGCTGCTAAGCAGCTGGCCAGTTTCTTCCACATACACTTAAAGGGCATGACCGAGTCACATCAATGTCCTCATTTTCAGGCTGAAGAACTCTAGGCCTTCCTTCTTTCTAAGGAATGATGACCCTGTATTTCATTTATCGAGCAAGAGCCCATATGAAGCACTGTGTTAAGCACTTTATATACATTCTATCCTGATTCCATAATAGACTCAAGTTCCCACTGGGTTCTAGTAGCTCCAAATAGTCTGCCACATAACTTCTCTATACCTCAGTTTACCCACCCTTAAAAAAGTGGCAAGACTACCTGCCCTGGTTGCATATAAGAGTTGTTTTGAGGATCTGATGAGAGCAGTAAATGGTTAAGGGCTTATACTTCCTGTGTAGCCTGTGTTTCCATCTGGAAATTCTTCATGCCCTCTGTAACAATTTATGTGTAGGAATGAGAAGCAGGCTGTGTCTTGTGCTGAGAGGCAAGAGGTCTGCTGGGTGCCTCTCCCTGCTGCTGCACTGGGCTGGGCTGCTGCTGTCAATAACCACTTCTCCCTGGTCTCATCTCTACTCGGTTACACAGCGCCAGCCCTCCCACATTGGGTGACTGGGGCTCTGGCTTTCCTTCCCTAAATAAATTACACTCTTGCTCATTATTAAACTTGTCAAACTTTGCTTTTAATTCCAATCCTGTCCTTCACACTGTTAGCCACGCATGCCCAAATCAGAGCTGTCAGCCAGTTATCCCCAGAGCCCTACTGGGTCACATCGCCCAGACACCATCAGGTACTTCTTTTACTTGCCAACAGCAAGGGAGTTTAATTTATTTGAACATCGAATGTTTAGTGAAGTCTGACTGCACTTTAACGTGCCTAATCAATACTTCAAAGGCTCTAGGATGAAATTCCAGATACCAGATAACCAGTCTGTTGGCTTAAAACTCAGGTTCAATATCATGTTTATTAAAAATAGCACCTCTTCTCCATTAGACCATACTATACCAAGTGTTTTATCTATATTAGATTATTTAACCCTTATAGTAGCCTTGTGAGATAAATATTAATATCCCAATTCTATAGCAAAGGAAACAGGAGCTCAGGGAGGCTCAATGACTTGCCCAGAGTCAAGGAGCTACTTGGAAAAACTGAAGTTCACATCCAGGACTCCAAATTCCAAGTTCGGCCATCTTTCCACGTTGCCACAGTTACATCGAGAGCAACGTGAAAGAAACATGTAGAACTCTTTGGGGCAATTCTTACCTTTATTATAAGACAGAGCTTTGTAAAAAGCATCTTCAGATTCTTAAAGAGGAATGTCACTTGCTTGATTTAGCTGAATACAGTATCTATTTTCCTGTTGGCTACTAACTTCATAGTGGTGCGAAACACACGAAGTACTGACTGCAGCGCTTTGTAGTACTCACTGAAAATGACTAAGTGTTATTTCATGTTTGGCAGAAACCAGCACATTCTGTCAGCCTGGAAGAATTTTTGGCCAACAAGTTTTGTTCAGATCCACAGTTGTTAACTATTACAGATGTCTGAAAAAAAACTGGGCTGGTTGAGATATTTAATGGCTGGGATAAACAGAAACTGAGAATCTCCCACCCCCTATAATGCCACTAGTGTCCAAAAGTGAAGGAGAGTTTCTTTTTCTTTCACCTCTCAAGACATAGATATCTGGATATGAATTAAACTTTTCTGTTCTAAAGATGAGCTGTGTATACTGCACCATTCTGCAGGTTTAGACTCTCCATCCTGTTGAAGGATTTATCATTTACAAGAGAAAGCCAAGTTAGTTGTATCATTTAGAAATTTCATTCAACTCCTGTCAACAAAGACAAGAAATAATGGTGACTTCTTTTATTTCTTTGTCACATAAAAGAAATCTGGACACATAGGGCTTGGGTGGTGGCTCTACCTTGTCATCAACAACCCAGTCTCCTTCTATCTTTCCACCAACGTTTGCATATGGCTTCAATTGTTAATATGTTTTTTTGGTTCATGATGGCTGCTGGGGCTCCAACCAGTATTTCCACATTTTATGTAGAAAGCAGGAGGTAGGGCTTCTAGCTTCAAGAGAAGCTAAGAATATATCTTTTAGTTTCCAGGCAGGAAAAACTGGTTTCTCACTTAGAAAGAAAGAGTGGCTGGATATTGAATCGTTGACTAAGAGTCTTTGCCAGTTACCAAAAGATAAAAGACTCCAAGTCCATTTGGAACCTTCTTTGGATGGATTACATTTGTGGATTCATAAGCTTTTAGAGCTAAAAAGGGTGAAAGATCAACTTGACCAACATCTGCATTTTAAAGTCAAGGAAACTGGCGGCTAGGGGAGCCACTGGACTCAGCCAAGACAGTAAAGCAAGTGAGCTTTAGAGCTTGGACTGGAAACGGGGCCTCAGTCATTCCAACCGCAAGGGGCTCTGACCTCATCACGCTGCCTCACGAAGCCAGGCTTTACAACCGTTACACGTCCTTTTGTTGGTGTTTTAGGGTATCTATCCACAACGTTCTTTTCTCCCCTTTCTATTGATAAATAAGACAGAAAAGTCAACCAGATTCAGATCAAATGCTAGCTTTATCATTGATAAAGGTGATTGGGCAGTGCTCTTACAAAGCAGTAACCAAGGGCTTCCCTATGCCCTTCCAGCAGGCTGACTTCCCACCAGTCACGGGGAGCACTAACTGTCCCAGGCTTCTTCCACAGACAGCCTCTTGGCAGTGGAGGTGGGCACAGTGTACAGAGGGCACACCAGATTCATGTCCCCTGCAGGAAGATCAACTCAAAAAACAGTGGCTGGGCTAAGCATGCTCTGTCCCTTTTCCCAGTGACAGAAATCTCTCCTCCACTCTGCAGGGTACACTAGGAGGCTGGGAGAGATCAGGGCGGTTCTCAAATGGGTTCCTCCAAATGGAACTTCCTCCACACAGGACCAGAGAAAAAGGACACCCCCCTGAACACCTGCAATATGTTTATTTTAATCCTTCATGTTTCCTTCCATAATATTCAGCCCAGACACTGGAACATGCCCTCACTGACTTACTGTGAGATTCACTATGAGGATGGGGTGCAGACGAGTCTGAAAAGCAAGGCACAGAAAGATTAGATGACTTGCTCAAAGTCACACAGCAAGGAGGGGACAAAACAAAAACCAGGACCCAAGTATCCAGCCCCACTTCCCAGAGCAGAGCAGGCCACTGGAACAGGTTGAATTGGAATCAGTGTTGCTTCACTCTTAGTCGCTATTTCAGGTTCAAAGTCCTTAAAATGCCTTTCAACTTTGAAAAAAAAATTTAAGCCACTAATTCTTTTTTCAAAAGTTGTATCATCCAGAACCTCACAGACTGGCAGGTATCTGACCTGCTACGCCTGTCCCCCCACCCCACAACAGCCCTCCCTGGGAGTCCTCAAGACACCCTTGCTGACCCAACACCACTCCCTGGAAGATATGGTAAAAACCACTGCTCTCTGCACTGGCTCGAGAGCCCTTGCCGTTCCAACAAGCAGACAGAGCCCTTCCACTTTACAGTCTCCTTGTCTCCTCACTGCCAGTCAAGTCTGTTTTTATACAAGAGAAATCAAAAGAGAAAGACTTGGTGTGCCAAGACAGATGGTCTTACTGCAAGATCCTTTGGTCAAAGCATCAGCTCTGGGCCCAGCAGTGTTGTTGATAATCCACTTCCAATCCCATTGGAAGAGATGGAATTACAGGATCTCACTCGCCTGAGATTCTTAAGCCCGAGTCAAAGGCACACTTATTTTAAAAATAGTAAGTGCAAGACAACTCCCGTAACTAACTGTTCCTTGTATAATGTGGCTTCCAGGCTTACTCACCACCTTGAGCATTTTCTCCTGGGTGTATTCCAGTTTGTCAGAGTCTCTGCTAAGAAAAACAAAAATTTAAGAATACAACTTAATTCTCATTATTTGAGGGCAGAATTATAAGAGCTTTTCTTTTAATTCTTTTCTTTAAGGGAAAGGCATGGAAGACAAAACATTTAATGATGTGCTGGGCATTTTACATATGTTATGTCTTCTAATCATTATATAACAGGTGAGACAAGGCTAGGCTGCCCATAGCAGAGAAAGACTTTCTCTGTTGATTACTCTTTCTTGTATAAAAACAGTAACAACAAAACAGAAAAACAGTATTCATGCCTGGGCCACTTCTTGAATTCCTTAAGGATCAAGCCCCTTCCAGTTCACTATTTTGCCATCCCCTGCAGGTGACCTTCACCCTCATAATCTGAGGAAGCATCTTCCCTCCAGATGGTAATGTTGAGAAATACAAGAAAAAAGAGAGAGAGGCAAGAAGACGGTGCCAGCTCTCTCTTAAGGAAGGTTCTCTGACACAGTCACATGACTGTTCTCTTATATCCTGTTGGTCAGAACTTTGTCACATGACCCTACCCAGCTACAAAGAACCTGGGCAGTGTTTTTTATTGTTGTTTATGGCCCTCAGCTCAATTAAAATTTATTTTACTCTGGAAGAAGGAAAGAACCAATGTTTAGGACCAATCAGCAATGTCTACCATACCTTATGACAACTTCACAGAGCAGGTATTGATAAACTCATCAAACAAGTGGGGAAATTAAGTCTCAACATGTTTATGTAACTTTCTTGAGATCGTACATCTAAAATGTGCTATAACCATGCCTAAATTGGAATTTTTCATAACAAAGGTATATTTCTTCTATATGTTTCCATAACAGAAGAAAGTATCCTTCTACAAACACATTCTGTCATATTTTCCAGCAGTTCTATTATATCCCTGATTTTCAATATGCTTAAGGAGAAAGTATGTCACTTTCTCTCATATTTCTCTTGCCACTGCCACTGTCCTAGTACAAACCACATCATCTGATTACAGTCATCGCCCACTAATTAGATTCCCCTCTCTCCTCTTGTCCACACAAGAGGAACAATGGGCTTTAAAAATCTCAAGTCTAATAACTTCACTGCTTAAGAACCTTTAAGAGCCTCTTATTGATCTTCTGATAAAGACCAACACCACTGATGTGGTTTCCAGACCTTGCCTGGCCTGGCCCCACCTACCCACTCAGCTTCCTGTCTCATGAATCTTCTCTCTGTCTGCACTACTGTGGGCTTCTGTGAACAGGCCATGGTTCCTCCTTCCACAAAGCCTCTCCCATGCTGCTCCCTGTGTCCTGAATCTCTTTCTCCTATATCTTTGTCTCCTTAACATTTTATATTTCAACTGAGGAAAACCTTCCTTGATACCTCATGCTTGATCAAATCCTTCTAGTATATGCTCTCAAAGCACCCTGTACTTATCCTTCTGGACTCTGAACACAGTTTGTAACTACAAACACACACACACATGCATGTGCACACAAGATGCCCTTCAGTGGGTGAATGGTTAAACTGTGGTACATCCATGCCATGGAATACTACTCAGCAGTAAAAAGGAATGAATTATTGATATAGGCAACAACTTGGATGAATCGCCAGAGAATTATGCTGAGTGAAAAAAGCCAATCCTGGAGCTTACTGACTATTCTTGAAGTTACAAAATTAGAGAGATGGAGAAGAGTGGTTGTCAGGGGTTAAGGATGAAGAAAACAGGACAGGAGAGAAGCGAGTTGTGAAGAAACAGCAACTTGAGAGGTCTTTTTGTGGTGATGGAAGTTGAGCCTGTCAATGTCAACGTCCTAGTTGGTATACTTTATTATGATTTTGCAACTGTTCCCTTTGGGTACATAGAGAGATCCTATGTACCATTCTTCTGTGAAAGCATTTTACTGAGTTGGTAGATCAGGGGGAGTGACATAGATCTAGTGTTTCTTGGTTTTAAGAAAACATTTGGCAAAATCTGACATGTCAAGATACCACTATGGATATTTTGTCAAAATGCACATAGTATGTACGATAAATGTATGAATGGTACATAGGATCTCTCTGTAATTATTTCACACAAACGAATGTGAATCTACGATTACTCCCAAGTTAAAAGTTTTTAATAAAAAAAAAAGTTTAAAAATAACGTTTATGTTTAAATCAATAACTCTCTTTTCTAAGTTGTATGTTTATCCATTGCAATACGCTTAGCAATCCTTCCTCATTCCAACATCTTTAAATATTCATCTATATTCTCTTTCTTTTGGTTGTTTAAGTTTTTACATTTTATCCTGACATTTATTTTGGTATAGTATATGGTATAAAAAAGACTCCAACTTTATTTTTTTTAGGGAAGAAAATATTTTTCAAAACTAATATTTTGTAAATTGAGCCATCCATTCCCCACTGGTTTATGATGTTTCCTTTATCATATGCTAACTTCTGAAATGCACTAGCAATAATTTTCTTAACCATTCTTACCACTTATTTTAGTTGCACTCAGAATCTCTTTGTCAAATCCAGAAAAGAAGTCCCTCGTGATTTTGTTTAAACTGTAATTACTTATGAAAGAATTAACATATTTACAGTGTTTAATTTCCCATTTAGGAACAGTGTTCTCCATTTATTCATATTCTTTTACATCACTCAGCAAAGTCTTATAATTTATTTCTTGCTAGGATTATTCCTCCTAGGTTCTGTTGCTCCCATGACTGGAGTCTTGTTTCCCATGCAAGGGGGCAGATGCCCAGTTTCCTAGTTTGCATAGATTCCATGTTTTTAAACCAGGGATTAACAGTGGAGAAAGCGAGAAAGAGACTTTCTACCTACACTTAGGCAATCACTTATAGAGTGCTGATTGTTACTTCCATCAGCCTTGAATTTAGTAGAAATTCCTCCCTGACGCTAGCACTAATGTGGTGGTCAGTCCTAATTTCAGTTTTCTTCCTGCCTGTATCTTCATAGGTACTCTAACGAGAATTTGCAATAGGCAGCATGGGCACTTACCAAATGTCACTGTGAACTGAATTTTTTGTTCTCCAGTTCTGAGCACAGAGATTTCAAAATGTCCCAGCCATCTAAGAGTACTGATATACTACTCTACACCCTTACATACTATGTGTATTTTGACACAGTATCCATAGTGGTATCTTGACATGTCAGATTTTGCCAAATGTTTTCCTAAAACCAAGAAACACTAGATCTATGCCACTCCCCTGATCTACCAACTCAGTAAAATGCTTTCACAGAAGATGAGGTTAGTTTGGCATGATGTGCCCTCAGTGACTCTGTGTCTTCTAACAGGCAACGCATTCCTTTCAAAGTGCTCATAAGCCATCTGTTTAAAATTCACGCTATAATTTGACCTAACTTTGACAAGATTTATTCATCTGTAGTTTCCGGAGTCCACCCCTTTTCAAAACGCATTACATTCACTTGTCATCAGTTTTCTGGTTCCTCTCTTGTTGTACATGATTTCTTAAAATTTACCAGTGCTAACTCTCTGATTATATATTTAAATTCCTTCCACACCCTGGGATGAAACTTGGCTGCACCTGAAGACATGACCTCATGACATGAATTAGGCTTCCTCTCCTTTTCCAGTCTTCTTGGGCTGCAATTCCCTCATTATATAGATTGTTCTACTCTGTTTGAGACTCTTGAGGAAACCAGGATGTTCTTGTCCTTACCAGAAAAATTGTTTTAAACAAACCCAGAAAGCAAACTGTTTCTTGACTTGTGGTCAGCAATGACATCCAGATTCATGGTGGTGTGGCTTACTCTCTCATCTGGATGCTCTTCCTGGTTTCAGGGTCAGAGCTTTTGTCACCTGCCTGTTTTTCCTCATGGACTGCGCCATGCACCATGCTCATCTTGAATAGCCTGCCCGTGCTGAATTTCCAGCTTGGACTTCTGAACTTATATCTTGTCCCTAATGCTTGAATTGGAACTGACACTAAGACATTATAGCACATACACCTATAATCTGTATGGCTTAGTTGCACCCACCATGAACTGGATCTTGCCATATGCAGATAACAACTGTTTATTGAAATGAATTAAGTAAAAATTATCTATCTACATTCACTTTGGGGGAGGCTCTGTAAGTTTTGTAGTTGCCCATTTTTATGAAGCGTACACATCCTTCCAAAGCCAATGCCATCCTTGCTAAGACACAGGAGATTCATTACAGCCTCATTCCTGATCTGTGCTAGACAAAACATTTTCGCTTACTGTCCTTATGCAACTGCACAAGCTCCTCAAACTGGATGTAATTCAGACTTAGAACATTCCAGGCATCCTCAGGCTCCCTTGCTCAGGGCATATTATCTTAGTGCCCAGAATCTGTCTGACCCCCAGGATGGGACCCACTTTTAGTGGCTACACCATTGTTCTGGCAGGAGACTCCAGGTATCATACAGGATGTTTGCCTGATGCAGGTCTCAAAGGATGACAAGCAAACGTACCAGAGGTAAACCACCTTCTATGATATGTGTGAAAACAAAGAAGTTGAGAAATTCTTATCCAATCCTACAGAATTGCTAAACTCTGCACAGAATCCCCATGAATACCCATTTCATTCTAACATATGTGCTTCCCCTGGGGACTAGAATATACAGAGATTTATGAGCACTTTTATCCATTTCCCACCACACTCCCAGATCAGTCAGATAGTCTTAAGGCATCAACAGGAAGTTCTGTGTAAATACAGAAATTATAGCTACTCAGTAGGATACTAATTGTATCATTGCATGTCAAACGTAGTCAATAAGGATTTGAGTGGTATAAAGTAGAATTAAGTGGTTTATAATTAAATAATTGTATTATATCTACATAATAAGAAATTTATTAAAAACAATTTCCTATCATTCTAACTATTCACATATTCACTTTTAGCCTAATATGTTATAGCAAAATGTATTCAGCAACAGTACGCAGCTGCCCTCTTGTGTCACTTTCACATAATTAAATCTATTAATGGTTAACTACTAGTGATTCAATTAGCTATGCATTTTTAAAGGTCACCATGTATTACTACTCTTCCAATTCTGAAATGAATATCCTAAATGGTAATTTACGAAATATAATATGGGAAAACATACCAGATCTATCTTTCAGTTTAAACAGAACTGTCTGGCATATACATCTAAATACTGAAAAAGTAACATAATTTACCCTGTCCAGGTCCTCACCTCATCCAAATACCCAGATGTTTTTAGCATGCTTTTGTATCATCTCATTATACTCAATTAATACTCAATTAATATTTAATCTGTTCTTAATGAGTGTGTGGATTTGTACTAATCCTTCGCTACTGACCACTCAATGATCCTCTAGGAGATGAAATGGAAGAGAGTTCTCTTTCATAACAATTAACAAAGGCATTCCACACAGAGGGCCCTTTGTGTCTCTGTTGCCATTTATTAAGCACCTATGATGAGCTCAGTACTGTGCTAAGTTATTTACAAACAGAATATAGAAGAATGTGCATAAAAGGGAAACCTTATCTCCATTTATCAGATAAAGAAACCCAGGTACCAGAGTTAGGTAATGCCTTCCAAGAAGCTGAAGGGTAATGGTTGTCTCATGCTTCACACTGCAACTCTGCAAACCAAGACTTGCACGTTCAGTTCATCAGCATCCCTCCACCATAATAAGCCAGCCAGTAAGCCATTCAGCATATTAGAAACTATCTTATTAAAGTGAGCAGAAGCTTAGACAAAGAAGATAGATTTATCACTAGTGTTGGCACAAGTGAGTGTTGTGTTTCTTTATTAAGTTGTTGTGTTTCCTCATCAAGTACACAGTTCTAGCTCTCTGTAGTCGTTCTCTACGTTAGGGAAGGGTGGATATAAAAAATCAAAACATCACAGCCTCCGTCAATGGGAGCGGATGTATCCATATGATGAAAGTACAGCTCTTCATCAACACCAGCAATGCTATACCCATATATTCATCAGCACTGGTCTGGATGTTGCTGTGACAGTATTTTTTAGATGAGATTAATGTTTAAGCAGTAATAGACTTCGAGTAAAGCCAATTACCCTTCATGATGTGGCCAACCACATCCAATGAGATGAAGGCCTTAAGGGAAAACAGACTGCGATCCCTCTGAGGAGGAAGGAATTTTGCCTCCAGACTGTCTTTGGACTGGAGCCGCAACAGACTCTCCAGGGGCCTCCAGCCTGCAAGCCTGTCCTGCAGATTTGGGACTTGCCAGCCTCCGCAAGTGCACAAGCCATTCCTTAAAATACATATACCCTTTCACACATCCCGTTTGTTTGTGTTCCTCTGGAGAATCTTACCTAACATAGATGCCGAGTGGTTATTGGGGACATATGTTTAAATTTCTTTTGGAAAATTGGGAAAATACCTGGAATTGGAACTGTTTGGTTATAGAGAAGGTGTGTATCTAATTTCTTAAGAAACTGACAAAACTTCCAAAGTGACTACCATTTTACACTCTCACCAACATCGTATGAGAATTCTAGTTGCTCCATATCCTCACCATTTGTCATCTATCTTTATTTTAACAACTGTGGTAGGAGTCTAACGGCATCTCACTGATGTTTTAATTTGCAGCTCCCTAATGCCCAATAAATATTGAGCACATATTTTATGCAAAAAAAAAAAAACATTAAAAACAATACATATTGTTTTAAGGAAATTAGAAACTGTACTTTTACATTGATCAGCACTGGTTTGGTGGCTACACCCAATAACCAGGTAGAGGGATCCTCAGTCCCTCAACTCCTGGGAGCCAGAGCCTCTGGAAGAACTTACTACAAAGAGATGGGCATAAAATATAATAAATAAAATATAAGCTGAGATGTGACCTCCTGTGACCAAAACCATGAGAGTGGAATATATAGGTCCTGGGGAGGCCTTGGAGGTGGGAACAGGGTGGGAGATGTACGGCAAAGAGAAGATTGTGACTCTGCCTTGTATTAATACACAAACCTGACTCCTCAATTGCAGCTGGTGGTGGGTTCCCTCCAGGGTGGGCATAAAGTGAAATGGATCTTGCTACATTGACTCCAACTCAATATGGAAAGGAGAGATGTCTGCAGGTGGGATGTCTGGGAAACCATCCTGCCGGAGAGAATAATTTAGCAACAGTAATTGGAGACATGTGGCAGCGGATTGCTTAGCTCAACATCACTGCCAAGGCTTGGAGTCAGAGGAGACACACAGGGGCACAGCTGAGCTACCTGAGGCAGTGAAAGCCGAAAGGGTCAAAATCCTAAGTCCTGGGCTCTGGTCCTAGCTCTGTAATGAACTTGCTGTGTGACCTTGGGCCAATCTCCTCACCTCTTTGGTTCTCAGCTTTTCCATCTTTCAAGCATCTTCCTTGGGCACTCAAGACAGTCCCTTCAATCTTAATGCCCTCTAAACTCAGTCCCTTCCAAGCTAGACTGATTATGTCTGGCTCCCCACAAGTACTGATTTTTTCATTCCTGTTCTAGGTTGAACTGTGTCCCCCCAAAATTCATATGTTGCAGCCCTAAGTGCCAGTATTTCAGAGAGTGATTGTATTTGGAAGTCATGAGTGTGGGCCCTAGTCCAATACTACGGGTGTCCTTATAAGAAGAGGAAATTAGGGCACAGACAGGTATAAAGGGGAAACCATGTGAGGATACAGGGAGAAGATGGCCAACTGCAAACCAATGAGAGAGACCTCAGAAATAACCCACTGGCCTGCTATCTGGATCTCAGACTTCTAGCCTCTAGAACAGGGAAAAAATAAATTTCTATTATTTAAGCCACCCAGACTGGTTATCCATCCCTGTTTATACTCAGTTCCTCCTCTGCATTATCCTTTCTATTTATACTTTCTCTCACTTAGCAATCTTAAACATTATACCGTCCCCTCCGTCCCCCAGAAAATCCTTTCTCTCTCTGTTCTGTTTCTGTCAGGTTTTAACACACAGCAAATGTCTATGTAAAGATGAAGCTGTTAACATGCACCATACACAAAGCCGTTTGTCTGTTATTTTTATTTCCCAAGATGATTGGCCCATTTTATTATCTAAGTTTAACACCTTTCATAAAAGGGGTATGCATGAAAGTTAAAACAAATGATGGCATTTAATGTCAGAAAGGGCTTGAAACAGGCATTATCATACACTGTGGTGGGAGTAAATATTCATGGAAACTTTGGGGAGGGTCATTTGTCCATATACATCAAAAGTTTTAAAAAAACATTCATACCCAAATGCTGACTATCCCAGGCCACAAACAGAAGACCAGGAAGTTAGGGGGGAAAAATGCACTGCAGATGCTGACCTCACTAGCAATCACAGAAATGAAAATGTGTGCGAGAGAAACTATCAACTAATGGTAGGTAGCTAAACCATAAAACTTGCTGAGAGCCAAATTAACAATATTTATTAAAAGCCTTAAAATTCTATGTTCCTTTTGTCCCAGAAATCCCATGTTAAGAATTTGGCCTAATGAAATAATAATGGAAATAATAACATGGAAGTCCCCATTGCCCCATTGGAAGAGCAGAACAATCTAAATGTACCAGGAGAGAGTTAAATAAATAACTTATTCATATGAAGGAATACTTTCAAAAATGGTTTGATAAAAGAAATTTTCATTACATAATGTTAACAGAGGAAAGGTGCATAGAATTGTCTGTAACACAAGTACTGTTAAAAATACATGCACACATATAATAAATACTCTGGAAGGACGAGCATCAGCACCGCAGTTTCTGATAGTGAGTTTATAAGTGATTTTTTTTTTTCTCTGTACTTTTCTGAATGTTCTACAATGAGGATGGATTACTTCTTAAAATAGAGAATCAACACGTTCTTTAAAAAAGGGTAGGTGTGGTGTAGGAAGGAAAGAAAAGGAAGGACGAAACAGGACGACATGTAATTGGGGAAGTGGGTGATTTACAGAAACATACCACAAATCTATTTCAGGGGCCCAAGTCTGAATCCTGCTGGCATCACATCTGGGGCATCCATTAGGAATTTAAGAAATGCTTGTTGAGATGACATTAACACATACTGGGTAGGAGTCCTGGAGCAGTCTACACTACAGGAGATTTGATGGCAGCTTAGTCCACTGTACTAAACTCTTCTTAGGAGAAGAAAGGGCTAGATATGGGGCAGGAGGACAGATTCTGACTTCCTATCAGGACCCTGAAGACCCCATTCTGTTATCTTAACTTGCAGCTGCAGAGTCTTAAAGGAAATGAGATACTGACGTCCTAACCTGTCATATGGAAGTCTGGACATCATCACTACTCCTGCTCCTCCAAACCGTCCTTGTTAGGGCTTGGATGACCAAAGTCAGGCCACCTGGGGTCATTCTCCTCGGGCTCACAGCTGTGCCACAGAGCCCGTCCTGGGGCATTAAAGGACCAAGAAGGGCAACTTTGGGTAGGTGCTCCTTCCCCTCCCTGTTTTAAGTAGCTTTAGAGTGCAGCAAGTGACTCATGTCAAAACCAGAAGCCCTGTTTGAAGTCCTGAAAATGTTTTAGTGTCTTTCAAACATAAAACCTTTGAGTGATAGTAAGAGGCTGGCACAATGTAATTATTGTTCTCACAATGCACATAGTTTTTGTTTGCCTGTTTTGAAAATAACTCATCATAGAAGCCATCCTTACCCCGTCCCCATGTTATTCTAGGACGTAAGTCATAGAAGGTGGAAAAATCCCCCTGTGCCTGCCTGTATTAGTCCGTTTCTGTTGCTTATAACAAAATACCTGAAACTGGGTGATTTATGAAGAAAACAAAATGTATTGCTTACAGTTTCTGAGGCTGGGAAGTCCAAAGCCCATCTGATGGTGGTAACAGAGAGAGCAGAGAGAGAGACAGACTCCTCTCCTTTTAGAGCCCTCAGAACCACGCCCCTGACCACCATTATTAATCAGTTCTCAACTGCAGGGTCCTACAATCCAATCATCTCTTCAAGGCCCCACCTTTCAATTACCATAATAGGATTTCCCACCCTGTTAACAATCACAGTGGGGGCCAAGCTTCTAATACATAAAACATGGGGGACACAATTCAAGCTTCAGTGAGTTTTGGAGGACATAATTCAATCCATGACACTGCCCTTTGTTTTTCCTGCTGGAGGATAGTTGCAGGCAGGGAGGAGCCCCATTGGACACTAGAGCTGCTGCACTGATACTTCTAGAAGGAGCTTTCCTAGATGAATCATACAAAACAAGCTTGTCCTGCAAGGTTTTTAAGCTCTTCTTCCTCAACCCACTAAGATTAACATAAACCAGTAGGAATGCGGTTTGTAAGCAAAAGAAACTATGTTACAATTTTAATATGACACTATAGTTGGATTACTGGAGCTACCTTTTTTTAAAATTAAATATATATACGTACACACACACACACACACACACACACACACACACACACACACACACACACACACACACACACACACACACACACACACACCCCAAGAAGGTGTAGAGGTCCAGAAATCACTTTATGTGTCACCATCTTGGAAGTCAAAAATTTTCTCTCTAAAAGTTGTACGTGCAGCCAGGAAATGTTTGTAAATACCACTGAGTGTTCCCACAATAAGTACTTTATTAGGCATCGATTAGGGGAATCAAATATGTCCAAAATATTATCAACCATTATAAATTAATGACTCGAAATAAAGTGTGCAAGCAGACCATCAGACTTTTCAAGGAAGATGTTCAAAAATCTTGCAAGAATTCTATAAACAAAGCTATGATTTAGTTCAAAGTAAGAATGTATTCTAAGTAATTACCAATAACTTTCTTTCATTGTGAGTAATTTTTCCCTGCATTGCCCAGTTAATGTTGCATATATAACTCATGTCATGTGTTAGATGAGAATGACAATCCCCAGGTCTGTGAAATACAAAATGGGAGAGCACAGCATTTCAATGAGTGGTTCTGCTGCAGAGCGTACTACAATGAACTCCAGAAAGCACACATTTTGCAAAAATATTCAGGGAGAAAGTAAGAATACAGGAAAGCCTGTGTAATAACCAATTACCCAGAAAAGGAAGTGAAGTATTTCACATCTGTGAAACTTCGTGTATATAATTAACTCTTTGCAACCTGCTGAATCTTAAAGTGGAATGTCATAATTAGAGTAATAAAAGGTTGTACCTACACACAAATTCATGCACATGTATACCCTGACTTTTGTTCAAAAAAAAATTTATTTGCATTAAAAATATGAAAACCTGCCGTTGCTCCTTAAATTAAAATCTGGGAAAATTTAAGACTGGAGTATTTCTATTACTAACTGCTGGTGACTAAATTTTCCCATGTGTCTAATGCTTAGATGAACTTGAACTGTTCTCTCCATGTGCCTTTCAGAGCTCAAATCGAACAGCAGCTTCTCAAAGAAGTTTTCTGTGCCCTCTCCTCCTGAGTCTACGGTTCACCCCTTCCCAGCTACGAGAGCTCAGGGCACACTAGGCTTCTCTTTCATTACATTTCTTAAACTGTAATTAAGTAATTATTTGTGTAAGTATATAATGAGTTGACATCAGTCTTCCCCTACCAGTATGAATGTCTTGTGAGGAAAGTGCCCATGTTCTGTGCCTTAAAAAGTGTAAGCAGTAAGTAAATATACATTGAATGAATAAATTACAGTCACCGCTGCTGTTACCTTAATCAAGAGCCATCACTGAGTAAGCCTGGAAGAATTAAGTATTTCTTAATACAGCTCTGCAAAAACAATTCTGCTTTCATCCTGAATCACCGGAGCCTATGACACTCTCTAAGGTGGCATCGGACATTCCCTTCTTTGCAAACATTTAGAAACCAATGAGAACATTCTCTAAGCCCCCAAATCCTTTCTTTGTACATACCTACCAGTAAAAGTTAAAATCATTTGATATTATTAACACTCTTCACAGGGCCAAGGGAAACAACTAATACTAACTAAAGTGATTTTCAAGGGGATACATAAAGTGTAATATGAATACCATAAAACAAAACAATTTGAGACCACCGTGTGACATTTTCACTGTGATAATGTAATTGGCATTTCAATCATATTTGCTTTTAGGGCTTCTTTTTTTTTGGTGTGGGGGGAGACATCATGCAAATATTTCCATCATTCATGAAACGTATTCTTTGTCAAGATAAGTTATGCTGTTACTTAAGGTGTAGGATATGAAAAACATGACCCTATGGTTTGTGACAATGGACCTATATGGGGGCTCCATTCTTTGAGCTACAGTGTCTGCAAGGCACAGAGAGCCCTCAAAGGCACCTTGGAGCAGAGGTTTACGTGCAAAGGCAGAAAGGAGCACAGATTTGGCCTCCCTACGGGCAGGCAGGGACGGCAGAGGAGGTGGGCGAGCCTCGCACGCCCGGGATGGATGGCGGGCACTCTCTCCACTGCCTAACGAGGGACCGCCATGAACAGGAGTCAGTTTGTGACCATCATTCCACGGCTCTGCCACTCCCGGCCACTGCCTTTCCTTTTCACTCTGTCTACTCCAAGTATCTTTTCCCCATTGCACGGCTTTTTCTTCCTCCTACTTTCTGCTCCTCACAGCCTCTCCTGACTTCTTTTTCTTCATCTTTTAGTTTTTAATAATACAATCAGTTAACCAACTTGCTCCTACACTGAACTCAGGTCTCTTCATGAAGGTTTGGGCAGGTGCACTCACCATCATCCCCGTGGAGCAAAGTTCTTGTGCAGCTCTCTTGGGTCACCTCAGTCCAGTCAGCTGTGACCAGAGAAGCAAGATCATGTGGGACAAAACATAATGATCCACGTATCACAAACATTAATTTGGGCCACGTGGCCTTGGACAGCAACCCTCTGGAAAAAGGTAAGAAGTGTGGCTATCTTGGGTCAAGGGTCAGCAATCTGATAACTAAATTTGGGATGCAGGAAAGTTCCCTATTATCTCAAGTGGAATAACAGGAGTTCAGATTTTTGCTCGTTTCTCTGTTTTAGTCTACTATGCTCTTGTATGTTTGCTACTCAAAAAAAGAAAAGGGGGGGTGGGGGGATTGCAAAGATCAAAATGCTGTGGTATAAACACAAAATCAGCAACTGGGCCCTGGGTTCTACTATTGACTTTTTAACCCTTTAAGTTAATTTTCTTTCTATTTTTTTCATCAAAGCTTTGCTGTTCCCAAACACAAATATCATAGACAAAGGCCTGAGAATTTTACTGCGAACTACAGAGATTTGAAGTTCACATTTGGACTATATCCAGTTTTCTGCCATCACAAACATCTCATTCAATTCCTTTCTGTAGGAGAAGCAGATTACATAAAGAAAGGAACAAAACTTTCCTTTTATCTACTCTTTAATTCATTATGTCTGAGCATTTCTATAGGAAGTCATTTGGGTAGGCTTCTGATGGTCACCTATGTCTCAATTACTTATAAAACTAACTTCGCATATTTTAAAGTCAGGATAGTAAACTTATAAGCATAGTATATTCTAAGCCTGAATTATTTTAGGTCAGAAAAAAATCTTCTTCCTAAGTTATTCATTTCCTCTGTGGCCTGGGTTCCAAAGAGTAAATTTATAATCATGAAATAAATGATGTTTCTCCCTTGGAGGGGGGAAAAAGTAGTAAATTTTTCAAATAAATAACTGTGCTGTTTTGTAATTTCAAAAATCATAAGTATGTTTGATTAATAGTACCATAAAAATATTTATTTCATATTTTTGTAATATAAAAAGCAGAAGACTCAAGATTTGGAGGAAGTGTTTATTCTATGAACAGATGTCACCTGCAAAGTTCATCAGTTTACAATATTAAATGTGCCATCTGCAAAATTTATCAGTTTACAATTAGGAAGAATGATGCGACAAAGAGGAACTTTTACGAAATAACCTAATAAGGCCAAGATCCAAATCTCAAGAGATTTACTTGAGAGCAAAAATAGGGACTAGTTCACTTTTTCAAGTATGGCTAAATAACGGGAAAAAGCAATTATGCTCTAAGATAAACGAGCCATTCTTATCTGAGAAATCAGAATATCTTCCCATTTCATGTACTCAATTTGTGCATTTTCTACTCTTTGCTCTAAGCTGTTTCTTTCATCCTGTGAATATAAGAAAAATTAGAATTTTACTATTGAGGACATGGAAGGAATTTAATCTTGAAAGAAGTTAACTATGATGATGCATTATTATAGTACTTTGATATACTGAGATTGAAAAAGCATAATATTGTTATCACTTAAAACTAAGTTTATCTTGGGGAGGAAAACACATTTTGAATGATTCACTAATGTAAATGCGCTGAAGCCAGCACACACCTTTGATGCAACCTGATGTGAGTTGTCAGTGACAAACCTATTAATACCCAGGGTATTACCAGAGTGTATAACCTGCTCCAAATGAACCATGCTCCAAGAAACCACGGTGAGAGTCAAGAAGTAGAACCATTTTGTTATATCCTGCATTTATTTAAGCAAACCAAATGTGTAGAGATAGGAAATTAATGCATTATCATGTTTTACAAATACAGAAAAAAAAGACACAGAATATTAAGACCCTGAAGAGAGTGCATCTGAGAACACGGTTCTATCATAAGAGACCACTGCAAGGACCACATTAAAGCCATGTCTGACACACCACTCATTCTTGTTCTGACATCGTTCCAGTAGTTTCAATAGATAAATCAGCAATTTGCTTTTAAACGAATACTAATACGAATGATTATGGTAGCTTTGAAGGGTTTGTGAGTGACTATACATACGTGATACTAGGCTTAATGTGTTATTTCAATGCTGTTGTACATTATGCAGGGGAAATAATGTCATTATACATTTACTGTGACATCCACTAAAATGTGAACTAGTTTGCATAGGTTAGTCCTTTGGACAGCAAGATGTTGCTCTAGTCTACCAAGGCTTAAAGATTCACAGTGTAGAGGAAAAAAAAAAAAAACATGAATTAAAGCATTTCTACTAAAATATATTTTAATAGCTGGTGTTAACAATTTGCATAACAAAAGCCAAATTATATTAATAACATCGTATCAATCTGTAAGCCCCTTTATTTGAAAAACATTGTTTCCTTTGAAACTGTTACACTCTCAAAGTTAGTACAGACTTGCAAATTAATCATCTACCACAATTCTACATTTTTTGAAGCAAACAGAAGCCAAACTGCACAATGGTTCGATTTTGCATTTTTATCACAGGTCAAAGACCAATAGTTCCACATCATGCCTGTAACACACTTGGCGCTGCTTCCTAAATGCTCAGCAATTCATTGTATGGACACTGAAGAATGGGACTATGATGTGGTTTTCTCTTTTCCTTTGAAGTAAATCATTCTTAGCAACTAGATTACGAAGAAGTATATACTATGCAAACTGGATAGCATATAGCAAAAACAAAAAGTATATGGAATTGACATGAATATATTGAAGTAAGATGGAAGACTGGGGAGGAAAATTGCCTGGGATCCTTCCAGGCTTGAGGATTCTAGTAGTCTAAGCATCATGGAATGATGACCACAGAAGCATCATACAATGTCTGACTTTTTCAACAATCAGCAGCTGACAGTTGCCTGGAAAGGGTCCTAAAGGCATGGACCACTTCAGGAAGAGACTTTCATTTTAGCTTCCTTATTAAGTTAGTTTATGTAGCTTCTTACTTAACTAAAGCTTTCTCTCCTCCCTGTCACATTACCCAAAGCAACCACAATCTAGCCATTTTTAGATTATCAGAAGCAAATGGCTAAGGTATAATTAACTTGGGAAGTGAAGTTCATCTTGAGCAGTGAGTTCAGCCTCATAACGTAATTATTCTATCTTACAATAGGTATTTTAGATCCCACACCTAAAGTTAATGTTTATACATCTCAACTATATATAAATCCACAAGGAACCTTTCAGAAATAGATGGAAGTCAATATTTTCTAAAGTTCTAGACCTTTAGAGGTAAAATATAATCAGCTACCACCTTTAGTATCTGTCAGGAGCATCCCATTTCCTCACCACAAAAATACCAATTATGTATAATAAAATATTACTACAGAATAGGCAGAAACTTGCTTGCTTGGTTTTCTTTCCAAAAACATAATGGATAAATAAGGGTAATCAAAAAGGCACCTATTTTTGTATATATCTGTATTATAATTTTGGTATAAACTATATCCACTTTACACAGGAATGTGTTATTAAAGATCACACACATTTTCTTTAGCTTTTCATTAAAAACATTCTACTAGAGATGGATGAACCTGAAAACGAGGTGCACCGCTTGACCTTCCACTATCTCTTTCAGAAAAGTCTCCTTCCTAATTCCCAAAGTGCTGTAAAGCTCATCACAAAGAGGATAAAGAAAGCAAGACTGTGGTGAAACTGGCAAAACCTCATCTTGATCAATTTCAAGCAATGTACCTAGTGGCCACAGAAGGGCTTGTCCAATCTCACCCATATTCATCCAAGGTGCTTGTGGAAATTGTGCTTACAAATTCCAGTGTGGTCTATGTGGTTTGGGGAGGCCTGGCAGATACACGGCCTCCATGGAGATCTGATCACCAGATAAATATTTCTAACGGGGCTACCCTGTGGATGTGTAAACAATGACAAGAGACATGAAGGATTCATTTTGCCATGTATTCATTTTGACATAGAAAGCTTTCTAGAGAACAAGAATTAGTAAAAACGTTTACCACAAAACTTAACAACAAAAGCAGTAATATTCTGTTGCTACGCTTTTCTCAAGAGAGATGACCCACACACAATTTTGTTTTCAGAACCTTTTAAAAGTGTATCAAACTGTGCCTTGTGCTTTTTTCAGGCTTGAGAACACAGATTTAGAAAAGCAGGTGCATGCTCTCTGGGCTTCGGCATTTACAGTCTACTTGAACTTGATTCTCAAGACTTGTTTTTAAACTTTCTTTAGCTGTCAGCATTACATAGGAGATAACTGTTGCCAAACTGAAGGCGGGGAGGAGGCCTGTGAAAAACGGAAAAGTGGCTCAAGAATGTGGTTTTTAAAATGGAGGCTGTAAAAACAGCACTTTGGTATTATACACATATGTTTTCTGTATTTCTGCTGAGATGCTTATTATCCTGACGAACTTTAGTAATAATGCCAGCACTATCAAATTATAACCTTGAGAGCATGCGATGTCTTGTTCTGCCTTAGTCTTTATTGTACAAATAATAGCCCTCTAGTTAAATTCTGGTCAGATCTTAATTCCTAAAGGCTTGAAGCAGAAACATCTTGCAATGCAAACGTTATGTGCAGCTTAACACTTTAGGAGACTCATTCCCCAAGTACGTATTGACTTTTACATTCATGAATCTGATTTTGAAATCAGTGGATGAGAAAAACATGAAACATCCAGCTGCTACTTTATGGTAACTTTCCTGATTGCAAACATTATTTCAAGTCAGTTTCCACGGCACTTCCTATAAATGTGCTATTTATCAAAAACAGTACCTGTCCTACATTTAGTCTGAAAATTTAATCAACTATTTTTTTATAATCACAACAAATGGCCTACTTCGGTGAAATGTAAATACATACTTGATATATTAAAATTGAGCAGGCTTATTGCCCTTGGTTTGAATGCACAGGATTTTGCAAAAATATTCCAAGTTCAGTCTGTCTTTGTAGGTTTGTGTACAAGACATCAAAACAGACATGGGGCTTAATCAACTCAATCACAACTGGCCATTTCCTTGGGAGAAAATCAGTCAAGCTAGTTATTTGGTAATCTGTAAAACCCCCTCCAAAAAAAACTCTAGTCATTTGCCTGAATTTTTATCTTTTCAATTTTACATTAGTGTCATATAGATACAGTTTTAGTGTAATAAAGTATATTTGCTTTTTTAGTCTAATAAAGTGAAACTACAGATTTTCAAAAGTATGTGCTAGCTTTTCAAAGGTGTAAATAAATCAGCTTTGGCCTTGGGACTAGTAAACATTTCAATAAAAGATGCTTTACAGGATGTTCTGTTAATTGCCTTGAATATATCATACAAGGTACATATCTCCAAGACCCATTCATTTTATTACATTTTTGTAACTTTGCTTTTTCAGTATCATCACAACTATAGAGTCAGACCCTACATGAATGCTACCCTGTTGCAGGTCCCAATAAAGGGCACAATCAGAAAAACACAGAGTTGCCAATGGATGTCAATCTTGGTGACCTTGACTGCAGACTGCAGGTGAAATTTCAAGACCCACCAGCAAGGGCTGCACTCACAGCTGTGAATTAAGCTAAAGCCTGTAAAGTGACTCATGTGAAAATCAAAATGTGACAACAGTTTCTTTCTTAGTGAAAAGGCTGTTGGGCCTACACTGAAAATCTCTGACAATGTTCTTATCTCATCCCTGAAGGTGATTTAGAAAATAAAAACCAGAAAGTGGAAAGGAAGTCTTTTGGTTAACTAGTTTCATGGTTAGATCTCCATTCTGGAATCTGAATACCATTTTCCAAAATAAAAAACCAGATCATCTCTATGTGGAATTGATATCTTTGCTTGCCGGGTTCCCCGCCCCCCCACCCCCCAACACACTCCATAGTCCACTTTTTCACTGGCTTCTGTTAAATTTTCTTCACTTTTAAATCAATAGTGTCATTAGGCTAATGAAAGCTGTTCAATAAACACCTAAATCACTTACTGACTATAGTATACATTGTATTTCCTAAGGTGTAAATCCTTCAAAACTATAGTGCAATGCGGCAGGGAAATCTCAAGCAACTTTTCAAAATATGTTTTTCTGATGAGCTGGCAGCTAGAGAAAAAGGGGGCTTTTAGATATCAGCCACACTTTTTGCTTTAATAACAGGAATGGGCAGTGCAGCTGCCTATGTTACAGAAGCTTGAACCTACATGACATGCAACAGGGTAAAAACTACTAGGGAAATAATATAGATGATGTTAACATTTGTCCTTTGCAGAGTAACTGTGAAGTTACTTATTTGGTCCTGACATTCTGTGGACCTGAGCAGATACTTAGGTCCACAGAATGTAAACAGAGAGTAGGATATGACTTGGTACAAAAGAGAAATAAATAGACCCCAGTTGGCCCAGGGAACAAGGAAATTTCTCTGTTCAGTAGACGTTTCTAAGTCCCTAAAGCCACCAGTCAATATAATTCTAACCAGACTGTCATTCTGCCATTGTTTACATTATATTAGGCAATTTTCACATGAATTGGAAGTTGCCTAATGACTCAAAAGCTAAACAATTTTTAAATTATTGGCTATGTTACTGAGTTAAGAGAATTGGCTTTTGGTGATTCCAAAGTGACAGCTAAGAAGTTTCACATACTCGTTATGTTTAAGGGACAATCAACATCTCTATTAAAGTCTACAAAAATACATTTCCCAGAAGGGTTCAATAGCCAATCAAAGGAAACCACAAACACAATTAGCAGCACCAGGTCTCCAGAAGTAATGATTTTGTTCATAGGAATTACTGAAAATGCTGCTGTTTTCAGCTTAGAAGCTATCCCTTCTTTCTGGTACCTGTGTGTCTAATTGTCAAAGGAAGGATACATTATTGTAAAATAACTGCCAAGTGGTCTTAAAAGTATCTTCTACCTTTTAAAAAGATTAGGTTTAGAATACATAGAATAAAGCTCAAAGGGCAAGGAGAAATCATTAATTAACAAACTCAATGTAATTTGCTGGGAGCATCCCCGTCCTCCCGGTTCTCTGCACAGTGCCATACATCCAGCCGTCATCGATGGGCTGCACGTTGACAATGTAGTCGCCGTCCCTGAAGGAGACCTCATCTTCATCCTGGGCGCTGTAATCGTACATGGCTCTGTAGGTCCTCTGAGAAAGGAAGATGGGATTATACAATGAATTCCAAAATAGTACGTCCATGAACTCCAGTCACAACAAACCAACCCACACATAAAATATCTAATAGAAATGTTTCCAAGCACATGTATTTCTGGAAATGGATGAACCAGAGCCTAGGGTCTAGCTGTGTTGATCTCAAGTGTACTAGTCTAGCAAAAAGTATAGTATTTGGTGGGGGAGAGTGGGGATAAAGAAAACCATTAAATAGACTAGCTGGCCACTCAAAAAGTAGGCTTTGAAACAGTAAAGCCAACTGCCCCCAGCTTCAGATAATTTCAGAAACTTTAGATTCTCCATATTCCACATTCTTCAGAGAACAAAACACACCACAGAGGCAGAGAGGTCCAAGCCCCACCTGGAAGAAGCAATAAACTTTTTAAATAGGTGCTAAGAATTTTTGTTTCCCCTTAAAAATATGTGAAGCAAGTAAAAAAAAAATCATACTCATTTTATAGATTTTTATATCACAGTGATAGAAATTCAGCATACAAATATTCTGAATATTGATGTATATGTAATTACATCCTTGCTCTAATGAGGAAATTTTAAATTGAATTTTCCTATATTTGTTTTCTTTTAAGGCTAAGAGTTTAGCTAATGTTAACATCAGACAACTCAACATCAAGTGCATTCACAGACTGAGGAAACTGACTGGGACATAAAGGACTTTAGAGCAATTAAAGTTACCCTACAGCTTAGAAGAGTCACCTGTTTCTAAGTGTTCAGGCAAAGGCCAAGGAACTGTGTCAAGGGCTTGGAGAAGCAATTCCCACATAAGATACCAAGTGTGCCTAGGCAATCCCCAACACTGCTTCCAAACTTTACATTTAATGAATGAATCAGTACTTCAAGATTTCCAATAGGGGATGTTGTAGACATATTTTGGTCATGTCATTTAGACTTTTGTGGTCATTTTGACTAACATCAAAATTGTTTAATACAGGTTTAGTGTCCCTAGTCTGAAAATGTGAAATCCTCGATGCTCCAAAATCCAAAACTTTTTAAGCATCAACATGACGCTCAAAGGAAATGTTCATTGGAGCATTTTGGATTTTGGATTTTCAGATTAGGGATGCTCAACTGGTAAGTATAATGCAAATATTACAAAATCTGAAAAAGTTTGAAATCCAAAACCCTTCTCATCCCAAGCATTTTGGATAAAGGATATACAACTTGTATGGTCATCAAATACCTGTGCTTTTTAGGCCTAAATGAAGACCATCATTGGCTAATACCAATCATGAAGTAACAGTTAGGATATCGTACTGGGAGATTCATTGTATGTTTTATCGATCTATACAATGCTTAAGAATGCCTTCCTTTCTCAACAGTTTACCTCTGTAAGTTCTTTGCTTCCTTCAAAAGAGTTGCAAAAAATAGCAATGCATCATCATTTATCTTTATATGAAAATGCTCAATATTCAATTCCACTCTGCTCGTGCATTTACGTTTTGGAGGTGAAATGAGAAGACCAAATAAGAAGCTTCATTTCAACCTGACACTTACTAGATTTGGTGAGTGCTGCATGGACCTCATGGATGACACGCTGGTCTGGTGCATGTACCCATAGCCTTGGGAATGGCTTTGCTGGTAGGCTCCAGGAAGAACAGGTGCTGCACAATAAGCACACACACACACACACAGATTCCTTAAAGTTAGCCTCAAAATATCCCTCCCAAGTCCAAAGTGACTTTATTCTCCGCTAGAAGCTTCTGAAACAAAATGCCATTTTCAGAGTCACGTGAAATGTGGGTAGCAGTGTCATGAATGATCTCAAGATTAGTATCAATCTCAGTAATATAGAGAAAATCACTTTAGCATGCAGTTAAAATAGACTTTAAATGTTTTTATTAGTCTATTGCGGATGCTATATGTTAAAACAACATAAACACACAACAAAAGTTTCCCATAATCTTTTAATCAAAATCATGTTTTTATTTGGTGATGTGATCCTTTTAGGCATTTTCCAAAATAAAAATAAGAATTTGAAAGGAATTTAATTGGATTGCCAAACCAATGAGAGTATAAAGGTTTTTACAGGGTAGGTACTTCTTTTCTTTTATTTTTTTTTTTTGGCTGATTTTTTTTTTTAAGAAAATGTAATCTTTTTTTTTTTTTTTTTTACATGGTACTTCTCATGTAACGGATACTCTCAATATTTTGAGGCATACAATTGAATGTTACCTTTACAAAGATGCTAAATACAATATATGTTTAGCAACATGTTTGTTCGGCAGTTAATAAAATGTCTATACTCTTTAAAGAAATCTTTATGTAGCATATATGAATTCTCCATTTTATTTTGGCTGTAAGTCAAAACTAAATAAGTCAGCTGAACATATTACAAAAGCCTTGTAAACCAAGTCATTTAAAGAATTTCATAAACATTATCCTTCTACATTAAAAAAAATCGTATCAAAATAGTGTTCACTCAGTCTGTGCTATCCTCACCACTAATTATAACATTCAAAAGGCATAGTTCCTATTTTGAAGAACTCTGAATTCTAGAGAAACCAACACAGAAGCTAGATTAAAACCCCACAAAATAGCAGACATATGCTTGTGTGTATTTCTCATGACCATGTTTATGTATTTGTAACCAGAAACATGGGCTATAAATGAGAATATTTTAGTAGTGTGCCCTTTGTTACATTTTGAATAATCACAATACATTAGTAAAACTTGCATGATATATGTTCTATAAAATAAAATAATTTGCGAATTTTGCTTAATCAGGTTGAGTATATAAAGAAATTACAATGGGTTGACTTCAGCAGTACAGTTTTTATAACAAAAAAAATAAGCAGATGTAATTATTGGTTGTTATGAATATTAATATTTAATAAATGGCAAATTCACTCTAATGATATGTGAGATCATCAACACTTGAAAGAAGTTTCATCATCAGAAAATTACAAATCATTAATGTGTTCTCCAGATGATAATGATATTAGATTGAATGGGGATTTTTTAAAAATAGTTCTTGAGTGAATTTATCTTACAATGTTGTTACAAATTGTGTTTCATGTCCAGATGTGGCATCAAAGAGAAATTGCCAAGATCTTCAGCTCGAATTATAGTAAATATACTACAATTAAATTAAGTAAAGTTATTAAAACATCATTAGACATCAAATATTTCAGAAAACAGCACTTTTTAACATTAACAACTCAATTGAAATATTTAACGTCAAGGGTATTGTCAAAATTTACTCATGGAGAAAAAATAATGAAATTCCCATAAATATGCAGGCCCACTTAATTAGCTGAGTAAAAGAGTGTTGGAAGCACTGACCATGTGCTTACTCACTCCCCAAGATCTCAGCAAATATTTATTAGTTCGTGGGTGCATAGGGCTTACTGCATTTTCTGTCACATAGAAAGCCTCCATAAATGTTGACAATAATGATCACTGTCCACTTTGTTCAAGGCACGCCAGGCAGAAGAAGAATGACAAAATCAACTGCCTTCCTAGAGCTGTGGTGGGCTGGGCACCTGGCCCTGTACTCAATTAAGGAAATGGCTCTGAATACTTAGGGCATTTCCAATGAAATGTATAAGTCAGTGACTCAGACTGCGTACCCAGGACTGGTAGTCCTAAACTGGTTTTTAACCACTTAAACAAGTCATTTTTTCATTACTTATTACTTGGATTTATTTGTAAGTTTTGAAGATTAAATATAAACATCTGTATAAATCTACTTAAAAGTTAAATTCTAATCCATTGCTATACTATTTTAACTATGAACGTGAAATTTTGATGTACAGAGTTAAGTATGACCATCTTAAAATATTTTGGGAAAAAAACCTTCAGGGAAGGACAGTAAAAATATGGAAAAATATGTTATTTCAGACTGGTAACACATTTATGCTCACATAGTTTGCATCACAATCACAATTTAGTGCCAGTAAATAGTCACAATTCAAGAATGTTGCCTAATTTTCTCTAATTTTGGCTTTCAAAAAACAGGTCTATTTATGCCTACTCAATGGCTCATAACTGACCTTCAAAGGGAATGTGTAGCTACTGTCGAGTACGGCAAGAAAAGAAAGTAATGTATTAGTCCTAAATATGTGTGGATTGGGGAGAGCAGGGGAGAGTTTTAAATGAGAAACCTCGAAATAATCCATCTCACCTTTACAGTTTCTCCTCATGCCTTTATTGACTATTCTCATTTCCTCTCTGGCCGCATTACTTAAAAAGTTCTTTTGGGGTTATGAAACATCGTTATTTACTTTATACCTGGAGCAATAAAAGAGTTTTTAGGAAGCTCCTATTAGGGCCATGAAAAACTTAACTGAGAGCCTAGAAGAATCAACTTAAAAGCAAATGCCAGTTTAATAAGAGGCATGAACATTGCTTTTCTGTTATGCTACACAAATGCTTTTTTGGAAACATAGGTAAAACAAGCAAGAGAAAATTTAAAGCAATGGCTGTGGAAATTGGGTTTATTAAGAATTTGTTTGAAACATAGCTAGCTATTCCATGTATGAAATTTCTTCCATGAAAATATGGAATTCAGAGGATTTTGCAAAAAGCAAGATGCTAGGTTAATTTTACAACAAAACAAGGACTTTACTTAAACTCGTAGTCAGGTTCCATTAGCATTGGTAAAGATGGATGATGATAAGGTATAATGGTTTTCCAACCCAAGAGTCTTAGGTTTGAGTGTTTTGTTTTTTTTTTTATTTCAGTAACATTAAAGCCACAAAACAACAGCTTTCATTACCCTAAGGCAACAACAAAACACAGAAGTGTGACTCAACTTTCATTTCACATTGGTAAGATTTATTGACCAAAGGTCTGGAAGCCGACTAAAGCTCTAAGTGTTTCAGGCTCTATTTGAAATAAATGTTTATATTTATTTATAAAACCAAATGTCTCTTGTACTGCCCAATAACATTCTTCCACAAACAGCCAATACTAATATTTTCTATTTAATGTTTATTCTTAAAACAAAAGGAGATAAAACCAAGATAAAGAAGTGGGTAGATATGAAGATCATAAAACAGAAGGTGAAAATGGAGGAAGACGATATTTTTAAGAGGTTTAACAATCTGACACTGCAAAAGGAGGAAATACATGTAAATATACAAAGATTAGAGTAAATGAATCGCAGAACTGCACTCACAATAGAGGGAGGAAAATATCCAAAAAGAAACCCACTTTGGGGGATGTCCCCAGAGCGGGTGAAAGAAGAGAAATGAGTATTATTTGTGTCCTCGGTGTACATGGTGCTTTGTATGTTGTCATTTAATTATTACGGCTGTCTTAAATAGGTTCTGTTCCCACTTTACAGAATTTTTAAAAAGTCTGAGAGATTAAGCAGGAAGGCACCAGAACAATTATCTCTGTGGAGTAAAGGCCACAATAAAGGTCTCAAGCCACTAAAGACAAAGTGGAGGTCTTGAAAACGGCACAGTAACTACAGAGCTTCAGTAGATGGCCAAATTCTGAAGGCCAACAAAGAAGGAAGGACTTTATCGACTAACTATAAATACAACGTGAACAGAGAAAATAATTTTGGAGTTTTTCTTATAGTCTTTCTTTTTTAACAGTCCAGAATAAGGAAAAAATCATGCTTCAGAACTTTCCACTAAAGAGTAAAGGATACAATAAAATTTTTGTCATATTTTCTAACATTTGACGCTGTTTTTATGAGCTAGTGCACGTCAAAGACCTTACTGAGGTTTTGTTTTTGGTTTTGAGACAAAGAATCTCTATTTAGGTAAACAGAGGGAAATTTCTAAAACAGAAAGTATGAAGACGCTACTCATTTTGAAGTAAATATTAAATAGTGAGCTAGATCCTAACCAGATGTCATGGAGTCCATGAGCAAGGTGGCTGGGTTCATCTTTTGCTCAAATAGCTCTTAACACGTGTCATTAGAGTTTCATGTCGCAGCCTCAAGTCCTCGTGGCATCGATTCTCTGCACAAACTGTTACGTGGGAACTAAATCCACAAAACTGATGCCTAAATCCAGCAACAAGATGCTATTTTTTAATCTAAGAGAATTCTTAGCGCTGTAGAAAATTCTTTTCCTTTCCTACAGAAAACAGAAACAAGCTGATTGCCTCTAGGCGTTAGTTTGTTGGTTCTTGATAAACTGTGAACAGACAACTGCCTAAGAAACAGGCTTGCTGCAGAACAAAAATTAAAAAGACTTTAACATAAAAATGAAATGACGACCTACAATTGAGTTAAAGCTACCAAGTGTTAAAGTCATGCCTCAGCATCATGGCGATACAAAACAATATCGCTTAAACTTTGGAAAGCATATGTAAAAATAAAAGCAATCATTAACTATTTTATGTATTAAACCTTCAGTTCCAGCAGGGGCAATGAATTGTGGAAAGGAGAGGAGGTTAAGGACAGAGGACAGAAGAAGGATTAGTTACTTGCCAGGGTTTCAACCCTGGCTGCCTGTTAAATTCACCTGGGATCTCTTAAAACCATACTATGTCTCCAGGTCCCTAAGACCAATTAAATCAGCATCTCAGGTGGCAGTAGGGGAAACTGGATATTGGTGTTAATTTTTCAAATCTCCCAGGTGATTCACATGGACAACATAGTGAAGAACTACTGAGCTACTGTCAGCTCCCCTTCCCCCATCTGTCAGAAATTTAGGGTCATACAAGGCCCTAGGTTAAACATGCTAGTCCCAAACTCCCTCTCTCCCCCAGTGCCTTGTTTGCTATATCTGTGGAGGCAGATGTTTAACCTAGGAACTCAAGAAACAACAAAGAATTGTGAGAAGAAATCTGAGTCAAGAGGAACCTCATTGTAGAAAAATTCAAAGGTTAACATGTGGAATATACTATAAAATATATGGACTTCACAGGGCCTGGTTTTCCAAAGCCTTGCAGTTTCAAATATTGACCTTGCAAGGACAGGAAATTTCCCTCAGGCCATAAGTCTCTGTTGCAAGGTAAGGATTGTGGCACAGCAGGTTGCTGGCTCAAAGACAGACTAGTTACTGATTGATAATGTAAAGATACTGAGAAATTGCTGTTAAGAAGGAATGTTTGCTAAGATCAAATTGTTATTGATAGGACCACTTAATTGCCTTACTGGAATGTCATCTGGTTTGTTTCACTGAAAGTTACCAGCCTATACTGTTAAACTATAACCCCACCTATGTCTTTTCCTGTAACTTCCTGGTCTGGAAAATAAATGCAGGAAGAGAACCCCAATTCGGTGTTAATTTCCCAAGGAAGGGATCCCTCTCTCTTGAGGGTTCCTGCGGGAGAGTAACTACTTCGGGGCCTCTCACTGCTCAGAAGAGATGGGCTTTGAGTAATCCTTTGCGTCTCCATCACCCAGGGGAAGTGGGGTGACAAATCCATGGGGGGTGAAGCAACACAAAGCAACATTAACATGCAACACTGAACATGCAACACTCCTGGTAGAGCAAGCACCGTGAGGCTCCAAGGAGAGGGAACCCCACTTCCTGGGGGCTCACCAGAGCAGGACTTAGTCACCATCTGAGAGGAAAGGGAGACTGTTAAGCCAAAATATGTCTTTGCAAAATCAAAAGTTATCTCTTAAGCCATTGCTAGGTTTCTAACAATTAATGTTCTCTTTCTAGACTTCTACATTATCCTTGTTTTAATTTTCTAGTCTTAGCTATCTTTTATTGCTATTACTATAAGTAATATGTTATACCTACAGTAATACAGAATATTACTATATTATAGTAATAAAATTATTACCACTATTACTTTAAAATTACAAATCTCTTTTTCTGGTGGTAAAATATACATATCATAAAATGTATCATTTTCACCATTTTTAAGTATATAGTTCTCTAGCATTAGTTCATTCACATTGTTGTGAAACCTGCAAATCTATTTTAAGAAAATGCAATATACATAAAAATATTTTCTCTAGAAAAATGTCTGTGAATGTTCTCTGTCAGAACTCAGCTAAGACATAATATGGTTTAAATAGAACTAGATAGCTTCAGATTAAAGAATTTCAGCTATTTTGCTTCAGAATAATCTAGCCATTTTGCTCCTACATTTAGATTTGAATTTTAACTTGCATTTTTTTTTCAGATTTGTTTCTCACTTTAGCTATCTAAGCTAGTATAAACTCCCTGTCTTGTAACTATAATTCAAATCACAAATATAAGCAGGATTGTCACTAAGGGAAAAGGAAATAATTTCTGCCCCAGATTATAGAGTCTTTAATAATATTTCCACGACACAAAATCCATATTATACATATCTGGGTGCATACTGCTCCCATGTGCTATCCCCCAAAACAAAACAAAAAGGAAACTAAAGGAAGGTACAGTGGATATGTATGTAGTTTCCTAACAATAACTACATAACTTTAGGTAGTTCTTTGATAAGATGAATGCAATAAGGAATGTAACAATGGCAGAAAGACAGAGATGCTGTTTCCATTGATGTAAGCCGTATTACTAAGACTGGCTTGTGGACCAATTACACCACGACTGTCATCGGCTCACAGCAAATCCCAGTTTTCCTAAGTGAATACTACTGCTAATGTTGTATAAATCAATCTCTCATATGAAGATTCGTTACACAAGTACAATGAAAAAAATTCTCATTATGCCATTGCAGAGGATGTTCTGTAAATACTTATTGGACACATAGACACATATATTATATATAAAATATGTGACATATTTTTAAAGACTTAAAACTGGACTATGCATTTGTTTTTTTCTTTTCAATTCAAATACCAACTCTTAGGTAATATCGTCAATCCACAAGAAATTCACAAATGTAGTTTTACATTAGATATCTTTGGTGATAAGCCACATTCAATATCACATATAGACTCATCTCCATATTGATTACATTGCTGAGTGAGCACATGCATATTTTTCAACCAATAAACACACATAAAAATGACTCAATGTGTTCCTGACATGATTTGGAAATCGACAAATGTGGGAAAATGAATGTAAATGATTATCTGGGTCTCCTAGAGCCCAAGTTCCCTATGTTCAAGGTGAATGGCTGGGGCAGGTATGAAGAGTCACTGTCATGTAGGAGGTCAGCAATACGTCATTCTGATCAAATGCACATAATTATAAGGATGGTTAGACAGGAGCTAGGTCACAGCTTGACAGACTAGTAAACATGTTTAGTGCACATGGGTCAAGTAGATGGTGCAAGATCAAGATCAAGATCAAGGGTCAGATGTCTGAAAAATGTAGCATGGGCAGATCAGGAATATCTCAGGGGAAGATCACGCAATTAGGGGTAGGGAATCTAGCCACAAGAGATGAAACACGTGACAAAGAGCCTGGGCAGCAAGAGACAATGACCAAGCAAAGTGCAGAAACTCAATATAATATTCCCAGCTGCATCATTTCCAGCCTGTGGACATTTTAAAGAGTTCCTGTAAAGGCAGGATCCAATCCCCATGACCTACTAGCCTAGGGCTTGGAGCGAGAGAATGTGGGGCACCTGCTTGAAACGGGAAGTGGGAGAAATAGGAAAGAGCAGAGAAATTTGTTAGTGCAGAGATAATATTATGACTTTACTGTTTTACATATAAGACATATATGTAAATATCTATTCAGTCTATTTTCCAACTTGGGCATCAATTCTGATCTATAAAAACCAAAAACTAACATTTTCATCCTTATTGCTAATGTTCCATTATATGAAAAATAAGAATATCTTTTCTTTTACATCGTATTACTTTACAATTTATAAAGCTCTTCCACAAAGTTTCTCACTGGACACATATGCTATAGTCACATTTATATCCTTCTTGACGATCCAAACTTCTCTTTTTCCCAACCAACTCAGCCTCACAGGAAACATATTTTCAGTGTTTTATTGTTTGCTACTTTAGATGTCAGATGTTTCTCCTTCATACACATACAGGAACCCTTTGATTGAATCATGGCAAATCAATGAAAGACACATGTGCCTCCTGAAACAAGTGCTATTCTTTAGTATTTGATCCTTTCCCCAACTTCACTTTCAGAAAAAGAAACATGACATTTCTTTCATTCTGTTTCCAATGACAGTAGAAATATGAGTTTCTCTAAGGACTTCAAATTCAACCAGAAGCCTGAAACTTTTTCTAGAGAGAGTAATAGAACTAATAAAAACTTTCTAATAATTTATAATGCTTGCTTTTTTATACAGTCTAGATGTACTGGCTAGATGTTAAATATAATCATGTGATAATCTACTAACTGGATTTTACATTATAAAAGAATAATTCATCTTTCTATTGATTAGTTTCACCATAGAAATTAAGCATTTCCATCATCAGTTCTCCAAGTCTCCCTGACCTTAAATAAAGATACTAAAACATCCATTTTTTTGACAGATGTTAGCAAACTTCTCAAACCCAGTTTGGAAATAACACTCAAATACCTTTGGGAAATAACACAACTGAAATTCTCTTGTTGAATGCATTTTCTTTGTAGAAGTCAGACTACGAAGGAGTTGGATTGGGGGGGCAGTTGAGGGTCACCAATCAGTAATCAGAAAACTTAAGTAGTGGCTAACATACAAATACTAACACGTGTATTATAAATGAGAATAAATAGTACTAAATCACGAGTGTATTTTCTTTTTCTTTCTTTTAAATAATTTTTATTGGGTATATTTGAAGTTTACAACACGATGTTATGAGATACGTATACCATAGCGAAGCAGATTAACCCGTCTACCATCCCACATAGTCACTTTTGTGTGTGGGACAAGAGCAGCTAAAATCTACTTATTTAAGAAAAATCCCCAATACAATGCAATTTTATTAACCATAGTCCTCATGTTGTTCATTAGATCTCATTGTTCATCCTACATATCTGTTAATTTGTATCATTGGACCTATATCTCTGCATTTCCTTTCCTTCCCCAATGGTAACCACTGATTTATTCTCTGTGTATATCTGACTTTTTTTTTTAGATCCCACTTATAAGCGAGATCATGCATATTTTTCTTTCTGTGTCTGGTTTATTTCACTTAGGATAATGTCCTCCAGGTCTATCCACATCGGGGCAAATGGCAGGATCTCCTTCTTTGTTAAGGCTAAATAATATTCCATTACATGTATATATACCACATTTTCTTTCTCCATTTATTTGTCTCTGGACACTTAGGTTGTTTCTATATCTTGGCTATTGTGAATAATGCTGCAAAGAACATGGGAGTGAAGATGTCTTTACAAGGTGATGATTTCATCTCCTTTTGAAATACGCCCAGAAGAAGGATTGCTGGTCACATGGTAGTTCTACTTTTAATTTCTTTAGGAAACTCCCGACTGTTTTCCATAATAACTGTACCAATTTACATTCCCACGGACAGTGTACCGGGGTTCCCTTTTCCAGGAGTATATTTTCTAGTAGGTTGTTCTGGTTCTCTAATTTTAAAATTATGCTTGTGGTTGAAAACCAATAACCCTGAATGAGGGGCAGAATGCCATCTGTAAATTAAAGCATAAATCCTCAATGGCAAAAGAAAATCGACAGAAAAATTAATGCAAATATTGGGCAAAGGATTGTGACTTCACGGACATTATTCCTATTAAAAGAGATTTTGAAACACTGCTGGTTGGATGCATAGTTGTCTCTTTCAAAACATTTTAACAGTTTATTATTATATTGTACCTGTGTTTAATATTTCTGTTCTCAATTTAACAGCAAATTTAAATTATAATGAAGGCTATTGTCCTTAGGAACTTAGGACACATCCTGCAGGTCTTTGCTGAGCCTAGGCACGAGACAAGCTGTTCTTGCATTTTATCTCCTTTCCTTTACCATTTACTCTCTGAGCACTCCTGGTCTTGTGCTAGGTACTGGGAGGAAGCTAAAAATGGCACATTTATTCTCTGTCTCCATGGAGTTAATGATCTAACAATAAACTAAAGTACACTGTGATGGAAGCTGCAGTAAAGAAAGTATAGATTTCAGAATTCTGATGGGAACTTCCCTTTGTTAGGTCCCTACTGAGGACAGCAGTAAAAAGAATTATGGAGAAAAATAAAACAGGGTAAGAGGATAGAGAGTTATGGGTGTATGGGAGTTGAGTGATTTCTAGGTACAGTGGTCAAGGAAAGTCTTTCTGTGAGCAAGTCACAAAAACAGCTGGGAGAGAGTGTTCCAGGCAAAGGGACCAGTGATTACAAAAGCCCCAAATGGGAGAAAGCCCGACATGCTAAAACAGCCAGGAGGTCTGTGTGGCTGGGGCAAGGTGGCTAGTGGAAGATGAAATCAGAGACATGGCCAAGGGCCAGACCATGCAATGGCTTGTGGATCGTGGATTTTGGGTATTAGTCTACACGTGATCAGAAGCCATTGGAGATTTGGAACAAGGTATAATGAGATCAGATGTAACTTTTCAAAGGATTGCTTTGGAAGCTGGGTGGAGGCCAGACCGATAGGGGCAAGGATGGAATTACAAAGACCAGGCACCCCTTTCTGCAATCGCAGTGAGACAGGATGCCGATTCACTCCGGGTGCAGTGCAGTGGTGAGATGTGGCCAGATTTGGCACAGAAATGTTTGGAAGACAGAGCCATTAGTCTTACAGATGGATTAGATGTGAAGCCTGGAAGGAAGAAAAGTGGTGCGAATGATCCCAAGGCTTTTGCCTGAGAATAAGGATGAATGATCGTGTCGTCAGCTGAGATGGCAAATGCACAGGTAAGAACAGGAGGGTTTGTTATTTTGGTGGGGAAGTTAGGAAATAAGATTTGGTTTCAGACATAAGATTTGAGACACCTTTTAAACATCAAGCAGTTGGAAATTTTGTCTGGAGTCTGAGAGTTACTAGGGTAGGAAGGAGCTTTGGTTTTGATTTTTCTGCTCTCCTATGTAAACGACAAATTTCAACAACAAGAGAGGTTGTGGAATATGAAATAAAAATCCACAGTGCTGTTTCTACACTATGAGCCCCTCTAGAGCATCACTAAGAAGGCCTACTGGTCTCTTGATACCCAAGGAGTCAATTCTCTTGGTAGAATCTAAATCATCCAATGTAAACCGGATTCTTAGAAAAGCTTCCAGAGTGGATTAAATCTCTAAGGAAGTGACCCAACTTTCCTCCAAGTCTAGAAACTGGTCTTCTGAATAGCCTCTAAGTGTCCCGCAGATAAAGCCCAAGGAAAGTAACACTGGGATTATGTCCAATGCAACGCTGGCTCTGCCGAGAATGTGGCTCAGTACTGCCCACACTCTGGTTCTGGGCTTGTTCCTCAGCCAGGCTCCTAAATACATGCAGCCCTGGGGCTTCAGATGGGCCAAACTACGCCAAGTTCCCAATGTGCAATGCACGTTTACACGCCATGTTTCTACCTAAGACACTCCCTTCCCATTTCTCCACCGGCTACTTCTAACAATATGCCATAGGCACAATGACTTCCTGGGCACGGTGGTCTTCTGTTTTTGTTTTTAACTCACTGCTTGTGTTTCTGGCTACCTTGCTCTTTGAGGTGAGTACACCATCACCTCCAAGCACAGAAATCCTGCAAATGTTCCCTTGAACCCTATGACAAAGCACAGGGACAATGTGATAGACGGCTCTGCGGGTCATATAAACACACTAGGACTTTCACTGACCTTAGGAAGTGCAGCAGACACAGTAATTTGAGCAAAATCACTACCAAGAGGCCCGGCAAAACTGCAAAAAGGAAGCAAGCACAAGCGAGTGTCACACATACAGGGGGAGAGCAAGTCACATCCACGTGAATCATGCCAGGCACGGACACATTGCTCCCGACAACAAAGCTAGCTAGTCTGCCCTTCACACGACAACACCCAGGGAAAAGAGTGAATGCATGTTCCCACTGCCACACATTATGCAGCCGAGTTTCCCACATTTGGGGAAATCAGGAGGGTCAGCACATCCAAAGTGCAATGGGTAAACCCCACCCCGGGGGAAAAAACCTTTGCAATCATGGTATCTCCCCTGCCTGGGCACGATGGTTTCATGTACCTGGTTCACCCACAAGAATGTGAATTCTTTGAAGACAATAACTATGTCTTTTATTTTTGTGTTCCCAGCATCTCACACATATGGGAAATACTAGATAAATGTTTAGGGAATGGACAGACGGAATTATGGGTACCAGTAAAACACCAGGGCAATTGGCTACCTAATCGGTGCAGTGCCCTCTTGGCACGCTATGGATGATATACTGAAAGTTCCAGAATGTACTACTGAAGCACCTCTTGCAACTTAAACTATTTTGAAGACATTTTACCTGGGATGAAGTGCGTTATAAGCACTGCCACAGAATTCAGAAACTTGCTTTCAGTCAGTCAAGGCAAGACCAGGTCATCCCAATAAGATTCTTTCCCAGCAAAATAGGAAAGTTCACAAGGTTGGAAAACTGAAAATGCCTGTTTTGAAAAGTGCATCTGTTTTTCATTTCCCAACACATTCTCTTACCCTTTTGTGCTGTAGAGGAAAACAGAGACACGTAAAATACCTAGAGCAAAACTGAACACAATTTCAAACCGAGGAGGGTAAACACTGGGTGAAATCGCCAACACAGAAAAATACTCACAGTAAACCATGAGTTAAAGAAAACCAAACAAATAAAAAGTAGTAGCAGGTACATGTTGTAGGCACTAAATTAAAGACTAACACAAAGATCAAAGAAAACCTCACAGGGAAATCAGCAGAAACCATCAGGATTATTTCCACTACAGGAACTGTGTGTCAGATGAAAACCAAGTTAAACTAATCTCATACCAAAAGGCAATAAAGATAACTTCAAATAATACTTCTCAAGAATCAAAACAAAATTGGATGAAGTTTAAATAAAAGCCTCAGTTATTGAACCAAAGTAACACAGTAGAGATGTAAAATGAAAACCCTTTGGTAATGTAATACATTGGAAAGCAGACTGAAAAGTAAAGAAAGCCCAAGGAAATCACATAAGAAAATAAAAATATTCAGCAATCAAAGCAAGATGGGAAAATATCATGAGAAATACGTAACTAAAACAATGATGAAAACTTAAAGGAGAAAGCTTCTATGTTAATGCTCATGAAAACCAAATGTGAATGATGAAAACATTACTTTTGCCTCAAGGAAATGAGCTGATGGTTTAACCCTTTGTCCTAACAATCAGAATTTCCTCTAACTCATAAGAAGGACCCTAAAACTATAACTCTCATAAAGCCCAGCCATCTAATTCACGAAGGAAAACATCACTTTCAGAACATAAGCACATTCTCATACATAGAAGGAGAGGAAAGAAAAATAAGAGTTTATTTTAAATTATGGCACTTAGCTCAAGAAATATAAAATGTCTTAGGAAGCTTCTTGTTCTACACCATTCTTGTTACAGATGCAAAATCTGAGCGTAATAAAGTTAAAGTACCTCCTCAAGAACCCAGACCAAGTAGTGAGAGCAGTAAGACTTAAGTCCAATGTCCTGTCCCCTGCTCAGGGTCCTGTCCACTGCAGGACAGTGCTGCTACACATGCCACCTCGACAGTGGAGAGACAACCGACCATTAAAAAACATCTTTCTGGGACATAAAACATTCTATCACATAAAATTCTAATCCAAATTTAAAGAAATCAACAAAATCTCGAAGAAAAATAACATTTCTAGATACTTAAGATTTTCTTTTTTCTTCATTTTACCCCTAATGAATGTTGTCATAAAGTTCTTTTCAATTTCTTGGATAGAATATAAACACATACATATGACTGACTGTCACTGCTAATGACACTAAAGACTTCCATCAGCTGTCATCACCACAAAAGTCTCTTTCTATGGAGTCAATCGGCACCTCTTACCAGAGCCCAACAGAGCATGCATTTCAAAGGGGATCCTAAATTTCAAAGCCACCAAGAAGTCATGGATACTACTTCTTCCCTTCCCCACCAGACAACACACACACACACACACACACACACACACACACACACACACACACACACACACACGCACGCTTTAATGTCATTGAAATACATCAAAACATCATCAAAACAAAAATGTAAGTATTTCCTTGAAAGCATTCCACAATAGAATTTTATTTTATAAAAACAATTATACTTACATATACTTATCTTTTTAGTCCTAGTTTTTAAAATATTAATTTGGCCATTTATTCCTTCATCAAGTATATGCTAAGTGCTAATTCTAAGAGCTGCAGATACAACAGTAAACAAAACTGCCAATATCCCCGCTCTCATAGGGTTTGTGAGGGTTAGTGAGGCAGAGACAAACAAGCAAATAAATAATGCGATATATAATCTCTCAGGTGGTGTCAAGTGCTATGAAGGAAAAAAAAAGGCAGGGTAAAGGGACAGACGTTGAGGGAAGACGTGCTATTTTTTCTTTGGTAGTTAGAGAGGTCTCTTTGATAAACTGTCATCTGAGCAGAAACATGAAGAAAGATGGAACTATGCCAGCAGGTATCTGGGGTGAGGGGGTGTGTTGCAGGCAGGGGGAACAGCAAGTGCAAAGGCCCTGGGGGAGCTTCCTTGGAAAGTGAGTAAAGCAAGGAGACCCACAAGGCGGGAGTAGATGAGTTTACTGAGAATGGTGGGAAATGTGTTTGGAGCAGTGGCCAGGGCCCAAGATCAGAAGAGGGCCCTGGAGACAATGGTGAGGACTGGGGTCATATTCAGAATGAAATGGTAGCAGAGCGACACGATCCCTTAGGTTTCAAAAAGATCATTCTGGGTGCCAGGTGGAGAATGGGACAGGGGGTTGGTGGGACACAGAGTGGCCGGGGCAGAAACATGGAAACCAGTCAGGAGGTGACTGATCACCCAATGAGAGATGGCAGGAGCTGGTACAAGGGTAGCAACAGTGGAATGGGGGACAAACAGTCAGACTCAGGATATTTTTGTCACCGTAGAGCTGACAAGATCTGCTAATGGACTGGGTGTGGGGTGGAGGACTCCGAAGCATTCAACTTCAGTACCTGGAAAGATGCACTGGACAGCCAGCAAACTGGGAAGCTGGGGAAGTAGCAGATTTGGGGGTGGGGGACTGAGGAGGTGGTTTTGAACATATTAGGTTTGCTACGTCACTAATCATCTGAATACAGACGTAAGTGTCAATTGGGAGCGTGTGCTTTGCTTCTCTTAAAATAAATGAAATTAGCATATTGCCATGTAGACTAAAGTCTTTTCAAATAAACACAGATTTCCTATGGGTATTCCATCCCTTGAGTTTATGTTATGAAACTTATTGGTACATCTTAACTTTTACTTCATACCTCAATATCAATTTTCCAAAATAGGAAATGTCCCTAAATACAGAACATTTTGGCCTCAAAACAGGTGGCTGAGAAAAACAGAAGTTTAAAAATGCCTCCAAAGAGTCAACTTTTTCTTACAAGACATTTTTTTGAGCCACTGAGCCATCACTGCCTCCCAAAATCTCCCCCCAGCCACCTTCCCTGGAGTCTAAAATTCCCCCATTTAAAAAAAAAGCATAATTATTCCTTCTTAACCATGTGTTACTCTTATTCAAATTCTAGTATAAATGCAAGAATATTTACCTACATCTTTTTTCAGTGGAGACATTTTCTCACTCAGTTTGGTTTACTGTGGGGTGCCCTTGCTAGAAATAATTAGAAAAAAGAAGGAGCGTTGGCTTGAGAAAAGGAAGAGGAGATAAGCTACCTGCAGTGGGGTTTTGTAGCCTTGGAGGAAAAGTAATGAGACCAATGGATCTGGGCAGAGCCTGATTCATCCAAGATCTTTTCATCATCTTGAATGGTGACTCCCACATTTATCTCTCATGCAGCTTCCCACACTGACCTCCAATTGCCGACTTGCTGCCTGCATTTGAATGTCTCAGTGACACACCAGTGCAGTGCTAGGTTCTATCAGAAACCCTTTTCTCCCAAAGCCCCTTTGCCCAGTTAACTTCCATCAGCATTCACATCTCAACTCAGACATCCATTTCCAGACATCCAGGCCATGTGGAATTGACCTTTTAGCATCTTGTAGCCCCCATTCCATCCCCTCTTAACCCTGACTCTGTTCATAATTATCTATTACTATGTAAGTGTCTGCTTAATATCAGCTCCCCCACCACCACCAGACTCTACCTCCGTTATAGCAGATGCATGCTGCTTTTGCTCACTGCTGTTTACACAGCCAGGTGCAAGCTCTTGGCTGGTGCACAAAGAGCACTCAATAAACATCTGGTAACTAAATGAATAAATGCTGTGTTGGTGTGTACAGACATAAAGTAAAAGGGTCGTTGCTGAAGCAAAGGCTCTGTGGTACATTGCATTTGGAGGAGACAGCAACTCCAGGACACTGAACAAGTCATGTTAAATAAGACTGATCAAAATTAGTGCTTGTATTTACTTTGGGTTTTATTTATCTCAGCAAACATTAACATTATTCTGTGCCTCCAGAACATGAAGGACACTAAAGGAAGAAATCAGTAACCCCAAGTTGTAAAAAGAAATCAAGAAGATATTGGATCTTTTATAAGTGAACCAGACACAGATAGGGGAGCTCGCCTCATGTATATTTTGTCTATAATAAAGCAAAGCTAGTTTACAATCATTTCCTTAGAATTATAGAGAAAGGAGACCCTTAAGAACTTTCCACCAAGTTAAGGCCAGTCTGAATTTGTAGTTGAAGATGAAAAGGAAATAATTGATTTTATTCTCATTAATGTTTTATTGTCATGAATGCAAAAAACAATTACACAATTACAAAAGCTTTCATAGTTTCAGCATCTTGTCACTTTTTTTCCCTAAAGTGTTAAATTGCTCAATCTCAAAATTTCCTGCCTTAGGGATTTCACCAATATGACCTTTGTGATTGAAAAGAAAATTCAATATTCCTTTGGTTCTCCCATCCTCTCTGCACTAAAATATAAGTGGAATGAGGAGGGGGATCGTTCTAGTCTTAATCTTTAAGAAAAGCCTCATCAGCAGGATTAGTTTTTACACCCTCAAGAAAATCACTAAATGTTCTAGCCCTGATCCACCAGCTTGGATACAGAAAACAAGAGAAGGTACAAGAAAAGAATGGGTATATAAAATAGAGAGAAGATTATTAACAATCAACAGTATTTTCCATTCAAGCAAATCTCATTATCACAAGTAATATACCCAATTTCTTTTTGGCAAGATCTAACTCCTCAAATTTATATCAAGATTTAAACATACACAAATTCACAGCATAGCAACCTTTTAGCCACTCAAATATCATGGTAAGGTTGATTTTTTCTGAAAGAAAGGAAGAAAGAAAGAAAGACCACAACAAAACGTTAAACTTTCAGAAGGAGAGAACAGACCTATAGTTACTAGAGGTGGGAAAGGGGGAAAGGAAGGGGATTAAGGAGAAATTGGGTAAGGGACACAAAGAACAATCATGATTTGTAATGATGAACATGCTAATAACATTGATTTGATCATAACGGACTGTACACAAATACTGATAGTCAACTCTGTACCCCATAAATACGTATAATCGATTATGTTTCAATTTTTAAAAAAGAAAAAATAGTAGTATGATACTAACAGCAGAAAAAAGATTGATTTTCTCCCTAGTGGAAAGATACAAACTCCGCAGAACTCAAGTTTTTATTATGAGTAAGTGTAGCCATCATATATAACTCCCATGAAATACACTCACACAGCAAATCCCAAGACTTTTTTTGTTATTACAGATATAAATGCAGTGACAATAGTGAAGACAGTAAAAAAAAAAAAAAAAATAGCATGCAAAAAAGGAAATTAGTAATTTTTTTAAAAGGGCGATTCACTCAGTTTAAATTTCCAAACACACCCAAGCTAAATGTTTGTGCAAAGGTGAAAAATCTGTTAAATGCACTCGTGTGACACATTTAAAAATTAATTAATTTTCTTTGTAAGTGATCAATGTTTGATACCTCCTTCATCAGATGGTCGTGTTACCTCACTGCAGCAGGAAAAGCTAGGGTAAATCTCGGAGATTTCTGACTTGTCATCTCCCAGACCTGTACCAAAAGTACTGCTGGAATGAGATCGAGACCGGTATCTCCTATAGTGACTCGCCTTTTCTATATCGAAGGGAAAATATTTATACTTGTGATTAAGTGACTTGAAGAACAAAAGAAACAAAAGTTATTTATAAGCTTAACAGAGCAGGAAAACAATCCCTTATTAAATAATAATCCAAGTTATTATAATGTTCTAGTTATTATAATGTTCTCAGTTACCTATTCCCAAACTTCAGTGTGCCTTGATCAGCTAAGGAAAACAATCCCTTATTAAATAACAATCCAACATCTCAGTTATTATAATATTCTAGTTACCCATTCCCAAATTTCAGTATGTATTGATCAGCTATGTAAATGACTTAAAGGTCATTTGTACTCATTTTAAATCTAGGTTTTATAAGGAGAGATGGGAAATTGACAAAAACTAGGAAAACCGTGGCAAACTAATAAATTTCTATCAAACATACTGCCAGGTTACAAGTAATTCCTTTCAAATATCACCAGGTGTACAGTATTCATTGACTTTACATTTCAAAAATTAAATGACAGGGTTTGGCTATGTGGATCAAATTGCCTATAAAAGTATTAGAATCCCTACTTTGCCTTGGGCATTCAATTTTATTAATATCAACAATTAAATATAGAGTAGAAATCAGAGGGTCAAACAACACCTAAATTATATGATATATCTAAATTACATATCTATTCATATTGCTTAAAATAACTGCAGAACTGTCAAAGCTTTTTCAGAATGTTTGACCAGAAAGTCTGAAATGTCAGATCATTCTATCACCATATTCAAACCATTCATTTTTGCCTTTAATTATAAACATACAATCTAAGTTAAAAGGCAAATAAGCTTCCTATGTTACTTATTCATTTTACATTATATAAAAATTCAGAGATAAATTTTAAGGATACTTAAAAGTCTATTTTATTTTAAGACATTTACGATGCTACGTAGAAAACATTTTAACTGTTCTATATATAATTCTTTAAATCTGTCTTTAAAATACTGCAACCGTATATTTCATGAAACAAATCTCCTTTTTGTCTCAGTACCTTAGTGCAATCCAAATAAATGCATTTGTAAACCCAGAAAGCCTATAAAATCATAATTGTTAATAAAAAGCAGATATAAGTAAGCTCTGACACCTTTTTTAATGAATCCAGAACAAACTAATATAGGATATATTAAAAAGCCCTTTTGCATTTATTTTCATAAATGATTAATGGTATTTCTAAAGTAGCATAGCACATTTTTGGTTTCTCAAATTCTCAACTTTAAAATTTACATTACCCAGTTGCCACAAGGAACCCCTACAGCTCACAGTAGCTTCACTTTGGGGACAAAACCATGTAAACAGGGAGGAATTTAAAAGGTAAGCAATACCAGAGAGCATATGTAGACTTCTAGACTGAATATTGTCTTCCAGGGGATCAACGTCGAAGATGGAGCCAGGATCTGTGCGCCAGACTTTGAGGTCTTTTATGGAAAGGAAGAAATTAACAAATCAAGGAGGAATTTAAAAAGCCAGCACCCAAGAGTCAAGCAAAAGTCTGGAAAGGAATGAATGTAAAAAGCAAACATGTAATAAGCAAACCCACTGTGCTGCAGACTTCAGAGGAGGATGAAAGGACATCTACTGTCACACGTAAGTGTTAAGAACACGTCGTAATCAAACCTAAGTTGGCTTCTGTGTTCTTCACCAACTTACCACGTGGAGACATGCTAAAGTCCCTGTGACTCATGACACAATGCAGGTGCACATGAGGCGACTATGTGGCCCCCACGGCATCCTCTGAGCCCCCAGTCATTCACTGAAACAGGCAAAATGTTTGATTCAAGTTCCTGATTAAGGACATGTGGGTAATTCATAGGAAACGAATGTGAGGTTTTTGTTTAAAAAACAAAACAAAACAAACAACCTCTCTATAGCAGGAACAAATATTTGAAATGTAGGCAATTGCAAGCTCAGTTTACATTCTGAGTCTGTGAGTGCAGCTAAGCCATCTGAGACACATTTCTTAGAAAAATGCTATAAGCAAGGCACCAGCAAGGAACGAGGGGAGATGCAAAGACGGATAAGATTAGCTTCCTGCTCTCAGTGGACCACAGATTACTTCAATACAGTCAGTGATCAAACTGTGTGAACCAGTGTATCCTCTTCCTATTTTAGTTGGAGGCAAAATCCAAATCTAATAACTTCCACATTTACCAGTCTCTCCAACTAATGGGTCTCAGGTCCTAAAACAAGCTGTACTGTGCTGTACCATCAACTGGCAAAGAAGAACCTAGTCAAGGACATGTGGCAGGAATGGAACTGGAATAAAAACAATTAATTCATAAACTGGAACTGGAGATTTGCTTGTGTGTTTTTCATTAATATTATGTAGAGCTCACCATATGTCATGCATTATTCTCAGTTACAACCTAACTCATTTCAGCTTCATATGTATTCAAGTAGGTACTACTATCATCCCCATTTTATAGATGAAGAAACTGAGGCACAGAGAGATTGAGTTCCTTGGCTAAGGTTACACAACTAGTAAGTAGCAGAGCCTCCAACTAAAGCAGAAGCAGGACAAATTGGCTTCATCTCTAAATTATTCAGAAAATCTCTAAACTTGTATTTCTACACCTGGTACAGAAGTGGGTTCATTGGAGAGTTTGTTTGATGGATATACAGATGTTCTTCAATATACAACGAGGTTATGTCCCAATAAACTCATCATAAATTGAAAGTATCATAAGTCAAAAGTTCATTTAATGCACCTAACCTATACGACATCACAGCTTAGCCTAGCCTACCTTAAAGTGCTCAGAACACTCACATTAACCTACAGTTGAATAAAAACACAAAGCCTATTTTATAATAAAGTGTTGAACATCTCAGTAATTTATCAAATCCTATACATTAAGTTGAAATTGTGGTGGTTTTGCATCATGGTAAGGTTGAAAAATCGTTAAGTTGAACCATTGAGTCAGAGACTGGCTGTTCTTCATTTGTTCTTTCATAGGCAAGTCCCTAATGGAAAACATCTTTCCCCATATAAAGAAATAAACTGACTTCTGGATTGCCTAGTAAGCAAATAATTTAGAGTTATACATCTTATATTCTATCTCAAAGGTTATGAGTCCTCAATTCTGACAGCCCAAAGTCTAGACGGTTTCATGGCTTTTAGCAATGATCTCACCATCATTCCTGACCCCGATCTACGAGGGTACTTCAAAAAGTTCGTGGAAAAATGGAATTAAAAGATAATAGAAATCCTTCCATGAACTTTTTGAAGTGTCCTTGTATATAGGACCCCGGGGTCAGCTGCAGAGACTTTAGCAGTCCCACCCTAGTGAGATGAATCAGACCCCTCACCATCCTTTATGAGATGCTAGTACAAAACAGTGAAACTCTCTGTGTTACTCTTAATGAAAACATCACAACTCATCCATCCAACTTAATGTGATCCTTTTAAGTAATCAGCTTGGGAAGATCAGCAAAGCTATCAATTGCCTAAAAATATGTTTGGACTCCTTCTTTGGAAAATACTTTGAGTCACTTTGGTAATCATCCAAGTCACATAGTACCCTGACTTCAGTCGCTCATTTTGTACTAAGATATTACCCTATCAAATATGGACTTTCCCCACCTCACTCAACTCTAAATGGCCTCTTACTGGTACCAAAAAATAAGCTCCTACTTTTGAAAATGAAGAAAACCTAACACTGAGATTACCTAGAGGCATATTCCATGGCTACCAAAAATAGTCTTTGAGCTGCATCTTTGGACAAGCTATAAAAATTCAGAGGCTAAACTGCTCTGAAGGGGACAATAATCATGAGTTGTTGATATACATTGAAAAATCAACAACTTGCCTTCTTAGCTCCACCTTATACCTCACTCTGATCTTAGCTGATATCTCAGCCATCATTCAGCACTGTCCTCATAGGATTTCCCCTAACTGATTAAAAGGAATAGACAGAGGAAGAGAAGGCTCCTCTCTAAATTATGAGAAGGCTCTCAATTATTAGGTTCAGAAACAATATTCAAAAAATATAAGCTATTTATATTGTGGAAGAACATCAGAATCTCTCCGGCATGTCTATTTGTGGCAAAAGGACCTAAATGTGACATGATTATTTCTGTCACCCATGCACATGCTATGTACAGCACAAGAGACTGATCAAGTACATGAGCTAAATTAAAGGAAAACAATAATGGTTCAACTATTATTAGCACTATTGTATATCTGGACTGCTTCTTTAACAAGTAGGAACATTCTTAAGACTAGAAAGCTATTAAAATCAGAGAACTTCCAATAATAGGATTTGCAATGATAGCAGGTGAATGTCATGAATCTCATTCAACATGGTACAAATACAACACTCTACCTATCGTCCATTTTAAATTGGGCACCACATCAAACATTTAATGAGGAGTCAGATGAATAAGAAAGCTAATCCTAAAGCTAGAGCAAGCACAATCCCTTGGACCGTGCATACCTGCCAAGAAAGGCCGTCAGCTTACCCACAATGATCCCAGGTCTCCTGTCCATCTCCACGACGTGAGGATGGACACCTTTATAGGCTGCATCGCTGACCACTTGGGTGTTCTTTCTCACTCGCTCTGTCACAGGATCATCCACGACAGGAGTAAAGCCCCTTCCTTTTGTCTTTTCAAAATCTTCATGATATTTTACCTGAAAAAGAGAAAAAACAATATTAACTCAAACTGAAATTTGCTTATTGTTACACATCTTATAAATTTTTCATGAAATGACAGGTGTCAGTGCACTAACTGCATCTAGATTATTTTCTACATATATGTATCTTCTCCAATGATTCCAAAAATAATGTCTGAAACTTCAGCTTCCTAGCATCAAGTGCTGATATTTTCACCACGGTTTTAATCATCTTGGTAAGTGTCTCTTTTAAATTATATATAAACCTGTACATCAGTAAAAAGTTGCAAAAGATAAATGTTTAAAAAAGTTCATGGGAAGATTCAAGTTATCTTTCAATCTGATTTTCCCATGAACTTTCTGAAGTGCCCTCGTTCTAATTCAACTACAAAGTAATTTCCTATCTCTTAACCATGAATATGCAATAAGGTGATAAGATGTTTCCACACAACTATTCAAGGAAATTGTATTTAAAACTAGATTAATAGTTATAGATAATTATATATACAATTTTTATATATAATTGCAAAAACTTATAATGTTTTTATATCCTTGAAAACATAATAATGTATCCTTGAAAACATACATTATTTTTCCATGACCTGAAATCGGATCAGGGTGATAGATTCACAACTCTGTATACTGTACTAGAAAACACTGGACTGAACACATCAAATGGGTGAACTTCATGGTAGGCAAATTACATCCCATGAAACATACTTTTTTTTATATTTTTTAAGACAAGCAACCACACCAAACACCATCTTAAAATTAATGGGAAAAAAGTCCAGGCAAACGTCTACTACAAAATGTGTTTATAGTAGTCACATTAGAAATAAAAACACACCAAAAACGTCACTGAGAAAAATTATTTTATTAGACGTAACATTTCCATTACATTTCAGTGTGATTAGAAAAAGGTTGGGCCCATCCACAATTCCACGCTTTGTTAGTTATCCAGATTAATAGTGAACTAATGCCATCGGTACACTGCGCTGTGCCATTCCTTAGTATGTTTTAGTCATGAGAAGAAAGATCTGGTTGTACCCTACCATTGAAATATGATTTTGTGCTTCTTTAACATGTCTCAGAGCAGGTGTATCTAAAATCAGACTTGGTCTACCTTTCATCTGTTTATGATCCTGGGTGTATTTTACCTGCAAAGTAAATAGCAGACATACTTATAATAATGACAATTATAATAAAAAACATCACATAACTTTTTTAACCTTTGCAAATGAGTGAAACATTATGCGACACACTCAAAATTATTTCCCAGGTACCTCTGTCCGTGAATTACATTTTCTTCTAGAATAGAGACCTAAAATGCTATTTTCAAAGATCTCCTTTTGAGGCTACTGCAAAAATGACCTATCTACTGAAAACAAATGTGTGTCACTAACCATGTAGTTAGTAAAACTAGTTATCATATTTAAATGAAACAAAGAAAATCCAAACTAAATAGAACCCAAATTTATTTTCTGCTTTTAAATTTCCCTATTTTTTGCCATGACAATGTTGAAGAATGCACACCAGGATTCTCTCTATTTCCTCTTATTCTTTCCCTCCTAAGAGAATAAGAAACAATGAGGAGCAAATCTGGTTTTCCTTCTAAGCAGCCACAGCTTAAAGGTAATTTATGCTAGTTACACTCAGCTTCTCTGGACAGCAGTGTCACTAGGGAACTGTAATGATGAAGCCTGCTGATCCCTGGGCACAGAGCCCTTGAAGGTGTGCTCAGGAACAGGGCCCATGTTCTTGACAGCTGGCCATCAGACACTGCCTTGTGAAGTTGATTATGTGTAAGAAGAAGATACCACATACTGTGGACCTGAGGGTACACGTGCAATTCAGAGATGAAGCCCTGAAAAGCACGCTATCCAAATAAGACACTGGTGTACACCATGAGATTTTAATGAGTGACTAAATTCTATATTAAATTTATTTAGGGCTGGCTGGTTAGCTCAGTTGGTTACAGCATGGTGTTAGAACATGAAGGTCAAGGTTCAGATTCCCAGATTGGCCAGTCACCAAAAAAAAAGAGTATTTAAATATTTTTTTTCCCTCTAAGTCCATACTTTGGAGTAATGACTCTTTTCCTACTTTGTTTTGCAGAGAGCATTTAACAATCTACGTCCAATAAATCACATCAGTAAAATGACAAATATTTAACTTCTTCAAAGACTTCATCACTTTTAAAGACACTGGCTAAAATAACATGCATCGTTGTTTAAATGAACATAATATCATTGAAAACTAAACTTAAAATGTAACAGTCGGTCACATCTGGAAATACCAATGAAAGGTGACAGGAAAATGTAAATGTGTACAGTGGCAGCTTCTGAAAATCACCTGAAATAACACACGTACTTATTGGAAATACCACAAATGTTTTTTGAAAGTAAATTTATTTTCACAGGAAGAAAACAGGACTGCAAATAAATAATACAAGTACATCCTTTGTGGTTGTCCAAAATGAATAAAACCACTTGCCGAGCTAATGTTTTCTTGATTCTTCTTTACTCTCTCCATTTCGGGAGTCATGCTCAAAGCAGTAGCTCTTCCCAGCTGACCTTTATAATAAACCTATCATTTCAGAGAAAAAAAATAAAGTAGTATGAATCAACTCAACTAAAAAGAACCTCATAGTATTTATTTTAAAGAGTTAGCCAAGGAAGGGAAACTAAGAAAAAAGAGGATACTATCAGAGTATCCTCATACTGAAAATGCTGGCATCTTAAATCATTCTGTTTCCCTTCATCCCATAGCACTGTACACATTCCACATCACTGTGGATGGACTCAAACATATGGGCAAACCATCAGCAACACCATTAAAAAGCACTTAATCACAAAGGCATATGAGAAGAAATGTCTTCATGGATGTCACTTACAGATACTCCTGCCCTCAGAGAATGGTATTACACAGTGTGGTTTCTTAGGAATTAACTGCAGCAGAAGCTTTGTAAGGATGCCTTTAAACTGGTAACCAGTTCGTCCATAAAAAGGCCAGCATACCTGCCACTATTCTGTTCCTCCTTAAAAACTGAATTCCTTTTTGAGAGCAATGGAGTCACGTCAAGTGTGACTCTAAATACATCAGGAAAAGATGACCATCTACTTTTCTAAAGCACAGTTCAGAAAAGTATCAAACCATAACCTGCCTTTGCTTCATAAACTGCTTAAATGACTCTAAAGGTCTGAAGAATAAAAGATTTCCTTGAATGTAATAGATTTCTAACTTTCCTCTTCCAGAGAACCCAATCTATATGTTAATAACTTCCAGAAAGGATTCTCTCAGTGAACTGCATCCGTGAATTATAAACAAAAGGGAATCACAGCAAGCCACAAGACGAGTCGGTGTCTAAGTAAAAACTGCCAGCCCCTTATTAAGTGCCCCTAAAGTAGTTCTGTCCCATGGGAACAATGTGGCCATGGTACACTTTATCATTTCTCCCCAGATATTGCCCAAAACAGAGTAATAATCTCTGGAAGTAGGAGATGGGCTGGGGGGAGCTAGAACCACACAGGTAGGAAAGGGAGTGGAAAAGCTTGTTTGTAAGTCCAAGACACCAGAAGCTACAACCACTGCCCTTTGGGAACCACAAACACCAGTGTGAAGACAACATGAGAGGGATACACGACACCCTGTCAAAAAAAAACCACCTGCTATGGCCCTGGAAACCCTGAGGTGGGCTGACTCTACCCACAGTACGTAAGACCCTAAAACCTTCCAAATAAACTGTTAGTGCATTGAGGGCAGAATATCGATTCAAGGTTATGAAGCTTCTGTAAACATAATCCCTTCATTTACACGTTGACAATACTTCTGGTATTATAAGAAAAAAGTTACGAAGATGATCACACATTGCTGATGTTCTTCTGGTTTTCTTTCACTCTCTTCAGCTCTGGTGGATCTGAAATTGCAGTTGCCTGTTTAATCTCTCCTCTGTATTTTACCTACGGAGGATAAATAAAGATTTTAACAGAGAGCAGAAATGGCTCCACGTCAGTGCCACAGAGGATGAGGCACAAAATGACCCTATGTTTTTACACATTTGGATCCGTATCAACCTTGCCTTTCCTATTTACTTCTGGATTCTGATTAGCAAATGTTGGTTGTGCCGTTTAAATGAGTCTTCCATAAATACTTTGCTGTTCAATATCAAAACTAACTGCAAATTTCACTCATGAAAATAATGGAACTGTGAGGGAGCATGCTTTAAAAGAAATTCTGTAGTGACCAGAATGAGGTCACGACAAGAGAACTATAGAGAAGTCGAGCTGGCAGCCTGGGAAGACCTTTTTCTCTCTTTCTGACCCTGAAATTTCCACTTTCAATAAAAACTAAACACCTCTGACTCCTACCACCTTCCAGGGATATTATAAGCATAAAGGATATGGAACCTGATTCTCTCCGCCTCAGAGAACTCACTCAAATTTTAAAGTCTTTCAAAAGTACCTGTTTCAGAAGAAGGCAGTTATTGTTTATATTGGTAAAAGTTCCACAAAACGGTCACAAAATGTGAAAAGTAACTATTGGGGGCACCATTGAAAGGGGTTGCTGAATTCTAGGAGGCCTGAGTTCAAATCCCAGATGTGCCCTTACCAGTCATGGGTCCTAACACATCCTCCGATCTCCCCAAGACTCAGTTTCCCAAATCCACCAACCAGAAAAATGAATAGTACTGACCTCATAGATTCGCATACAACATTAGCACAAGGTCCAGCACGTAGTAGAGGGGCGTCATAATTTTTAATAATTATTGCTTTAGTAGCAATAAATGACTGAATGATTGAACAATGTTTTCCATTTTATTGGTAAAGTTCCTTGCCCTGACGCTATGTCTTACTTAGAATTGCAGCAAGCCAGGTCTTTTGCTTTATTCCAATAGATAATTTCCCTCAGGTTGACACAGACCCAGTACTCTCCAGGTCCTTACCTGGGTTTATTTTTAGAGATTTACTAATTAAACTATGAGGTCCATGAGGATAGGAAGTGAGTGGGTCTTATCGATCTTTGTGTCCCAGTGACCAGGACAATGCCTGGTACATTTGGATGCCTAATAAAAATCTCTTGAATAACCAAACATGGCTAAATTATAGCAACATGTCCCAAATGTCCTGGATTCACCTGAGAGGGCCATAGTTTATGCCCTTTAATACGTGAATGTGACAAGAACATCCAAACATGTAGAGGGCTGAAAGCTTTTCAGACAGAATTTTTGAAAATAAAAACATGCAATGTTTGATAAAATATAGAAGAAAACAGAGACAACTTGCCGCACTCAGCTGCTCTTGGTTCCTCCTCACCCTTTCTATCTCTGGGGTCATGCTTACCGGAGTAGCCTTGTAGTTTTGCTCTTTATACTGGAGCTGGAGACAAGGCACAAGACAGTTTGGGATTATGGGAAATAAATGTGTACCAATACATTGGAACAAATTAGGCAAAATGCCACAAGGTTACAGAGTATTCATTAGTAAAATCATTAGGATTTCAGAGTGAAATATGCATTGCTAATAGACTTATCTGCTTAGTGATCTCAGTCTCTAACCTTTTCCTTGTCAAATGTTTTAAATTATACCTTTGGTTGTTATTCTTCTAATTGTATTATCAACTTGTGGCCTCTCTGAGTTTAAGCTTATCAGCAAGAATGAATTATCCCTTCTGTGAATTCATTTCTTCGTAGCACTAAAGCAACTTTTATCAAATTACCATTTTATATTTTAAAACAATAATTCTGCATTCTTATCCTTGGGAAGTAGAGTCATCCAAACCCTACACATGCACTTTAGGGATAGACTGTTACTATATAAAGAAATCTTAAACCTCAAAGTTTCCTTCCCTACAAAGTTCCAGCATTGAGAGGCCTGCCCTCTGACCCAGCATATGGAAATCTTCCCGACATACTGCACAGAAGCATTCTTTCTTAGCTGGGGGAGGGGATCAGACTCCTTCATTTGTCATGGGCTTTCCCAGCAATTCCACAACACCCCAAGAAATAAATGAACATCAACTCAGAGAAACAGAATGGCGTGTCCATCAAATGAATTTCTGACAAGCAAAAGTAGAGCAAGAGGTTAAAATCCCATTATAAGGAACTCCACAAGACAGTCTAATAATTTTTTGGAATTTAAATGCAGTGTTAGGGAATTTTCTTTTACAAGACATCACAAGACCTACAGGACGTGCAGAGAAAATGTACTTGAGATGCACACTCTCAGTAGGAACATGAGTGAAGAGAAGTTTGATAAGCCTAGAAAATAAACAAAAAAGGGTTAGGCTCCTTCCAATGTGACCTCTTTCCTCAATGTGCGACTTTCTTTGTGCTGTGGTATAAAGTTTGAAAGTTTAGGCAGATGCTTGTGACTGGGATGATTGAGTTAAAGTGCGAAAAATTTCAGTTTAATCTGTACTGAGGGCAAGATACAAGAAAAGATTACCCAGGACAGAGCTCAGAGGGAAAAATCTGTTGAACAGCAACTGTTGTAGTCCAGTTTCTAGTGGATATAAGTTTGGGGACATAAATTTGACAGGGAGAATCACATGTCTTCCATTCACCTATTCACAAACATGCATTTTACAGACATAATCCTATTTAATACTCTAATCCCTGTTTTATAGATGAGAAAATTCAGGCTCGGAGAGGTTGGTGGCTTACAAAGATTATACAACAAGTAAGGTCTGGAGCTGAAATCAAACCAACACTCCAGGGTCCACATTCCCACCCACTGTTCCAGTTTTATAAAAATTTCTACCTTTTGCACATCGCTTTCCATATTCCATACCAGATAAATACTATAAATAATATCTATGTTATTATTTATGGTTATGCTTTTTCATTAAATTAGGTCCCTATTACTTTCAAATAAAGTTATTTTAAGGGAATGTTATGCTTCTACCATAAATTGAAGATGAATAACCTTCTTTTAGAAGAAGGTACACCATAAAACAATTTAATCACTAAGTCAAGGGCTGATCATCAGTGGACTTAACATCTTCTTGAATGTCATAATGGTATATGAGTCACACTTCAGGGACATGCTGGGACTCCACACTGCTTCTTTATGACCTGTACAAAAATTCTTTCTCCACCGTCCAGCACATTTTTTTAACAAACAAGTGCACACAAAGCATTGGATTAAGTGTGATGGAGGACATAAAGATGTGTCCCACTTTTAAGGAAATGACCCTCTTGCAATTGTGTTCATTGTAATGGGATTTTACCTGTACAGGTGAATGCCCTTATTTTATACAATAAAATAGAAAAAAATGCTTAAAGAAATATGATCACATTGCTGATGTTCTTCTGGTTTTCTTTAACTCTCTTTAGCTCTGGAGAATCAGAAATGTCTATTGCACGTTTAATTTCTTCTTTGTATTTTACCTGCATAATTTATAAGAATATAATGTTAATTTTATTCAACACGAGGCTTACAAAATAGTTAAGAATTCTTAATTTGTAACTATTGCATAATTAATCTTTTTTTTAATGCCAACGTTACTTTTCTTTCAATGGGAACACAATTTTTTTTAAATGTTATCTGATGTTTTGGGGATTCCTTTATCCTAAAGTGAAAATAAATCCACATCTATTCACCTATCCACCACTATAGGAGTTTTTTAATTAAAATAAGCAAAAGTTGCTTACGAAAATAAATTTCATCCTTAGGCAGATGCAAAGAAAGCCTTGGAGATTATCTTTAATAATAAAATAGTTTATTATTTGCTATCTGAGTAGTTTCTATCTATGAATATGTTAATTAAAACCTAACATATACGAGTATTTAAAGGCAAAAGGCAAATTGAGTGGGTCTTTGAGTCTTGGGAACACTGCTCGTCTGACGGAAAGCACACAAATCATCCAGAATAAGGAAAAAGAAAGTGACCACAATAAAAGAAGAGAAAAAGAGAAGGGGAGGGAAATGTACTAAAAGCTTAAACCGCTGTGTCCTGATCACTGTAAAAAAGGTCATTGTCAGAAAGTCAGGAAATGTCTTTGACCTGCACAATCACATTATGAAAAGCCCACCTACATTCTGGCATCCAGTTCCTTCAAAAGCTCCCTCTTCAAATTTATTTTGAGGAGGATCAACCAGACAAAATATAATACCAGCACGTGGTTATGCACGGGACAAGAAACAGCTCCTCAAATTTGTAAAACGATTAGTAATGCCATTATTTCAGGTGGTATTTTAATATGTCTAAAATTCATAAAAGATTGCATTTGAGAAAAAATACACACATACATATCAATATATATGGAAGCACAGGCTAGACTGAAGAGGCATATGCTGAAATTTAGCAAAGACTTAAATCTACACAAAACATGTTTCAGAAATCACTTTCTAAAACTTTTAAATGACTAAGGCTGACATCCACACTGACTGTCATAAAGAAACAGTATCTAAATATCTCAGATATCATCTAAGTCTCAGTAACCGTGGATTTTATATGAGTAACAATGCCAGTATTAGTCCAGACCCAAAACAGTTAAATTGAAAGTTCACCAAGACAGGCTACCTCTAAATAAAATTCAAAAATAGTTCTTAACACAGAGAGCTAATAGCAAAAAGGCTTGTACTCTGGAAGTGGAAAATGTCGAGATCTTTAAATGTTAGCGAATCATATCTTGGTTTGACAGATCTAGAGAATCTTGAAAGGGCAACTTTCCATTTGAATACTAAGCAAGAGTTTATGGCCCAAACTCACAAAGATACAAAACTACGCATTTATTGTTTGCTAGAAGAGGCTGTGGGATGCTGGGAGAAGCAGCGATATACTGTACTGCTTTGTGTGATTTTCCTCGGGTGAGAAGCTAAACGTGATTAAAGATGAACATTTTTGTTTTTCATACAACTCTAAACTAATCAAAATGTTACAGTCGTTTCACTGTAGGCTATAGAATTGCACACTACAGAACATTTATAACATTACATTACAGTGCATTGATGAGTACATTTCAAATAGTATCATTTGAAAGTGAAGGAAACAAACATTTTATACTTTTCTCCCAATCTAATTTCTCTAACAGACTAGAGAGAGCTGCCTGATGTGGGCTCTCGCCACGGTGGATCAGAACCACATATTCATACATTCTCATCCACACCCCGAGCCTAGGTCCTTCTTACACTCACTCTGGGAGATGGTTTCACTCATGCTACAGAGATCTCATTGCTCCAGTATTCTGCAGATTATTCTGTAATTTCATTTTGAGGTATGTTTTCCTGCAGCATTACCTTGCCTCTCCTACTCTTTCCCCCACAAATGCCAGCACATGCTCATAGGCTCATAGTCAGCCACAGATGAATCTAATCAAGGCAGTTCTACTTTGATTACTTAAAGAAAAATTCTGGAAGTTACTGCCTCCAAGGATGAAGGTGGAGAAATAAGTCAGGAAAGGGGAACTAAGGGAAGAGTCCTTTTTACTTCCTCAACAAGAAATTAAACAGTCGACCCTCCGTATCTGTGGGTTTCACATCTGTGAATTCAACCAACTTTGAATCAAAGATATTCAGGAAAATAAAATTCCACAATGTTCCAAAAAGCATAATTTGAATTTGCCATGTGATGAGTACTAACTTGAATCCATGCAAATGAAAAGATGTGTAGGCATTGGTATTATAAGTAATCTTATAAGAAATCTATTAGGTATTACGAGTAACCTAGAGATGATTTAAAGTATATGGAAGTATATAGGTTATATGCAAATATTATGTCATTTTATATCAGGGTCTTGAGCATCCACAGATTTTGGTGTTCATGAGGGAGGTTCTGGAACCAATCCCCCACAGATACCAAGGGACAACTGTACACTAAATGTATGTGGAAGAATACCTGTTGGTAAGGACAACAGTTATCCATTGTAAATGTCAAGCACTAAATGGAAAAAATTTTAACCCATAACATTAAGCACCTCCTCTACCTTGCCCCAGTCCAAAGGTAATTGGAGGGTAAGTTATTTTACAGTTTGTAGTGATGGTGTGTGCTTTTGTTTCCCAGAAGTACAAGGTTATGGGGCTAGAAACCAGAAATATAGACAGAAATGTATCTGAAAGAAAATACAGAAATGTGACTGACATGGGGTAAAAATGAACTGGGTATTTTATTTTTAAAATCTCAACCTTCAGGGCTGGCTAGTTAGCTCAGCTGGATAGAGCATGGTGCTAATAACACCAAGGTCCCGGATTCGATCCCTGTACCAGCCAGCCATCAAGTAAAATAAAATAAAATAAAAACCTTCATTTAAGCCACCAAATAAATGTTCGGGGGCCTTTAATCATCATATCAGGGTAAAATTTCTTTCCTCCAAGTTGTGAAAAATGTATTCTTTCTCTGCAAATGTATCCTTCCTCTGCAAAATTGAATACAGTTACAATTCTGTTTAAAAAGATGAAATCTACTCTGAGACTTCATTAAAGTGATCTTTCTCCTTTTCACAATGATATATCAAAATGAAACACTGCTTTAGATTCAAGGGGAACAAGGCTACGGTTTTCATTCTGAAAGATCTTTGATATTTGACGAATAGCATTTCAATAATGTGAAGAACAAAAGGAAAAAGCAGCCAGTTGAGTAAAGAATGAAAAACACTTATCTAGCTTCTGTTTCCTTTTGGAAAGGATAATTAATGCTGTAGAGAACTTACTGAACTAATGTTCTGCTGATTTTTCTTCACTCGTTCAATCTCTGGAGTATTTTTTATTGCTGTGCCAGCTCCTACTCCTTTCTTATAAAATACCTTTATTATAAGAGAAGGAAAAGAATAAATATAAGCTTATTCGAAGTCAAGTCTTAGATTTGATTCTCATACAAGAAAGACTATTTCTCAGGGTTTATAGAAATGTGAATACAGCCTCTATTCATAAGTATCAACATTATATGAATCAAGTAAATAATCCATTATGATAATAAATGCCCAACTTTGGTTTCCCATCTCATAATCTTACAAGTAACCCTCTCATATCTGTTTAGGGCATGACTGGTACCTTAGATGGCTGCAGATTGTTTGCTTTAAAGAACATAAATCGGCAAACTAGAGTTCCCCTTCTTCAAATACAAATATATGCCACAAGTATATTTGAGAAAAATCAAAGCACATATTCCAAAAACTCACTAAGCAGTTATCACGTAATTCAAAAACAGCATGAAATTTTAGCAACTGTCATTCTCTAAATGCAAAGATTCCCTCATTCTCTTCGAAGAAAATATTAGCTGTATCATCCACATTAATTCGAAGTCTGTTTCCCTCATCCTCCACCTTTTTGTCAGCCTTCCCACGCATTTCTCCACTCCTACCAACATCTACCGCTTCCAAACACAGAGCAAAACAAAAAACAAAGCACTCTACAGAAAAGCATAGCAACGATGAGAACGGCAGAAGAGGGCAGAATTACTCGCTCTCATTACTGAGTCTCATGCCTGGCTTAGCTTCAGCGCAGCCGTATTGAGTGGATTTCTACCTTTCCTCCCCTTTTCCCTTTCTTCTCTGGGAACTGAGCTTCCTCTCCTGGGAAGGGGTAAACATGACCGCTATCATCAAAGCAACGTCCTGTGGGCTGCGTTTAGCAAGCTTTGGGCTGGAATGCTTTGTACTGAGATAGTGGCTAATCAGGAGCCCATGCCTTAACGGACCAGATGTTATTGGAACACAAGGGCTGTGTCACCTTGCATACCACTGATTTTGAAATTGCCCATTACTCTGTCAAAATCCTCCCTAAAAGTCTTATAAACCTCCTGCTTTCCCTGGTTCGGGGGAACTGATCTGGCTCAGTCTCCCCTCCACATTAGTGGAATAAAGCTTTTTGGCTGAAATAGCACCTGGCTCAGATCTCTCTCTCCCTTTTCTCCATCTCACTGAACCTAACACTCATGACATCTGGTCATGCAGTGGGCCCTAGCTGGGTGGGAGAGTATGGTAGGAGAGATAGTTCCCTCCAAAAGCTAGAAATCTGGACTACCAAGGAATCACATGAGTCAAGAACCAAACAGCCTCTTTCTCTGATCCTTCTAGAAGGACTTTGCCATTCTCAGCACAGCCTGGCTCTCCATGTGGAGACCTAGAGGCTCCACACCAGCACCCTGAGAGTTAGAGCTTGCCAATTAATTAGAAAAGAGAAAATATTACAGAAGTCCTCAACAGAATTTACATTTTGATGAGACATTTGCTTAAATGATTTAGCTAATTCTGCATTAAAATATTGGCTGTACAGTCAATTTTTATAATTTCAGAACAGAATTAAAGTTTATATATCCACTAAACATAGACCTAATCTCTTAATTAATGATGCTGATGCAATTCCTATTCTTCAAACTAAAGTTTAGGAAGTTTAGGAATCGGTTATGAACTAGTAAATCCCTCGATATATTATCAATGCAAATAATCAATGACTAGGAAGGAAATCATTTCATATGATTATTTGCATCTTCAAAGTAAAATCTGTGTGGAACCTTAAGACTTCTTTCCTGAATTAAATTTCATTTTTTTAAATAATCTAAAATTCTATTATGCAAGATTTTTTAAAATTATTAAAACATAATTGATTTTACATATTTGTGGGGTACAGAGGTGACTATCAGTAAATACTTGTGTACAATACTGATGATTAAATCAGGATAATTAGCATATTCATCATTACACAATGTAATCATTCTTTGTGGCCATTAACCAATTTCTCACTAACCCCTAAGTTAAATTTTAAAATTTGGTTAAAAACTGTCATTTGTACCAATGAGGAACATCTAAATTTATCATTACAAAATCATGATGAATTATCATTTGTAAGAATGTTTGGTACTCTTATCATGTTAAAGACAATAATATATTTGACAGAAAATTCAAGTAATGCAGCCAAAAAAAAAAAAAAATCAATGAAGAGTAAAAGGCCATTCCCTTCAGAACCTAAAGTTTCAAGAGGGTAACTGAAAAGAAATAATGGCTACTTACTGCACTAATGTTTTGCTGAGTTGTCTTAATTCTCTGAATTTCAGGGGTATCTGCCACAGTAGAATAGTTAGAAAGCATCTTCTCTGCTTCATCTTTATACTTCTTCTAAAAGCATAAATAATGAATATGAATCTGAAACTCGTGTGTGCAAGTGTGTGCACACGTGCACGTGTGTATGAAAGAAGCAGAAAGACAGACAGAGACAGAGAAAATGGAGAAAATGACACCACTTTCTGCAACTATGCCATATCACATGGCTCTAAATCACATCTTATAATTTGAAGCAGTTGTCATTGCTGCAACAGCAAACTAAAGGGAGTGTGCGTACAGATAAGCAAACAGTCCAGCAGAGCAGTCTCCTCTCCACTCAGGCTATGGCTCCCACCCTGCTCCATTCACTTTAGAGGGCTTGGTCTCTATGCCCCCTTAGTTTAGGATCTACTCTTTCTTCATGAGCAGTCCCAGCCCCTGTTCAAACGGCCCCATAGCTCCTGCAAGTAACCGTGCTCTCTACACCTCCTTTTTTTCATGCTTCTGATGCATGCTTTGCTTCCTACTTCAAGTAAACATATATTTGATTAAGGGAAAGGTATCAGTGTTTTTGTAGTTGAGATAAAAATCTCAATTTTCCATCCACTAAATGAACTATTAATAGCTGTAATATAACTTGGACCTTACCTTATACTAGTACAACATTACTTACTAGCTAATGGGTAGTGTTCTAAATACTTAACACTCATTAATTCGTTTAATCAACCTCACAAGCTGATACTATCATTATCTCCATCTTACAGATGGGGAAACTGAGGCACTAGGTAGTAAGTGTCAGAGATAGGATTTAAACAGATACTCTGACTCCAAAGTCTCATAAGCATTCCATTACAGTCTAAAAGTGATCAGAATCACTTAAAGTCAGATGTATTTTTGTGTCACACTCAAAAAAAAAAAAATCAGCACTTTCAAGTTATGGAAGAAAGTCTAGCAGCTTAGGCATCACTTTTCACTGGGAAGCCATTACTGTCAATACTTTTACTTCCGGGTAGTGCAAGTCATGGTTTGCAATATTGTATTTGTATGATTATTAGATTAGCCGGTGGCTCTCCGAGGCAAAACCATGTCTAGTTTTGTATGTTAATCGGTGCTCAGGAAGTGTCTGCTGAATGAATGAATGAGTTTGACATTCTTGATTTGAGAAAGCAGCTTTTCTCCACTGCCTGAAATGTCTGTTTGCCTGTTTTATATATTTACCTACGATTTTAGTTTAGCTGATAGAGCTAGAGGCAATGTCTCCACGTTCACCTACCATCATGGGGCACTGAGAACAGAAGAATGTGCACTCCAGGACAATACCAACTCTGTGTCACCTGAGGAGCCTGAGAACCAGACATGTCCTTTGACATTTGACTCTGCCATCTTGATCCATCCAATTTGAACGAATGGATATTTAGGCTCCTTATTTACATTTTAACCAGAATTTAAACAAATTTGGACAAGTTTTATTAAGAATTACTTTTAGCATAAACTCCATTAAGCAGATTTAATTCATTGGTCAATTTTCTATAACAGTTTTAATTTTTTCACTCCCTTTACTATTTCTTTCCATTGGGATTCATTCTTTTTCATATAAATTTTATAACAAAAATATTATTCAGTAATGAATGGTTTTGCCCAAGTCAGATTTTATAAATAACCTCTTCCATGAATATTTTCTTTTGTAGTCATAATTTCTCCCATATCTATTTTTTTTAGAAAATATTTGAACGTATATTTGGCAAATCTAAATTTTATCAAGAAAAATTAACCCTTCCCTTAATTTTTAGTTAATATTATATTTCACTTTATACCTTTCGCAGGTTTAGCCACTGCTAGTTTCATATGGAGCTGATTACTTTAATGATAATATTCACTATGAAATGGTTAAAAGACAAATTGTAATTATTTTTCTGTAGTCCAAGCAAAGAGCACTCAAGCCAAGTGTGCAATGCAGCCAAAACAAAGGGAAAAAAGGTCAAAATGTCTTGGACTCAAAACAAGGGGCCCCAGCAGAGGGGCTGTGGCACTCCATAAAGTCAGTCAGATTGAATCTACAACTCTGTCTCTTTAATTAGGGAAATTAATCAAGTTTGATCAATTGATTCTTAATTATAGAGTTACTGACTTTGAATGCAATACCCTCAGAAAGATAAAATCAACTACATTGTATACTGATAAATTGAAAAATTTTAAAAATATTTAAATAAATAAATAAATAACTCAAAGCATATCTGGGATATCCACGCTCACTTGCATTCCTTACCCTTTAATTTCATTTTCTAAGTCTTTCTTATACTGTTTCTAAAAGAACAGAATAGAATCTTAGAGCTTTGCTTAACCTTCAACAGCAATGTAAAGACATGTGTTTGAATATTAAAGCCATCCATGAGGAGATAACATTCATACTCTTTCTAAATGAAATTCATTGTGTTTGTTTTAAACTTCACATCCTGTTACTTTCTTACCTGGCTGGCCATCTCAGATGCTTTCTTGGCTCTCTGGACATCAACAGTGTCTGGGCTCACCTGCATTCCTTTCCCTTTAATTTCAGTCTCCAAATCTCTTTTATAGTCTTTCTGCAGAAAATGAAACATGCAGGTAGGGATCTACAATCATTTGAAAAACTGTGATGACATTTTGACATCAGAACTATGTCTTCTAGAATTAATTTGGACCCTTATTTCTTTTATTTCTGTTGAACAAGAGAATGTTTTAACTTGTTATAGGAACATGACTCGGAATGCCTTATTCACAAGTAATCAGGAGGCTTTTTTCTATTAACCTTAATTAAGAAAGAAAACAGAGATAGCCAAGGGGATAATTTTATATTTCAATATGATAAACTGGATAAATTATTGGTTAATAGATAACCCAGTTGATGAATATTGATCAAATGTGATTGTAGAATTGTTGCTTTTCACTTTATAGTGAATATTGTTGGTTGCTTTCCTAGAATCTGCCCCTTCTTTTTCCTTCACTGACTCCATAACTTGCTACTGACCAACTCACTGCTCCCCTATTCTGTACCATGCAGCTTGGGTGAGACTGGCTTAAATAAATTATTAGACCCATCCTTGGCCCAAGATGATTAGTTTAGGGATGGGCGCATTTCCTTTTCAGCATAAGATATCAGAAGAGACTTTCTCTTTTCTTCTGGTCATGAAGAAGGATCTAGCCCAGGGAACAGCTGTAAGCCTCTTTGAAACAGAAGAAAGCCTGCCTGAGAACTGAAAGATAGAAACTGAACAAAATCACATTACCTGAGTTCTAGATAAGCCATGCCTAAGAATGCCTCCACTGTTTGGTCAAGAGAACAATATATTATCTGCTTTTTTTTTAAAGCCAGATTGAGTTGGATTACCTGTTACAAAACAGTCATAATTACCCAGACATACATGTCTTAAGGGATTCTTGTCACATTTTTAAACTGACTGTAAAATTCAGCAAGCCGTACATTTACAATTGTGCATTTTCTACATGCATGCTATTCTTCAAAGAAAAATTTTATTTTCATAAAATTATTAACTATGTTCAATTAAATTTCCTCCAAAACAATTATTTCCTATGATGTTGACATACTCCAGATTTGTAGATTCTCTACTACCAAGTAAATGCTGCTTCGCTTATTTGTGGTATTCCAAATTTAGATAAACTGTAAACAAAAATCTCAGTCTCAGATTAACAGTATATATTCTCCCTATTTTCTACTCACAGCCCAGCCTGTTTTTACTGACGGATTCTTAGTTTTACTTTTCTAAACAAAAATTCAAGTAACAACTTTTAACTTTCAAAATAATAAAATTAAATTATTATTTTCTGTAAAAAGCTAGCTGTGTCTGTAAAAAACTGTCTGTTTTTAGTAAACTTGTTTAAAGCCCCAAAACATTTCATTTGAAGGACAATTACAGAAACTGAGGCCCTGATTACAGTCACCAAGGTCCCAGAGTAGAAGAATGTTACTTAATTTTCCAATATGAATTTTCAAATCTAAAAATGTTCTAAAGCAGGTAAATAGACTACTTAAGACACTAGTTGTACCAGTTATTTGTTATTACTACATAAGAAAATACCTCCAAACTCAGAAGGTTGAGCACAACAACATATGGCATCCACATAGCAAGAGGGCAAACCCCCAATGCACAGGTGCACTTAAACCTCTGCCTGAGTCACAGTTGCTAATGTCCCATTGGCTAAAGAAAGCCACATGGTCAAGCCCATAGACACAAGAAGGTTTGACTATTGGGGGTCATTAGTATGATACACCACATTGACTTTACTTGAGAAATGAACTTTGGATATTAAAAATAAACTATGGCAAAGTCCCAAACTTTGGTTGAAAAGGATTTGAGAGCCTGTCAATTTGACAAAATGGAATATGTCCCTGATTATATGCAAATGAGACATTTGGATTACAAAGATAATAGCATCACCAGAATTGGTTTGGGCTACATGGAAACCATAATAGAGCTGATCCCCTAGGCCTATTTTCCCCCTCGTTTCTCAATCATTAGACTTGCACCATTTTTCCTAGTATGCAGTCCCAAAGAACACAGAGAAATCCAAATCAGCATATTGTTGAATAAACAAATCTATTAACATACTAATGAAAGACCTGAAAACTAAAACATGCTGGCTTCACATAAACAGGATACATCTTAGAAGCCTGCTCTTAGACAAAAGAGTGAAATACAAAATAACTGTTCTTTCCACATTCCTTTCTCCAGGGAAAGTATGCTTTCCATTGGCTTCAACTTGAACTCCCCAGTACCTTGAACTAACACTGAACATAACCTCCTCCACAGAATAAGAAAAATTTCAGAGACCTATAAGTAGTAATTTGATAAATGCTGGGTATAGCTAATCACTTGCAAACCCAGGGAGACCACCATACTGTAAGAAAGATCTGTTCAATCTAAGAAATGAATAACAAGAAAGAGCCAACCATGCAAAGACCAGGGAAAGGAGTTCAGGAACACAACGCAGCTGAAAGAGATCCTAAGACCTGTGCAGGTGCAATTGGGGCCTCTGGGACTAGATCATACTGTGCAGGAGAAGGGTGCAGGAAAAGGACAGGCACACTGGGGCCCATTTGTGAAGTGGGGCTTTGAACACCAGAGCAAGGAATATGGATTTATGCTGGACATGACTGGAAACCGATAGAGAGTTTCAAGTGAGGAGAGTAGCATACTTCCATTTAATTCTTCAAGGATTTATTCTGGCTGCTGGGTTGGGAATGTATATTGAGGGCATAATGAGAGCAGAATTCTGACTAGGAAGCTCCAATAATGACCCAGGTGTCAGAGATGGTAGGGTGGGGAGAAGCAGATGGCTTTAGAACATTTAGAACCATTATGCGGATGGAGTCTATAAAACTTGCTGACGAGAGGAATCAAAGTGACTTCTATGATTTTGCTGCAGCGGGCGGGGGACAGCAGGGAGCTAACCTAAGGGAAAACGTACAGTTCTGGTTTGGGTATGCAAAGTTGAGATGCTGTTATACATTTTCCATGTGGACAACAGAGGGCAAACAGTTACATCTTCATAACCATGTACAGGACACACTTCTTCTATAAGAATGAGGTAGAACTATATACGTAAAGTAATGTGGAAAAGAATCCATGGTATTAAGTGAAAAAACAAACACAGAACAAAGTTTATGGTATGAAGGCATTTAAGTTCCTTTCTTAAGTTTATGTGTGTACAAGTGTATGTTTACCTATTTATACATAAAAATAGATCTGGAAGGCTCTACAACAAGCATAACAATGGCTATCTGTCAGGAGGAAAATGGAACTAGGGGAGAGGTTAAAGGGGTTTTCAAGTCACTGTTCTCCACACTTCCGCTGCCCACCTCTGGCTGCCAATGGAACCCTTATTTGGTCAGGAATTCTATGCCATTCCCAGTCCCTTTGTCTAAACCAATCATGGCAACCCCATTTCCCTGGCCAATGCCTAACCCTGGGCATGTGGGTTCAACAGCAGTAACTCCTATGGCAGTTAATCAACTACCTCTAGCCTTCCAGATTTCCTGAGTGAGAGTCAATCCTGAGTCAGCTCTTCCTAACTGCAAAGGTCACATAATAGCTCTCAGAGTGAAGCCCCACCGAAGTCCCCACCTAACCAGCCTTGAGATAAATGAGCAGTACCCCTTAACCTGCACCCGAACTTTCTCCTCACATTTCCTTCTAACAAAATCACCTCATCCCAAATACTCTTCATTCCAGTGATCCTTTTATATTTTTGGAATTGCTGGGGAAGTTCAAGAGGTGTGGAGCCAATTCTGGGTATTTCCTTTAAAAAACTACACATATGGTCTATCTCCTACAACTTTGTTATGTGATATCTATCCTACTGTAGCATCTAAGACAAAACCACTAAGTTAATATCCTGCTGTTACACGTGTTCCATGAAGAGGAAAATTGCGTTCGATGAATGAACGTGGTCATTCAGGATATATAATACCTCAACCCAAAATGCTGACTGTGTAGAAATTTCAGGCACTGATGAAGTCAACAAAGGATATTTTAACAACACGCAGTCACACAGAAATGCCTATTGTTCTTATGTTAGAAACTTGAAATGATTTTCAAGTTCTGCTCAGAAAGTTGAAAACACAGATCTGCCAAAAAAGCACATAATCCAATCCATTCTTTAAAAAAAAACCTATGAAAACATTTGTCATAGCCTAGATTAACATGAAATTTATTGTACTACAGAATAAGGTGGGCAGGAATGTGTGCGTATGTACGTATGTGATCTATTAAAATGCCTTTCCCCAAGTTTCCTCTTATGTATTTAAAGGATATGAACAAAGTAAAAACTGTAAATTTTCAGACAGCATATGATTTGGAATGGTTTCCATTCCAAACTGTTAAACGAGCCACAAAACTTTGAGAAACTCCATGTACTAATCAAGTTGCTTATATGATTTGTTAAGTTCCACAGTATGAGTTCCAAGGTCCGCATCATTCATTCTACCAACCTCACGAGCTAGCTCTGCAGCCTTTTTGGCACACTGTATTTCAGGGGTGTCCATGCCAACTTGCATTCCCTTCCCTTTAATTTTTGACTCCAGGTCTTTCTTGTATTCTTTCTGTAAAAGGCAACATTTTACAACATTCAGACACTCAGTGGGCAAACATGTATCAGTAGTCACTGACTCCAAAAAGTAGCTAAAAATACTAAAAAAGAGAGAGAAAGCACAGCTTTCTTTGTACTATGAATGATCGCCTAGAACTAAATGTTCCGAACTTCTTAGAACTACAGTCACTATTCTCAATGAAGAAGACTATATGAAGCTCTAAAGATTTTTAGCATAAAAAGCAATTCCCAGGTGAGAATCTTTACTGACAACTATCTTGGGGGAATAGGGAGGTGGGTGTACATGAATTGATGTAGAAAGAAGACTGACTTTGAGGCCAGAGCACTCAGCAGCTATGGGACAATGGCAACGTGTCTTAACATGTCTGGTTTCCTCATCTGCAAAATGGGGATAATAACACCTCCATGCAGGAGCCACTGTGAGCATCAATGAGACAGCACATGGCAGAGAGCCCAACACAGAGGAGTGCTCAGTAACTGTCCCCTACACCAGTCCGTCCTCATTCCTGTCCCCTACACCAGTCCGTCCTTCTCTTAATATGGCCTGACTTTCTGCAGATCCTGCTCCCTGCCATTTAACTGCATCTGGCTGGACCCTGCCACTGAGAGTTTAAAACAATTTTTCCAAGTATTATCGAGAATTGATTACAAGATTGACCTCTGAACATGGATTGGACATGTCATCACTACAAAAGAATTTGTAGAAAACTGCTAGTGCAGGGGTCATGTGATGACAATGTTAGCCAAAGACCTCACAGTGGACATCTGCTGTTTGTGCCTGACCAGCATCCCTTTCTCCTTCTTCTAGCCAAAATCTCCACAATTTCCTTTTGGGAAAATACCTCTGATTCCTCTCAATCCATACACATTGGGTGGATTAATTTCTATCACCTCCCTACTCCCACATATATTTTTAATTCTACTAAAATGCTTTTTAAATGTTTCCTTTAATTTATTTAAAGAACATGTATATAGCCAAGATTAATGTAGATTTTTTTAAAAAACCTAAAAATTATGAATATTGTACACTTCAGACATTGTCACACTACATAGGAAGTTAACAAAACAAATGGGTGACCATGAGAGGCCAGCCAACACATCACACTCCCCCCACCCCAGATACAATGACTGGGTCAAGTGTTAGGACAAAGGCTGATCCTGGGAAAGTCAGTCTAAGACCTGAGTTGGAATTATTAAAAAAAAAGATTCTCCCTGGTATTACTGGCCAGAGATACAAGTTATCTTATTGTTAAGTTATCCACATGGAGACAGACTCCCAAGAGGGAAACCAAAAGAGAACATACCAGAACCAAGTGACAAAAGAAGAGAGACATCACTGGAATTCCAACTTGAAGGGACCTTGATCTTTTCTGTTCCATGAGCTAAAACATTTCCTTTGTTGCTGAACACAGTTTAAGTTGGGTTTCTATCATTTACAACCTAATAGGGTTATTATCAGCAGCAGCCTCACCACAGTTTATTAAAACATGGGGACAAAGCTTTAAGCTTTTTCACTCCTAAATTGAGCTAGATTCTCCTCAAAGCACAGTGCCATGAGATGATACCAAAGTAATGACATAATACAAGGATTAAAGGACTGATAGCTCTTCGGAGACATTTTATGCCTTCTTCTAAAATTCACGCAAAGTGAGCAGCAGCAATCTTCGTTGGTAGAGAAGTTTAAGTAGGCTCTTTGGCAGCCAAAGCCAGAACTGGGAGAGTCAGTGGGGTTATGAGCAAGAAAGCAGGTGAACTTTTAATTCCAGTTCCTGATTGATCATGATAACACACCTCCCTAATCTTCTACTTTTACTTGCTTAAAAGATGAAGTAACATCTCATAAGACTATTTTGGTTTATTGTATAGATTTTCTCTAAAATGGGGAAATGTAGGCATCAATTATTTTTAAATTCACTGTCCAGAAAGACTACTAGGATGTAACTGCTTATAATCATCTCCACATAAAAGTGGTGAGATGTATATAATACTTGGGAAAGATTTACAGATAAGGAAATCAGCCGAACATTCATACATTCTAAATTGCGAAATAAATATACTCACTTCACTAGCCATTTCAGAAGCTCGTTTTGCTCTTTGAATATCAAGAACTTCTGAATTCAGTTCCATTCCTTTCCCCTTTATTTCATTTTCCAAATCTTTTTTATATTCTTTCTATAAGACAAGAATATTACAATTCAAAACTTACCAGGAATCACTTTAATTGATGTGTGTTTTACATGTTTTCTAGAGACCACAGAAAGGAGAATATATTACTATTCATGCTTATTTCCTACAGACACTTCATTGTCTTCTCTATCAACTTCAGAGTGGCTTCCAATATTAACAGTTTTTTCCCTTTCATACTTACTCTCATTATGTCTTGGTACCATAGTGGATTTTTAAAAAAGATCTCTTCCCAATAAGTTCTGGTGTTCTAGGCGGACTATAACTAATAATACTGTATTGTATATTTCTAAATAGCTAGAAAAGAGGATCTCAAATATAATCAACACAAAGAAAAGATAAATGCTTAGGTGATGAATGTGCTATCTACCCAAAGTGAATCATTGTGCCATATATGTATGTATTAAAACAACACACTGTACCCCACAAATGCATACAATTAAAATATATATAAATGATGTAGTCTCTTTAAACAGTGAGAAAGATCTTAAGAATACATGCTTATTATTATTTGGACTATTTTTTGAATACTTTCTGTAAAATATGAATTACCAAAAGAGCATAGTGGAAAAAGAATAGAAAATTTCAAAATCAAAAGAATTGATGTAGCAAAGTTAAAATTAAAAAAAAGTTTCCATTTTATTCAGATTTGTAAAACCAAATAATTTCCTACAGATTGATAATATATGGTTTGAATTTCATCTGTTTTAATGTCATATTTTTAGTAGATCCAAATGCCTCATATGAATACTTATATATAACTTGTTTTTCTATGCTAATGAATTGCTTGTTTTCTTATTTAATGGAATTATGAAAACAATAAATATCTCATCCCCATTCAACTAAGTTGCATTTATGACTAACTTGCCAGACAAAAGATGAAGAAATGAGAAGAAATCAGGTTCTAGTTAATTCTAAGGTTAATTTCATGCTATTTCCCTTCGTCCAGTATAATTAAATTAGCATGTCCTCTGCTCAACTAATAGCTTTCAAGATATTGTAATGGCCTGTGTGTAATTTTGGAAAGACCTCTGAGTCAAATGACCCTGGAAAAAGTTACACAGCTCTTTCACTTATCCATTTGAGTGAACTTCTGGAGAACTTTAAGTAACTTAGCTTTGATTTCCACCTTGGCAAATGAAAATAAAAACACTTGTTCTACCAATGTCAAAGGGCAATGGGGAGAATTAAATAAAATAAAGTACAATATGATACTTTGAACACGTGAAATTGGCAATATAAATGAAAATAAACATAAAGGAATGCAAAGTCCATTTGAAGCTAAATGCTTACACTCAGAAAGGAAAATTATAATTTCATTAAGTCACCAAGAGTCCTTTTTTCAAATTAGACATCTGTATAACTTATTTGTTCAAGTTAAACTTTTTTAAATTTTTAAATTTTTTATTTTATTATAAATTGACAATTTATGGTTGTATATATTTGTGCAGTACAAAGTGTTGTTATGATTTATGAACACAATGTGGAATAACTAAATCAAGCCAATTAGTATATCCAACACCTCAAATACTTAATCACTTTTTGTGGTGAGAACTTTTGAAATTTACCCTTTTAGCAATTTGAAAACGCACAATATTATTAACTCTATTCACCACACTGTGCAATGGTTCTCAAAATAAACTTATTCCTCTAACTGAGATTTTGTACCCTTTGGCTAACATCTCCCTATACCCCTCACCCCCAAACCTCTGCTCTCCCAAACCATTCTACTCTCTGCTTCTGTGAGTGTGATTGTTTTAGATTCCATATTCAGTGTTTGGCTTATTCTGTGCCTGGCTTATTTCACTTAGCAACATAGTTGCTATGGACTAAATGTTTGTGTCCCCCCAAAACTCATATGTTGAGGCCTTATACTCCAGGGTAATGGTATTTAAAGGTGGGGTCTTTGGGAGGTAATTAGGTTTATATAAGGTTCTGAGAGCCCCCATGATGAGATTAATGTCTCTTTAGAAAGAGGAAGAGAGACCATAGTTCTCTCTCTCTCCCTCCACTGTGAGGACACAGAGAGAAGGCAGCCGTCTGCAAGCCAGGAAGAGGGCCCTCATCAGGAAATGAATCTGCTGGCATCTTTATCTTGGACTTCCCAGTCTCCAGAACTTTGGGAATTATCTGTTGTCAATAAGTCTAAGACTCACTCCAAAAGAGAAACAAAAGAAAAAGGCAATGGCATGTTTTAGGTCATTCATGGATCTCAAAATAGATCTCACATTCTTATTTGTATATAACTGATAAAAAGGTTCCCCTTTAAAAATTTTATGTAAATAGTGCATATTTTTAAAATAGAAGACAACAATAGTATAAAGTTGTCATTTGAGTAGCCCATAAGTTCAAAAATTTTTATAGGAACCAGAAGTGGGAAAAGATAGCATAGCAAGAGAACTCTTACAGAAATGATATGCCTATTTCAATACAACATACATTACAGAAGTGAATAACATTAAATTTCTAAAACCATATAGGTAATTATGCTCTATTTTATTTCACTGGTTTAGGACATTTCTTTCAGGAATAGGATCTTCAGTTCAAAAATTCAGGATAAAATGGAATCCCACTTTAATATATATTCATGGAATATAAAGTTCATTTATATGATACATATTCCATATTATACTATATATATATTCTAGTAATACTTACTGATCGAAATATTTAATAAAGGGAACACTTTCCCTTATTATAAAGAGAATCATTTTTAAAAAGAAAAGACAAACTTTAAAGGGATGGACTCTGAGCATAATATTTTTAATTGTTATATTTTAGGACCTTATGTTCAACAAATTTAATATATTAATTGTGAGCTAAAATGCAGGGGAGAAATCCTGTGGAGAATGACATGAAAAGTAGATGTGAGTTCCTCTGTTCTCTATACTAAATATATTATTTTTTCCCTACTTAGAACTCAACCTCCTTATAAATAATGTACCATTTACCCAGACCTTCACATGTAAGCACCTATTTCTGATATCAAATGTAAAGAAAATCTTGCAGAGAAGCTACAGAAAAAGTTGCTTCTAATACATGCTTTCATAATAACTAAATTTAACAAAAATCAAGCATGCCCCACCCACATACAAAATATTTTTTTAAACTAACTGCTATAAAGCTAAAAACCTATTTATAGAGCTTCTGAGCTATAACCAAAACACAAAATCAAAATATTTTTCAAGTTTTCCCAGGAAATCTAGGTAATTTCTTCCCTCAACCTTAAGCAGAAATGTTAACACACACTTTCCTGTTTTTAATAAAAATGCAAAACTTTATTAGTAAAAGTGAAAGTGAGGAAAAGAGTAACGGATTAAAATCTCCACCACCGGATTAGTAGAGAGACGTTAAGCAAATATTTCCTGGGTTATTTCTTTACTTTTCTTTCATGATATTTCACAGTAAATAGCAAGCTCATACCTCCCTCAGAAGGTTGGTGATGTACTTTACATGTAAAAATTCTGGAGTCTTGTCTAAATCCAGTGGTGACCTTCCTTTAATCTCCTTCTCAAAATCTTCTCTGTAAACTTTCTGTTAAATAAAACCACATAATTTTAAATTTAGGAAATATCTGCAACTGTTGAAAAGATATTAGAACAAGAGTTCCCAGAACAAAACTGTTGTTTTCTTATATGATGTTACCACCTCAGGGTCATCGTCTCAACAGGAAAATAAGTCCAACTTAATCATAAATTTTAGAATCTACCAAAGAAAAGCAGAACCAAGTATCATCTCCCTTTGGTAAATCATTCTGAGTGAGGCTGCTTAACATTTTACTCGTCTGTAATTAAACATCAGCCCATTTTAGGAAAGGAACTAATAAGATTACTATTTGATTGGATCACCTAATTAACTTTCTCAAAAGTGAGTGGCTCCATCCACTGGAAGAAAATCAGGGGATTTTGGGTGGGGTGTGGTGTTATCCTTTAATGACTTTGGCATTGGGAATATTTCTCTACCGTCTATGGAGTTTGATATGAACCAAGTTACACTGTGAGGAGAATCTGATCTTGAACCTAATTAATCTTTCTTTAGGTAAAAGTTCACAACAAGAAATGAAATGAGGATGCTCACAGTGATTGTGGGGTCCTAGGTCCTTACCACCACCTGCCCCTTTGACATTTCCTGCCATCCTTCAGCTATGATTCTCTATATCCTAGCATTTGATCTATGCATTTGAAAATCAGTGGTAACGCATGCTTTATGACCATAAAGACAGTCTCTCTAAATAACAAAAAATATCCATCCAAGTGAAATATTTACCAAACAAGGGCCCAGATTTTATCAGCCAAATCTTTTACTTGAATTGCATCCTGAAGTTGATAAAAATAAGCACATTCTGCATGAGATTTTTAATGATGCAAAATGAGAAGCTATTTCCAGATTCATTATATATTTATCACAGAGATAAGTAATTGCGTAAAGGAAATAATTCTCCCAACCATGAGGGAGAATAAGAGAGGCATGTTGTCCTTATTTAGCATTTGTGTTACATACAGTTATTTAATAAATAAGGTGTGTACAGCCACAAGGAAAGGCCAACATGGGTGTTCTGTAAATCTAACAAAGCTAATTAAGAAGTTGCATTGAGAACATTCCAAACTAAAGAACTATAGTTACACCAAGAACAATGGTGAGAAACTGTCTTCTTTATGTGGAACTAATTGAGATAATATGGTTAAAAGGCTGAACCTAAGGCATTTCCAGGCCAATAAGGACTCTGTGAATGGTGAAATATAAATATGTGTATGCATTCGTTTATTTATATCAGTTATTTTACTTCAAAAAGCTCTTCTCCTCTGAAAAAAATTATTTTACTGAAGTAAGTCATTAAGGAAGGTTGATTATGACTAGAATCAGCCAATATACAAGTGTACTTCAAAAAGTTCATGGAAAGATTTGTATTATCTTTTAATTCTATTTTTCCCTGAACTTTTTGAAGTGCTCTTGTATAGTTAAAAAAAAAAAATCAGAAAACCTTCAATATGCTTTTTGTGAGGGAAGCTATATTTGTGAAATAAGACAAAGACATTTTCAAAGCCAGATTTAGAGATTCCTTTTAGAAAACACACTAATTAACCCTATGTCTGGTATTAGAAGATAGTAAGATAAGAATAGCCCATAGCAAAGGCATTAGTGGCTTTTCCTGAGATCATAAATACTTAGCTTTGCCCGTAGGAGGCTCAATCAAGAAATTCATAGTTAAGCTGTCTCTTAAGGAGTAAACATCATCTCTAAGACGGATGGTTCTCTCTGTATTTATTTCATTAGTCCTATATTTAAATATTTAAAGATATTTTTCACATCAAACTTTGTCTGACTCATATTTTTATATACTTTAATTTCTAGCTTTTAGAGTATAAATCCAGTCCAAGGACATTTTTTCTTTTTTCTTTTTTTTTCTAGGGTATGGGGTGCTGGCTGGTACAGGGATCCGAATCTGAACCATAGATCTTAGTGTTCCAACACTATGCTCTAACCAACTGAGCTAACCAGCCAACCTGCAAGATATTTTCTATTGGAAGATTTTACTCTCCTCAAGCCCTAATGAGCAGGGACATAATTCCTGACCCTAAAAAATTTAATAGTCAGTGGCCATAATTAAAGGAAAAACATGTCTTACTTGGCAGGAATGAGAGAATAATTTGGGGGAGGAAAAGAGTGACTGTCATAAGAAGCTAAAATTCCAAATCATAAATTACCATCATTTCTAAAACAGAAACATGGTATTAGAATACATGTACCATGAATTGCAAGTGTCAGGATTTGCTGGTGAGAGGACAGTTAACTAGAGTAGGAAGAACATTAAGGAGCATGGCACCAGAATGATGAAAGGGTCCTCACTATGAATGTTTCTGTGGCTGAAAATCAAATAAGAGAGGAAGAGGTGGAGGGGTGGGCAGAGGAGGATAGAAGGAAGGGGAGAGAAGGACAAGCCCTAAATGCTGATGCCACCCGCCAGAGGTTGTTTTCAGAAAAATGAAGTGATTTTTGATCCCTGTGTCTATTAGTGAAAATTTAACAAATTCATGTAGTCTTAAACTTCTAGAAAACCCACTAAGTGAAAGCCCCAGGACAACTCCCAAAAGTGGAAACATTTCTCTGGGCTGTGGGTTAGTGACAACAGCTACATTATTCCTACAAAACAAGGAAATTCATTGGAAAACTGACTCTAGCCCACCCAAAAAGTACCACTGCAATGGACGATGATAAAATGATGTAAAGGATATGCAAAAAACTTTATATGCTGTTACCTATAAATGCAGAAAAGTTATTCTAGTAAAATTCATTCCATTAAATGTAAGTTTTTGTAGGGCTTCTAAACTTGGTCAAATCTACCAGTTCTGCCAATTCAATTAAAATAAACACCTAAGTTAGTCAAAATAGTTACCTGACATTGTTTTAGTCAAATTTCCCTTTATTGGCTTAAGAAAACATGAAGAATACAAATAATTCTTTTTTCCTCTGTTGTTTGTAGAAGAAATTAAGCAACTTTGACTATTCTACAAGCCATAGTAATATCTGAGTATCTTTTTCCAAGAAGATGGATTATAACATTTTGATAAATAGTATACATACTGCTTACAAAATTCCTAAAATAGTTTTTTTTTTTTTTGTCCATAAGTTACCATTTCTCCTTGTTTTGATGTTTCTGATTGGGCAACAGAAAAGATCCTGTCCGTTGAGTATGCCTAACATGAAGCACAGGGTTGTAATTGGCTCATACTACAGCCCACTATTTATGCCCCTTGGAAGTAATCACTCCATTATACCTAGAGAATTTAGATATTGGCTACAGACAAAACCTTGTCTGAGTCTGGTCCCCAAAAAAGGGGGAAAAAAAACAGAAGAAGTCTCACTGGGACAGAGAAAAACCAGTGTGGGGAATATATGATGTGACTTAGCATTATCTTAGGATAATAAGTGGATATGTAGAAAAAGTCTTACTTAAAATTGAAAGAAAAAAAAAGAATCAATTAAATAAGCTGACAGAGAAAAGGGAGTCATTCATAACTTTGACCCACTCCTAACATGTTGGCATTTACTAGATACATAATTTTATTTAAGACAATTAGTTTCAGTGAATATGTTATAAATCTAGGGATAATATCTTCCTAGCATCATTACTTTGAGAATTTAATGAGCTGATATATATAAGGCACTTAGCTTATGACCTAGCACAGAGCATTTAATAAACGTTAGTTCTGCTGTCATTGCAAAAATACATATAAACAAATCAAGCAGCTCTTCATTTCCTTTTGACTTTTTACGTACTCATCGTAGTTTTACATTGACACAATCTGAAAGCATCAATTACACAATCATGGAATATTAGGGCTGAGGGGGCATTAAGAGCTCATCAGGCTTGATATACATATCTGCCAAATGAGAAAAACTAAGGACCAGACAAACTCAATGATCTGGGTGAGATCCTGAGAGTGGTTGGCTGGGTCTAAATGCAGGTCCGTGAATCTGCCCAGAGCAGTGCTCTTTCTTCTAGACCCACCAAACATTCTGAGTCACTTTACTGGTTCCCTTCAAATGATACAATATCAACTATATGTACATAAAACAACTGATAACACACCAAGTGACCCACCTCACTTTGCATCTTTTGAGCCTCTTTGGAAGCTTGATATGATGGTGTCTCAACAAATTCAAGCATTGACTTTCCCTTATTTTTCTCATATTCTTCTTTGTATTTAACCTTCATTGAAAAAAAGTGTAAAAAACACATAGAAATGAAAAGCCCTTACATAAGTAGAGCAAAGTAAAATAAATATGTCCCAAATTAATCATCCTGTTTTCTAAAATCATATTAACCTGGCCATTTAGGTTGGACACTGGGTTCCCTGTGGTTAATGACATACCAAGATAGTAAATAGGTAATAAATGAAAAATTTTAAGGGATAAAAATAATCTAGAACAACTAAATAATGTAGTTCTAGGACTTGTATATTTTGTCAAATAGCTGGAATATACAGTATATATCATACACATGGGGTTACTTATGTACACACATGATATATACACATATATATGTATGACATGTAAGGAGGGAGGGAGAGAAAAATCCCTATGATAGCTTCAATGTCTATTAGTACATCATGATCAAGAAAAAACATGAGTATGATTCTCCATCTTTCTGTCAAAGGGAGAACAATGTTCTCTAGGACTGCTGGATTTTCCCATGGACACTGAGTAAAACACACATACAGACCTTCCATGTGACTCCTTTCAGTTTCACTATGCACTATTTAATAATATTATATTATGAGTTATTTCATTCAATTACAGTCAATCCTCATCTCATTTCAGTTTATTAAATGATCAATAGTTTCTACATCCTAATTTAAAAAACTAAAATTATATGGAGGACATCAGAGTGGTTGGATTTTTAGCAATATATCTTTTTAAATTAAATTCATAGAAAAGTTTTGATCATGATTCACTTCATTCAGAAATGCATTTTCTTAAAATCATTATGTTTAATAGTGATTTATGAAATTATTTCTTAAGATGTATAATAATGATGATGTTAATGATAACCCAAAAGAAATTTTTCAATACTTAGAACTTTGTAGTGACAGGAAATATGACAAAATTTAAAATACCTATGTGTAGACATATTTTTGTTGCAGAAAAGTATGCTAGAGTAATAATAAAAATGTCAGAAGCATAATAACATAGTACATTAGGATAAAATTTTATAGGAAAATGAAACAAAAATAAGGATTTAAAAAGAAAAAAAAAATGCACATTTCCAAACGAAGAGGAGCTGGTTTGTATATTTTTGAAATAAATGAAGGTGGGCATAAAATCAGTATGGAATTTATGTTCCATAGAATACATTTAAAAGAGTGACATAAACTTTTATCTTAACAGATGCTAGAAATGACATCTTTTGTAAATACTTCAACTCAGAATAAAAATAATAGACATCAATTTTAAAGAGCTAGGAAGAAAATATTTTTTAAAGTTTTTTTAGGGATACATAGAATTTCACAGTTGGAACAAATAATATAAAATACACTGGTAAGATTGTTTTCCCTTTTTAATAACACTTATAATTAAACAGAAATTATAATAAACCTTGCACCTGGAAAATTAATTTTGCAGCTCAGAATGACGAAACCGTACACTATAAAAATTTAAATCACCATGTTGACCATATTTAATTAATTCCTATGCTGTAAGTTTTTAATTTGGTGAAATAACTTATTTTATGAAATGCCTTCATATTGAAACATGGGTTAAGCTTCCCCAACCCAATATATACATATAGAAAATGGTGTTTGAGATTTTACAAAACAATGTTAGGATCTGTTCCTTTCAGCAACTGCACATTCTCAGTCGAGGTACACAGCAGTGAGCAGTGGATGTCAGGATTGTTTTGGGGTCCTGGAGGAGGTGCCCAACCAGTGCATACCTGACTCTGGAGGACAGCATTGCCTTTATGGTGCAGGTGTTCTGCAGCATCGGCGTCAAAGTGGTACATTCCTTTGTTTTCCTCAAAAAGCTTTTTATATTCTCGCTAAAATACAGAACATGAAAATAAACTTAGAATAAAAGAGACTGATTAGAGCAATTAATACTTAGGAATGCCAGTGAAAACTACAAGCCACCAAGAGCTGCCAAGCTGTTAGCAAGTCCCCATCTGCAGTTGGCTGGCGTGGAGGGGGTTTCTGAGGCTGAGATAAATGAACAAAGTGAGATAGACCAGCTCCAGGTGGTCAACGTGCACAGCATATGAAACACTCAGGGGACAATTAGCTGGGAACACAGCGTGAAGAATATTTTACACCCCCAAGGAGTGACTATGGAAAAGCTAGCAATGGAACTACTGTGAATAGGGAAGGTGGACAAAATCAAGACAATTTGCCTGGCCCTTACCACAGGACAGGGATGTGTTTAATAGTGCCCACAAGAAGAGAAGGAAAGAAAAGAAGAAAGAACAAAGAAAAGAAAAGCTAGAGGCAAGAAAGAAAAAAAGACGTATACAAAGGCTCAACCATGAAGAAGACTGGGGGTCACAAGCAAAATAAGAGTGTTAGAACTGTTTCAACTAATTTTCCGAAAAGGAAAGGGTAGGAGGTGCATGGAAGAGAAACTGAGGAATCCGGGTACAGTCTGTTGAATTTTTAAGGTGAAGAAATTGGATTAAAGTTATTATATAGATATGCAGATGAAAAAGTGAAAAAGTGAATTTGGAGGAGACCGGAATGGATAGCAATGCTAAGTTTAGCAACTGTAGGACTCTAAGTACAACAGGCAGCAATAATAGAGAAATTGCTTCATGATCTCTGTCATTGGAGACTGGACACTTATTTATCTTTACCTACTTAGAAAAGACCCTTAGAAGTAAACGGTAACACGCCAAGACTCCTGGCTACAGAGACTTAAGCTAAAGTTAGCTGCTCACTAGGCAATGAGGGTTTCAATAAAAATGGCAATTTTGCACAGAGTAGAGGGATACAAAAGCTGCATTTGAAAGTGAGTAGGAAAATATAGAAACCTTATACTTTGATTAGAAGTTATCATATAATATATTTTTTATAAAATAATCATGACTTGAATTAACTAGCTAGAGCATATTCCATTACTGAGGTAAAATCCAGAACCAATTAAAGCTAGGATACTATGTCCAGAATAGTGGATATGTACTGAGAAAAGGTGAATAGACATTGTTCCCAACACAATTATCTATTTTAGTTACAAGGTATTTCAGAAACTCCTATTTTTAAAAAAATGAAAACAAAAACAACAAAAAATCTGCTTGAACTGAGATTTGCAAAAGAATTTTGCAATACTTGTTTTTCCCCATATAATAGTCTCTGTTGCCTCCTAGTGGGAGCTACACAGAGCAACACAATATATATATTTTTAATTTATATAGTTATAAAAGAAACTGAAAACTATGAAAGCTCCTTTTTCCAGGGGAACATGTTCCCTCAAAAATTTAATGAATATGTTTGTACAAACCCATAAGGCACTCTCGTTTCACTCAATACATTACACATTAAAATAAGAATTCTGATGTATACCAAAGACATCTAGAGGTCTTTAAAAAACAGCTGTTTAGAACAAAGTGACAACTAATTTTGGCAGAATGTCTATTTATTAAGCAATCTCTTATTCAATGTTTTAATAAAATTAAGTTGCTTTTGTAAATCAACAAAATTCTAATACTCCTTACATTAAAATGTAAAAGGAGGCTATTCTACAAATAAATGATAAACATTTAGGTGATAGATATGCTAATTATTTTGATTGGGTCGTTATATAATATATGCATACACTAAAAAACAAACTGTACCCCATAGAAATGTACAATTAAAAAATTAATTTTAAAAATCAATTAAATAAAGAAGGCTATTCTAATCTACAATAAATTTGAGCTGATGTATTACTGTACAACTTTAGTAAGAAAATAATTCAGAGTAACACATTTTTTAAGTCTTAAACTTTCTCTCCCATGAAGTGATCATTCAGTCACAATTTTTTTATGGAAAAAAAATCTGTGATCTACACAAAAGCACCACCTGAATAAAGATTTAAACTGTAAAAATAATATATAAAAGAAGCATAACATATGACTTTGCTAGTTTTTCTCTGTTGAAGAGGTGATAGAAACAATTTATATTAAACTGTGATTTTTTTTCCACCATTATTGTAAAATAAAGGTCACATTCTTGAAAAGAAATATTGCCTATGAGTGGCATGCATTCTTCCAGCTACCCAATTTTTAAATTACTATCATGGTATTTCTATTGCCTTATTTACACATGAATCCCCATGTCCCTAGTAAATCTAATCCAGTATGGATGGAGAACAGTTAAAGGGAAATGTCACTGCAATGGTCATAGCTGGTTGCTGGAGACTGGATGTGATGAAAGTGGTGAGATCAAAGGATAGAAATATATCGTTTTACAAGCATGTCTATGAGTCATGGAGAAAAACACGAAACTGAAACAGAGACACCCAAGAAACTGGGGATTGTGTGCAGAAGGTACAGACAACATGATTCAAATCTGCAACCCAAGTGCAAATTCTCGGCTTGTGAAATATCACTCTAACAACCATTTTGTGCTCAACAGCTTGAAAAGAATGACATACTACTTTTCATCCAAGGACCAGAATTTGTTTTTTTAATTACAAATTTTAAAAAATAAGGAAAAATGTCTCTGATCTGAGGCCACCAGAGATGGGAAAAGGGGAGAGGGATTAGCAAGAAATTGATAAAGGGCCACAAAAAATGATATTGTATAATGATAAATATAGTAATTATCCTGATTTGAGCATCACCATATTGCACATGGGTATGGATATTCAATGCTATACCCCACAGATAAATACAATCAATTATGTTTCAAGTAAAAATAAAATTTGTTTATAATCTCTGTATGAACTCTTTACACACATAATACATTTCAAGAAGGATAGCAGTGGTGTTGGTGTTGGAGAAAGGAGGCTCACAAAATAGTAAACAGAAGTTTCAATATATCAAAGCCAAGTGCAGACATTTCTAAAGCTGAACCGAAGCTGTATCAATTATTGAATAGCTTGGGAACCGAGTGACTACAGATTTCTAAGTCTATGACTGTAGGCACATCCACCCTCGCTTTCTCTCATGCCTCGCCCAACATGCATTTCTCCAGCTGATCCATGCCTGGCCCAAAGCAGACACTCATTAGGATAATTTTGAGTAAGTGAATGAGTAAGTGTGTGACTATTTAAAAAGGCATAGAAATAATTCAAGGTCAAATTAGAGTTCATGATCACCATGATAATGGTGACTTCCTGGGATGTACAAAATGAAGCTACATGTGACCTGGGGTCATCAGTTACAAGAGCCAGTGAAGGCACACACACTAAGGGTTGGCACAGCATCCCAGAGAGTGAGTTCTGGGGGACTGACCACTTGGGCAGTAATACAAGTATTTTTGCAGGACATGAAGAACTCACCCTCTCCTCCTAGTTGCTTTGACAAAGAACATGGAAACCATCCAAAGACTAAAAGTACATTGTCAATTTAGATTTTATTTTCAGAAAAAAATATAATTTAGACAAAAGACCATTTTTTATGCTACTGGAGGCATCCTAAATACCAGATGCTCAGGTCTGGCCTGGGTAAAATAAAAGATCCCTTACTTGAAAGCCTGAACTTCAAGTGGCTTCAATCTCATACAGAAGAAAGAGGAAGAAAGAAAGAACGCCTGCACAGACACTTTGAAGTGTAGATGTATTCAAGAGATACTAAAGAGCTGGCAAGAGCCCTCTTTGTAAAGCGACAGCCCAGGTGGGATTTATGCAGGCAGACCACGACTTTGCAATGAGTTAGTTACTGAGGGAAGGGTGGCACGCAGGCAGTCTAAGGAAGCACGTGGGTGAGCTCATGGGCACCACAGGCACATTGGTTTCTTGGAGCCACATGACGTCAGACAACCCACTTACTCCGCTGAGCATTTTGCTGGCTTTCAAAGCGTGGTCTAAAAACAACAAATTTGGGAGATCTGAAACTGGATCGTGCATATTTTGAATGTCTCTCTTGTATTTCACCTACGAAAATAATATGGAACAAAATACCATCTAGAAGAAAATATTAATGCTTCTGCATCACTACCATTTCTGTTTTTAACACATCATAAAGTACTATTTAGTGGTAAATTGACAGGTGGATTAACAAGTAGCCACTAGATGGTGCTGATTCACTACTGAATGACTTAAAAAAATCCAGTTTTACTTCTAACGACTTGAAAATATTTTGATAATCCCTTTTATTGTCTACATATTCAAAGAGGATGATATTAACAGAATCAAGTAATTCTCACAGAAACTCTCAAAAAACAAGCAATAGTCAGTTTATTCTTTAGAAATTATTATAGTATTTCAATTACGCTTCGTGGCGATTTTAGGCTTTTGGTGTTTTTCATCCCCTTACTATATAGACCTTTTTTTTTATATAACCTACTGCTTTGGAAATATAATACTACTAATGATAATAATAATAATAACAAAATAACAATAGCAAACACATCAAGCATTTACTATGTGCCAGACACTTTTCTAAATACTTTATATACTTATTAAGTATTTAATCTCCCCAATACCAGTAGCTAGGTATTTTAAGTATTCCCCACTTTACAGATGAGGAAACTGAGGCACAGAAAGATGAAAGCATAATATGAAGTGGTGGAACAGGATTTAAATCCAGGCAACCTGATTCTAAACCCTGAGCTTTCAGCACTATGCTCTAGGTTCCTTTCAATATATTTCACTTCTATTTCCTTTACATTTATACACATACACAAAATAATCAAACAAGAAAAAGAAATTATTCTGGTATTTCCAGTGGTCCTAAAAGACAGAAGCACCCATTTCAACTGCTGGAAACAAACAAAAGTTGGTTACTGAACACAAATAATAATACCTTCTAAACATTAATAAAAAAGCAAGATAAACTAAGCCTCAAGGAGATGATGGGAGTTGAAGGGTTTAAATGATCTAACAAAGCAACAGTTAGACAATATTTAATTTTCATACTTGAAAAGGTACTCTACACATTTTTAACTATAGCAGAGTGATCAATGTTTTCAATGTTTCTGTTTTTATACTCTGCCTAATTCTAATAAGAATTTAAAACATCATTTCTTGTAATATAAATGTTGATTATTTTTAAAAACAAATCTTGAAGTATCACAGCCTTCACAAAAGGAATAAGAAAGAAATTGCAAGCCGTTACAAGTACAATTTTTGAAAATTTCATTATGATAAACTGCCATGTACCAGGTAGTACTTTAGAATAAACACAATTTCACGGGCATAATTACATGAGTTAACTATTGTCCTAAACTCTGTCATCTATTTCTACTTTTGATTAGAAATAATAATTTTATTCACAACGCTATTCCTATCCATTAACTAATTAGTAATCAGTAATAGCAAATTATAATATTACATTTTTTCTCAAAACAAGCTTCAAGAAAATGTGCTTCACTGTTTTCAAGTACAAATTACTCGGAAATTACATGATCCTGATTATCTATCGGTAATTACAGCACAGTTGGTTCTAAGAAAACAGGAATCGAAAATATTGAAAATAATTTTCTATAAATTGCAACTTACATTGCTTGCCAGTGTCGCAGCACGCTGATTTTGCCTAAAAGAAGCACTTTCGAGGGGATTGTACTGATGTTTCTTATCCTTCATTTCATTATCAAATTTTTCTTTGTATTTAATCTGTCATGAAACAAAAAAGAGGATAAAATAAACAGCACATTTATCTTTAAGTTTAAGACACATTTGATTTTTAAATAGATCAAATAAAAGCTGTCTTAAAAATGAATGGTAGCAAAGTTTAAATTCCTAGCATCTACCTCCCTCTATAAAGCTTAATTAGGCATAAAAGTTAAAAAAAAAAAAAAAAGCTCTCCTTGAACATTGATCATAAATGCAACTAGGCATGAACTCAAATCCTATTAACGAGAATTATGCACTAAAATATCAACATTTTTAAAGGTCAGTTTCCATTTCTGCATTCCTATAATCCATGATCAATTAAAAATTGAGCGCACAAATGTCTTAAGGTCCACCACCTTCAGAAAAAGGATCCTAGGCCCCAGAATTTGAATAGGAATTTTCAAAAGAGAATTACTCTACATAAAGAGCATGAATTGTACCATAGTTTGTCTCATCATTTCCCATATTTCATTTATTCAAAAATTTGTCTTTAGAAACTACATTTTCTGAAATGTCCTGGGACTATTTAATGTCATTTTTTAATTTCTCTGCTTTAACGCTACAATTTATTCAGCACGAAAACCATCTCCATATTCACTCTAAATTATTTTTCTCTTTCTTAAGCATTGTTAGTACAACCAAAAAAGGATTATCAACTTATTTTGTAGAACTTTTTTCTCCATGGATAGAGAAATATGTGAATGTATGTTATGATAACTAATCGGAATACAGATACAAGTTTTTTTAACAAAAAAACCAAAAAACCTAACTACTCACATCTCACACCCCCTTTGATTCTTGTGTCCAGGAAAGGTCACACTGATTGGAAAGCAAAAGTAAGCTGTTTTGTCCCCTTGTAATATTTTTACAATATTACAATTCTTATAATATTTTTTCTGACAACATTCTCATAAAGGACCTTTATTCATATGTCTTAAGGCTCTGCCCTGCAAAAAAAAACCTTTTTTAAAAGGGAATTTGGGGGTGGCGCAAATAAAAATAATTAAATTAAAATAGATATATTTTAATCAAGCATATATAGGGTGATGGTCTCCTTCAGGGACATGTGTCCAGTACCTATGGGAGAGACAGTGAAATGTTGATACAGCATTTGGGAAATACTTCAAGACGGCTTACAGGAAATATTTTCTGTTGTGGTTCCATTTGATAAAATCTACTTCCTGATAGTCACATTCCCTTATACATTTATCCTAAATAATTGGTGAGTCCTCTCTAAAACAAGAAAAATTCTTATTTCTTTATTATTATTTTAAGTCTTGAAATCGGGGACAATATCACAAATGGAATAAATTCAGACCTCCTTCACTACTTTGCAGAGTAGATGGCACAAGGGCCAAGGCTTTTGCTGCCTGGTCCTCCCTAAACACACAAATTCAATCCCTTTGCACCCTCCCACGTGCTATGCCACTTTGCACCATGTTTTAATCACTGGTTTTGTCCCTCTCCTAAGTTTTTGGTGCCTATAGGGTATTCACTCAACTGACTTCCATGTGAATGATGAATGACACTTGCGACTCAGTATTCACCAACCCCCTGCACTTCATTGATGGTCATGCACCGTGAATGCTCTCAATTGGTAGCTATTTACATCTAATCAGCTGATCTAGCTATGCTGACTTGCATCAAGTTTTCTTTCAGTTATTCATATTCTCCAACCTCAGACACCATGAGAGTCTTAGTTATGTATTAGCTAAATGGCCAAAATTGTTTATATGATCTTTGTGCACAGAGAGACCAGCACACAGTTTGTGCGTCCTCTGGGGTTCCCAGCAGAATGACACTAGGAGCAGAGGTAATACTAGGGTGGTGTTACTTGGAAATGAAAATGACAAATTCTTATCTGTTATTAAACCTGGCTTTTGCTCTGCCAAGTAAATGTACATTCCTAAAAAAGAATAATCAATCTGTCAGTCATATACTTATATTGAATGTCATAATAAGCAAAGTGTCATGAAATTTATCTTATTCTAATCTTCAGTACTCTGAATGATTTGATTCAAATAACACGTAAGGAACAAAAACTCAAGAGTTTCTCTAATTAATTAACCACAAAGTAAAATAACTGTATTGTATAAAAAACACACTGTCCAGATTCTGACACCCATTTCTTACCTCACTCTTTCTGTAAGGTTTGCATGTACACAAACTAAGAAAATAACCAAATGGCTTAAATGGGTCACATCTCTTACCTTCTGACTGGTTCACGTGCTAACTGCAAAGCACATCCCTTCAGGTTTTAAGACCATTTGAGAAATGGAGAAATAAGTGTTGAGTGCCTTAGCTATGTATTTAAGACAAAGTGTGCTGTGGGTCGAATGTCCCCCCCAAATTCAGTTTGACCCCCATTTTAACAGTGTAAGAGAGTGGGAAATCCAATTATGATATTGGAAAGGTGGGGCCTTTAAGAGGTGATTAGATTGTGAGGACTGTGCTCTCATGAATGAATTGATCCATTCATGGACTAATGGGCATGGTTCTGATGGTTTACAAGGAAGGCAAGCGAAAAGGTTAGTTCTCTCTTCTCATTATATTTTCTCTAGTGATGTGATACCCTGAGTTGCTGTAGAAAGTCATCACTCAGAAGAAGTCCCTCAACAGATTTGTTCCCTGGACTTTGGACTTCCCAACCTCCAAAACTGTAAGAAATAAATTCCATTCATTTATAAATTGCCCAGTTTCAGGTGTCCTGTTATAAGCAACAGAAATGAAGTAATACACAATGTTATTCCTTATAACTAGATCAATTATTTTGGAAACAAATGAAGTTACTCACTCCATATGACTGATGTTATTTACATTGTGGACATCATACCCAGTGGTCCTGATATCTATCACCTTTTTTTTTTTTAATACATGATAAGTATATAGGATCAAACTCCTAAAAGTTTTCTGAAGAATATTAACCTTATCAGGACTTTCAGAGTCCCACACTTGGAGAAAACACTGGAACCATGAAGCTGCAATGATATAATCTAAACTAGCTCCACATACAAATAAATGTTAAAACATTTTGAATAAAATAATAATAAACTAGCTCTTCATAACTGCATCTGGACAGAGCAGTGTCTCCATGGTTTGAAGCCCAACTTCCAACCCCAGTAGTTAGACACTTCGCAGTAGGCATGTCAGGCTTCACAATGCCTCACAAAAAGCCAGCAAAGGCAGAAGAAAGCAGACTCTGAACAAAAACTTTCAACATAGCCATATAAATCAATGTTAGGAAAGAAACAGGAAATTCAATATGCATCTCTTAATCATTACTGAAAATAAAAAGTAAGTGAATAACACTACCACATATCTAGAGGCATCAATTCCCTCCAATTTTGGATGAAATTAAACTAAAAGCTGTCAAGGAAGACAGAATAAACAGAGTTTTGTGAAGAACTCATCATAAAATCAATAGCAGTTTTAAGTTTCGATTTTGCACAAAATAATATCTCTGCCCTTACTTTCTTTACCAAGTAACATCTTACTGACTTTCTACCAAATGATAATGATCCAGAGAAAATTTATTCAATCAGTCTATATATATATGTATTGATAGCCTAATTTGTGCCAGTCTATAAGCATATAAGTGTGTCAAAGGCATACAAGCCCTGTCTCCACGGAGCTTGCCATGTGATAAGTGAGGCAGACACTTAAAACACACACAAATACATGTATATGACTACTACAAATTGTGTCAAGAACTGTAAAGAGAAAGAGCAGAGAATAAAGGGAGGAGAGATACCATTTAAACTGGGACGTGACATTTAAGCTGATACATGGATGGGAGGAGGAGGTTGGCGGAGGAGTGTTTGCCAGGAAGGGAGAATGGGAGATTCTTCAAACCAATTAATACCCCTTACAATTTAAGGACAACACTTCTTACTAAATTTTAATAGCAATCCAGAATTTAATTTTTACTTTTAAAGCCATTCTTATTAATGTAACAAATGTAATTTTAGAACAAATACTAATGATTATAAATACACAGGTTTTTCCCTAATATTATAAAACTAAACAAAAAATCCATTCATCCCATAGACAAATTCCAAGTCATAAATTAAGATGATATATAAATATATTAACAACCACTCTCAGAATTTTTTAAGTGGGTAACTTCCAACAGTTACTGTAATTATATTTGAGATTCATATACACCCATCTCTTTATGTTGGCACGTGAGATTTTACTTTTATTTTTTACTTTCTTTTTTAATCACTTCACCGTAATCTTATGTATCTTCCAAATTTAGGAAAGGGAAAGTTTACAACTGTGGGAGCAAAGCTATTGTATAAGTTAACGTAAGAAGGGGTTGGTGTGTGTTTCCATTACCTTTTGAGGGCAAAATCCCACAGAGCTCAATTTACAGGTAAAATGTGAAAATCTGCCCACTCACTCTCTGTTCTCGCCCCTTCATCAGGAGTGTCTTATCACTACATATCATGACCACTGCCCTGTCATTGCCTTCTCTCTTACAATTAATTCTTCTGGTGCTATCTTTCTCTTTTCTCCCTGCACTCTCCTCCTTACCCCCCATTTTCCTGCTTATTGAATTCTCAAATTATTTCCCTTCTGTGTGTGTATATGTGCCCTTTTCATTATCTTAGCAGCACAAGAGTAAATGATCTTCAAAGTTGTCAATGAAAATAAGAAACTACACTTTCAACCCTTATTTCTAGTTGATCTACCTGAAACTACAAATAGAACATACTGAGTTTATTTCAGAAGTCCTATTCATTCATTTGCCCAACTTTCCCCTTTTTTGATGACTTTATACATCATAAGATCCGTAAGAATGTCTTGAAAAATTAATGATGATAGATACAATGTAACTCACAAATTACAACCTGCTTCAGCATCTGATCACTCAGTTGCTAAATAATTGGATTGAAAAAAAATCTGCCTAAAAGCCCAAGTGGGAATCAAATGGTAGGGTTTTTGTGGACTGAATTTGAAATGTGAAAAAAAAAAAACAACCCTCAAATAACAAAATTTTCTTTTAAAGACTCTCAAATAGGATTGTAATGGAGTGAACGTAAGACCAGAATCTAAGAGCCATCGTTCCTATTCCTGCTCCATTCTGTGCATAAATTCATCTAAAAATGTACAATAGAAAACCATTCTGAATATCTACAGTATACTTATTCCTATGAAACCGTGTGATGTTTCTACAGGCCAAACATCGTTATAAGTGTTTTACTCACAGTAATTCATTTAACCCACAGAACAACTCTAACAAGTGGATACTATTGCTGTCATCCCCATTTCACAGATGAGAAAACTGAAGACAGAGAAATTAAGCAATTTGTCCAAGGTCACTCTGCTAGCAAACAACAGAACCAGGAGTTCAACCAGGTAGTCCTGCTCCAGCACCATTTTCTCTCCATTCTGAAATGTAATTCAATTAAGATATCTACAACTTGTAAAACGGATATTTTCAAAGTTGAAACCTCTATAAATGTACAAAAATTACTGTTTGATAACATTATTATTAACTCTTCAAATGTTACCTCTTCCATTAAAAAATCTTTAATTTTTATGTGGTCAATATAACCAGCTATTGTTTTATAGCTTCTAGATCTCTAGTCTTGTTCAAGAACAACTTTGTTAATCCTATATGGTATAGAGGATACCTGAACTTTCTTTTAAGATGTTTAAATCATTTATTGTTTGCATTCACATCTTTAATCCACCTGGAATTCATTTCTGTATACGTTTTAAGAGTTGGGTCCAATTTTGTTCTTACCATGATTGATGGCCAGTTATGTCAGCACCATTTATTAACAAATCCAACTTTTTCCCACTGACTTGAATCCACACTTTCATTGTATATTAAATTTTTATACATATTGGAATCTATTTCAATACACCCTATTCCATCCTACTGATTATTTTATCTCTCACTATATCCTTCCATATTGATTTAATTTTAGTAGTTTTTTATTACCTTATGGTAACTCATAACTTAAGTTCCCCTTCAGGGGTCTTCACTGTCATACTTTTAAAGGCTATTGTCAGGCATTTCCTTTCCATACAAACTTTAAGATAATCTTATCCATATTTTAAAAACCTGTTGTATTCTAAATGAAATTGCATGACATTTATATAACTCTGAGAGAAGTGAAATTGTTATCTATTGAGACTTCCGGCCAAAAACATGGCATGTCTTTTCACTTTTTCAGATCTCACTTTATGCTCTTCGATAAGCTTTCAAAGTTTCAAAGTTTTCTTTATTTTTGTCACCTCCTATTAACTTTGTAATTAAACTAAAGCACTTAAAAATTGGTAAAATGAGTATTTTTATTAGTAAGTTAAAATTTGAATGTGTACATGTGTGTAGGCAGAGATACAATTATTTGGTGTGACTCTTGCTGACTTCTGGAAATCCTAGGACATGTGACAATATAGCTAAACTCATTGAAAAAGGTTCATAATTGAACATGGAGAAAAGAAAACTTTGTTTTATGCTTAAAATTAGACTTAATTTTTTTCTTTACTGAAATTTATAATTATTGCAATCCTATCTGAAATGGTTCCAGAAACATTATCTCTGCTTATTCTTGCAATTGGAGATATTATCTAAAATGAAATATTTTCCTGTGCTGCTAGAAACAAAATCTCTGAATAAAGTCATTGTGGAATCATCACTAGAGTCTTACTTGACTAGAAAGTTTAGAAGCTTCCACAGCATGTTCAAAATCTGGTCTTCCAATTACAGCAGGCTCTTTATTCATTATTCCTTGCCCTTTCTTGTATTCTGCCTAAAATGAATAAACAAGAGAATGTTAAGTATTTCCACTTTCCAATAAAAGAATTATATTGACATTAGCCAAAATAAAGTATAATTGTTCCTCACAACACTAAAATGTTGACTGCTAAAGCAGGAATTGATTTTATAGTGCGATTATTTAAATAAACTCAACTTTTTGCAGTAAAATAATTACTAATTTTGAGTCTAAGTGTCCAGTCACCATCATCTTTGTATTTATGTAAAAATACTGAAAAAAGAGGTGAGGGGAAATTTCTGGATAACTGAGACCCTGCATTCTGCATAACTGAGACCCTGCATTCTGCATATAGATAGCTTTTACAGTTTTGGTTATTCTCAGGAACTGGTCTGACCGTGTTTGACTAACATGCAGGTGAATTTAGTAATTAATGATTTTTAAGGTGAGTTGAGGCTATGTTATTGAAATATTTGGTTCTAGTTTAATCATTATTTTAAACCAGGGTTTTCAATATGTTTAAGTAAAATGGTATTAACTAAGGAGGGTATCTAAGAAACAGCCTTGCCATGTAGAAAATATACAAAAGTTAGTATTGGTGGAAGAGAATCTGCATAATTAACAGCAATAAGATGGGATTGAGGCCAAGCAAAGTTCTTTAGAACAGGGTGAGGTAAGAGATTATATGGGACCAGATGACTGACAACCTTGAATTTCAAGCTGAGACATCTGAATGAGATCTTACACCCGAACAGTACTTATTTCTCTAAAAGTATGATAACACTAGCCATGGTCAAGTGAAGTGTGGCAGTTTCTGCATATACCTGAATAATTTACATAATCGAATGGATAATTCAGGAAAAAAAAATTGAGATGTCATTCACATTGATTAATTACAGTAATTAAATTAACCATCCAACTACCAAAGCTGTGCTTTGCCTCCTGCAAAAATAAGAAATCATTTCTGATCAAGATTAAGAAAAAGAAATTACATTGCTTATGATCTTGGAGTTCTGGGTTGCCATCTTGATATCCGGCCTGTCCAGCTCTGCACTATATGTGTGCGTGTCCTGAACGTCTTTTCTGTAGGAAATCTGATCAAAGAGACAGTTTTGATTAGAAAAAAAGAAAGAATAAATTAGTAGTTTCATATAGCTACTACTCTGCATGTTCATAACATTATTCATCCTTGCCATAATAGCGTAGAGAGCTTACACACCTTTTCTTTTTATCCTTTTTATGCACAATATTTATTTGTATTGATATATTAACTCTTTATACTATACGTATGTCTCATTAACATTCACACCCTTGAACTGACTTTATACTACCTAAGAAATATTACACCAAGAACAAGGCACAAAACCAATCTGAAAGGATTTTACATACACTGCTCTCATAAGCATGTCTTTGTATCTAAGTGTGTATGTTTATGTTCACATACAGAATATCCTCATCAAGGACTTCAACTTGCCCGTCATTCAGTATCAATCCCCGGTGGATGTAGGGTAAGTACCAGCACACAAATATTGAAAACCACTTCCTTGGAGAGGACAGGAGGTAAAGCTCTGTAGCTCTCCAGCTTTCACCAGCTCAAGCACATCGTTCTGCCTCCTCTGACTGGACTCTTCAAATATTCATGCCTAGTCATGGGTACTGACAATTTTATCATCTAATAAATGTCATTGCAGTGACTTGATACTCCCAAAATAAAAACAACTCCATTAAGGAACATTCTCTCTTTGAATGCATGTTAGACACAATCAAGCCAACGCATAGAAAATAGAGATTTAAAGAGAAAAATATCTGAATTTTGCCAAATGCACTTTAGATCACATTGGTCATTTAGATTAACTCGACTGACAAATGGGAGGCGAGACCAGAATCAAACTGGTACAATGCCCGATAGTCAACATCCCACCAGTCTTTCTGCTTCCCTATTTCTTGAGATTTGTCATAAGCTAAAGCAATATTTGCCAGCTGTGGTTCTATTTGGCAATATACCAGGGACCAGCAGACTATTATAATACATTCTATTAAAGTTGTAAGGCAAATCATGCAGTAATGGTCATTTTTAAAACCCATCTTCATTTTTTCACAGCACAGAAAGGTAGAACACAAAAATGTATCACTGGACACCTGTGCAAAAAGCACAATTAATTAATTACATTTTGTGCAAACCAAGTATTTCTAATACAGTACGCAAACTTTCAACAATAATATCATCTGGGAGTACTTATTAAAAATTTATATTCCTGGGCCGAGCCCGCGGCGTACTTGGGAGAGTGCGGCGCTGGGAGCGCGGCGACGCTCCTGCCGCGGGTTCGGATCCTAAATGGGAATGGCCGGTGCACTCACTGCCTGAGTGCCGGTCACGAAAAAGACAAAAAAAAAAAAAAAATTTATATTCCTGAGGTCCATCCACAATCCTCTGTAACAGAATTTCGGTAAATGGGGCCCAAGAATCTGATTTAAATGAATTCCCAGTTGACTGCTGTGAACCAGTGTCCCAGGTGATATTGATGTATCTTGTTATTTTCCTTTCAACCTTGCAGAGTTAAAAAAAAAACTCACACTTTCTTACTTCTTTCAAAAATAATATCAGATGTATGAAATGATAATGCATTAATACTTCAATTGGCTCCCTATGCAATATACTATTTTATTTCAATGAAATATTTATACACATTTTTATTTACTCTTTTATGAGTTTGCATTTGCCTCACCACTGAGGCTATTTTTTAAACTACGTTTATAATCATGAATCTGTCTGACAAAGGAACACAGGTTAAACACAACTAGTATGACTTCAGCAAGAACACCTGTTTTCTTCAGTATTTTTATTTTCATAGGTTTTATCTTAACAAGTAATTTCAGGTTGGTTTTGTGCATACAAGTAACAAAGAAACAAAAAATAAGCGAAAAACTGATTTTGTTGGGTGAATTTTAAATCTTTAGAGATTTTTAAACAGGCCATTTTCATTGGCTTCAAAAAGCAACACTCATCTGCAAATGATAGCAAATCCATCTCAGCCTACACTGAGTTAAACACAAGCTGTGTAAACAAAAACTGGCTCACAGGTGAAAACAAACCAAAATTATTACCCACCTACAAGACTAACTGTTTCTAAGTTACTACATTCATATGAAAACTACAGGGGGCAAATGTCTCTTTGTTTAGAAAAGAATGAGAGTAAAAATGGAAACCCTTACTTTTTGAAAAGAACTGCCACCTTTCAGAAATCTAAGCTTTCCATGGGTTACCTAATTATATGCTGTTCAGCCTAATGACTGCGTGAAGAGGTGAAGGCACAAAGGCAGCAGGAGCAGGACTTTGAATAGGGCCCCATCATCCATGTAAATTGCAAATTAGAGGCCGGCATATGTGACTCAAAACAAATATTAAGATTGACATGAGCTGCAGATTCAAACATGAGGACACCACAAAGCCACCCAGGAGAAAAGCACAAGAGCCTGATCACTAGTTAGATCTTCTGGAATATCACTGCTTGGGAATATTCCACGGGAAAGGGGGCTGATGTTTGGGGGGCAGGGGGACATTTGAGAGTAGCAAGCTTCTGATTTCACCCTCTGCAAGGATGTCGGGGCATACATGTTACGGCAACACAGTTTCAGGAGTAGATTACTCATCATCTTACACCTAACCCATGGCCTAGGGTTTAGGGAAGCTCATCTGACATGTCTCAAATGTGCTACATTTGTGTTTGTTCCATTCTGCAGTCCATCAGAACCCAGGAGGAATCAAGAAGGTTACAACAGAAGAGAGGCTTGGAGGTCAATGTAGGGGTGTGTGTGTGTGTGTATTCAGTTTCCTGAATAAACTCAAACCCTAAATGTTAACCATATCAGAACAATAGTTTGGCCTCCATTCTTCAGTCCTCTCATGACAATATGGTGTTCTATATAATATTGTTTTGAATAAGGAGAGAGAAAGAGATTCCTGAAAATCATCAACCTTGGATAGGTGCAAGCTTGAGGGTCAATGATGGATTTTATACATCATTTGCTTTAATGTTTTATTCCCTACTCTGTCCTCAGAGTATAGCAGAGAATGAACAAGAAGGAGGAGGAACAAAGGATGAGAAAAAAATAATAATATTAATAATAGTGGTCTCCATTTTAGGCTATTCATTACATACCATATTAAGGGCTTAACATTCACTGCCTCACTCAGACATTTCTTAAATATATGCTATATGTATTTTTCAAACATAATATTTGTTAAACCAAATTCCCTTACTACTCTTCTATTTCAAATATTTTCTTAATTTTTAGCTATTTACTTTCAGTAATGAACATTGGAATCATGTTAGTAAGTTCCACAAAGGAAACAACTGGAATTTTAATTGGCATTGCATTAATCATATAAAATGATTTAGGGAAAGATGATATCTCAACAATATTTCAGTTGTTTCCTAGGAGAAGATTCCTCCATTTCCTTAAATCTTTTATTGTTCCTTTTGATTAGGTTTCATCATTCTCTTTTATAGGTACTGCACAGGACAATATGGGGGTACTTCAAAAAGTCCATGGAAAAATAGAATTGAAAGTTAATATGAATCTTTCCATAAACTTTTTGAAGTACCCTCATATAGAAGTGATCTACAGATTCAATGCAATCCCCATCAAAATTCCAATGACATTTTTCTCTGAGATGGAAAAAGCTATCCAGACATTTATATGGAACAACAAAAGACCACACATAGCCAAAACAATCCTGAGCAAAAAATATAAAGCCAGAGGCATAACACTACCTGACTTTAAACTATATTACAAAGCTATAATAACCAAAACAGTACAGTTCTGGCATAAAAGTAGACACATGGATCAATGGAATAGAATAGAGAACCCAGAAATCAATCCACACACCTACAGCCATCTGATCTTTGACAAAGGGAGCAAAGCTACATACTGGGGAAGAGACTGCCTTTTCAACAAGTAGTGCTGGGAAAACTGGATATTCATACGTAGGAGTATGAAACTAGACCTGTATCTTTCACCATATACCAAAATGAACTCAAAATGGATTAAAGAATTAAATATATATCCTGAAACAATAAAACTCCTTAAAGAAAACATAGGGGAAACACTCTAGGAAGCAGGAGTGGGTACAGAATTCATAAATAGGACCCAAAAAGCTCAGGCAACTAAAGGTAAAATAAACAAATGGGATTAAATCAAACTAAAAAGTTTCTGCACAGCAAAAGAAACAATCAACAGAGTAAAAAGACAACCAACAGAATGGGAGAAAATATTTGCAAAATATACATCTGACAAAGGATTAATATCCAGAATATACAAGGAACTCAAACAACTTTACAACAAAAAAACAAATAACCCAATTTAAAAATGGGCAAAGGAGCTGAACAGGTATTTCTCAAAGGAAGATATATGAATGGCCAACAGACAGATGAAAAAATGCTCAACATCACTCAACATCCAGGAAATGCAAATCAAAACCATACTGAGATACCATCTCACTCCAGTTAGGATGGCTAACATCCAAAAGACTGAAAATGATAAGTGCTGGAGAGGTTGCGGAGAAAAAGGAACTCTCATACACTGTTGGTGGGACTGCAAAATGGTGCAGCCTTTATGAAAAATGGTTTGGAGGTTCCTCAAACAATTACAGATAGATCTACCATATGACCCAGCGATTCCACTGCTGGGAATATACCCAGAGGAATGGAAATCATCATGCCAAAGGGATACCTGCACGCCAATGTTTATTGCAGCACTATTTACAATAGCCAAGAGTTGGAACCAGCCCAAATGTCCATTGTCTGATGAGTGGATAAGGAAACTGTGGTACATCTATACAGTGAATACTACTCTGCTATAAAAAAGAACAAAATACTACCATTCGCAACAACATGGATGGACTTAGAGAAAATTACATTAAGTGAAACAAGTCAGGCACAGAAAGAAAAATACCACATGTTCTCACTTATTTGGGTGAGCTAAAAATTAATAAATAAATAAACACACAAACAAATATGGGGTGGGGATGAAGGGAAGAAGACAGAATAACCATGAAAATTCCTTGAACTATTTAACTCAAGTGTACACATACAACGTGAAGGGGTAGGGGATGGGGTGGAGAGGAATGGGTAAAGGGGCATGAAAATCAAGTACAATGTATTTTGAGAAGTAAAATTAAATTAAATTTTTGTAAAACGTACTCTCATATGATAGTTATCACATGATTATCATCTTTATACATTTATCTCGTTCCCAGTATTAACCGCTTCATCTTTTTAGTGATATATAACAATATTTAATCTTATCTGCAAATAGTGACTCTGTTTTTTTCCATAGGAACACTAGGATTACTAATTTAAATGTTTGATCTCTTCCTCTTGTCTTTTATTTTACTGAATTTATTTCTTTGCCCTTTTTCACATATTATTTTCCAAAACTTTTCCTTTGTAGTAGACATGCGTTAGTTGGGTTTTTCTTGTGCGTCTGTCCAGCATTTGTTTACTTGGAAACTGCTCCCCGCTCATTCCATGCGATCTGGTGGGGCTTTCAAATGCCACGTGACTTAGGCTGCCCAATCAGATACCACATCAACTTGGAAACCATGACTGATCAAAAGGACAGACGTGTAACCCAAGCAGGGCCAGAATCACTTAGAAGGATCTGAGCCTGGGGAATAAAGAACTGCTCTCCTTTTCTCTGGGATCAACTGCTGTAAGGATGATTTAAGTTTGGAGACAGCAGCTGTCATCTTGAGTCCACACGGACAGAGTCTGCCTGAAAGTGACATCACACAGAAGCAAGCAGAGCCAAGAGATGGGACAGAGGGAGAGTCCTGGTGTCTCTGTAAAGTCTCTGCATCCAGTTATGCCTGAAGGTGGCTTGACTTTCCCAATTATACAAACCAATAAATTCTCTTTTTTCACCTGAGCTAACAGAGATGGGATTCCTGTCACCGCATCTGGAGAGCTCCACTGCACACCTTTCTCTGCGGTGTCAAGTCTGTTCTTTATTGCCTCCAATACAGATTTGAATTCCACCAAAATCTGTCTGAATTTCTTCCTTATCTCACCATGTCCACTTTCACCCTCAGCTTGTATTTTCATCCCATTGTATCGTCTTTTAATCTTAGCTTATTCTCTTCTTCTAATCTTTCTATCTGTGTCACCAAAGCCATGTCTGTTGTGTGTTTCCTACATTCACACAGCATGTCCAGTGTGCTGGGCACTGTTCTAAATACTCTAGGTGCATCAATTCATTCTGTCCTCACCCCACCCCTTCTGTGCTGAAGCATCTGGTATTCAACTGGGCTTCATCGCCACTCCCTTCCAAGCCTGGAACTATCCTCTCCAGAATTCCCCTCCTTATATAGTTCTGGGTTAGACTTGGCCAATATAAGGAACTCATACAAGATTTTGAAAGTGGAAGTAAAATGAATGCCTTTATTCTCCATGAAATGCCAGACACGTGTGTGGTCAAAGGATTCACAGTGACCTTTGAGTAAGCTTTTTATATTTATACAACAGTGATTTGAGACTCCTCGGTGGGGGAGTGAATAAACTAGAGAGAAGCAAAACCTCCATGGACTGTCCTTAAAGTGAAAGTCAAGGCCAGGGAAATAGGAGATTGGGAGCTGAGCAATGGCAGCCTTGAACGAAGCAACGGACAGACTGACACCTGTGGGGGCGAGGGCGATCAGAGCAGGTAGACCTTAAAGAAGCAAGTCCAGCCCAGAACCATCCCTTTTGCTGGTCTGCTGAATAATCTTAAAGCACTGGTCCCATCATTCTCAAGAAAACGTTTGTCATCATCATAAACTCTCAAATCAGAGAAGCCCTCCAGGTATCATCAAATAGGCACATGGACTGGAAATTCTATCTTTAATGATGCGTATTTCAATCTGGCATGTTATGTGTAAAAAAAAAAAACCCACTAAATTATTAAATTGTAAATATTATTTTCTATAAGAGATTATAAACCTTTTAAACATTAAATGTAGTAGCTGATACTATTCAGAAGACAGAAGTTTTCAGTCTTCTAAAAGAAAGTAAATGTGGAGTTATATCTAGAACAGTTTACCATTATTATTGCTGTTACTGTTTATGAATCATTTTATAGTTGATAAAAGTTTTCTTATTCTTGTTTACTTTTTTTACCACCACAATCTCATGAAGGCAGAATATAGTTTTGCTAACTATTCTTTCTTAGAGATCAACAAAACACCAATATATCTATTTTGAACACTAAATCCTAAAACACTGTTATTGTAAGTCACATCAGAGAACCACGTAGAGCCATAATTGTTTTTCCAGTATCATTTTACTGATTTAGCATCAAGCTTTTTCAGTTTCTGATGTAACAGAAATTTTGTCTACTGATAAGTTTTTATTAATTTTAAGAGAGTACATATATCATTCTTGAAAAGAACATTAAGTCTCTTGCTTCCCACACTGCATACTTCTTTCTAATACACATTGAATTGATTACCAATATGGCATTTTGGAAAAGTTTACCACTCCAATTTCATCACAAGTCTGTATAGACCACAGTACCTATACAACTTAAAATGGTGGTTTAAAATTTCTTTGATTTAATTCAAAACTATTGGACTTCACGTCTCTGATAAGATTGATGAGAGCTAATAACATAACTGGGGTTTATAAGCCCATCTTTAGGGGAAAGTCATGGGATAGAATATCTCCAGTTTCTCTAATTACATTAGAAAAATTTGGCAGTGGTAGGTCCCTTAAGATACAAAAGGATTTACATTGGCTGTTTTTAATCATTTTCTGATTATAGTATTGACAAGATACTTTTTGAATATGCCCTTCTAACCTAAACAATTCTTAATATAAGTTTCATATTGGTTTAGCCCTTTTATAAATCGAACCTCTTTTAATTGCTTCAAATTAACTATGATATCACACTAAATTCCCAAATCACCCTTTAAAATCTGGAGGAGGACCAAATAGTCCTAATATTAAATGGAATGGCTCCTCTGCGGAGCCTTTACATATATTACCTCATTTAATACTTGCAAGAGCCCTGGGAGGTAGATATCACTGTCCTGATTTTATAGATGAGAAAACTGAAATTTGGAGATATTCAGGAACTTAAGGTTATCCAGGCAACACATGGCACAGCAAGCATCTCAACCCTGGTGTGACTCCAAATTTCTTTTCTAGTACATGCTACAATGGAGGATGTTCTGAGAAATCTTTTTTTTTTTTTTTTCCTGTTTTGGGATCAGTAAATTTTGGGGTGATACAAGAGATCACTGCCCCCAGAATGCTATTCCCCTTGGAACTCTTGGTTATTCAGAGGTGAGAATTCAGAGGCACAGTCACAAAGAATCCTCTCCCATCCTCTTCTGCTTATACACATTGCTAAAGGTATAAAGGAGAGAAAGATTCTGAAAGAAAATCACTTCCTTTGGCCCCTTGATAACCATTTCAATAAAACGTTTGGCCAGAAAGCAGGCAGAAATTAAAAGCTCTAGGGCCGACCCCATGGCGCACTCGGGAGAGTGCGGCGCACTGGGAGCGCAGCAGTGCTCCCACCGCAGGTTCGGATCCTATATAGGGATGGCTGGTGCGCTCACTGGCTGAGCGTGGTGCAGCCGGTCACAAAAGAGACAAAAAATAAAATAAAATAAAAGCTCAACCCCCAGTGAGTGTTTTGAAAAAAAGAAATTAAAAGCTCTAAACTGCAACTGTCCCAGTTTCTTAGTTTTCCGACAGATATTAGAAAGCTGACTTCATTTGAAGGAAACACAAAAAAGGTAAGCAAAGTTGTTGACTTTCACTGTTTCTAGGTAAATCAGATTCACATGTAATGACACATGTACAGCCACAGTGCAAAGTGACATTCCACATTCTGAATGGGTAATTCCACTAGTAAATTCTCTGCAATGAGTTTCATTGGTCTGAAGTTTTACGGGAGACAGGATTTTGTGTTTTATAGAGATTCTGCAGATCCACCTCCTGAACCAAGCGATATGTTAGCTTTCCTTGTGGTTTTCGAGACCTATGTTTAAATTTCATATTGTAGGAAAAACAAATGTATTATTCTAAGTGGCTTGATTCTAGAGGAATATCAACGACTTCACAGGTAGAATACAAATATCATTCTCACTTTAAATCTGAGTAAATACTCTTAAACACTTTCTAAATCCTATTATATGTATAAACTTAGCCTATAAAGGTTGAGCCCGGTTGGCAGAGGAGTGTAAGTAAACACATCCTTCTCCCATAAGTACACAATATTGAATGAAGGAGAAAAGGGCTTTATTCTCTATTCCCTCAATCCCTCAATCAAAGACCTTTTAAAAGAAAAGGCAGAGTTAAAATAATAAGCCCAGTTCTATGATAAGGAACTACCGTATTTGAATTTCATTGAATTATAGAGCTAGAAAGAGCCTCCCGGGATCCCTTAACACCATCTCCCACCCCAGACCACCAGCTCACTTTGTAACCACAGCCTTTTGTGTAAATCCACAGTCTCTTAGATGTCAAAATAGTGGGAACTCAGAGTGTCTCGGGTATTCTTTCCTGCAGTACATCTGAATTCTGATGATAACCTATTTTGTTCCCCATTTTTAACATTTCATTTATTATCTTCACTAATCACCAGTGACTTTTAAGAGGGAGGCAGCAGGGTGTAACAGAAAGAGCAGTCTCGGGGCTCGATCCCTTAGTCTCATTTTCTTCATCTACAAAATGGGCATCAGTACAGGGTTTTTGTGAGAACTGGCAATGATCAGACTGTTGGCACAGTTCCTGGTGCCTGACTGAGCTCAGTAAGTGGCAGTTATTATGATTATTATAGTCATTCTGTAAGCAAACAGCTCTTATAAAGCATTCCCTTAAATAACCCTGCTAATAATTACAGACACGCAGCTTCTTCATCTCCTATCAATCTTAAACCATCTTAGAAAAGTGCTTTAGATTTAGCATATGTTTATTTATTCGGGTTAAAATGTAAAACCTCAGTCTGCTTTTCCTTAAATACTGACCTATTGCAGTTCGGTGTCAAGTAACTTTTGCCATCTTGCAAAGAGACACTTTGCACGGCTGGGCTCTGGGTGCACAAGAGAACTAAGTAGGGGGATAGAAACATGCTTCAGGAACTCTCCCCAGAAAAGGGAATTTCTTGACCCAACTAGGACAGACAAGTTATCATAACTGATTCTAACCTATCAGGTGACAGACAGTTCACACATTCCTTTTGGAAAGCAGAGTGAAATTCATGAGGAGACAAATAAGCTTCCCCCACCATTTCAGGAAGAAATTATTTTTCTAGGCCACCAGGATAGTGGCAGTAGTTGAGCAAATGCATGAAAGCCTCGATGTACCTCGTAATTTATAACCAAAGAAGAAATTCATTTTCCACAGGCTAATTTTTTCCCTCTCGGCTTCTACTTCTAATTAGCCATTAGGCATCATTGCTTTCATATTCTCCATGCGTCTTAAGTTTGCTCCCCACAAGCATTCCAAAAGAAATAATTGTGGGGTACAAAGTGTTCGTGAATGATCCTTCTGTGGGCCATTGATTTCCAATGCTCTTTCTTCCAGTTCTTCTGTGATTCTGGATTGGAAACCATGAGCTTCAGCATCAAGTCAAGGAAGCTGTGAAAACGTTAATAACCCAACAGGTCCAAAGCATCCATATTTGTCTTACAGAAAGCAAAATGTCCAATGCCTGAAAGTGCCTGACAATTTAAAGGCATTCAACAAAGTGTTAATGACTGAATAATTCAGATGTACCTCTGACTGATAAGAAATGTTAAAGCCCTTTTTGAATAACAGTGTTGTAATATTTAACTTCCAACAAAATAATCATAAGCCCTGAGGTGGGTTAACTACAATTTTCTAGAAAATCATGAGGAATGAGCTTCCTTACATTACTCTGGTGTTTATTGACCTCCATGGCATGTTTGACTTCTGGCGGCTCCTTCATATGGGCGTAATCTGAGAATCCTTTGGCAGCATCATGTTTCTGCTTGTAGACAACCTTAAAAAACACAAATAATTGTCAGTTCCATTTAGAGGTGTATTAAATTCTTACCTGTTAAATTTCAGTATTTAGCTAGGATTTTATATATTTGAATACCATCACTGAGAATTAAATTTGCTTACACCTCTGCAACAACATAATATCCATAAGGTTTTCATCTTAGTGCTTCAGTTTACTCTTAATTCTAAGGCTTTGTTGTTTATTTCAAAATGTCCTTGATCAAAGATGAAATCCCCACTTCTATTCGTCTTCTGTTCATCTAGTTTAAATCTCAGCTACAGTTTTGAGAAATCATCCACATCCAAGAACTTTCAGGGTTATAAATGTTTAAGATTTCAATCTTGGGAAAACAAGTAGGAGGAAATTATAGGATATCGGGAAGTGAATTGTTTATTTTTTAGTGAATGGGTCTGATTTTATGTAGACATAGCGATAATATAACATAAACCTCATTAAATGTTCAAACTTTGGGGAGAAGATATAACAGGCAGAAAAATTTCTCACATATGTCAAGACTTGTCCTCCATTAGGGAAATGAACATCCATGACCGCCATGTTGAATTTGCTCTATATTGGGATGAATTTGCTCCATACTGGCATGAGAAAGATACTTCAGAAAAAGATGTACTCAAACTCAACAATGAAGTTGGAAATTAATGAAGACCAAGAAGACAGCAACCAAGTTATCCCCTTACTCTCAGTTGATACCATTATCCTATTTATTTTCTTCACAATTTTTAATAACTTTATTTTTATAAAATTACCTATTGTCTGTCTTCTCTTCTTAAAACATAACTGCCCCATCCACTGAATCCTCAAAACCCAGAATAGTGCCTGGCACAAAATTAACTTCAGTGAATATTTGGTCAGTGAATGAATAAATTAATGAATGAATAACTGAATGAAAACAGAATAATAATAAATGAAGGAAGGAAGGGCAAGATTAATTTTCAAATACATTACAATTTTAATAATAAAAATAATAAATGGAGTTGTAATTACTTGGCATGAGAGAGTAAAGGTAACTTAAAAAGAAAAACTAGAACGATCTTCACGCAAAACAAAACAAGGTCTAGTTTTCAATGAAAAAGAATGTAAATTTAAAGAACTTTTAACCAACATGAGCTCCTTGAGAGCTACGTCTATATCTTTCACATCTTTTAATACCCTGTGCCTGTCACAGTGAATGACAGAGTAGAAATACAATAAATGTTTAATGAATGGATGAATTAATGAGTTTATTAAACACTCTCATGAACTTAAACTCCTAATAGGCTTTTATAAATAGAATTAACCACTCACTTAACTTAGATAACCTACCTATCTAAAGGATTGAATTGAAAATTATAAAACTAATTTTTATAAATAAAATCTCTGAATCTTATCATCCAAAAAAAGCCATCTAGTACATCTATCAATGTTTAAATCAACTCTCTTGCTCCCCACTTAGTTTTTCTTAAAAGTATCTGCTGAAAGAGAACTCGACTTGGGATATGACAGGCTCTAAATTTTGAAAGCTCTGATTGAAAGTTCTTCCAATAATCAAACCCCAATCTATCTCCCTATATGTGGCCATATGGAAAGAGCCTAGTTGACAAGACAGAACTTCCAAGGTGAGAAGAGAGCCTTCAGTGACTTCTATTTCTCCGGACTGTCTTCAGGGATTAATTCACTAAACTGAACAACCTAGATGCTCTCTTCAGCCCAAATCCCAATTTAACCATCTCTTTCTCAAGGTGCCCATGACCGTCTGCCCAATCCTAATTAGAATTGTTTAATTTAATCCAGGTTATCATCTCCCACATGCTAGATGCTATTCATGCCTCGATGGGTCACATCACTTTCTTTTTAATGGCTGGTGTTGAGATTTCTGTCAACTAATGCCCTTACATCTTATTCAGTCCTGCCCAGCCATATTCCATCATCCAATCCTATCAATTTGGTTAATTACCAGGACTCAAATGCAGCACCTCACATTATTCTAGGCATAATTCATCTTGTTAGAGTCTATCAATTTAATCTATCAGCATATCCAATTCTGGTGAACATATATCTTTAAACTTTTATCAATGAATTATGTTAAGTAGAAAATCTTTTAAGAACCTCCATTCAGGTTGAGAAAGTCCATTATCTCAGTTCCATTACATTCTATATTATAATTTTGAAGAGAGAAAGAAGGATTTTAATGTGTGGCCAAGTCCATAAAGCCAAGGGAAAATTTCTTTGAGATTTGATCCTTCTTAAATAAAGCAAGCTAGCATGTACCCATCTTCCTTTTGATGGATGCCTGGTTTATTTTGTATTTTGGACAGACTATCATACTTGTGACTTCATAAACATAACCAATGCAGCTGACCATTTGGTAGGTTATCACAGAAATGGTGACTCATCAAGCCCAATTTTAAAAAGCACTCTTTCTTAAAAAGGCTATGTAATTTTCTACGTGCAGCATTAAAATAGTCATTTCATTTATAGCTGCTACTAAGTACCACTTTGGAATTAAGATTACATCAAATTGGAGGCAGCTGAACTTTAACTTATCATATTAATTTTCTTCCTTAAAATAGCTAATGGGCAATTGTGTAGAGCTAATAATTTTTCTGATAAATTTGATTTCTTAGGATTTGTTTCTATTGCGTGACATTTCCCTAGTTTAATACAGTTTTCTTCAGACTTTGAGAACTAAGATTGCTATGGGACTGGGCACCTAGAGACGTATATATAAATATATTTACATAAGTAATATATACATTTATTTTATAAATTTATCTTATAGTATATTTTTATATCATATGTACATAAATAAGATATACATATGTGTTTAACTTACAGTATATTTTATATGCACGACATAGGTAAATGTGCTTTTAATCCCATAATATAGACACCTCTGAACCCCTGAAATAGGACCCTGTGGCCACACAGACTCTCATAAATCTCTGCAGTTCAGAAGCCTGGGTAGTCGGTATCACTTCTGTGATAAGGAATTATTTAGCCTTTGCCTGAAACAGTCCTCGTGAGAAGGATCTCACCACCTCAAGGCACAGTCCACTCCATTTTAAGAAGCTTTCTTTGTGATCTTTGTTTATAAAATGTTTAATGGGGATAGCCACTAAAATGGCCCCTTAAAAACTCCACATTCTCTCTCTTTTTTAAATGGCATTTCTTCCTATCCGTCATTTTTTATAAGGAAGTTTTAATCTAGCTAACTTTACCTTATCACTCTAGTTTGAATTTAAGCGTCTGAGAGTGTTTGCAAATTGATTTTAAGATAAAAGTTTGTTTTACTAGTTTGTTAAAAGTTTAGGAGACTTTTCATTAGAACCCAGAATGCCATTAAATTTCAAAATACATCTAATACTCTAATTTAGGTTACTACAAATCTGATACTATTTGGACACAGTAAAATTGTAGTTGTTTAAGTATCACAGACACTGTCAAATAGTTCTTCTACTTTCTTGCCCCTCTTATTACCAGATAAACTCTGAGAATCACTATTTTAACAATAATAAAATTGATGCACATATGTCTAAAGAAATGTTATTACGATTATATAAATCTCTGAAAAAGATACCATATTCAGAATCCAAATTTTTTCCTTCCTAACAAGTGCAGTGACTTATTACAATAATGGAAAGCACCACTAATATCTTTCCCAGTGGTGTCTATTCTACTGTTCTAGCAACACATGTTAACAATGTAAGTGATAACCTATTCTGACAAAAATATGATAGACTGCAAAATATATAATATGGATTATTTTTCATGTTAAGTTCTATGTCACAAGCATACATGTACTATAGGCCTATCTATGCTATAAAAAGGTGAGAAAAGTTGTCTGCTTCCAAAGAAATGAGAATGTCAGTATCTGAAATGTTACTTTCCCAAATAAGTATAAAAATAACAGATTTTTTTTTCTTTATTGCATAGTTGTTGCTTGTCACACATCAAGGGTTGTGTTGTAATTATTTGCTTTTCAAAGCAACCCATAATATCAGCAAGTGGCTAGGTGACCAGATGTTTCCTGGAAAAATAAAGGGTGTATCAGTCATGGTCAGCCATGCAAAAACCTGACATCGCATATTTTTAGCCTCATGTTGCATAACTGAGATTAGCTTACTGCAAAGTTGGGTACAAAGTGGACATTTAAATTTGTAATAATGGAGTACTTAAAGATGTTCTGCAAAGGATAACTATGCTCAGTATTTTCTAAGAGTAACTATTTTAAATTATCTGAGTATCCTCTGCTTAAAAGTAAAAAAAATCTTAGGAAAGAAGTAAACTTGTTTAATAAAAAAAAAAGAGGGAGAAAAAATGGTAAGAAAGAGGTGGTATAGTGTGTCGTGAAGAATCCAGACTCTGGAACCAAACTGCCCCTGTTCATGTGCTAGCTCTGCCATTTCCTGGCTGTGTGACCTTGGGCAAGTTACTTAACCTCTCTGTGCTTCAGTTTTCGCATATCTAAAATGGAGATGCCTTATGAGATTGTAATGAGAAATAAATGACATAGATATGTGTGAAATGCATAAAATAGCACCTGACACATAGTGAGAACTTCTTTGCGTGAAGAATATAATCTCTATAAAAGGAAGCATATCCTTAAAAAGGAAATCAACAAAAGTCCATTTTACCAGTATTTATTAAACCCTCCCTATGTGCCAGGGACTCTTCTAAGCACAGGAGGTAAGCAGGGAGCAAATAGATGAGGTTCTTGCTCTCATGTAGCTTAGAGAACCAAGGAACAGATTAACAAAATAACAAAAAGAAAAAAAAAATCAGACAAAAAGAAAAAAATTCAGAAGAAAACAAAACAATAAGATGATGTCAGAAAGACGCGAATTATTCTATTTTGAAATTCTATTTTAAGAAATGCAGTAGATTAAATGCATTAAGAAGGCCCTAACTCTTGATGTACTATAAAGGGAAAATTACCCCTAAACTCTTCTGGTTTCAAGATGAGTTTACATGACAACAGTTCTTAAGTTTGTCTGCAACTTAGTCACAAAAATAGCCATTTCCACCTGAAGGAGGCTCTTTTTGGTAGCCTGAAATACTCTTAAAAACACAATCCACAGAAAAGAAAATTCAGGAGACACTTTCTAATTGATCTAACCTGTGGATCCCGAATTCAACCATTAACAATTTACGTGCCTTTGAACATGCTATTGAAATGTTCTCCACTTCAGGATCATACATTAAATCAGAGAATAGTTTAATATTTACTATAATAATTTCATCTATGTAAGCTGCCTAAACAAGATTAAAATCTGCCTTATAAATAGTGGTGAATGAGACTTGGAAAAACAGCATCACGTGACTGATATAAGCATGCATGTACTTTTCATTTTCTGCGATTTCACCAGCAACCCCTGACAGCACATAAACCAGTTGCTTCCAACTCTCATTCGGTATTTAATACCCAAGATAAACAACTTTTATTAAAATGCTAAATAATTTGTATGAGGTTATATGTTTGATCTACATAATTCTATCACAATTTAGGGAAACCGCACCTCACTCTGAAGCTGTGTAACCTCTCTTGCAAAGACACTGTCGATCGTGGCTGGCATCCGCTTATAAAGAGAATTGGAAAGGTCCGCTTTAATGGTGCCTTTGTATTTTGCCTAGGGTAAGAAAAAGGAAAAAAAAATAAACATTTCTTTTTTTTTTTCCACCGTGAATATAAAAAGAAACTTTTTTCAGAAACAGAATTGATACAAAAATCTGCTAATGACTATAATTTTAGATTCTAGACTGACCTTTGTGAAAAGATAAATACAATTCGTCATGGAGAAAGCTCCAAATGATATGTGCTAGGACATAACGACGACTCTTCTGTTTAAACCCATGTGTATTTCTAAAAGTAAATCTATTTGTGTGTATTGACAGTTTCATATGTTTGATGAGTGAACAATTTGAGAACAATGAGATATTTGAATTATTCCAGAAAAATACACATCGTTAGAATTTACTGTCTAGACCCTGAACACAAATGACGGCGTTCCTTTATTCAAGTCTTCTCAACCTCCTCCTGCTACAGTGGGAGGTGGGGGTGCTGTTTTGTTGGTTTTCCACCTCAAATCTGCACTGTTTCTAAGCAATCTCAGTCATTACTGATAAAGACAAGCACTCATTCACCATTTCCTCTTGGGAAAATTAGGTTCAAGGGTGCTGCCCACTTCCGATATTTTGCTCTGCAGTTAACTCCGTCAGGAAAAGTAATCAATAACTGAGGACACCAAGAATTTCTCTGCACAGGAGAACTAACACAGCTAATACAAATAAACAGAACCGTGTCCTTCCCATGATTCTACAGATGAGTCCCTAATGGTCTTTCCACTCAGAGCTCGGTTTGAACATTGAATATTGAGCATATATCCTATGGTAAGCCTTCTGTTTCCACAACTGTTTGGATCTGGTACTTTGTAAAAGAAAATGTACTGATTTTCCTCAAAATTGTTTCATGTTTGCAGGAATAATCGTTAGAACATCACGTTGATCTTTTTCCAGCATAACTTAAGAAACACTAGAGGTCAGTCATTTACAACACTATTTTATCCACTCCCTTTTCAAGTTTATCTCTTCTGAGTGATCTACTCACAGACTACGGCAAGGCCTCATCACAGAAATCACTGTTAACACTGTGCCCTACAATGCTCTACAATGCAGCATGAACTGCAGTTCGAAATGCTCTCAGAAAGACAGGATTTTCCAGCTAGAAATGAATATAGTGGATTTCTCACTCTGTGGTTTCATAATAGGTATCTCTGCTGAGCTGATGTTATCCCACTCAAAAATAGTTTAAATTAACTTAAAATTATTTATCAAAGATGCCACATTGTATGGGATCAGCTGGTAAATTTTACTTATTTCCAACGTGATATTCAACAGTTTACCTGTAACAAGTCTATTAGGAAATAAAATAATGGAACTTCTAAAACTATCTACAGTATTTTGCCAGTGCTTTCTACTTACTAAATAAAAATATCATTTTTCAAGAGTAATTCCACATAAATAAGAAAGGGTTAGAGTCAAAATATAGACATACATAATAAATATATCAACCAGTAAAATTTATCAATTTACATGAGTTAACTGACATAGTGTGTAGTATTAGATAATCATACAGATATTACCAACATTCAAGAGAGCTTTTGAAAATATTATTCTCTAACTTTAATACACAGACTTCTATCTATGTAAATAGGAAAAAGAAAAACGCAAGCCATTTTGCAAGTTTTGGATACCTTACCTCAGAAATAAAAGCGCCAATATTTTTTACATGGGTTAGCATAGGAGTGTCAGTCACAAATGTACACTTGTCCTTAGACTTTTTATACTCCTCTTTATAACGGATCTAAAAAAACAGAATAATATACATAAGAAGAGAAAGAAGAAAAACCATTGCGAAGGCCTTTTTTGAACAGAGAAGCTGATCACGTCCATTTTCTGGAGTAAATATTCAAATGCGGAATGATCCTCGAAATAAGCCAGGTCACATGAGCGGAAATCCAACACAGAATTGAAAGGGGAGGAGACATAGTGAGGAAAGACTGTTCTTTAGAGAAGCAGGGCCCAGTTATCATTAAGGATCAACACCAAGTCTGCTGGGCCCCAGACTGTGGGTCCTGTGTGCCCAGAGTAATTATCAAACATACTCCATCTCACCCCCACGAGTGTCCTAGTTTATTGTTACTTTCAAGCCACTGACCTTAAGAGTCAAGCCTATGGTCAAACAGAAACATAGCTGCCTACCTCAAGTTAGAAAAAAAAAGAAAGCTTATGGTGCGGTGGATGGAGATCATTCCAGAAAGCCCCCTTGCTGTGGGCAGGCAGATCAGCAAGAGAAAGCCCAGAGAGAGAGGCTCAGTTGAGAATGTTCATTTCTTCTCTCAAATTCAAAGTAAAATGAGTCACTTCCTACCCCTGGGGGAGAGAGAGGCCAGCACTCTCTCCCTGGATGGACATAATGAGCTCAAAAGAAGTCAAGAAATATGGAGAAGGACCTAAAATGGAACCCAACTGTCAGGTGAATTGCTGCACAATCTGGAAACTGGGGAGACAAAATACGTAGGCTGAAAGAAGTGTCTCAGTTCAGACAATAAATTATATGGTCTCCCTAATTATAACCCATAAGTGAAGTTTAAGTGTATATACTACCTGGCTCTGAGAGAACATGACTAATATTGATGTTACACCAAATGCTACATGGAGATTTTACCATGTGCAAACCTGATTTGAGGGGCATTACCTGACACGAGCTAGAACCAGACACAAATCTATCAAGTAAATTCAAAATACCACACTTCACTGCTGGGACTCTTAGATGTTAGATGCCTCCCACATTAAACATTTGCTTTATTCATAAAATCAACATGAGAACATATTTATCTTATCGGAGCACTAAATTACCTTTTTCTTCTCAGAGATTAGCCATAATTTAAGGTTCTCACAAATCACCCTCCTTAGTCCCTAGTAATTAAACTGTTAATGGCAGTATGATAAATAGTAGGCTATTTTGATCCCAAGGTGGAAAAAAACAGCATCTCCGTTATATAATTAAGTGTGAGAGAACATAACCTATCATTAGGCTAAAGTTGGAATCATTATTTTTATCTTTTGCCACTATCTTTTCCCATCACATTCACTTCTTCACTGCAGTGGTATGTGCTTATGGCTACCGCCCTCCTGATAAAGCCTGACATAAGCACAATGTCCAGGACAGGAACACTGGATAAGGGTGAAGGATTTGCTTCTTTTGCTGAACAGGCAGATAGTTCAGTCTTAACTGTGAACTCCATTTCTTTCTTCGGTCGTTATTAAAAAGATACATACTTTAGTATCTTTAAATTTAATAAGTATTTAAAAATTTAAGATCAATTTGCTTATTGTCATTCATACTGTGAAATTCATTAGAAATCATACAAGCACACACACACCAATATGTGTGTATGTGCGCATGCACTTGCATGGTTTCTAATGAATTTTACAATATAAATGACAATAAGCAAAAGATCTCAAATTTCCATATAAAGAATGTTACATATTAGTAGCTTTCCTACACCAGGATCTGCAAAATGATAGATGAAAGGGAACTGCATTCATCAACGATGCACATCTTAGGTGAAATTAAAATCACTGAACAGATGGCTATTTCTTATTACAACCTTTTCTACATCTAACAATCCAAGGTTGGTGCCACCTGTTGGATAGATTTCCTACCCATTCTCCTTCTCTCCTACTAACAGACCCTGAGTGGATTCATGAGTAGCCAGACTCCTACCCCAGCCCCAAAGGACAAATTGATCTACACCAGGCATGGTCGTGTCATTCTCTTTGGCCAGTGATTGGCCTAGGGAGGCCAGGTGCCCAGCTCTGTCTGTGACACATTAGTGGAAGTCTTCCCAGCAGTCGTTCTAGTGTCTCTCATGTAAAGGAAGAGATTTTGCAAAGCCCTTTGACAATGCGTCCTTCTACCCTTTTCCTTCCCCAGTCACAGGGGGCAGCAGCAACGATGTCCTCATAAGGCAAGAAGCCACCATGCTAACGATGGCAGAGCAGAAGGAAAGGAGCCTGAGAGACTAGTAACATCCACTGTACCAAGACTGAACCACCTACCTCCAGGCTTTATATGGTGGGGTGGGGAAAGGGGGAGATCTCAAACATCTATTTATTAAACCACTATGTTAGGGTTTTCTTGTTACTTGCAGCCAACTGCACTCATAATCAATACACAACCTGACCCAACATATTTTCAAATTGAAAAAAAAAAAAGGACACAGTTGATGACTTTACGAACATTAAGATGCCCCAAACACTCACTTTCTCCTTTGACCTTACTCACTAATCCCACAATGTCTCAACTACAATTAGGGTTAAATTAGTTCAGTATTGTTTCCTCCTCCTGGCCAAGTTTCTTTCAATGAGTTCAAGATTAGCTAATAGCTGAAACTGGATGACAGATGTGGAAATGTTGGATGATATTTCACTTTACAATCATTCTTAACTGAAATAATCTAGAAGACTTTTCACAAATGAAATCATACCAATTAAACTCAGTAAACCCTGGAAGAAAGAACTGCAGCTCCATCACTATTTGTTAACTGACCCGGTCATCGTTAAGGTTGCTCTCCCAGGTTTTCTAACACATTCTGAGCTTTCTCTAAAGAAGTAGCCACAGAATTCAATGTTTTCAGCATTGGAAGGATTTGTCCACAACAATGTTCATTTGCTTGGAAAATGTTCTTCTCACTGCCATGCAAATGAACACCCTAAAAAGCTTTGAACCAAAACATTGAGTCAGAGGCTGTGTGCAGATGTGGCCAAACTTACTCTGCAGAAGACTCTTTATGCCTAATTTACAAGAAACATACAAAAGGTTGCCTTCTCGCCCAATATTTTTTATGACCTTCTATCAGAAGGCTACGAGAGCCATGATTCTGAATGCTCAATAGAGTGAACGGGTTTCATTTACTCAAGAAACTGATTAGATATTTGACTCATAAGATGAAATATCAGAGAGAATATATCCAGGGAAATAAAAAGTGGTAGTTATGCACTTAACAGAAAAATACAAGAGGCTGTCTCAAAGAACAGGTGTCCTTCAAGATTGGGAAGCGAGTTTGGTAGAGGGAAACCCCACAATGTGTGTGGGTAGAGCAAGTGTGAGCAGAAACTCAGTGAGGCAAAAAAAATAAATAAGTAAAAAAAAAAAATTTAAAAAAAAGCCTTGTGCTGATGCCCAGAGTGAAGCCACTTGACCTGAAAAACTGACATTTCTCTCTGTGGAGAATTCTAAACAGTGCCGGCCTCCCAGGACTGATCTCTAGACTGATCTCACTTAACATTTCTATAAATTGTCTGGCAGGGGGAGGCTACGGCATCGTCTGCAGTTGACTGATGACCCCTCGCTCTCTCGCAGAATGAAATGGCAACCGAAAGAGACGAACCTCGGATGCTCTCAAAGGGCCGGGCCAGAGGGCACAAAACTACAGATTAGATTCATCAGCAGAGAGGTTAAAATCATTCAAATTACTATTTTTAAAAACGTATTGTTTAGCTTTATGTGGTTTTGAATGTTTATAGTGCTCCTGTCACCAACCCTTGTGTTTGGTGGTTTTGTATTTTGCAGCTGTCCAGTGCAGGGATCCGAACCCGTGACCTTGGTACTACAAGGTGGTGTTCTACCCACTTGAGCCAAACAGTCAGCCATCAGATTTCTACTAAACGATGATGAGCCCTAAGTTATCAGTTAAAGTCAGAAATTAGAGGTGAAAATGGCTCTGATGTCCTACAGAGATTGATCTAACAGCTTTCTGCAGCCCCCAAGTTCAAGAAACTCTAAATAACATCACTAAGAGAAGCAACATCAAACATCACCCTATTCTGCTCATAATCACAGGCCATCTGCATCTGGACTGCTGTGCACAGTTCTGGTTATCACACCCTGATAAAAATAGATGAAGGCTGGAAGAGGTCCAAAGAGGAATAATTTGAATGACGAAGTGCATGCAGATAGGCTGCTCCACGAGGAGAACCCCATAAAACCACCCTTCTCATTTACAAGATGAGGCAGGCACTGGACTTAGCTGGACCTAAGCTTAAACCTTGTCCCCACCCCCAACTAGCCAGGTGGCCTTGGACAAGCTTCTCAACCTTGGGTTTCACACTTGGGAACTGAGGCTCAGAAAACTTATAGCATAGGCTTGCTGTGACATGGAATATAAATATGCACATGGCATGCCTGGCACACAGCAGAGGAGGAAGGACATCACAATGGCCAAGTCCGAGAGTCAGACAGACCTTGTTTCAAACCCCAGGTCCGTAGCTCCCTAGCTGTTTCACTTGATCATGGGAGGTTGCTGCTTTAAGCTTCAGGATGTAAGACTGCAAAGCAGGCAAACACCATGCCAAATTCACTTGGTGACAGAGGCCGAAAACAAAATTGCCTTCAAACAAACAAAAAGGATCAGGGAAACACATGGCTGCACCTCTGGGACAAAACAGATTATAAAGCAAAACTAAGGTACTTGCAAGTTTGTGTTTAAATTTAAGTTTGAGATCAGGGGAAAAGACCTGGTGCACTAAATTAAATTGGGGGTACTAACATATAGGCACAATCAGAAATACAATACAGGCTTGACTGGAACTTGTGTCTCCCGCAGTGTGGCAATGCCTCAGTTTTTAGATCTGTTTTAATTCCAGGACTGATGCATTTTGAACAGCCATCTAACCATGCAGACAACATAACAGACAGAAGAACTTCAAAGTTAAGTTTGTTTGTTCCCTATAAAAACAATGATGACAATAAAAAAGAATAAGCAAGTTATTACATAATAATACTATTTAACCAAACTTCCAAAAGACTAAAAATTTGATTTAGTCCAATATGTCAAGTCCTTCAAGAAAAGATCAATTAAAATTTGTTTTTTAAATAATTACACAAACTCCTCTTTTCACTTTTTTAGAAACAAAAAGTAATTTCTCATACTATTCATTGATAAACATAAAAATTCTAAAAATTAGGGCCGACCCCGTGGCGCACTCGGGAGAGTGCAGCGCTGGGAGCACAGCGACGCTCCTGCCGCAGGTTCGGATCCTATATAGGAATGGCCGGTACACTCACTGGCTGAATACCAGTCACAAGAAAGACAAAAAAAAAAAAAAAAAAAAAAATTAAATGAGGATCTTAACACGTACAGAATTCTATTTGGAAACAAAATATGAACGTGTACACAGACATAAATTAAGCCACAACAATCATGCTCTAAATATTTAAGTAGTACAGACATTCTGTCATGCAACATAAATCTATAATAAACAGAAATTGCAACATAAATCTATAATAAACTCCCACGTGTTCCATCTCACCTAATGGGAGGGAAATAACGTGGCTTTTGCTTTTACGAAATGATAAAGGCCATCTCCCTTCACCACACACTGGTTTTAAAGTCACTGATCAACAATCTTATCCAAAACAACTCCAACAAAATCACCTACTAACTAAAGTTACCACCTTAGTCCTAATGGCTTTACTTACATAGTACAACTTAGTTCAGCTGTAATTACACTTTGATAAAAACATATCAAAGCAAGAAAAGGTACTATCTCCAGAGTTAAGAAATTAAGGATTTAAATGGTAGCATTACTATTACTAATATTACTATATAATAAACAATAATAAAGCTAAGATAAACTCTGCATGGAAGTCTACAGGGAGAGAGAACACAGCAGAACAGAGAGAGAGAGCTGTGTGCTCAAGTCCTACTCCCACTGCTTCACTGTGTGATTTCGGCAAGTTACTTAACCTCCCCATGCCTCCATCTCCTCAACTCCAAAAGTGGAAAAATAACAGAACCTCCCTCACAAGCTGCAATGCCTGGCACAAAGTACTCAATAAATCTTAATCATTGCTGATACTGTTCTTATTGCTGTTATTGTCATTCCATCATTATGACTGTAGTTTAAAAAGAACTTTCGCGTGCAGTAGCTTATGAGAATGATTAAGTAACAACACAGAGAAATACGTCATTTGAAATGTAATTACATCACATGTCAAGTATACGGGAAGGCGTATGATTCCTACCACCATCCTTTGGCTCTTTCTGGCAAACGAGAAGGCAACACACAAATACAAAGCGTAATTGGATGGATGCCAAAAGCCAGCTGTAGAAGGAGTAGTTAATAACAATTAATATTTATTGGGTACTTTCAATGTTCCACACAGTTCACTCAGCATTTTAGATGTCACATTATTTACTCTTACTAGTATAATGTTATACTCAAGGAACTGGACCCGGCTAGGTTACATAACCTTCCCAAGGTCACTGGTGAGTCAACTCAGGCAAGTTGTCCAGAGGACATACCAGCACCCTACTCCACCACCCAAAAAACATTTGGCTTTTTTTTTTTTTGCAGCTGGCCTGAATGGGGATCTGAACCCATGCTCTGGGTTTTGCTACAAGGCTGCACTCTAAGCCAACTGAGCTAACCAGCCAGCGAAAATAAACATTTGTAAAATATTCCTATCACTTTGCTCATTCACAGCAATAACAGAAATAACCGGTATTGTGCTCATCTCTCTAAATGAAAACCCAAGGGCCATCTATCCTCTGTGCCAGCAATTTTCTTACAACTGTTAATGAGGACCATTAAATTTCCATCCCTAGTAAGCAACACTTTTCATGTGCTTCTAGAATTCTAGTTTATATATTATATATGTATGTGTGTGTTAAATACTTCTAGAATTCTAGAATTCTCTTGAAATATAATATAAACCAATCCCAGTTACTGACAAGTCACAGCAAAAATGTTCCTTTTCACTAATATCATCAACTAGATCAGGGTTCTTAACATGCAAGTCAGTAATCCATGAACTTGTAAATAAATGTTACATGTATATAGGTATGTACATTCTCCTGGTTTGGAAAAAGACTGCATTCATTACATTCCTCAAAGGCCCCCAATATGTGAAAAGTCATTCATTTATACAGAGATCCTCCCAAGACAAATTACATCATTATACTAATTTTAAAGTCTTTGGGGTTTTCAAATAGGAATATGCTCTGCAATTCAATTCCTTATGATTTTATGCCAGAGTGACAGTAAAATTCATCGGGGACAGGATTCTGGACCAAGAATGAGGAGACCTGCTCCAACAGAAATTCACTGTGAAGGTGACCTGGGGGAAATCACTTAACATTTCTGGATTTAGTTCCATGATCTGGAAAATAATTGTGCTTTAACAGATGGTTTCAGGGGTTTTTCCCCAGCTCTATGAGTCTGTGACATAACAGTACCACACATGCACTGCAAAATAAGACAAAAATTACTTAATCTACTTACATCACTAATGAGTTCGGTGCATTTTCTGGCCAGTTCCATGCTCAGGTCTTCAATAACAGGCTTAAAGAATACCTGTTTGGAAAAAAAGAAAAAGGAACATTTTTCTTGTTGTGTATAGAGAGGAACAAATCCTGTTCTTGAGCAGGTGTTTTCTCACTCACCTTATCCTCCTCTTCTTCTTCCCCTGTTTTTTCCTCTTCAGTTTCATCTTTTACATTCTCAAGTACAGGGACCCTCATTTTTACCCCTTCAGAATATTTTTATTTTTGAAATTCACTCGTGTAGCGTCTTTTTATATGCCACGGTGCCTGTGAGATCTTGGTGTCTCTGGGGCTTGGCAGGAATGACCTTCCCCGAGCCTCACCCCTATTTAGCTTACACTTCACCTTATCTCGATGGCATGTGAGTGCCTGGAACAGGACCCCAGAGGCCTGCCAGGGCTGGCCTCACCGGTGGAAAAATATTTTCTCAGGCAAAATCTAATTTCATAAACATTTAAAGTCAGCATCCTTTAAACTTGTTAAGAAATCCGAAAGAGAAAACTTATTTCTCTTTCACTAATTTAATTCATTCATAAAATAGTTTGAAAAGGACTGAAAGATTCTGGAATAACTACTCAGCTGTGACACTCAAGATATCATAACCCACAGCCTGTTATCACAAAGATTTCTCAGCTCCGTCTAAATAAAGCTTTCACTGGAATGTCAGACATATCTCTCTGATTTGGTATAGTAAGTCTCGATCATTCAAACTCATTTCACTAACCTAAATTAAATGTTTTATGAGACATACACATACTTCTTACATGCTAAAAATACTCACTTTATATTAGCTGATTAGAGACTAGTAATTTGCTATGAAAAGTCCTTTGAACCACTTCAAAGAATCTGTTCTGAGTTAATTATGACTGTTAATCTTGTAGTGGTAAGTATTGTGTTGTATTAATTGTAAACATCATTAAACATGAGAATTTGTAGTTAACATATGTTGCTATATCACTTAAGAATTCTAGAAACATCACTGTTTAAAAAAATAATAATCATCCTCTGAATTCTACTCATTGTGTCAATTTTTACAAATTCACTCATTATTTGTATATTTCTCAATGTATACCACACACTTGGAAAACTTTGGAAAAATAAACTATCACAATATTTATAATGAGATATATGTCATCAGGTACATAATGAAAAATATGTTTTTCAAAACAAATTCTTTAATGTCAGTTTAGGCAATTCCAAGACTATAAACAACTCACAATTTATTAATTTGGTTATTTAAATACTAGGGTAAATTGATTTTTACAAGGCCACACCATATCAGTGCTGGACGTAAAAACTCCCATACTGGCAATAATAAAACTAATTATATAAAAGATGGCTTTATTCAAAATAAGACATCTTTATTATATACATCATTCTAAGTAGCCAAGTATAATACTGTTTTCTCTTGATATCTTATTTGCATTTCAATTTATTTTTTAAAAATTGCCTTGGCCTTCCCCACACTGAAAATTCTACTGAGAAAAACATTCCACACAGTTATTATGTATACACCTAAAATTGTGTCTGAGAAATTGTATATTTCTCAAATTGTTTTCTATGAGGCAAGAGTTCAACAAAAAACTCTGGGGGGGGGAATGGGGTTCTTAAACAAATAGGTTTGGGAAACCTGTATACTGATCTCTACCCCTGCCACTTGGAGATCCACATGGCATTTTGACATATTAGAAGTTTGGCGAAGACCCTCAACCAAAAAACCTTTAGGTTTGCTTAATTTAGAATTTCCCAAACATGAATCCTGTCCATCTAATCTAACCTAATCTCTCTTTATTTTTTAACAATACCTGCTACCCCAAAAAACTAACATTTTTCCATGAAATATTGCTTATTACATAGGGAAACATTGCTCTATTTTGACAAAATGTTGTGTTCTGCAAGAGTTGTTGGTCTTGTGAAATAATTTTTGATACAGGCTAAATCAATAGCATCACATATCCTGCCTACCAACAAATTGCCAAAAAGTAGGGGATTCTGCAAGGAAACTCTTTTTGCATTATACCTGTTCCACGAAGGGGGATAATGTGTGGACTCTGTTTCCCTCAAGTGCTCTGCTAAAAGACTATTCTAATATTCTACAGAAGATTACATTATCTTGATTTGGAAATAAGGAGGGGCAATTTTTATCAACTTTTCTTGCAAACCTCTAACAGTGTAGGGAGAAAACCTTGCCCAAACTACCTAAGACACACCTCCTGGCCCATATTTGAGGTGGCAATACTTGTGTTGCTCGTGGTGACATTTCTTCCCCATTGTGAATCACCTTCACCAGGCTTGAAGAGCAGCTATTTTCTCATTCCTCATCGTGTAATAAGTTATTGACTCTCCACTGTGCTGCAAGAAAATCATCAGTTGAGATTTAATGCACAGGACTTTGGAAAGCAAAACCAAACACCACTTGCAATGTGAACATGAAGTTTCCATTTGAGATTTTAGAATCAGAATTTTAAAGCCAAAGGGATTCTTAAGAAATCTATACACCTAATGCCCTCTCTCTTACAGAGGATAAAATTACGGTTAAGAAAAATTAATTATCTATCTCATTGGCAAAGTTATTCAATGGAATACTAGAATCATAACCTAACTACAGCCCTGTGTTCATTTATTCAACAAGTAAGTGTTTTTATGCCAGGTACTATGCTTGGTGTTGAGATACAATGGTGAATAAAACATACTTTGTGCTGAGATAAGGTAGGAAATAAAAAAGCCATCATTCAAGACTCGCTGGATGAACTCTTTAATGGACTGTCTGGCCAGCCAGATGCACCATTACTTTTGATTGCATGCATTTTTTTCCCTTTCACCTGTAAGAATAATATAAAATTCATGATAAGCGTTCTCTAAAAATTTTCAGCCCTGCACTTTATCACAGCAAAGCTCTCTTGTCAATAGCTCTAAAATTGGACTTGGGGAATGAGAAGAAAGTGCTCTTCATGGATAGTTATCATGTTTCAAAATTCCCCACCCTCTTTTTTTTTCCCTAAAACCAAGTTTAATGTCATATTTTAATACATATTTTCCCCTTGGGGTATCCCAAAATGGAATATCTGTGCAGTTGCTAATCTCTTTGACTAATCGAGCACATCATTTATGTTGTCTATTTTTTTTACTTTAGTCCTCTCCCCGTAGCTTGATACAGAACAAGACCAAGATGGAGATCACATTACTTATGGCTAGACCCTGAACGACCAGGTCTGGCTCTACCATACCCTCTAGGGCAAATTATATATAGCCATGAACTGCTTAATGACATTTTGGTCAACAACTGACCACATATACACCAGTGGTCCCATAACACTATAATGGCTATACTACATAGCCTCTCTGTACCTAGGTGAAGTAGGCTATAGCATCTAGGTTTGTATAAGTATGATTATGTTCAAACAATGACAAAATCACCTAACAATGCATTTCTCAGAATGCATCCCCATCTTTAAACGATGCATGCATGACTGTAATCTTTCTCTGCCTCTAATTCTCCATAGTTAAACAGAAAAACTGAATTGTCAAAAGTTAATAAAAGTGAAGCAATTTAAAAATAATAAAGTCCCCTGCAAACAGGATTTTTCAACTATCCATGAAGGTATATAATTCTGGGAAACGCAATTGATACAAAAGGGACTTCTCTGTTGCAAGGGTGAGCAAGGCAAGAAGGGCCTCCTACAACTTGAAAGCCTAAAGATAAGAGCTACTTTGTGTATTTATAATATAGAAGTCTTGTGATCCTTTTAAAGCTTGATATTTACATGTAAGGAAATGTATTTCCATAGCAACTGGGGTAATTCAACCTTCTGGAGACACAGCCCCTGGCCAAGGAAACACGTTTGTACCACCATCTCCAGGCACATAGTGCTTGACTGTCTCCAGTGTTCTAAGGTCACATGTGACAATTATCTTTTGGTTTTGACAAATGTTTTATACTTATTCCACTTTTTTCCTTTCTTTTCTTCAGAATGAAAATCTATAATGAACACTTGAAATAGATCAAGATTCAGTTCTGAGTGGAGGAAAACACAGAGATGAACTGATTGTTTTTTATTTAAAAAATTAATTCAACATTTCTTATTATAAAATATTTATCCTAAATGGCTAGGTGAGAGAGGAATCAGCTTGCCTGACCTGCTTTCCCGCCTTGAAGTTCTTTCACACTTGTTACTAGCCGCCTGGTTTGGTTTGGTTTTTTACGACTGTCTCCCAGAAGGTTCTTCTCACTTGAATCCCTGGTTATTTCACCTCTAGCTGACATACTTACTCATCATTTGGCATCTGCCCAAAAAAGAACTTTACTAATAGATGAGGGGAGAGGAATAGTTTCTTAAAACAAAGACTATAAGCACTTTAGGGGCAATTCATCGTCTTCATAAAAGAGTTCTGCTTAATATTAGCCCAATCTATTTTTACAATTTACATTCCTTAACACACCCTCTTTCTAATGGCTATTTCATTACTGTTTCTTAATGAGAAATCAAAAGACTACAAAGCAACCTTAATAATTGTCACCATTATCAATTACACTATTGAAATAAGACTTAATAGTGTTTTTCTGTGTTTATACTCCTATTTTCACAAATATAGATGCTGCTCACAAATGAGAGCTATATATCTAGACTGATACTGGAGGAAGAAAACAAGAAACTACAAATAATTTGGGGCACAATCATTTCCAGGTTGGGTAGGGTTGGGATGCCAAAATTAAGACTATGTACTCTTATGGAGAAGAGAGAGAGAGAGAGTATCTTATTCACTGTCTACATTAACATAAGCACCCACTGAACTGAAAGACTTTGTTTCCTTTGCAATTTACTTGAGATATTAATTCAGTTTTCATAACAATGAAGCTAATTCCATAATCACTCCTGCAGTCCTCACCACCAAGAGAAGGCCAGTGTTTGAGTGGTCTTTTTGTGGATTATAACCAGAACCAAAGGGCCAGGCAGGATCAGATAGCTTGACCACCACAAACAGTATCCCTTGCCTAGATTTTGTGTGAGATGCATCAGGAATAATTGTGAAAGACTTTGAAATTGGCACATACAAAAAAATTATCGGGTGTCTCATCTATCTAGTGCTCCCCTCAGAGCTATTCTGTCCTATCCTTTCACTGTCTGTGAACTGCTTTACAATTCCATAAATTGTTGAAAACTGATAACAATGTCAATAATTCTTATCCATAGAAGTGCAAGTTACAGTAGTCTCCCTTTATCTGCAGAAACACATTACAAGAGCCCTAGTGGATGCCTAAACCAGATTGTACCAAACCCTATATACACTTTGTTTTTTCCTAGACAAACATACCTCTGATAAAATTTAATTTATAAATGGGCGCAGTAAGAGATTAACAACAATGACTAATAATAAAATAGAACAATTAAGACAATATGCTGTAAAAAAAAGTTATGCGGATGTGGTCTTTCTCCCTCTCTCTCTCAATATATCTCATTGTACCGTCATCACCGTTTTTCAGACCATGGATAACTGAAACCAGGGAAAACGAAACCACAAATAACGGGGAGCTACTGTGTCCTGGGGAAAGCAACTGATGATTGCCCTGAAGATAGACCTGTTTTTGCATCTAATTGTAAATGCCTTTCAGCATTTCTTATTACTTATTTATGTATGGCTCTTCGAATTAATCTTTGAACCAACTGTAAGATCATACTGGCTGGTGCCCTGATTTATTGAGTTAAAAATCTTTCAAATACGTTTATTTTATATTTTATGAGAGTTATGATTTTACCTTCTAAAAAAAATCTTTTAATGGATGTGAATGGTTTCATTATCCTCCTTTCCTTAAAATTCAGCAAAAACAGAAAGGAAAAAGGCATTATTGGAGAAATTGTAAAATGTAGCTGTAAAAATTGGGGGCATTTATTGAAATCAGGTTTTCGTTTTGTTTTGTTTTCAGGTGTGCTCTCTTTTAACTATCGGCAAATGCCACCTGGGGGCCTGTGTACATGTTCATTCCCACGCACAACTCACACGTGTGCTTACGCAGAGTTCATTTGCTGCCGCTGCCAGTTCCCGCTTGCAAAGCATAAAAGGCTTCAATACATGCTAAGACTTAATTACTTCTCACATCTGGAAAAACTTGAATATGAGAATGGATTTATTAACGAAACTCTTCGCTTGGCTGTCAACACCCTATCAAGAGCCAGAAAGACAGCAGACTTGATCACTCTTGGCAGCTCTTTAACCCATTCAGAGATAGATGTTCTACCAATTAATTCGTAACATGTCCTGTTTACATGATTTATGAGTTTTATGAAAACACAGTACAGTAAATAATTTCCTAGTAATTTATGGAGAAAAGCTGTTTTTGTCATGTTTCCAGTGGGGAAAAAAATCTCACATTAAAATGTGAATGTAATAAGGAATTCCTTATATCAAGGAAACAAAGGAAAGGCTTTGGGGATTGTAGAGTATATTGAGAACAGCCATTAGAGCAATAACTTTCATTAACACAAGCAAAACTGGACTATTTGGCACTTTATGGAGAAAGTGTTGCTAGGGCTCAGAAAACAATATCCCAAAGTGTGCACTTTGGCACGCTAAGTACTTTGAACTGAAGGCCATTGGAAGGCCTCAGAAGCAAAGTCTCTTTCTGACCTTCTCCTGTCCTTCTTTCTCCTGCTTCCCTTTCTCCCCCAAGGCAGGTCATAAAAACTAGAATCTCTTTACCCCAAGGTTGGTCATAGAAACCAGAACCCTCCTCTCCGAAAGCCAGCCATAAAACCTAGAAATATGACTCTAAGCTTCCCCCACCTCTCTGTGTAGGAGTTGGCCATAAAGAAATTCTCTGACACACCTTGTCTGACCTTCATTCCACAAGGAGTCTTGCCCCACACCCAGGAGGAAGGAAAGCCACACAGAGCGTCCAGAAAGAATGTGCACAGACAGGCCTTGCTGGGTTTCTCCACTCAGTCTATTACCATTAGATCATTCCCTTTTGGTCCAATCCCATTTCTTTTTTTTTTTTTTTTTTTTTTTTTTCAGATGACCGGTAAGGGGATCTCAACCCTTGGCTTGGTGTTGTCAGCACCACGCTCAGCCAGTGAGCAAACCGGCCATCCCTATATAGGATCCGAACCCGTGGCCTTGGTGTTATCAGCACCGCACTCTACCGAGTAAGCCACGGGCCGGCCTGGTCCAATCCCATTTCTACAAAGCTGTTCACTCTTCATCAAATCGAAGCATAAAAGTGGACAGTTTTCCCTTGGGTTTTGGGGTCTTCGTTTCTGAAGACTCCCATGTCAGGTAAAACTTTGGTGAAATAAACGTTAGGGTTTTTCTTTTAACCTGTTCTTTGTTACAAGAGTGTCAGCTGTGACCCTTATGATGGAGAGGAAAGGGATCACACTCTTTCCACACCTACAGTTCAATAATGTTTCCAAAAGAGAAGTAGAAGAGTTATATGAGCTCATAGCAAGAAGACTTAGCAGAAACCAGAGACTGGGCAGATCTCCCCAGAAGAGGATATTTAAGCTGGAATTAGGCAAAGTGAGGGGGCATAGGACAGGCATCCAAAGCATCTGTAAAGACAGAGTTGGAGGGACCAAAATTTCAATGTCACTGGAGCATACAATAGGAGAGAGGGGAGGAAAAGAGCTGAGGATGCTGCAGGAACCAGAGACCTCAGAGAAGAGAGAACTTGATGAAGTAAATGTATGGAAATCACTCTCCTAACACGAAAAGCTTAAGCTGGTCTGAACCATGAACTCTTAACAAATGACAAAGCTGCTGGCTTCATTAACCGTGGAGGTGGTGGCTTTGCTGCTACTCTGTTCCCTTGATATGCCTTAAACTTAATTTTTACCCCTTCATGTTATCATTAGCCTGTGAGATACTCCTTGTGTATCTGGAATGTATAAAAATTCTTAGTGAAGAAAGTATTTCCAGGTTTACTATTCTATTGAAAAAATATACAAAAGAAATTCATTTGCATTTTGTATACCTAGAAATAAATGCATTTTATGTTAACTGTATTTATAATATACATTTCATGCTTTTACATTTCTACAACTACAATTTCATGACTGAAATGCACCTCTCTTTTCTGCTCTTTACTAAATAATAGCAATATTTCTACTTGAACCTTAAGTATCAAGTTACTTAAGTATCAAGTTACTAACACCTACATTCACTGGGGATTTTTTCTATCCTTAAGTCGTAATTTCATCACACTTTAAGCCAGGGAAAATAATACAACGGATGCTCACAAGTTCAAAACTTTTGAAACACTAATTCCAGAGTCTTATTGCAATCATTTCCATGGGGTTTTTTCATGTGTAACTCAAAATATATGACAATATCAAAATAATATAATTAAAGTAAATATATCACTAAAACAGCTATAAAATGAGTGATGCTTTAAAATAATTGATACCCTCTGAATTGTGAGAACAAATTTAACATATATTGGTAGTAATTGTCTCTGAGGACTTTATCTTCTTTATTATATGTGTGTGGGTGTGTGTTAACATGCATATGCATGTGTCTATCTTCATACATTCCTTTAACAAATATTCCTTGTGTACCTTCTATGAGCCTGGCACTATTTTAATCTCTTTAAACGATCAATAAGCAAAACTGCCAAAAATCCCTACCCGCCTCTCCTACTTCCACAATACATTCATTCATCAAATGTTTATGAGCATCTACTTTGTGACATGCACTGTACTAAGATATTTTATATATTTTTTTCATAAGAAGTCTTTGAAATCCAGTGTTTTTTATCAGCACCACACTCTCCCAAGTGAGCCACGGGCCGGCCCCGAAATCCAGTGTTTTTTAACTTTTCACTTAAAGCACATCTCGATCCAGACTAGCCACATTTTTTAGTGCTCAGTGGTCAGATGTGGACAGTGGCTACCATATTAGACGTGCAGCTCTATAGCAATGCTAGAAGACTGAAAATCATTAGCTAGGTTTCAATTTGATTATATATATATATCTTGACTAAACTTAAGATGATGATTCCAGAATTCTAACAAGCAAGCAGTAAAATCTGGAATCTATTTTAATTTCCAGACTTATCTAAATCGATCTTCTGCATGGGAATGTATTTTATTAAAGGTTTAAATTTTTATTATAAATAATGAACTAACTCCTTAAATTATGTTTTTATTAAGTTGACCAAAGGTGTATTTTACAAATCTATCTTGTTTCATTAATGAGATGACATATTTAAAGTCCCAGCAGTTTTTTTAGATGGTGGAATAGACGATTCCCAGCATCACTCTCTCCCACAAATCAACCAATTTACAACTATAAAAATGTAACATCAGCCAAGCCGGGGCAGCTGGAGCTCAGGGGAAGAGGAGGAGAGACCTACGGAGTTCATGAAGGCAGGAGAAACTACAATGAGAGAAAGAAAAAGCTGCTCTGAGCATTTTGGGCCGCAGCTGCTTTAAGGCTCGAGCTGCTGAGCACATGGGGTAGGAGCTGGCAGAAGCCGCAACTGTGCCCTTCAGATGGAGTTACTTGGAGGCAGCAGGACAGCAAGATCACTTATAGGGTTCCCATGGACCCATGCAGGAGTGAGGGGGCAGAACAACTGAAAAAAGGGAGCTGTTGAGAGGCCAGTGAGTCATCGCAAGGGACCAGCACAGGGCCCATCCTATGGGAAGTGTTTGGAGCACGGGCGGTGGGGGAGACAGGCCCACCAGGGGAACACTGGGCACAGCAAGGACAGCCGATCTGCACCCCCATCAGCTCAGACCCACTCAGAGGAGAATGGTCGGGAATGCAGAATTGCATGAGGTGCAGTTGGATGAAGAAACTCAGGCCTGGATCAGAGATTCTACAGAACACAGATCCACCGGGTCTCTGCAGAGCCGGAAGTACCTATAAGATCAACCATTAAACCCTGAGCTGCACAAAAAACCTTCCCTAGGGAAACAGCAGCAAAGTAGCAATTTAAACAACCACATAGCTCAAGTACTAGTTCCCACAGGAAGTTCCCCCAGGTTAGAAGTAAGCAAAGGACAAAAAATTAGTTCCGGCCTAGGCACACCACCGGCACCTTGGGGCCCGCCCAGGGACCAAAGGCATGGAGAAGGGGACCGGACCCTCCTCCCACAACCAGCCATGCCATGCCAACTCCTTGGGGCCCATCTGGGGACCTGGGGCATGGAGAAGGGAACCAGACTGCCCTCCCTGAACCAGGCACACTGTGCCAGTGCCTCAGGTCCAGCCCTGGGACCTGGGGCATGGAGAAGGGGACTGGACCACCCTCCCACAACCAGGCACATGGTGCCAGCACCTTGGAACCCACCCAGGGACCAGAGGCATGGAGAAGGGTACCAGACACACCCCACAAGCAGGCACACCGCCAGCACCAAGGAGCATGCCAAAAACATCACCTCCATATAGGTGGCCCACCACAGCCACCACAATAACCACGGCTGCCGTGAAAGTGGCTAGATGCTACAAACACCATGCAGATGGTCTGCCAACCACTGGAGTGCATTCACATAAGGAGAGTCACCAGCAGAGATAAAGAAAAGAAGAGGATGTCGCTCTCCACAAAGCCCATTGCAGAGTGACAGAAGAAGCATCTGCTCTATGATGATGTTGGGGGACCCGATCACACCTCTCAGCATTGGACAGATCATCTAGGTAACAAGTCAACAGAGTAACCATTATTCTTTCAGAAGGAGAGAAGAAATCTAGGGTCATTAGAGGGGAGAGGGGGGAGGAGATGAGGGAAGGAGAGAGATTGGACAAGGGGCATAAAGAATAATTACTATTTGTAACAATATATATGTTAGTAATATTGATTTGGTTAACATATCTCAATGTTCAACCCCAAAAATATGTATAATCGATTTTGATTCAATAAATAAAATAAATTAAATGTTTTAAAAATTAGAAAATATAAAGTCCCAGCAGTTTTCAGGATTAATATTCAACCTTTAATTCTCCATTTAAATAGAAAGTCCAAATAGTGAAATATCCTCCATTGACACTCCCATTTTAAATTTATATGAACAAACTTAAAACACAAGAGTAATTTATTCACCAACTTAGCTAGGTAAATCCTTTTTGAAGCAATGTCACCATGAAATATGATTTTAACATAACCTAGATTTACAAGTGTATAAATACTTATTTATTATTAATGTGTATAAATACTTTTCTTAATACAACCTAAGTGTTTTAGTGTATAAATATTTATTTAAGTACTTATACTTATTAAAAGTGTATAAATAGAAATGAGATTTTCCTTTTTTCCAAAAAAAAAAAACTAAACTTTTAAATACTTAACAGAAAAGATCTTAAGCAATAAGGAAAAACACAGTATTTCTCATTTCTCTTCCCCAGTAGACCCAGCTTCTTTCCTTGACTTTAAAGCTGCTGGAATCTTGAATAATATCCAAATGCAATGGAGTGCTTTGAATCTAAAAATAATGTTACACAAAATGATATCCAAGGTCTTAAATTTTGTGTTATTCCTTATCCAAGCTCTGCAGAAAATTTTTGAGAAAGATGAATTCTATGCAGAAACGGAGGGATGCAGTCAAGGACTCTTAGAAGCCCTCTCTACTGACACCTACCAGGAACTTCTAGAGGGCACAAAAGAAGCCATGAGCTTTATGGATAAAATCCCATTTAATTCACACAACATCCATTTCACAGATAAGGACACTGGGACTTAGAGTGAAACCCACTCAAGTTCTCACAATAAGAGATTCAAACCCAGTTCTCACTGCTTCAATTTATGTAAAACCTGGTAGATCACAGAACACTAGAACATTGACTGACTTTATTTCTCTCTGGTAGTAATATTATTTTCTATCATCTCCTTCAATTTCCATCTTCAAAGGAATTAGCATTACTGATGGTTATTTAAAGGAAGACTACTCCTTGTGTTATGGAGACAATTTTGTCCCTGTGATCAGTGAAAACAAGACTCTAGGAGTTAAAAGCAATGGTAAAAGCAGGCAATAATGAAAGCACTATGAGGATGCTCTATCTGGTAGGAACCTAATTTGAGAAACTTTCCTGCTTTTTCATCCATTACTGTTGCATTTACAAGTAGTGAGATGGTAAATGTTTAACAGTCATCTCTCCCAGGGTTTAAAATACTTCCTAATGTAAAAAAAAACATATTCTTTTTTTTTTTTTTTTGTCTTTTTTGTGACCGGCACTCAGCCAGTGAGTGCACCGGCCAGTCCTATATAGGATCCGAACCAGCAGCGGGAACGTCGCTGCGCTCCCAGCGCCGCACTCTCCCGAGTGCGCCACGGGCTCGGCCCAAAAAAAAAAAAAAACATATTCTTAATTAAAAAATAAAAAAGGACCCTGCTCTGCAGCATAATCATGGAGTTGGGAAGAGATGAATACAACCTGCTCTGGTAAGCTGCTATGAGCCAGTGCCACACAGCACTGTAAGTAACAACAAAAGTAAGTAAGTAACAACAAAAGCTTCTATCTAATGTTAAGTGAACCAAGAAATGCCAATCAAGAAATGCCAAGAGACTAATGTTCCAAATTTTAAAATGGGCAATTCAAGACGTATGATTATACCCTAGTGCTATTCTGTTCCTCATCTTTATGTTGATGAAATCATTCTAAACAATAAGATGTCAAACTTATGTGTGCAGCACTTTTTCTAGCAATCACCATCTACTGACACCATAAAGTTTGTGCTTGTGATACTCTTAATGGCAATTCAAGTGCATGTGAGATATTGCACAGACAAATAAGCAAATGAAATGGAAAACAACTTGAGGCAGATTTTATTATATCCAAATACAGTCTGCCCTTTCTACATAGCTTTCTAACACCCAAAAAGATCTAGTGAATTTTCTTTAAAGTGGATCCAATACAAAAAAAGGGAAGAAAGATGCAACAATCACAATCATTCCTTATACTTTCAGAAGGAGAGAATAGAACTGAGGCCACCAGAGGTGGGAAAAGGGGAGGGGGGGAGAGATTAAGGAGAAATTGGTAAAGGGCCATAAAAAAGGTTTACATTGTATAATGATAAAATAAAAAATTTTCAAAAGGACCAAAATATATATTAAAAGAGTATAACAATTAAAAAAAAAAAAAAAAAAAAGAATTCCACCAGAGCATAACATTGTTGTAATCGAAGGCCTACAGTTGACCATGACTATATATATGTTCATCAATGAAATTTGGAGAAAAATTCTTTTAAAGAACAAACAAGTAAACAAATATAAACACAACAGTTTTTTTGAGTAGAATATTAAATGCTCATTGTAAATAGTATTATGATAGTGACTTTTACACTATGCACTCTCTGATTTACACAAAACTAATGAAGATAATTCACAGAAAAACTCAAGAATTCTCTCAATTTAGGCTAGAATATTAGGAGAAATTCATTCCCAAATATTTGAGCAATGACATTCTATATAAAAGAAATATTACTTTTATAGTACTTTGATCTGAAAATGAAAATTTCACTTAACAATACAGATAACTTTTTTTAAATGTATGTCCTCTCCATTTCTTATAAATCTAACCATTCTAAAAGCACAGAGAAGCTGTTTTAAGTTTTTCTATGACAAACTGTTCCCAAAAAAGTGAACTTTTTAAAGCACAATACTATTCAGGCAGTCTTTTTTATGTCAAAATTTTTTACCTAAGTATAAGGTTTGCTAAAATAGAGGTATTTTTGCTGCCACACAATGAAGTAGAAAAGACATCTTTATTCACAATTTTATCAAAGGTTTGATAGTAGATGTATTATCATAATTCTATGAAATACTTTTTCCTAGAGAAATATCACTACGTGTGCTTTGGATCAGACTTTAAATTTCAAACCACTATATATGTTACTTCCATTGACAATTCTTTATGGTATTTGCACTACTTGATCTTGTACAAATAATCTCAGGAGTTAGGAAAGCTCAGATATTAATTGAATCAGGGTAAATAGCTAAATTGTACTATCCTCTTTTGAACAAAGTATTCATAGAACTGTGAGTTTTTTTAATTTTATAATAGCTCCTAAGGTCCGGAGGGAAGTGCACACAGCCCAGCAGCCACGGAGGTAAGCCAAGACCCACATGGCACTGGGGTCCAGTCTGAGACCCTGGGGGGGAAAGGAAGCACACACAGGCCAGCAGGCACCGAGGTGAGCTGAGACCTGCATAACACCAGGATTCGCCTACAACCACAGAAAGCTAGAACAGGAGCCAAAGTGGTGTAATATAGATACCATCACACCTTCTGTCACCACAAGGACAGTTCACCACCACAGTAGCAGCCAGGGCCACGCTACAGGCAACCTGCCACTCACTTGACTACATTTATATAAGAAGTAGAACCTGCAAATAGAGGAGGAAGTCTTTATCCTCATAGCCACTCCCAGAGTAACAGAAGAAGCAAGTCCTCTACCAGATGACCAAACATCAATGAAAAAGTACTAGAACTACAAACAAACAAGAAGACATGACACCACCAAAGGAATACAGCAATGTTCAAATTCCAGACCCCATAGAACAGGGAAGCCTTGAAATGTCTGAAAAAGAATTCTGAGCAATGATCTTAAGAAAGCTTGAAGAAATAAAAGAAAACTCAATTAAAGAACACAAGGAAACAAGAAAAAATATCCAGAATATGAAGGAAGAAATTTACAAAGACATTAATACCTTAAAAAAGAATGTAGCAGAACTCCTAGAAATGAAAGATTCACTTATTGAAATAAAAAACACAACAGAGAGCTTAAGCAGCAGGCTAGAGCAAGCAAAAGAAATAATTTCAGATCTTGAAGATGGTCTTTTTAAAATAACCCACGCAGACAAAAAAAAAAGGAAAAAAGAATTTAAAATAATGAGGAAAATCTAAGAGAGATAGAAGACAACCTCAAGCACTCTATCATCTGAATTATGGGTACTCCAGAAGGGGAAGAGAAAGGAAAAGGTATTGAAAACCTATTCAAAGAAATAATAACAGAAAACTTCCCAGGAGTAGGGAGAGATGCAGACCTATAGACTCAGGAAGCTCAAAGGTCCCCAAGTAGATTCAATCCAAAAAGATCCTCCCCAAGACACATTATAGTCAAATTTGCAAAGTTCAAAGACAAAAAGAGAATTCTAAAAGCTGCAAGAGAAAAGCATCAAGTCACCTATAAGGGAACCCTTATCAGACTAACAGCAGACTTCTCAACTGAAACCCTACAGGCCAGAAGAAAGTGGAATGATATATTCAAAATGCTAAAAGAAAAAAACTGCCAGCCAAGAATTCTTTATCCAGAAAGGTTCTCCTTCAGAAATAAGGGAGAAATAGTGTATTTCCCAGACAAATAAAAATTTCCCACATGACCAGCCCTGCAAGAAACTATCAAGGGAGTCCTTCATCTGGAATCTGAATAATGAATGTCACTACCACAGATACACAGAAAAAGCAAAACACACCATTAAAACAAAAATGCCAGTGAGAAACAGCAAGAAGCTAAATCATGCCACCTCAAATATCCAACTAACAATGAAGAAGAGAAATAAAAGGGGAAGTAAGGATCAAAAGATATTTAAAACATCCAAAAAAATCAATTAAATGACAGGAATTAAACAATATCTGTCAATAATCACCCTAAATGTGAATGGATTAAACTCCCCATTCAAAAGACACAGATTGACAGATTGGATTAAAAAGCTAGACCCAAGTATATGCTGTCTTCCAGAGACCCACCTCACCTGTGGAGACACACACAAAGACTAATAGTGAACAGATGGAAAAAGATATACCATGCAAATGGAAACCAAAAATGAGCAGGAGTAGCTATTCTTACATTGGATAAAATAGACTTTAAACCAAAAAACAAAAAGAAACAAAGAAGGCCACTATGTAATGATAAAAGGATCTATTCAGCTTGAAGACATAACAATCATAAATATATATGCACCCAATGCTAGAGCATCCAGATATATAAAGCAAATACTCTTAGACCTAAAGAAAGAAATAGGCTCTAATACATTAATAGTGGGTGACCTGAACACCCGTCTCTCAGTATGGGACAGATCTTCCAGGCAACAATTCAACAAAGAGACACAGGATTTAAACAACACATTAGACCAACTGGACCTGGCAGATATATACAGAACATTTCACCCAACAACTAAAGAATATACTTTCTTCTCATCAGCTCATGGAACATTCTCCTGGATAGACCACATATTAAGTCATAAATCGAGACTCTGCAAATTTTTAAAAATTGAAATCCTTCCAGGTATCTTTTCAGACCACAATGGACTAAAATTGGAAATTAATAATAAGCAAAACTCTGGAAACTATACAAATACATGGAAACTAAATAATAGGATCCTGAATGACCTATTGCTTCAAGAAGAAATTGAACAGGAGATCAAATAATTTCTAGAAACTATTGAAAATAAAGATACATCATACCAAAACCTGTGGGATACTGCAAAAGCAGTACAAAGAGGCAACTTTATTGCAATAAATGCTTACATCAAAAGAACAGAAAGACTTCAAATAAACAACCTAACTAAGATCAGAGCAGAACTAAATAAAATAGAAACAATAGAAAAGGCCAACAAAACAAAAAGTTGGCTTTCCGAGAAGATAAATAAAATAGACAAACAATTAGCTAGGTTAACAAAAAAAGAAGAGAGAAGACCCAAATAACAATACTCAGAAATGAAAAGAGAGACATTACAACTGATACCACAGAAATACAAAGAATCATTAAAGACTATTATAAACAACTGTATGAAAACAAATATGAAAATCTGGAAGATATGGATAAGTATCTAGACACATACAAACTATCAAGACTGAACCAAGAGGAGATAGAAAAGCTGAACAGACAAAAAACAAGCAAGAAGATTGAAGCGGTAATTAGCAATCTTCCAACAAAAAAAAGTCCAGGTCCAGATGGCTTTACAGCTGAATTCTATCAAACTTTTAAAGAGGAGTTAATACCAATTCTTCTCAAACTGTTCCAAACAATTGAAACAGAAACTACTCTCCCAAACTCATTCTATGAGGCCAACATAACTCTGATACCAAAACCAGATAAAGACACAACAAAGAAAGAAAATTACAGGCCAATATCCTTGATGAACCTAGATGCTAAAATCCTCAACAAAATATTATCAATCAGAATACAGCAACATATTAAAAAAATTATGCACTATGATCAAGTGGGATTCATCCCAGGGATGCAAGGATGGTTCAACATATGAAAGTCAATAAATGTGATACATAACATTAACAAACTTAAGGACAAAGACCATATGATTATCTCAATAGATTCTGAAAAAGCATTTGACAAAATTTAACATCCCTTCATGATAAAGACTCTCAACAAATTATGTATTGAAGGAAAATATCTCAACACAATAAAAGCTATTTATGACAAGCCCACCACCAGTATCATTCTGAATGGGGAAAATCTAAGGGCCTTTCCTTTAAGAACAGGAACAGGACAAGGATGCCCACTCTCACCACTTCTATATAATATAGTACTGGAGGTACTAGCCAGAGCAATCAGGCAAGAGAAAGAAATAAAGGGAATCCAGATTGGAAAAGACAAAGTCAAACTTTCCCTATTCACAGATAACATGATACTATATATAGAAAAGCCTAAAGACTCTATCAAAAAAATTCCTAGAGCTTGTTAATAACTTCAGTAATATTGCAGGATACAAAATAAATGCCCAACAGTCAGTTGCATTTATATACTCAAATAATGAACTAACAGAAAAAGAAATAAAGTAAGCCCATTTACAATTGTCATGAAAAAAGTAAAATACCTAGGGATCAATTTAACCAAGGAGGTGAAAGACCTCTACAATGAGAACTACAAACCACTTCTGAAAGAAACTAAAGAAGACAAAGAATGATGCGAAGATATTCCATGCTCTTGAATTGGAAAAATTAACATTGTGAAAATGTCTATACTACCCAAAGCAATCTACAGATTCAATGCAATCCCCATCAAAATACCAACGACATTTTTTGGAGAAATAGAAAACACAATCTTACCCTTCATATGGAACAACAAAAGACTCCAAATAGCCAAAACAATCCTGAGCAAAAAAAATAAAGCCAGAGGCATAACACTACCTGACTTCAAATTATACTACAAAGCCATTGTAACCAAAACAGCATGGTACTGGCATAAAAACAGACATTCAGATCAGTAGAGTACAATTGAGAACCCAGAAATCACCCTTCAAGCTTACACCATCTGATATTGGACAAAGGCAACAAAAATCTACATTGGCGAAAAGATTGCCTCTTCAACAAGTGGTGCTGGGAAAACTGGATATCCATATGCAGAAGAATGAAACTAGATAGGCACCTCTCATCATACACTAAAATCAACTCAAAATGGATTAGAGACTTAAGTATAAGACCTGAAACTGTAACATTAGTAAGGGAAAATATAGGCAAAACACTTCAGCAACTAGGTCTGGGCACATACTTTATGAATATGAGCCCAAAAGCACAAGCAGTAAAAGAAAAAATAAACAAATGGGACTATATCAAACTAAAAAGCTTCTGCACTGCAAAGGAAAGAATCAACAGAGTGAAACGACAACCTACAGAGTGGGAGAAAATTTTTGCTAACTATGCATCCAACAAGGGATTAATATCCATAACATATAAGGAACTCAAGCAATTATACAGTAAAAAACCAAATAACCCAGTTAAAAAATGGGCAAAGGAGTTGACTAGACATTTTTCAAAGAAGACATACAAATGGCCAACAGGTACATGAAAAAAAGCTCAACATCACTAGTCATCAGGGAAATGAAAATTAAAACTACATTGAGATACCACCTCAGCCAGTTAGACTGGCTATAATCAAAAAGACAGTGAAAAGCAAATGGTGGCGAAGGTGTGGAGAGAAGGGAACACTCCTACACTGTTGGTGGGACTGTAAATTAGTACAAACACTATGGAAAACAGTTTGCGGGTTTCTCAAACAACTACAGATAGATCTTCCATACAATACAGCAACCCCACTTCTGGGTATATACCCAGAGGAATAGAAATCATCATGTCGAAGGGATACCTGCACTCCCATGTTCATCGCAGCTCTGTTTACAATAGCCAAGACATGGAACCAACCTAAATGTCCATCAACGAATGACTGGATAAAGAAACTGTGGTATATATACACCATGGAATTCTACTCTGCCATAAAAAAGAATGACATTCTCCCATTTGCAACAACATGGATGAGCCTCGAGAAACTTATGTTGAGTGAAATAAGCAAAGCACAGAGGGATAAATACCACATGTGCTCACTCATGTGGGAGCTAAGAGAGAAAGAAGGAAGGAAAGAAAGACCATAATAGTGTGTTGGACTTGCCGAGGGAGAGAACATTCCTTGGGCTACAAAGTGCAGTTGGGGGGAAAGGGGGAAGGAGACGAAGGTTGGGGATAATTGGGTTGGGCACACAGGGTACAAATGCAATTCGTGGTAATGGGTATGCTGCCAGTATGAATCTGGCCCTCACATCATGGGCACGAGGGGTGACAATCAGCTTTGTATCCCATGAATATTCATAACCAATTAAAAAAATAATAATAAATAAAAATTTATAATAGCTTTACATTTTCTTAACAAACTTTACAAGATATTTTAAAAAGATTATCTGATTGTCAATTAAGTGTAGCCAACGAAAATACAAAAATTTCTATAAAAGGGCAAATTATCTGTATTATAAAATCAAATCTTCTGGGATAGAGTTGTAAAAAACTGTAAAAAAAGAAAATTGCACATGTTTTATGCTTCAACTAGTTCTTTAATTTATCTATTTATTATATTGTAAGCTCAGCACTTAGGTTTTTTGTTTTTTTGTTTGTTTGTTTTTTGGTTTTTTTTTTTACTTTTCCAATATACATTAATGGTGAACATCCTGTTTAAACAAACTATCTTGAGGGTTTTCAAGATGGCGGCGGCTGCGGCGGCTGGCGCGGAGTAGCAGAGGTAGAAAAGGTGGCCACTGGGCCTCAGGCAGCCGGGAAACTTGTGGACCTTTCTCTGGCCATCTCTTAAGGGAGGACTGCTGCTGCTGGCCGGTCGTGGGGGCTCAACGCCACTTTGCCCCCGGCAGGAGAGGCTGCCTCATTTACAGGCAACAGCTTTGAAGTGTGGAGCAGGAAAAGAACTGATTCTTAGCTGCAAAAGTGAGTCTTGAAACAGGGAACACGGCGCCAGGGCTGCTGTGGATGCAGCCAGGATCCCGGAGGCTGGGGCCGCACTGAAGGCGGCCAGCTGCCCTATCCAGGATTCGAGGTTTCAGGCCGGCATTAAAGAAGACTCCTGGGAGCGCCCGAGCGGCGCCGCGACTAAACAGCCCGAGGCGGCAGCGCCGAGAACACGGAAGGCAACAAACCAGAGACAGAGCGAGCGCCCGACCTGACACAGCACTGTGAGTGATCCCTGGCACAGCTCTGTTCGGGGGGTGGATGCCCACGCGGCAGCCCGCCTGCACCACCAGGCCACTCACTGCCCCGGTGCTGCCTCCATTTTCCCAGGTGCGGGCAGCTCCGCCCTGCTCGGCCATCACTGAGCCCATTTGCTTGGCCTGGCACGGGGCTTTCCGGACCCTGCCGGCCGACCTCCTCTCCCACTCCCTCCACGGTTCTCTGGCAGGGCTGGGGGTGTGGGGCGTCCCGACCAGTTTTGGGAGGGCTAGGAAGTACGGGCGGGCCGACTGTCACTCCACCACACCCTGGACTCCGGCCCCGGTAAACTTCCTGTTACTGGGAGGCAGATACCATCTCTGCGACCACCAGTTTGGAAAAAAGCCTAACGAGTTTCTGGTTGGGAATAGTGTGGTAGGAGAGTTCCCAGGTCCGCTTGAACCTGCCGGAGAGCAGGCTGCAGGCGGGCACTAGACTCGGTTTATACCGGGGGGATACAAAGGTGAACAAGACCCGAGAAAGATCTACACAGTGCTACAAAGGCACCCAGAGAGACTGGTCGTCTGTGCCTAGCAGAAACCTGGTAGAATTCCTGGGCGAGGCGGTGCTGAGCAGGGTCTTGAAGGCCCAGCTGATAGACGAGGGGTGCAGAAGACACGCCCCAACCCAGCACAGTGTGCACAGAGGGGGGAGACGCGCGGCCAGGGAGGCGGAGACTCGACAGAAACCACACACCCGGTGGGGTCGCCACTGCACGATCTAACAGCCTGGGCCAGAGCACACTGAATGGGGAGAAGTCCTGTACAGAAAGTGAAAGCTCAACAGAGATCACACACCCTGTGGTACGTGATCCACCAGCCCAGCAGAGTACAAGCTGACCAGAAAGGTGGATCCCCGGAGAAGCCCAAGACCCGAGGCAACCACACACACAAGACACTAGAGGCCAACTGAGCAGTCACGGCGGGAGCCATACGAAATTGGCAACCACAGCAACATCCTAGTTAGTCATTAGTCTTAAACCGGTGGACTGTGAAACCCCCTGCCACAATGAATAAACACCAAAAAAAAGACACCAGAAATACAAAAAATCAAGAAAGTACACCACCAAAAGTTAATAAATCTCATACTCTAGATCCTATAGAACAAGAAGCCCTTGAAATAACTGATAAGGAATTTCGAGTGATAATTCTAAGGAAACTGAATGAGATACAAGAAAACTCAGCTAGACATCATGATGAAATGAGGAAAAGTATACAGGATCTGAAAGAGGAAATATACAAGGAAATCAATGTCCTGAAAAAAAATGTAGCAGAACTTGCTGAACTGAAGAAGTTATTCAGTGAAATAAAAAACACAACGGAGAGTTTAACCAGCAGGCTTGTCGAAGTTGAAGAGAGAACCTCTGAACTTGAAGATGGGCTGTTTGAAATAACACAAGCAGACAAAAAGAAAGAAAAAAGAATCAAGGACATGGAAGAAAATCTGAGAGAGATATCAGACAACCTCAAGCGCTCAAATATCCGAGTCATGGGTATTCCAGAAGGGGAGGAAAATGGAGATTCCATTGAAAACATATTCAACAAAATAGTGGCAGAAAACTTCCCAGGTATAGGAAAAATCACAGATCTTCAGATCCAGGAAGCTCAACGATCTCCAAACGTATTCAACCCAAAAAGGCCTTCTCCAAGACATGTCATAGTCAAATTGGCAAAACTCAGAGACAAAGAGAGAATCTTAAAAGCTGCAAGAGAGAAGCGTCAAATCACCTATAAGGGAGCCCCAATCAGGTTAACATCAGACTTTTCATCACAAACCCTAAAAGCTAGAAAGGAATGGGATGATATTTTCAAAATACTAAAAGACAAAGATTGCCAGCCAAGAATACTCTACCCTGCAAGGCTATCCTTCCGAAATGAGGGGCAAATAGTATATTTCTCAGACAAACAAAAACTGCAGGAGTTCACTACCACAAGACCACCCTTACAAGAAATCCTCAAGGGAGTACTGGGTTTGGTTCCTGAAAAATAACTACCACTGCCATAAAAACCTAAGAAAAATCTAAACCCGCTACTACAATAAAAATGGCATTCATGAAGAGAAAACAAGCTAACAAAAACACTATCTACAACCTAAGGAACCAACAAACAAAGAAACCAAACAGTAAATCAGAAAGCAAGGAACAAAAGACACCTAAGACAACCAAACAACCAATAAAATGCTAAGAATAAATCAACACCTTTCAATAACAACTCTTAATGTTAAAGGCTTAAATTCCCCAATTAAAAGACACAGACTGGCTGACTGGATCAAAAAGCAGGACCCAACTATATGCTGCCTACAAGAGACCCACCTCACCCATAAAGATTCACACAGACTAAGAGTAAAAGGATGGAAAAAGATTTACCATGCAAACAGAAAAGAAAAACGAGCTGGAGTGGCTATTCTTATATCTGACAAAATAGACTTTAAACTAAAAACCATAAAAAGAGACAATGAGGGACACTACTTAATGATAAAAGGACTGATCCATCAAGAAGACATAACAATCATAAATATGTACGCACCCAATGTTGGAGCAGCCAGATTTATAAAACAAACTCTATTAGACCTAAAGAAGGAAATAGACACTAATACCATAATAGCAGGGGACCTGAACACCCCACTGTCAATATTAGACAGATCATCTAGGCAAAGAATCAGTAGAGAAACACAAGATCTAAACAAGACTCTAGACCAATTGGAATTGGCAGATATCTACAGAACATTCCACCCAACAACCTCAGAATATTCATTCTTCTCATCAGCACATGGATCATTCTCCAAGATAGATCACATATTAGGTCACAAATCAAGTCTCAATAAATTCAAAAAAATTGGAATTATCCCATGTATCTTCTCAGACCACAATGGATTAAAACTAGAAATTAATAACAAACAAAACTCTGGAAACTATACAAACACATGGAAATTAAACAGCATTCTACTTAATGACATATGGGTCCAAGAAGAAATCAAGCAGGAAATCAAAAAGTTTATTGAAACTAATGAAAACAATGTTACATCATACCAAAACCTGTGGGATACTGCAAAAGCAGTATTGAGGGGAAAATTTATTGCATTAAATGCTCACTTCAGAAGAATGGAAAGATGGCAAGTGAACAACCTAACACTTCACCTTAAAGAACTAGAAAAACAAGAACAATCCAATCCTAAAGTTAGCAGACGGAAAGAAATCATTAAGATCAGAGCAGAACTGAATGAAATTGAAAACCAAAAAACAATTCAAAAGATCAACGAATCAAAAAGTTGGTTTTTTGAAAAGATAAATAAAATTGACAAACCATTAGCATGGCTAACAAAAAAAAGAAGAGAGAAGACTCAAATAACGAAAATTAGAAATGAAAAAGGCGATATTACAACTGATTCATCTGAAATACAAGGAATCATTCGAGACTACTATAAACAACTATACGCCAACAAATTTGAAAATCTGGAGGAAATGGATAAATTTCTGGACACACACAAGCTCCCAAAACTGAACCGTGAAGACGTAGAAAATTTGAACAGACCAATAACAATAAAGGAGATTGAAGCTGTTATCAGAAGGCTCCCAACAAAGAAAAGCCCAGGACCAGATGGATTCACAGCAGAATTTTACCAAACATTCAAACAGGAATTGACACCGATTCTTTACAAACTATTCCAAAAGATTGAAACGGACGCAAATCTCCCAAACTCATTCTATGAAGCAAACATCATCCTGATACCAAAACCAGGTAAAGATATAACCAAAAAAGAAAACTACAGGCCGATATCCTTGATGAATATAGATGCAAAAATCCTCACTAAAATACTAGCAAACAGAATACAGCAACACATTCGAAAAATTATTCATCACGATCAAGTGGGATTCATCCCAGGGATGCAAGGTTGGTTCAACATACGCAAATCAATAAATGTGATACACCATATTAATAAACTCAAACACAAGGACCATATGATCATCTCTATAGATGCTGAAAAAGCATTTGATAAAGTTCAGCACTCATTCATGACAAAGACCCTCTATAAGTTAGGTATAGAGGGAAAGTATCTCAACATAATTAAAGCCATATATGCCAAACCCACTGCCAATATCATCCTGAATGGGGAAAAGCTGAAAGCTTTTCCTTTAAGAACAGGCACTAGACAAGGATGCCCACTCTCACCACTCCTATTCAACATAGTGTTGGAGGTACTAGCCAGAGCAATCAGAGAAGAGAAGGAAATAAAGGGCATCCAGATTGGAAAAGATGAAGTCAAACTGTCCCTGTTTGCAGATGACATGATCCTATATATCGAACAGCCTAAAACCTCTACAAAAAAACTGTTGGAATTGATAAATGATTTCAGCACAGTAGCAGGATACAAAATCAACACACAAAAATCAGTAGCATTTCTTTTCTCCAATAGTGAACATGCAGAAGGAGAAATCAAGAAAGCCTGCCCATTTACAATAGCCACCAAAAAAATAAAATACTTAGGAATTGAGTTAACCAAGGAGGTGAAAAATCTCTATAATGAGAACTACAAACCACTGCTGAGAGAAATTAGAGAGGATACAAGAAGATGGAAAGATATTCCATGCTCTTGGATTGGAAGAATCAACATAGTGAAAATGTCCATACTACCCAAAGTGATATACAAATTCAATGCAATCCCCATCAAAATTCCAAAGACATTTTTCTCAGAAATGGAAAAAACTATTCAGACATTTATATGGAACAATAAAAGACCACGAATAGCCAAAGCAATGCTCAGCAAAAAAAATAAAGCTGGAGGCATAACACTACCTGACTTTAAGCTATACTACAAAGCTATAATAACCAAAACAGTATGGTACTGGCATAAAAACAGACACACTGACCAATGGAATAGAATAGAGAATCCAGAAATCAACCCTCACACTTACTGCCATCTGATCTTTGACAAAGGCACCAAGCCTATTCACTGGGGAAGGGACTGCCTCTTCAGCAAGTGGTGCTGGGATAACTGGATATCGTTATGCAGGAGAATGAAACTAGATCCATACCTCTCACCATATACTAAAATCAACTCAAAATGGATTAAGGATTTAAATATACACCCTGAGACAATAAAACTTCTTAAAGAAAACATAGGGGAAACACTTCAGGAAATAGGACTGGGCACAGACTTCATGAATACGACCCCAAAAGCACGGGCAACCAAAGGAAAAATAAACAAATGGGATTATATCAAACTAAAAAGCTTCTGCACAGCAAAAGAAACAATTAAAAGAGTTAAAAGACAACCAACAGAGTGGGAGAAAATATTTGCAAAATATACATCTGACAAAGGATTAATATCCAGAATATATAAGGAACTCAAACAACTTTACAAGAAGAAAACAAGCAACCCAATTAAAAAATGGGCAAAAGAGCTAAGTAGGCATTTCTCTAAGGAAGATATCCAAATGGCCAACAGACATATGAAAAAATGCTCAACATCACTCAGCATCCGGGAAATGCAAATCAAAACCACATTGAGATACCATCTAACCCCAGTTAGGATGGCTAAAATCCAAAAGACTATGAACGATAAATGCTGGCGAGGCTGCGGAGAAAAAGGAACTCTCATACATTGTTGGTGGGACTGCAAAATGGTGCAGCCTCTATGGAAAATGGTATGGAGGTTCCTTAAACAATTGCAAATAGATCTACCATACGACCCAGCCATCCCACTGTTGGGAATATACCCAGAGGAATGGAAATCATCAAGTCGAAGGTATACCTGTTCCCCAATGTTCATCGCAGCACTCTTTACAATAGCCAAGAGTTGGAACCAGGCCAAATGCCCATCATCCGATGAGTGGATACGGAAAATGTGGTACATCTACACAATGGAATACTACTCAGCTATAAAAACGAATGAAATACTGCCATTTGCAACAACATGGATGGACCTCGAGAGAATTATATTAAGTGAAACAAGTCAGGCACAGAAAGAGAAATACCACATGTTCTCACTTATTGGTGGGAGCTAAAAATTAATATATAAATTCACACACACACATACACACATACACACACAAACCGGGGGGGGGGAGAAGATATAACAACCACAATTATTTGAAGTTGATACAACAAACAAACAGAAAGGACATGGTTGGGGGGGAGGGGGGGAGGGAGAAGGGAGGGAGCTTTTGGTGATGGGGAGCATTAATCAGCTACAATGTATATCGACAAAATAAAATTTAAAAAAAAAAATAATTAAAAAAATAAATAAATAAATAAATAAATAAATAAATAAATAAATAAATAAATAAATAAATAAATAAATAAACAAACTATCTTTGTTTAAATAGTCAAAGATTAAGATGTTTATGATATAAGGACTAAATATGTTTCAAAAAGTCATCAAAAATGTATCTTTTAAAGTATATTATAGGCTTTTATAATGTTTCTATTTCAGAGCCAAGACCAATGATTATATTTAGGGCCATGATTTGATGAAGATAACAACTGACTAATGAACTATTTAATAATGGGGCTTCTGCTCAAATTCTTTATGTTATCATCAAAAAACAAAACATAGGCCTGAGATGTCATGAAGTTATATCCCACAATGAATTGATAGCAGAACTTTATTCTATTTTCTGGCCTGGCAAAAAAATTCCGACTGACCAAACAAGGATGACGAAAGACAAGAAACATTTGAAGCCCACAAGACCCCCACTGAATAAACCATAGTCGCAGAGACATCATCTGGAAAAGGTCAAGCATAGTATGCACCACATTTAGTAGGGGCAGAGGAAAGAGCTTTACACAAGGAGGAGTCTCAAGACCTGGGTTCAAAACTCCCACTCTGTAAAAAGTTAGACCCATCTTTCTAGCTCTAAGACTTTATGATTACCAGATTTATCCACTTATCTACTAATCACCAGGGTACAAGGAATTCAAAGACGAAAACATCATCTGTTAACAAATTCTTTTGTCAAACTCCTTTCTTTTGTTTGGTGTTTTCTGTTGTTTGTTCATTTGTTTGCTTTGGCCAAAGGGGAACAGAAGTAACCTATGTTAAACAGTAGGTACTGTGTCCTTTATACACCTCATTTCATGGAATACTCGTAAACTCTCTGGAAAGCACGTATTCTGAGGATCCTCACCCTGATATTATATGGCTGAAATTCACTTTTTAAAATTTTCTTCCTATCACAGATACAGTTCAAAACCCAACCAGGTATGATTGATTGGCTAATAAAACACAAGTATAGGACATTTATAAAATCAGTTTTCATATACATCAAAATATTTTTGACTCTTATAAAACCACAGCCTTTAAACAGCTACAAGGACATTCTCATGGTGTATTTTAAAACTAGAGCATTTAATTCAAGAATATATATAAGAAAGTAAAAGTGGATTCCATATGCACATAAAATAGGGATGTATTCCCAGGGCAAGAGAAATCATCAGTGATGTAGCTATGCTAAATATATTCATGGCTATGTGTTCCAAATCGATATAAACATAATCAGTGGGAAATTAAATTCTGATAGAGCCAAAGTATGGCTTTGAAAAGCTTTTAAGCATTTATCTCTACAATGATCTCATGGGGAGTTCAAGCTTGCATTTCAAGCAGCGACACCATCCAAAGCTCTAAAATGTAGATATTTATCATAGTATTCAATCCGTTGCAAAAACTTCTTGGTGGTTTGACTTGATATAAGAAAATAAAGTTTTCCTGTCATCACAAATGGGGAAAGAAATTCTTATCTTAAGCATTACCCTTTTTTACACTCCAATTTAAGTAACATTCTCTCTCTTAGGGTTATAATAATAACTTTTATTATTCTTCACACTAACAGTATTTTAGTTTTTCTGCAGATATGAAAATAAAGGTGAAAAAATAAAAATCACTTTTTAATAATGAACTAGATAACCGATACAACTCTATTTTATATTCGTTGTATTTTACATTTTTAGTTGTTACCATTTCCTAAAGGAATACTTAGAGACTGAGCAAGCCAATGGCATTGATATGTTTGAAATACAAACGTATATTGCTCCTGTATACATGTTATGTGCAATATCTGATTCAAAATATCAATATTTGGACTACTATGCGTAAATCACTTGCATTGCAAAAACTATAGAACTGAATAAAAACTAGCCTTTCATACTCAAGGCTCTTAATTTATTAGTAAACATAAAGCAATTAGAGAATACAATAAAGTCATCAGAGAATTCAAAAGTGCTGTGAGGGTTCAGAGGACAAAGAAAATCCCAAATGTCAACAAGACTCTAAAGTTGTATGAACACTGCCTTTGATCTGCACATTACGCAGATAAGCCGTTTTTTCATAAATGACGAAAAGGAGGTTGGAAGACACATCACGAAGACAATAGACTAGCCACACTTTGACCCCCAGGAGAATCAAGTTCAGCGTGGCACCAGGAAGGTGGAGGAGTAAAGGACAGAGAAGGCAGAATGGGGACAGCTTCAAATGTCAAGCCAACAATTTTATATATAATTCAATCAGAAATTTTGAGTCACAACGTTTTAAGCAGGGGGGGTGACATCAAATCCAATATAGAAAGATTAATCTAGATGCAGCATAGGTAGGACATGCTGGAATGGGAGGAAAGAGGAAAGCAGAAGACTTCTGCAAAATGGTCTAGGCAAGAGATAAAGACCTACGCCAGGGTCATAAATGTGGATAAAGGTAAAGATTTGAGAGGCATTAAGGATATAGACTGACAAACAAGATGTGAAGAACAAGAGGAGAAAGGTTGTATGTATGAAAGCATCATGAGTTGTTTTGAACAGAGGGGGAGATGGGCACAAGCCAGGGCACGTTGAGTCTAAGATGCAGTTTTGTTCAGGGGGAGGATCAGCGATCAGACGTGTGCAGAGGTAGTGATTCAAGCACTGGCTCGGCACAGAGAAAAGGGTCAGAGTTCAGACAGCCACTGGCAAATCTTGGAGCAAGTAAACAGAATGATTTTCAAAGGCATCTCCTAAAGAAAAGCAATTCATTCCCAAAAGACATTGCCAATCCTTCACGTTGCAAGTAGGACAAGGTGCAATCCTGAAACAAGGTCTCCTGAGAAACAAAGAAAAACTCTCGCTCTTCTGTTTTCTTAATAATTCTCAAAAACTGGACTCCTTTGATGGAATGTTTCATTAAAAATATTTATTGAGAGACCATATGTGAATTAGGAACTTGGAACACAAAGAAGTTTATTATCAGCACGAAGGGGCTTTTAAAATCTTTTATATATTCTTGTCTGGTTATAGAAATGATAAATGTTCATGGTTTACTGGAAATAGCAAAAAGCACAAAATCCAAGTGTTTGAAATATTGTATCAGAAATAGTTGTTGAATTTTATCAAATGCCTTTCCAGCATCGAATGGCTTTTCTTGTTTGATTTTTTGATCAAATATCAATTGCATATTAATTTTATTATATTAATAGGTTTCCTAATATTGAACTGCCCTCACCTTCCTGAGTTAAATTCTGCTTGCTTATGGTGGATTACTCTTCAAATGAATATGATCTTATAGTATATGTTCATATAATAATATGTATGTGACAATGCATATTTCTGTTCATGAACTGAAGCCATTTATGTTCAAGAACTGGAGTTTTCTTTTTGAGGCTGTTACTCTTTTTTTTGTGCTCTCTGCCAATTTATGTACCTTTGAAATGACCACTCTTAGAAAAAGGACAAACACATCAATAAAGCTAGAGCAGACATGTCAATAAATTCACCTGTCTGATTGGACTATACTCAGGCCCAGCCTCTTACGAGCAGACTATGAATCACACACTTGCACTATCCAGCTACAGCTCATCAGACCAAAAGCAGACACTGCATTGAGGAGAGGAAGCACATGGGTCATTCGGTGACCAGTGAGAATGTGTCACAAGTTTGAACTAAGAAACATTGAGCTATAGATAATCAGATAGCAGTGAGTGTTTGCACAAAGGCCAGGTAGACTCAGGTGGGTGGCTATTTTTCAACCACATACGGATAAGTAGGCTAAGAAAAATTGTATTCAGAGAAAAACAGAGACAAGGAACCACAGAAACCCTAAAAGACACCATGAAGACTTCCTTTCTAACTACTTCATAGCTCCTGTGAAGTCCAGCCTTGTTGGAATGGTTTTCTATGAGATTGCCCTATATCCTTCCCATAAATCCCTTTTTTCTTTAGTCATTCCTTGGAACCAAACATCCCTAATACAATATTTATCAGAATCAGGAGTCTTTTATAAAAGTTAAGCATTTAATAATATTTTTCAATGTTTTCCTTTATTATTGCTTTGCTCAGGTTTTCTAATTCTTCTTGAGTCAGTTTTGGCAGTTTATATATTTTATTTAAAAATCCATTTCATTTATAGTTTCCAGATTTATTAACATAATATCCTCTTGTGGGTTTTGAGTTTAAGGATAATCTAATCAGACTGAACTAGAGGTAACTGAACATTCAGTCGGATGTTCAAACTTAAAATAAATTTATAAGAGAGTAAAAATAATGAAAATGGAGATTTTAAATAATCAAGACAATTTTAATACCAAGTTTAACGTACATTGAAGGTACTAGTTCTCAAGACATACTTTTCATACACACTTTCTTAGTAAAAGTTTTTTATTGTAGTACAGAACAAGGATCTAATGAATAAAAATAAATGAACCCATCATTACAATAACATTTCAACAACAAATACTTTTTAGACATTTATAAAAGGGTACTTCAAAAAGTTCATGGAGAAACAGAATTAGAATATAATATGAATCTTTCCATGAACTTTTTAAAGACCTCTCATATATGCAAGGTGCCAGGCTTTGAAATTTTTTCGTAAGATTGATATTTTAAAGCAGATCTGCAAGCTAACAGAACATATTTATATCCAGATAGTAAATGAACGTTCTATTTAAAACATTACTGCTAAAATTCCTTTCCAAATGTTATCATAACTTTATCACTCAATTATATAGCACAGTAAGACATAAAAGACTGTCTTTCTATGATAAACCCTATTAACTAAGTCAGCCATCATTTCAGAAATAGTTTTTTATTTCCTGGGTGAGAAGTGAAACACAATGAATCATAAGGTGATTAACCAGTCATCTAGTTTAACTAGGCATCTGATGAGTGCAGATTGATAAACGTCAGAGTTCTAGAACCACAGGTGAGAACTATGGCTTATGGAGATCCTAGCATCTTAGTCTATACAACCCTGAAATATAACTATACCTGGAAAACTACAAAAGCATGGGGGTGGGGAGGTGAAAATAGGAGCAAACTATCAATTTAAAGATTAAATAATTAAAAATATAAAAATATCTAGAGTTCTTTTATGAAATTTTTCTTGAGTATCTCTGAGGAAAACAATTTAACTTTCAAATCCTCCCTTCACTTAAAGTTTCTAACTTTGTTTAAGTATAAAATGCGTCTCCAGTTGAAGCTCTTCAATGCACGGGCTGTTTTATACTCTACCACTAGGCTGATAGATCGGTGATATTTTAAAAGAAATACATACATCCTGCAGTGCACTGGCATGTAGGAAAATATCTATTGTCATTTTTTTTTTTAGTCCTAAAATTTAAGAAAGAAAACTACTGAACTGTGGATCTATGGTAGCATGTGTATGTAACTTATAATAAATATAAAATATACTGAGGAATGAGCTCAGATTTTTATTTATGAAAGAGACTGCATTACGGAAAAAAGATGTATTCAGTGCACTAAACAATAATCCTCATTATGACAGGAACTGTACTTGGATTAGCCCAATAACCAATGTGTACCTAGCACAAAGCTGGTAATCGTATTAACTTTTTCCCAAGTTAAAAATCAGCTTGTAAATGCAAAGTCTACCATTTTGCCCTCTCCTAGCATAGAGACACTCACAAAATTACACTTGAATTGTTGCAGGCAAAACACTGTTCTCTGTAACAGTCACTAATATTATATTTTCACACTAGTCTGATACATTTAATTCATTTGTTTCTTCAAAACACCTTCTGCACCATTTCTCTAAAGGAACAAATCTATAATGGCAATGAAGTTTTCATCTGTCTCACCGGGACATCTCTTGACGTCACAAGGAGGTCAATGGTGGGATGTGCCTTGCTGAGCCAGGCTGCAAGCTGAGGTGGCTCAGGAAACTCTATTTTATTTTCTTCTGATTGCATTTAAAGCTCCAAACTATTCACACTTGGGCCACACATTACTATACACCCCGTATCTCATTTTTAACTTGCAATTTGGAACAATATGGATCTCAAATGGACTAGGAAAAATAAAGTTATGCCCATTTTGATATTAACAAATTTGCAGGGAGCATGTTCGGTCAACACAGGAAAGTAAACTCTCTCTGAATATCACGTAAAACAGTTCACAGCAACCATGTCTATAAAATGAATGTGTGTTGTCACACTGGCTTTCTCCCAAATTATTCCATTTTATATCACGTTCAAGATACTTCTTTGAGAAGATGTCACGATCATATGAATAAAATCTGAAGGAAAATATTTTTTAACTTCCTCTTATTAAAACCTGATATAAGTAATGTAATTGTGTTAAAAGAAAGGTGATATTAGGAATTAAATTTTATATAATCATTGAAAAATAAGAATAAATATTTTTGTTAAAATATTAATAAAATAATAGGATACAAAATTGTATATGCACAACACAGTGAACACAGTGGTTAAAACACAGCCAACTTTGTACCCCATAAATATGTATAACCAATTATCCTTCAATAAAAAAAAAATGAGAAAAAAAAATAGGTGCTGGAATAAACACATAGGAGTTAGAATCCAGGCTCCATCAATTACCAAATCTGTGAGGCTGGGCAACTTACTTAATTTCTCAGAGCCAAGTATTTATCATCATTAATATTGAAATAATAAAGATTTCATTCCTAACCAGGTTTTATGATAATTAAATAGATAATGTATTTATGGCACTGGAATCAGTGCACTTAAGTAAGTGCTTAATAAATGCTTAATATTACTGTCATTCTCTCAAAAGTTGTTTCCACTTAACATGATCATACTAAAGCAAAAGATTATGCATAGCAAAAATTCTGGAAAAAATTAACCAGAGGCTTTTTTCGCCACCAAGAAATGATAAATGCATGAGGTGATTGATACATTAACTACCGTGACCTGAACATTATACAACATATATGTATCAAAATATCAGACTGTACCTCATAAGATGTACAATTACAATGTGTAAGTTAAAACAAAATATTAAAATTAAAAAAAGAACCAAGGTAACACCTTTCTGGGGGTCATAGTAAGATTCTGGAATTTTTTCTTTGTTGTTACTACTGCTCATTTCAAAAAGTTTTCAAACACATACATTATAATTAAAAATAAATAAACAAAATTATATATTATATGAAATATTCAAAACTAAAAAAATATTTTGTGGCAAAGAAGGCATCCAACCTGGGTCTAGGTCCTTGCCAGGAGACTAGTCACCCATCTTATTGAGAAAATCATATATATTTTTGGAAAGTCATGCAATGTACTGGTTGAGAACATAGGTCCTTGTCTCACTGCTGACTAGGTGGGTGATCTTGGATGAGTTTGTACAACCTCTCTAAGCCCTACTTCCCTTCTTTGTAAAATGAAAAAAGAAGAGTAGCTCATTCAAAGGGTAACTCTAAAAGTTCTTCCATTTCCAACATTTTGTTTCTGTAATCACAGGAATCATGTCACCGTGACTTTTGTTTAAAAAGACTTTTTGTTTTGGTTTGGTTTTTAATTTAATTTTTTTTTATTTTAACATTTACGTGTATGTATTTGTGGGGTACAGTGTGTTGTTTCAATATGTGCATATACTGCACAATAATTCACTTAAGGTAGATAACATAGTTTTGTCCCTATTAGCCCAACCCCTCACCCTTCCCCCCCACGCCCCTACCTTCCCTCTCCTCCCAGCACCTGGTAACCATTATTCTACTCTCCATTTCTACAAGAACAAACTTTCTTTTTTTAAGATTCCACATTCAAGTGAGCTCACGCAGTATGTCTTTCTGTGCCTGGCTTACTTCACTTAACATGATGGTTTCTGGTTCCATCCATTTTGCTGCAAATGACAGGATTTCTTTTTTTAATAGCTAAGTAATATTCCACTGTGTATAAATACCACAGTTTTTTAATCCATTCATCCATTGAAGGGCATTAAGTTGATTCTATCTCTTGACCATTGTGAATAGTGTTTCAATAAACATAGGAGTGCACGTGTCTTTTCGATATATCAATTCAGTAACATATATAATAAAGCCTCACTTATTAGAGCTGTGTGCTACTAGAGCATTAATAGGAAGACAAAATGGGATAAACAGTCCAGAGATAGATCCAAGTGCACATGATAAAACACATCCAAGACAATGAGGAAAAAGCAAGATTCCTTAACAAATAATGCTAGAACGACACAGGAAAAATATATAATTGCATCCATTCTTTATACCTCACACCAAGATAAATCCTAAATAGATCCAAATGTAAACTATGGAACCGTAGAAGAACACATGGAGGAATTACTTTATAACTTGGAAATGGGACACCATCCCTAACTCAAAAACCAGAACTGATGGGAAAATAATGACTACATATAAGTAAATTTGTATAAAAATAAAAATGAATAATCATCTAAACTTTGCACAGAAAAAAATAGCAAAACACTGTACGCAAAAGAAAGGTGGTGTGGGGGGAAATGTAACATATCATAAAGGACTGGCAGCCCTAACATATAAGGAACATCTAAAAATTGAGAAAATATCTACAACCCAAGACAGACAAAGATGAACAAACAGTTCACAGAAAAAGAAACACAAATCTCAGCACAAGGAAGGAGGCTCAGCCTTGCTAACGATAAGAGAAACAAACACAAGTCAAAACAACGTGAGATCGACCCCATTTTGTACCTTTCAAATTGGCAAAAACTCCACAAGTTTGACAACATACTATGTTGGTGAGACTGTGGATTAACAGGCCCTGTCATAAATTACTGCTGAGAACACGAATGGGTCAACAGCAATGGAGGGGGGTTTGGCAATATCTAGCAAAATTTCATATGCATTTACATTTTAACCTATCAGTTCTTCTTATAAACATCAACCCCCAAAGTACTGGTAAAAAATATGAGATAATATAAGCACAACACTATTCATTGCAACACTAGCAATAGTCAAGAACTGGAAATGACCCAAATGCTCAGCAACAAGGGACTGTTAAAGAAATTGTACAGTGCAGCCACATGATGGAGTTGTCAAAAGGTATAAGGCATATCTCCACACACTTACTGTTCGGGAGAGATCTCCAGGACCCAGCAATAAAGGAAAAGAGCAAAGTGCAGAGGAGCATTTACCATATGTTACCTTTTGGTTAAGAAAGGGAAGAGTACATGCTATTTAAACACATTCACTTACACATTCAAAAGAAATAAAGGAAGGATGAACCAAAACTAATAAAAAGAAAATAAGACAAAACAACTATTGAATAAGAAGAGAACAAGGAAGAAATGGGGATATAACTGAGATCACCCCAATATGCTTCACTTCATAGTTTTGATTTTGGAAAATCATGTAAATATTTTATATAATTTAAAAATGTCAATAACTCAGAAATATAAAACAAAGCAACCTCTAAAATTCAAAATCCAACTGAAGAAGTGGATCTAACTGTATATCAAATTAAGTGACATAACCACACAGAAAATAATTCTAGTATTTTGGCATTCTACTCTCAGTATCTGGTACTAACAAGGTTGTTATTTTGAAAATACGCTATCTTTCTCTTTCAAAAGAATATGTCTTTACTAACTCTGTCCAGTGCAAATGTCTAGAAGTAGTGACATCCAGTAGCAGTGGATAATCAAAATATTAGAAAGACTATTTTCAATCTCTGTGAAAAGTCAGAGATAATCACCAAGAAAGTGAATTAATGCCTTTTCCTAATCCAGGAAATAAATTTTGATATTTTGTTGACGCTGTTAAGTGAATACAGAGTAGTACCAATCCATGCCAAATTTTCAGGTCTAGGCTATAATTAGAGAAATAGTGACAAATTCTCATACACACACGCCTGGTTATTTGCCCCTTGCCTCCAACCCAGCTCCACTTTCTCCCTCCTGTCCCGGGAGGAGAACCCCTGGGCACAGCCTCTCTGTTAGGCATCTTTGCAGACTCTCTGCTAATTGAATTTGGCCAGTGCAGGCAAGGGCAGAGATGAGAAGGCAGGAGAAGAGAGAGGCAGAGTATTTCTTCCCCACATCCTCCCTTCTTGGGCGTCCTACCTCTGGGAGTAGTTCGTCCTCACACCTATGACTCCCGCTGGGCTTGCCTGGCTCCGGCTGTCCACAGGCTTCAGCCCAAAGCATGGTCATGACTTCCTGAACCTCTGGGCACCTCCTCTCCCTTATCTGTTCTCTTAACCATGCCCGCAGCTCTGCAAACCCTCTCTTTATTTGCAATCAAGTGGCTTTACTCTGCTTCCTACCGTACTTTGACCAAGATGTGAACACATCCAGAAACATGCACACACATGCACGCACAAACGCAAACATATACTCATGCACACAAACACACATGCACATACAAGCACGCAGATGCACACGCATATACACGCACACAGCTATAACTATATATCCACATACATACATACATAAACTCCTACATTCACATATATACACCCAAATAAATACATATATAAACATATATGAACATGTGTGTCTGTGTAAGGTTGGCAATAAACCTTAGTACAATTTTACAAAAAAAATGTACTTTTGGGGAAGGGAAAATAGAATAGGTAATGGTCTCCTAAATAGGCTCCCAAAATTGTTATGGCTCTAAACTTTATGGCTCCAAATCAAACGTCTGAACATTGTATAACAGAGCAAAACCACAAACTCAAAGAAGCAAGAGGGTCCAGAGGAGAGTGCACGCACCTAGAGAGCAGGAGCCCAAGAGCGCCCCTCTGCTCTGCACTAGCTGGCCTGGGACTCTGGCCAGGAATTAGACCATAGGGACCCAAAGAGGGGTCCTACCTGCCTCACACACTTGTAAAGCTACAACTGCACTAAGTGCTTCAGCAACGTTAAAAGCATGAGAAAGATACATTTTATTCTATTTAAGCAGAATGTGTACAGTGATAGGCCAATAAATTCACAGAGTGTCAATTTACCTCCCTCCCTTACCCCCCAAAGAAGCAAACTCAGCCATTTAGGAGCACTCAAGACTGAAATGAACCTTGACGGAAAAATCTAGTCTATTCCTTCTAATCAGCATGAGGGCATCAAAACCATTACAGACAGATAGGTATTTTGTTCTGTTTTTGAAGACCTCCAGGGAAGGAGAGTCTACAAACTGCCTTAGCAGCTGATGTGCTAATGCGTTGAGGGATAACTTATAAATGTAAGAGTTGAGCAGGGCTTCCAGAATGCAGCCCAGCATGCGTGTGCATTGGGGGGCACGGACACACAGCTAAGGAACGTTCTGAAAATTCTAGGCATCCCTTTGATTACTCCTCTTCCCTTTTATTATAACTGGTCCTTCAGAAATCAAGTAAATTAAGTGTGGGGGCAGGGTGGGAGAGAAGACTTTGTGCTGCTAAGCAAGATTTTGAATAATGTACAATGAAATGACAATACCAAACACACAGGAATAGACTATTTCATGCTGAAATAGGGAGGCAGGGTGAGGGGGAAGCATTTTTCCTTCTGGCACGTGGCAGGTGCTCAATAAACATTTGTTAAGTGAATGTATTCTGAAAAGTGTGATCTGCCTCTTATTCATATGATTAAGAAATGTTTTCTTGATGTGCCATTTGGAGGTGACCACAGCACAATGGATTTAATGTCGCAGTCAAGTCTGCATTTCACTCTCTCTGGCAATGGGTACCGGCTCCAAAATCCTGTTCTCTACCAGCATCAGTAGACCCTGGACTTAGTTCCAGGCCTTAGAGCTTCTCATATCCAAGAACCCAGAAGAAATAAAAGGAGGAGGAAAGCAAAGGATGGGGTGACCTGCACTTCCTTATTTAGCCCTTTCCTAATCCATCTTGGCTCCTTTTCTAATCCTGCATGAAGGTGCTATGTAAACTTTCAGAGTCTTTACTTGGTCCCCACCTCTAGGTCTCCAGGATTTGAAGAGTTCTCTGTCAATACAGACCAATTCTTGAAGAGCAAAGAGCAAATCCAAAATCACTCTAAATCAGTGATTGCCAACTAAAATGATTCTGCCCCCCAGGGGACATTTGACAATGTCTAGAAGTATTTTTGATTGTCACGACTAGGGGTTTTTATTGGCATTTAGTGGGTAGGGACCAGGGATGCTGCTAAACCTCCTATAATGCACAGGACAGTGGCCCATAGAAAAGCCCAAGATGTCAGTAAAGTCAAGATTGAGCTGCACCGTGCTAGATTCAGATCCTTTCTACAGTGTCCTCTGAGACCATGGAGGTTTCATCTCTGACAGCTTACAATAACCTATCTGCTTTGGTACCCACACCTTAATTTCTCAACAAATATTTTTTGAATGCCTTTAGCTCTCTTCTAGGCATGCAAATAAATAAAAGACAACACCCTTCCTCAGAAAAACCTAAGAGCTAGTCGGAAAAGAAAGCACAAAACAGAGGTATGTTGTCAAAAACAAACCAACAAACAAACCCAGAAACCAAGCACAGAACTCCATGTAGTGTTTTTGTCATTTCTGATGAGATGAGGGAGAATGTGGATGGATAGAGCCTCCGGGAATAAGTCTTAAGTCCCTTATTATTTTTTTTTTTAAATTATTTTATTTATTTATTTTTTTTTTTTAATTTTATTTTGTCGATATACATTGTGGCTGATTATTGCTCCCCATCATCAAAACCTCCCTCCCTTCTCCCTCCTCCTCTCCCCCCCAACAATGCCCTTTCTGTTTGCTTGTCGTATCAACTTCAAGTAATTGTGGTTGTTATATCTTCTTCCGCCCCCCCCCCCGGTTTTTGTTTTTTTTTTTTTTTTTTTTTTTTTTTTGTGTGTGTGTGTGTGTGTGTGTGTGTGTGTGTGATGAAGTCCCTTATTTTTTCAAAGGAAGGTGCTAGACAAGCACTTGGGAGAGAGTGGGTAGAGGCCATATAGTTTGGTATGCTCTCTGCAGCGCTGGAGAGTTTGCCCCACAGAAAGAGATTAGAAGTGGTAGTTCAGTTCCAAGTCAGCCCAGAAGAGCTTACTTAACTATAATCCAGCTGAGGTAATAAAACTGGAGGAGTCCTGGGGTGCAAGAGCCCTGAGCTTTGTAACTTAGAAGAAAGAAGGACAAAGAGATTATCTGTCCCCCTCCCTGCCACCCCTCCTCCTTCCTCAGCCCCCCACCTGCCCCCACACCACTCCACCTTTCCTATGGGTAAGAGTAATCCTAGAAAACTTTTAACCAGTTCATTTTTTAATCTAAAAATAGCATACATGGGCTGGCTGGTTAGCTCACTCAGTAGCACATGGTGCTGATAACACCAAGGTCTAGAGTTGGGATCCCCATGCAGGCCAGCTGCCAAAAATTAATCATTTAATTCATTAATTAAAATAAAGTAATGCTCATAAAAATTCAAAACATACTCAAAAAAATAAAAATCCTATCTCAGACCCAGATCCCTAGGCTCCTTTCCTAAAGGCAACCAATGTCACTATTTATTACAGTTCTTCTAGAAATACTCTCTGCGTATACTCAAACATGTACATGTATATGTGCATATATAACCTTTCAAATTATATGCGTAAATGGGAGCATACTATGCTGTCTGTTCTGCATGACTTTTTACCCATATATCTACTTTATTTCTCTAATGGCTGCAGAATATTCCATTGTATGGATGCAGCATTTGCATCAACAATAGGACGGCTGCTAGGAACACTCTGAAAAAGCAAAACTTCATCTTTCCCCTCTTACCCTCGTACCCAATCCTTGTCCTCAGTGGAGAGCTGCCGCGAACCCTTCACCTTCTCTCTATTGCCTGGTTCTGCCCTATCTGTCCCCTTTCCCAAAGTGTCCACCCTCCAAACACACGGGCTTGCTCGCTCCCCCAAACAAACTTAGCTCCTTCCAGAGTGGCTGACCTGACTTGCCTTATTCTAAAGAAAGCAATCTAATTCACACTAGTTATTATATGACACTGGCAACTCCTTAACCCTCACATTTAGAAAAGGAGATGTTTGTTAACGAAGTTGAACCCATTACTAGATTTCCAGGGAGAACACAAATTTCTTTTCACAAAGGCAGAATAGAAGCTGTTGGGTTGGGAATCAACCATATTGGCTACTGGCTCATGTCAGAAACTAGGCACAGAGAGCGTCTTCTAACTGATGATATTTTGGGCAGTTTCTTTTTCTCTAGCTAAAAGTCCAATTATTCTTCAAAAGCTCGGATATTTTTCAAAATATTCTTATTCAGCAGGGGGACTGGGAAGAGTGTCTTTTCGTAAACGGGTATTTGTAACACAGGGACCCACCACCCTGAGACTTGTCATCAGTAAATTGAGAAAGAGCAGAAAAGAACATTTTGTTTAACTAAACTCTCCATTATGCCTCTTATGAAATCCTATACGCCATATAAAAATACCAATATCTCTTCATCAGATGCACAAAAAATTGCCTGAGTAGCTACTGGCATCTTTTGCTTCATTACAGACAGAAATAACTATCCCCCTTTCACCAGCGGCAGGATTGATAGCAGACTCATTTCTGAAATTATATCTTGTTTGGAGACAGACCCGAAGTAAATGCTGAAGTAACATGGTGACATGGAGCTCTAGGCATGATATATATTAGTAGAATTCTTTTGCTGCCCTTTATGAAACTGGATTAATTTTTTTAAGAGGGCTTAAACAAACTGGTGATTTGATTATACAAAATTCTGCTTCTTTTACAGTCACCCCCCCCCCTTTTTTTTTTCTCTTTTTTACTTTCCTACTGCAAGCTTTGGCTCATAAACATACCTATATGAAAACTATCTGCCGTTTGTCCCAAGGTTATTGAGTATTAGATATCATATTTGAGGGATTTCCATCACATTCTATTCCTCAGGGGCATCTTACTATAGGACTTAAGCTCCAAGAAAGGGAATCTGTTCCTCATTAGCTGGAGTAGCCAAGGAGGGCGTGAGCAGTACACGGCAGACTGTGAGATCGATCTTGCACCCAGCCAGGGCTGCAGCATCATCACTGACTGTGTATGGGCTGAAGAGCAATGCTGAGGAAGCTTTGCTGACAGTACTCAGGTGCAAGGAATGCACGTGGAGAGTAAACACAGATCGGTTTGAATTTCTGAACAGAAGAGAGACACAACCAATAAATATTCCTGTCATCCAAGCACAAGCTCTCAGCTAACACCTAAAAATGCACAGAAGAAAGAGACAAAGGCCCCTCTCCTGAGAGGGATCAGAGAGGAGCGGGGAGAAAACTGAGTAAACACGCACAACTCAATGGGAGCAAGAAGGAAAGGTAGGAATGTTGAAGGTCTGAACTTGGCAGTGGCTATGGTAGAAAGAAGAGATGAGAGAGACTAGCGAAATGTGGAGATGAGCTTAAACATGATGGATCACTGCATGCTGGGGTGATGGAAGATCAGGAGCAGAGGACAAATGAGGTTTCCATCTGGGCATTTGGGTGTCTGCTGATGACATTAAATAAGATGGGGAATGAAGAAGAAGAGGAATGAATAATCAGTTCAAGTCTGGGATGTGCTGACATTCAGATGCACACTGAACACTGCGGTAGATTATAAACTTTAGCTTAGCCCTTTAAAATTTATATTAATGTTGAATTGTTCCAGTGAAAATAAACAAGGATGACTAATGAAGGCTTAGCTATCTTAACAAAAGGACAGTATCATCAGATACGGAATAAGTGCATGACTTGGTGCTTATAGATCCACTCCACAGAACAAACGGTGATGATCATTAATAGCAAACAGGAATCCTGAAAGAGTTGACTGTTAGTCTTTGAGCTCAAGGACAGGGAGGGGCCAAGCTATATATGTATCCTCAATTTGATCAAAGCAAAATCAGTAACAGTATATTAAAACCATACCCCAAGAGTCATAATTTCAACCACTTGAGCTATAAACCCAAATATGCCCTTTAAGTGTCCATGTAAATATCCTTTGCTAGCATAAACACAGAATAACTCGAGTGAGAGAATGCACAGAATAATTTCTGCGTGGCATATGATCCAGGGCACAGCCCGCAGGAGCCAGAGCCAGGGTGCAAATCCCAGTTTTGCAACACTGAGACTTCAAAGAAGTAGCGTACACTCTCTGAGGCCATATCTCCTAAACTGTCTCTGCTCTTTGTGGTGACACAGATTACCCCTAGATAGGCATGACCAAGTGTATATACGTAAATATGAACCTTTCCTCTAAGATAGTGCCGCCCAATAGAAATATGATAGGAGCAAAACACTATATTTCTTTGCTAGTAGCCACTTTTAAAAAGAAAATTGCTTTAAAATCTAGTGAAATTAATTTAATAATGTATTTTAACTCAATATATCCAGATTATTATCATTTCAACATGTAATCAATATATGAGAGTACTTCAAAAAGTTTGTGGAAAAAATATAATTGGAAGATAATATGAATCTTTCCATGAGCTTTTTGAAGTTCTCTCATAAAATTATTAATAAGGTAGTTTACCTTTTTTTTTTTTAGCTAAGTCCTCAAAATCAATCCAGACACTGTTATCGAAAATACTTGGTGTAGTTGAAAAAGTTAATTCACATGCCTAAGTTGTCCCAAACATAGTAAAATTTTTCTAATAACTAACTTAGTATAAGTTTTTAAATTTAAATTAAATAAAATTAAGTGTTTAATTCCTCAGTTACACATCAAGTACAGAAAGTCTTTGACTTACGATGGTTCAGCTTCTGATTTTTCAACTTTATAATGGTGCAAAAGAAATACGCATTCAGTAGAACATCAATAATTACATGAGCTATTCAACACTTTATCATAAAATAAGCCTTGTGTTAGATGACTTTGCTCAACTATAGGCAAGTGTTCTGAGCACGTTTGAGGTAGGCTAGGCTAAGCTATGATGTTCGGTAGGTTAGGTGTATCCAATGCATTTTCGACTTATGATATTTTCAGCTTACAATGGGCCTCTCAGAACATAACCCCATTGTAGCTGAGGAGCATCTGTACTTAAGAGCCACACGTGGCCAGTGGCTACCATACCGAACAGCTCAGTGCTCAGGTAAGAGAAAATCTCTGAGAATCACTCTGGGCCAGGCTCCACCATTGCCTGCAGTCACCCCAAGAGAACTTGGACATATACAGGATGTGTAATTGAGTTGACACTGGATCTGTGGGGAACCAATTCTTAAGCACTGAGAAAAAGGAGTTTAGTGAACATCAGTGGAAGGACAGAGCAGGCACAGCCCACACACAGAGAATATAGAAAGGAGAAGCAAGCCACTGTGACTCCATCCCCTGCCTGCAACGACTGACGACCTTCTGCTTTCCCTCCTGACCTAATGGAAGAAATATTCCTGGATCCTCTCAAAGGCCAACCCTGTACTTGTACTTTGAATTCCATCCCCTCCACCCTCCTCTGGAACTTTATTCCTGCTGTTATCCCTCTTTCTCTTGCATCACCAGTTTCTCCTACTCTACTGGATCAGTTCCATCAATGTTAATTCAAACGTGCCTTAGTACCTCCCATATTAAAAACTGACAAATAAATAAATAAATAAATAAATAAATAAACACAACAAAAATCTTTTGACCTGAAATTATCTCCACCTTCAGTCCCACTTTCCTACTGCCCTTCGCAGCAAAACTTCTTGAACGAGTGACCCCTATTCACTATTTCCAATTCTTCACCTCCTCTCTTGATTTCTGTTTCCAAATTCACCTGAATTCTTTGTCATCTCACAAGACCCACCTTTGCTAACTGCTCCTCTTCTGCCAGACCTCTCAAGGTTGGAGACTTTGGGGCTTGGTCCCGGGCCCTCTTCTCATCTATATCTACTTTCTTGCTGGGTGGTCTCATCTCAATCCAGGGTTTTAAATAACATCTACGTGTTGATGACTCTCAAGTTTATACCTCCTTCCCTGCCCTCTTCTCTGAGTTTCATGCTAATAGAGAGAATAGCTTAATGGTCAGTACTGTGGATTAAATGTCCCCCCAAAATTCACTGGAGCTTGACCGCCACTGTCAGTGTTAAAAGGGCGGGAAATTCAATTATGGTATTTGAAAGATGGGACCTTTGAGAGGTGATTAGATTGGGAGGACTTTGTCCTCAATCCATTGATGGTTTAATGCATGAACATGGCGTGGTAATAATGATTTTTATAAGGAGAGCAAGTGAGAAGCTTAGCTCTCTCTAGCTTGGGCTATTTGCCATGTGATACCCTGCATCGCTGTAGAGTCGCAACCAAGAAGGCCCTCACCGAATGTGTTCCCTAGACGTTGGACTTCTCAGCCTACAAACTGTAAGAAATAAATTTTGTTTCTTTATAAAGTACCCAGTCTCAAGTATTTTGTTATAAGCAACAGAAAACACTGATACAGTCAGCTCTCCTTGGATGTCCTCATCCAACCAAGATGGAATGTCTACCTCCCTCTCCCCTGCTCCTTCCCTAGCCTTCCTCACCTGAGTTCAGTGGTCATATTATTCAACCATTTGCTAGAAACCAAAGTCTAAGAGACATCCTTGTTACCAACACTTCATCATTCAGCACATGCTACTGGCTCTACCGCCAAAGCAAAACTTGAATTTATCTTCTTTTCTCCTTTTTTTATGGTCACCAGCTCAGTCCAAACCACCATATCTCCCCTGTCTTCCGTAATCATTCCCTGGGTACATTCCTGACCCATACAATCCATTTTTTCCAGGCATCAGCTAAGATGATCTTCCTGAAAATGTAAGTCAAATTGTGTCATACCTCTACTTCAAAATTTTCAATGGCTTCCACCTTGGTTACCGTAAAATCCCAACTCTTTATCATGGCCCTGCCTCCTCTCTCCTATGTCCTATACCACTTTCCCCTTCGCTCACTCTGGCTTTCTCTCCATGCCTACACCGTACCAAACTCCTTCTGGACTTTCACACTAGCTATGCCTTCTGCCTTGAGCCTAAATGGATGGCTTCTGCTTAGAAGTGAACCAAGTAAATACCAAGAAGGGAGACAAAATCTTCCTTACAAATGATTCCAACACACAGGAGCATATGTGACCAAGGATCCAAAGCTATTACCATAGGGCTTGCTTATAATGACGCTAATCAGAAAACATTTGAAGCAGATAATACTATATGCCCTTTAGAGATCTGGAACATTTTATCCAATTCATGTCTGTCACATGAATAGTCATTGCCGTACCCTCCACTTCTGAAACACAGAAACAAAAACCTACACCTTCACCCAGTCAATTATGAGGAATAAGTACTATCTGGGTTTTGAGAAAAGACAGTATAACTCTGAGCAAGTAATTCCTTTCAGCTTCCCATTTAAGTCACTCATCATTTTCTCAACCCTTCCTCTCCATAAGAAAAAAAATTAACTCCCTGGAATTTCAGCTGAAAATAAACAAACCAAAATTTCACTGGGATGATGTTGTTTAAGTATGACAAAGACACACCATAATTCTCAATCCCTTCCAAACAGCTGGTAGATTTTAAATTCCTCAGCAACGAGATGAAAAAAAGAGGAAATCTTTAACACATCTTTAACTGCAAAACTGATATTTCAGAATCGATTCTGTTTATAGCTGGCCTATCGTAAACTGTTCACACAGGGGACTGGAAATTTACCAGTATATAAATAAATATGTTGATAAATTAAGAAAAATACTTTGCCATTTGAACCTCATAAATAGACAAACTAGAATTAGAAGTATAAGAGATCAAAGAGAAATGTCCCTCTAGACTAACAAAGATACAGGATGGAAGTCCATAGATCACCAAGCAACGATGAATGTTAACCCTTTTGCTCCACAGCAGTGGCCTACAAAGGGCCCGGGCCACCTGGGGGAGGCTCCTTAGCCTGCTTAGGGAGGTGGACCCCAGACACTGGAGTTTCCAGCCTAGCAAAGATGCCCACACCCATGCAGGACACAGAAGCTAGAGCCACCTAACATGACATGGACAGGGATATCAACATGACCATAAAGGACTTTAAATCAGCACCTTTCCTCCCCACTCATCCCGATATTCTGTTATCATTTATATTCTTATATGTGTCCCAAGGGAGGCAGAGGAAGCCCCATACTATCAAGCTAATCTATTTCCAGGGGTCAAATTCAAGCTAAAGTAAGTAAAGTAATATAGCAATAAAATATTTCTTACAAAAAATCATCTCATTACTAACTGCATGTTATTTGTATTGGCAATATATCAGGGTATTTCAAAAAGTTTGTGGAAAAATAAAATTAAAAGATAATATGAATCTTTACATGAACTTTCTGAAGTACCTTCGTATTAGAATACATATTCTAAAATACTGTTTTCCGACAAATAAGTAAGTTAATTAACAAATAAATTTTTTAAAAATACAACAATTACAATAACACATTAAACTTTTTAAGAGAATAGAACTGAGGTTGCCAGGGGTGCAAAGCGGTGGGGAATGTGGGAGGGGAGAAGGGAGAAATTGGTAAAGAACCATGATAATTACATTGTATAATGATGAACATAATAATTATCCTCATTTGAACATCATGTATTGCACACAGGTATTGATATTTAATGCTGTACCCCACAGATATGTACAATCAACTATGTTCCAATAAGAATAAAATAAAATAAAAATCCTATCACCAATTAAAGGAGCTTCAAAAGACTTGTCCTTCACACCTATTAAACACTGTTAAATAAAACCATTTTATTTATCAGTATTAACCATTGTGCTATTTCTCTGCATGCCTTTTCTAGCACAGGAAATTTTGTCAAAAAAAACACAAAAGTTGAAAACTGTTAGCCTCAGCAATCACTAAACTTTGGGGACGTATTCCCTAGTACAAATGTTCATGCATATGCATAATTTCATCACATATTCAGACAGATGCCCTTGCATTGATTTGAATACTTGCATAAATATTAATGTGTATAAATGCTTGCATGCAGAAAACCCATTTCTGAAATATCCAATTGCATAAATTAGGAACATTAGGTACTAACTGCAATAATGCTTCAGAAAATACTTGCACGAGTTTGCAGGACAAAAAAAAAAAAAAGGCACAATCCATTGGAAGAAACCAGATTTTCTCAATGTGTTTACCATTCTATAGGCATAAACTGGGAATTTCCACAAACTATTGGAAGCTTTTAGATTACTCATCATTATTTATATGAGTCCCTCCTGGCCTAAAAACTAATTAAGCTCTTTTTTCGAGTAAATTTATAAATTGTTACCTATGGCCCCAAAAGAAAGTGTCAATTTTTTAAGTTACCAAATAGTCTCAGGAACTAGCTTTTTCACAAAGATACAACTCAATAGACTGGCCAGTTAGCTCAGTCGGTTAGAGTGTGATGCTGATAACACCAGAGTCCATGGTCCAGTCCCTGTGCTGACCAGCTGCCAAAAAAAAGAAAAACAAAGAATACTACTCAAAAGTAATTTCACAAAACATCAACCTCAAAACTTACCTGTACACCATTATACTATACGTCTGATTCATTCTCAGGAGTGGCAGGTACATGTAAACTTCAAAAAGATACAAAAGAAAATATGAGGGGTCTTCAAAAATTTCATGGAAATATTGGTGTTATCTTTTCATTCCATTTTTCCATGAACTTTTTGCAGTAGCCTGATAAAATCAAGCTCTGTCGTTTAGTAAATTTGGATACAATACAGGTGGCAATTGGTTCTTGTTCTCCCACTTCTACTCCTCAAATGGGGACGGGCTGTGGTTCTCATCTTGGGGAGATGGGTGATCAGGTAGTCATTTCCTTGTGACCATTTCAGATTTCTCACTTCAGTATATTGCCAGCTGGGCACACTATAACTTTCACTATCTTTACTTTTGTACTTTTTGTAAAAATACAAGTTGACTTTAAAATGTTTTTTTCATTAACTCTGGGGGAAAAAAGCAAGTCTGTATGTTACACTTGAACTTTTTGTACCCTATTTATGACATCATTGCAATGTGTCATTGCCTACTTCAGACTGGACATTGGTGTCATCTGTGACTGAGCCTGACTTGAGAGACATATCGGCCATCAAAACAAAGGGGAAGGAAGAGTTCTCAGCCTAAAGTATTACTTTTCCTGTAGAGGATGCCTACCTCTCCCTGAAGCTCAAGTTTAGCTCTCGTGAGAACGTGGCGGGCATCTTACAGGCTGAAAGGACACATGAAGCATTTGGCACTATTTCTGCCTAGTCTAGAAGGATATGCTTTTTAGTAAAAGGGAGCACAGAAGAGACTGACTATTGAGCACTAACACCCACCTCCTGTTGTCCTCCTTGGCACACCTCTACTCTACACTTCAAGCCTTCTGCAGTGATGTGAGTCCACAGAACTAAATTCTGGAGTGGTCAATGGATACAAAATTGTAGAGAGATAAGAAGCATAAGACCTAGTGTTCTATAGCAATATAGGGAGACTACAGTCAACAACAAATTACTCTATGACTTTCAAGTAGCTGGTTGAGAGGATGTTGAATGATCCCAACACAAAGAGGTGACAAATGTTTGAGGTGATGGATATGCTAATTACCTTCATATGATCATTGCACACTGTATAAGTATACCCAAATATCACACCATACTCCATAATGTATTCAATTATAATAGGTCAATTAAGAAAAAATAAATTTAAAAGAAGAAAAAAAATTTCAGAGACAGAAGTAGATTAGAAGTTTCCAGAAGTGGGGAGGGGGGGTGAGGGAGAAGGAATAATGAGAAGTTATTGTTTAATGGGTACAGGGTTTACATTAAGGATGACGAAAAAGTTTTGGAAATAGAGGTAGCAGTTGCACAGCACTGTGAATGTACTTAATTCCACACAACTGTATGTTTAAAAATGCTTTAAATGGCAATTCTTATGTTATATATGTTTTACCACAATAAGTAAAAATAAAAACCAAATTCTAGCCTGTGGAATATGGATGAATGTGATGTACACAACTTCTAGACCTAGCCCTAAAACCTCTCACTGTCCACGGGGATCCCTCTCTTTGCTTGGCTGCATCTAGATACAGCTCCTCCTGGATCACTGAATGACTGCATGGAGCAGAGCCCTATAAGCCCCCCTTCTGCTACCAACTTGCACTGGCCTGTGATGTGAAAGCGAAATAAACCTTTATTTTGCGCAGATCTGAAGATTATTTTTTCAGCAGTTAACCTCTTGCCTCACACAAGGTGCAACCATAGCACATACAATGCACCTAATATTTCACTAAAAGACAAATCTTAAAGACATTGCAACATATCTCCATCAGGAGCAAAAAAGGAGGAGAGGAGATCTAGGAGTGTGGCAAGATCGGTCAGGGCCTCATAGGAGTGTTGAGTGAAAATGAATCTGGAAATAAATTCACATGCTGTGCAGTAGTAAGGCAAAATGCCACACAATTTTATTTATTCTTTAAAACACTCACTGAATACTAATACATGCTGGGCACCGTGTCTGATGTTGGGGTTAAAAATATTACTGGCCACATTCCCGGAGCTCAAAGAACCCCAGTCTAGAAGGCTAGGAAGAGAGAAAATTCAATCAGCCCTTCGACACGGTGTGGTTAAGTGTTATAAAAGTCACCCCGAAGAGGCATCTACCAGCTCCTCTCAATGCAGATTTTGTGTAATGCACAACATGGGTACCCATAACAAAAATCACCAAATAAATTCATTCGAGATGAAAAATAACAAAAATTTTTAATCTGCCTAAGACCACACTAAACATGACAAATGGCAACTGTGAGCCTACAAGTAATACTAACATCAACTAACGCTGCAGGCGATTATCAGCATCTCTTTATAGAAGCTGCTAAACACTGCATGGAAGAACACAGATGACAGAGGTGAGGACACCCTTAGAGAGCAAGCCCACATTGGCGATGTGCCTTAAAATATCTACATTGCCTGGAAATCACATCGATACTGAGAGATCTCCTTCATAACAATGCTGTGTGGTCAAAAACTGAATCTGGAATCTGTGCCTTTTCATGAAGCAGAAGCAGGATTAAAATGCTGTTACCTTTGTAAATTGAAATACAGAACTCCAGCAGAAATATAGGGTTTTCTCTATCTCATCTTAAATAACCCTGTTGTTTATCACAATGCTTGTAAGGGTGTAAAACAGCATTAGGGAATTGTCTAAAAATCTTACCGTCCGGATCCTGAAATGGGAAACAATTTATTTGTGAACCTGTAATAAAATATGTTGTGCTAAGCTGCATGAGCAAGAAGAATTTTTTTTCACCCCGAATACATGAGAATCATTAGGTTGGTATGCTTTTTTTTTTAAAAGGACCAACTTCTACTCTCATCAATGAAAATTCTATAATGGACATTAGCTCCCAGGAAAACTTTGCAAAACTATTTAATGAAGATATGATATACAAAACTATGAGTGATGTAATGAAAATAATGTTACTTCTAGGAAATCCAAATAAAATTAAATGTTGCAAATGGTAATAAATTAGATTAGAAATTCTGCTGCTATTAAAATGGAGTGACTCTTTAAAGCATTTTCATGCCAAAATTCTTCCTCAATTTTCAGTTTGTTACATAATAATAAGAAAATTATCAGTTATTAAGCACTATGCCAAGTCTTTTACTTATATTCTAAGAGCTAATATTTAATCCTCATAAAAACTCTGCAAGTTTTTTCATTTCCATTTTATGGATATGGAAACTGAGACTTTATTACTCTGTTTCCTAAGGTAAATAAAGTAGTGAAAGGAGATGCTGGCATTCAAACCCAGGTCTTCTTGGCTTCTAAAATCAGCTCTTAACGCCCAGCAGTCTACTGAGCAAAGAATCCAGGAAACGCTGGGTAGTGATGGTGAAACTTGCACAGATAGAATCCGGACTCGGGTCTACTTGCCACTATGGCCCATGTCTTTTCTGTCCTAAATCACATAGTTAACTGGGTCTGTTCCCCGTTTACAGTTAGATCTGGCCTAAGAGCAAGAATTAAGTGAGAGCTTAAATCTGAGGGACAGCTTCTTCTCTAGTCTACAAACATTCCAAAAAGCAGAAAGCCAGCTGCCTCTTTCTTGGCAAGTTCCCATGGAGTCCAAATAAATAATGCAGTGTTTTCTGTGTTTTAATTTTCTCTAGGATTACTGCTCATTATGATTTAATTTCTGTCTGTTCTAATGATTGCCTATTCTGTCCTTGAAAATGACCTCGTAATCCAACATGCTCAATAGACTGAAACATTATTCCACCTTATGAATATGGTTAGGTCAACTCTTTTTCAGCGCCATAAACATTAGCTCATCTCAAATATTCTTTAAAAGAACAAAACTACAACTAAGAAGAAAACCCGACCTTTCATAAAACATTCCACTTTTTTGCCTGGTATGCATGCCCATTTCAAAGCATAACATTTTGGAATCTTCAGGAGTAACTACTAGCACTTTGCTTTCCATGTGTGATCTGGAAGAATTTAATAGAGCACCTGCCAAGTGCAAGCTCGATGACATACACTCAGATTTCCTCCCCTACATCAGGGCACATGCATTTTCCTGGTTCTTCCAAACCAGACTAAATTGCTTTCCTTATGTTTCTCAATTACATTTTAATAAAATTGTAAAAGGCCAAAAAAAAAAAAAAAGCCAGTCATTTATCTCCATAGAAAGAGCTTGATCTCATATTTTTATTTAATAGGGCCTTTCTTCTGAGTCACGCAAAGGGCTTTTCCGTCATGCTTTAGTTGATCCTACCAACTTAAAATAAGCATCAAATATTATCAATCCCATTTCAGATGTAAGAGAAAAGAGGCACAGTGATTGAGATATAATGCTCTGCTGAAATAGGTCACTTGAAAAGTTGAAAAAGCCTTACGAATTTATCATATAATCCATATATTGCAGGAAGTTATTTCTTGTTTCTTAGCCACACGTCCCGCTACAACGCAAAGCTAACTTCCTTTGCTTTTAACTAGGATCAAGTCCTCAATTCTTTACACACATAAATCTAAGTCGTTCAAAACTATTCAATTACTAGGGTTTTGTTCCTCTACATTCTGACTTTAGGAGTCAAAGGTAAATAATCTCAAACAGATATCCCTACAAGCTGCCAAAATAGATATGATATTTCCAGATAGTGTCCTGAGGGCAACAGGGACCCTACCCAGGGCCATCTCTTGGACCATCTATGGCCACTGTAATCACCTATGCTCATCAACATCTATGATCTCTGGGCTGTTTAATGAGCAAGAGGCGGTTAAAGTTTTTGAGTCAAAGTTAGCGACACTGTGGTTTGTCATCTAACTTTCAGAAACACTGACAACAAGAACAAGAAAGATTGAGGTTTAACCTGTATTAAAATGTAATAATAGGTTTACCAGAACACCCCACATGCAGACATTTTAGTTAACTGAGATTTTCTCTCCATGTTTGTATGAGAACTAATGTAGTATTTGCATGCATTGCTAAAGGCATACACATTTACATAGGTTTGCACTCTCTCAGACCTGCCAACCTCATATTGTGTCTAAGACTAGCTATCCCAGGCTTATATCACAGTTGGAGCAGGAGCACACCACTGCTCTATTTACATACCACACAGACACCTTTGTTCAACCTTTGTCACTCAATTCTAACTCAATGCAATAAAACTGCCTGTTATTTTTTTACATTGGCACAGCTTAAACAGAGATGCAAGAATTCTTTTTTTTTTTTTTTTCATTTTATTCTCCAAAAGCAGACACCTACAAATACGAGTGCTATCATCATCTCAAGCTGGACAGCTAGACATGAGGGACCTCAAAATCCCATGGTGACAGTTATAGTGAAATCCAACCCACATACAGGCCAAGCTGACAACAGGACTAGATAAACCATTCCCAACATTTAAACAAACAATACCCTGAAATCTAGGGTCATTCCCTTACTAAAAATATCTTTTAATTACTCTTCAAATTTTTCAGGATAAAATTAATATTTGCAGTTCATCAAACACACAAAATAGTCTCATTCTTGACTCCTTGTATAGGTGGTTCCCCAATGTGGAAAGTCTTTGCCACCTACCAATCACCATCACCAATTCCTCAATTTTTCTCACTTTTTTCCTTATTATGACACCTTCATCTATAAGCCATCTGTGGCTGTCATCAAACCCCAGCAAAGGTTCAGTGCCTTACTCTTTAGTCCTCAAGTCCCTGAAACCTCCCCTCTCTCCTAACACACTTGCCAGGATGTGTTCTGTGTTCTGGGCTGAGGACCGTGCTTACATCTTATATCCTCAGCTCTTAATACAGTGCTAAGCATTTAGTAGAGTAGGTGCCTTCTCTATTTAACATAGTGCCAAGCACAGAGTAGGTACCTTCAGAGAAGGGTGGGACAGGAAAGGTAAGTATAGCCTGAAGGAGATTAATGTCAAGTATCACATGAATACACCCCATGTGAAATGTTTGGGAAAATGTCAAGCCTTCTTGTATTCCAGCACATAAAGGCACATTTCAATGGGAGATTCTATTTGTGAGTAACAGAGTGCTGTTCCTACTGTCAAGAAATATGAAACTTCTAAATTTGCTCCTAATACTCACTACATGGTCTCCAAAATGCCATTTGAGAATCAATTAACATCTGCACCAATAAAAAAATATACATCTTTTTTTTTTTTTTTTTTGGTGACCGGTAAGGGGATTACAACCCTTGGCTTGGTGTCGCCCGCACCACGCTCAGCCAGTGAGTGCACTGACCGTCCCTATATGGGATCCGAACCTGCGGCGGGAGCGCCACTGCGCTCCCAGCGCCGCACTCTCCCGAGCGAGCCACGGGGTCGGCCCAAAAAAAACAAATATCTTTGAAATGTGCTCTATGGCACAAGAACTCTCTATATAACATATAAGCAATGCTCCCAAAATCCTGGTGTAAAAGGAAAATCCTACACTTTGAAGTCAGAAACAAAAAGAAAACTTGTATTCAATCCCAGCTCTGTTCTTTGCTGGTCGTATACAATTATGTAATTCATTTATCCTCTCTGAGCTCCAGTTTCCTCATCTGTGACATAAGGACAATGACAACTAGTTCTAGAGAGTGCTGAGAAAAACAAATGCGATAACAAACATGAATGACTGTCCAGCACTCCGCGAGCCATTCATGAATGTTCATTCCCACCCCTTCCTCTATTCAGGAGGTAGGTGTTGCCTAAGTGCAAACAGGGGTGCACAATGAATAGTGAGTGACGTGCATGAGTCCTGAACAGCTAAACAAGGACCAGGGTGGGGATGGGCAGCCCTTATAGACTGGGTGTACTCCATTAATGCAAGAAGCCAATTGTGTTTCTTCCAAAACCTATACATTTTTTTCTACACATGGGAACTGGATTTTCATTTGATCCTTTCATCTTTTCCTCAGCTCACTATGGAAATCTTTGTTTTCAAGAAGCTGTGGACCTTGTGTTGCTGGTAGCTGGTCAGGCGGATGAGGTACAAACCTAAGATAGGCAGAAGGGTCTTCAAAGGTTTTCCGAATGCTCCATTTCTTAAGCTGGGTGCCCATTTTATTATTATTCTTTAAACTGGACATAAGTTTCTACAGACTGTTTTGTATGTGTGATATAGTTCACAATTTAAAAGGGGAGTGCAATCTTAATATCTGTCCAGGGACTGAAATCGGGGATCCTAAGCATGGAAATCCTGGTTGTATTTAGCTTTGGATAACACATTTATTGTTTTGCCCACTTGAACTGATGAATTTTTTGGAGTCATTGGTGATGTTTTAGAGGATTTACAGTTTAATTCGTTGGAGTCCTTTCTTAAATGCACTTTGAAAGTCCGTTTCTGAATGACTGCAAATTTTGGCAATCCCCCCAGCTGTGACTCTGAGTCATGCATTCAAAATGAAAGACAAACTAGACTAGAGGTCAGAACACCTCCGTGCTATTACCAAGTCTTTTAATGGACAAAGTAGAGAGGGTTACAAACTAACTCTTGAAGTACCCAGAAAACACAGAAGTGATCACGTGGTGCTTTGACACTGTCATATCCTCATTTTGCTAAAGTAACAGCAAAACACAGGCTATTTTATGAGGGCAGGCTGAGAGCCGCCAAACTCCCCTCTTCTCGTGCCTTCTCTTAGGACAGCATGCGCCCCCCAGCTTTTGGTGTATTTATGGCAACAAGTAAAACAATAATAATTTAACTAAATGTTTAACTTCTAAAGATGTTATTGTAATAGTCACAATATAACCTATGGAGCAATCTGCAAAAAGTTAAAAACAGCACTGATGAATTTAATAGTTGTTTATTACAATGGTGTTGTGCTTCGCCATTTATGAATCATAGTCACTGACATCTGTACTGAGAAATCACACACACACACACACACACACACACACACACACACACGAGGTGCCAGGAGACCAACGGGTAATAAATAACATAGGAGGCAGATGGGAAGACTGCATCATAGGCAGACTGAGCACACGTTTCATACATACGTGAGATGAGGGGCCCCAAAATAGAAAAGAGTTCAACGAACTTATACATAAGTCTGCAATCAGACAATCTAACAAACTAGTAATTATTTTCAGGTTATCTGTGTGTTCTATGCTTTCCAATTTGATGTTATCTATGTTGATTTTTAAATATATTTCATTTAGAGGGAACCACCATAATCTTCATAGAATTTAGAAACTTTTTTGGTTTTAATCTAAACCTAGAAGCAGAAATAGCAGTGGAATAGAGGTGGGAAGCAATGTAAATAATTTTAGCCATCTGTCCTGCCTCTTGCTAAATATTTCACACCTTTTCAACCAATAACATAAGCCTAGGATCAGAATGCAATGTGCTGATCAGTTTACTCTAAATAACCCACTGGTGTGATTTTTTTTTAATCAGTGACACTAGAAACCTTCCATTACTTAAGTACAAAAAAAATATGGTTTTCCCAAATAAACCAAGTAAATAATGACTTACTCCCCACAGTACTTAGTAATTTAATGTATCATATGCCTTATCTGGTGAAACACGAGTGTGAAGTAGTTATAAAAGTGTTTACAATAAATGCACAGGAGTGGATCGGAGCAACTTTTAGAAAAAACGAGGGAAATAAATGGTTAACTGCCAGCACACATGCTCATGCTGGAGGACACAAAAAGGTTCACAGCAGTTGTTAAATTCATTTAGAGAAACACACTTTATTTCTCCAGCAGAGTTCTCACCATCTCATCTGTACTGCAACCTGCAGGAGTCTTAATATTCTCAGCAGGATCAAGATGAAGGCCACACTGATTCAGCTATTTAATCTTGCAAGAGAACAATATTTGGCAGGAAAAGACCCCACAGCACTGAGGGGACATCCCAGTGGTTTGTTGTCAGCACAGTCCAGGCCAAGAAACCAAAGGTGGAAACCAAACAGCACTAACCAATGTTTACTGTTTCCTTCGCTGGCTCTTTGCTCAAACATATATGTACATCCTACATACATGTGGAAAACACACACATCACATGTGCAAAGACAACTATTACAGATACATGTACGTTTTTAAAAGGCAAAATGTTTTCCCAATATTTTGAGTTCTGTCATGAAAAACTTAAAATTCAAAGTTATCACTGTACAAGTTGAAGGTAGAAAAAGAGATGAATAAAAAATGCCACAGTTTTACTTTCAAAACCTTTGATCTTCTTAAGCACTGAAAGCCAAAATAGAGGAAACATATATGAATTTGTAAATGTGTGCAAATATTTAAGATATTGATCTTTTCGAGCATCTTGAAATTAATAAGCTGACCAATACTCTTGCATAACTGAATATTTTTGACATTTTACAAATAATGCCATGGTTTGATTTAATTTTGTACTGTGTTTTGTTTTGTTTTATTGAGGACACCTTTATTTCTTTATTTAAACTTCTGTTAAGGAATTTAGGTGGTTTGATTTAATTTTGAATGACATATGCTGGCAATCCATACTGACAGGCAAACAGGGAATAAAGAACAGACAGAGAGAGAACAGGAAAACTTAAAAACAATTTATAGCACCTGTTATACAAATAAACAGTATGAATCACTATTCAAGTCAGTGATTCAGTAAAATTCTTTTGGAACTATTTTAAAATAGTGATGGTGAGAGTTTGATTCCTTTACCTCCCAAACATGAGTTAGTTATCCCTCTGATATTAACATAGTGTTTTCCTCTATGAAGCAATTTTCACACTTAGATAATTAGATATATTATCTAATATGTGTAGATAGTTGTTATAGCAATTACCTGCTCACTGTCAGAGGTGAACTGCAAGCTGCAAGCTCTGTGAGATCAGGGGTCTTATCTAGTTTATTCACCATTATATCCTCCAGCTCCTACCAAAGTACCCTGCACATAGTAAACACTCAAAAATAATTAAGTCAAGAATTTAGTTTTCAAAAGTAGTTTCTTCTAGAGAGTGTTTATTTTGCATTTAAAGATGCCCAAAATATGCATATTTGGAAACATAACTGCTCCTTCCACATGGAGGTTAATCCAGCCTTAACCTCCACATAACAACAGAGTATCTCTCCCCGCACTCTAACAGCAGATGTTGGTGTCCCTCCCCTTATCTCATTCATTCCTTCCTCCTGCTTTTCTACTTTGCATTCCACTGAGGCCCTGCTTCTCCATCAAAAGCTTTCCCAACCCCTTCGGGTGTCCCAGTATGAACACAAAACACACTCAGAAAAGTGGTTTCTCATGTTTTCTGAAATCCACAGGGCCTACTGCAAGGTGATATCCATGGCCAAAGCTTAATGAACAAACACGTGTGCACATGTGAGGTAACTGTGAGGGCAACTTCCACTCTAGAATATTCTTTATAGTCAAAGGACTGAGTTCTAGAGGATTCCACCATGAACGAGAAATATTGCTTGCCCTCAAAGGCCTCACCACAATTACACAATAAAAATAAATATTTAAATCACTTTGTTTGGGGGAAATGAATTCGCTATAAAAAAGAAGAAGTGTTAAGAAATAGAATGATTTTTAAGGTTTTTATTCTTTTTTCTAAATCCATACTCTTTTTCCTAGTTTGCTAAACACAGGCAAGTTCTAACAGTTTTGTAATTCTAAGAATGCAGTGATACGAAACTTAAAAGTTTGTTTTCAAACAAGTTGAAAGTTGACTTTGCTACAGCTTATATAGCCACAAAAGGAAAAATCAATCAAAAACATGAGCAAACAAAAAAATAACTTCCTGCTTCTTGTCTTTGGAAACAAGTAGAGTCTGGGACATTTCACAAAAGCAATATATGTCCTTCAACAAAAATTTAGAGATATCCTTTTACAGGCAACATTGCATATGATTCTGTACAGAAAAGGGATACAAAGCAGCCCTGACAGCCATGAAAGAAAAGAAAGCTACAGAAGAAAGTATGAGCAAAAATATAAAGAAATGCAATTTTTATGGCATAATCCTTCTAGAAAAATGAAATGCACATTAGAGAACATAGCTGCATATACTTAAAAAAAAAAACTAAACAAAGACAATTTTGCTTCTAACTTCAAAATCATGAAATTTTCCTTTATTGTATAAACTTGGGTTGGATTACCAATGGGTTTTGAATTAAATCTCTGCACAATATCTCCCTTGATTCATGACTTTCTAATAAGCTAAAATAACATTTGACTATTACTCTTATTAATTGTAACTAAACTAAAAAACAATAAACTTTAAACCTACCTCCAAAAATCCATTGAAATTATAATTATGTGGCATAATTATTAACGATAGTCACATCTGGAACTCCACAAACATATATGTAAGATTTCTGGGTTTTCTTTAACATTCAGGATGTTCTCACTGTGGGTATGTCCCCCAAAAGTATAATAAAACCTGAAAGAAAATTCAGATATTTTCTGTTAAGTCTGTACAGTGCACTGAAATTAAGACATTTTCAAGAAAGCTAGTCTTTATTAGACCTCCTCGGTGACATGGGAATGTTTCTTTTCTATTGTCACCCCTCTGCCCTCCTTTTTATTCACATCTGCCCAGTCCAAACAGCCAGCACGAGACATGCAAAGTCTGTATTCTGACCTACATAATTCAACCAGGAACTGGATATTTTAAATTTAAAAATGTAATTACTACTACAAGTTATCTTTATTTCTGTCAATGACTATGGCTAGAAACTGCAAATAAAAGACGTTTCAATTAATGATTGGAAATAGGACTTAGAAGAAAAAAATTTTTAAGTTAAGATTGCCCAGTTTGGAAATAGGAAAAACTAAAAAACTGAAATGTCGAAGTTTTCCTGAAATGGGAACAGGTTGAAGGTGGTGTCACCTAACTCCACTAAAGAAACTGGCTTATGATAGTAGCTTACAATTATATCACACTGGGGCAGTGTTAGGAGCTGTTTGAGTCATGGGGGCAGATCCCTCATGAAAGGATTAGTGCTCTCCCCAGGGGGACAGGGGGTGCAGGTAATGAGTAAGATCTCACTCTATTAGTTCCTGCAAGAGCTGGCTGTTTAAAAGACCCTGGCACCTCCCCTCTCTCTCTCTCTCTTGCTTTCTCTCGCCATGTGATCTGCTTGTACCCACCGGCTGCCTGCCACTTTCCACCATGAGTAGAAGCAGCCTGAGGCCCCAATCAGATGCAGCTGTCCCAGAATCGTAAGCCAAATAAACCTCTGTTCTTTATAAATTGCCCAGTCTCAGGTATTCTGTTACAGTAACACAAAAACAGACTAATACACACACTTTGGATCTTTCAAAGAACTGTCACAAAATGTACGTCACTTGTAGATCATTTTTCACTTAGCCCTATTAGGACTGAACTGTGTCCCCCCAAAAATTCATGTGAAAGCCCTAACCACCAGTGTGACTATATTTGGAAATGTGGACTTTAAGGAGGTAATTAAAGTTAAATGAAGTCATAGGGTAGAGCCCTGATCCAATTTGACTGGTATCCTTATAAACAGAAGAGACCCCAGATCTTTCTCTGTCTCTCTCCCTCCAAGTGCACACACCAAGGAAAGGCCATGTGAAGACTCAGCAAGAAGGTGGCTGTCTGCAAGCCAGGAAGAGAGGCCTCACCAGAAAACAGCCCTGCCAGACCTTGACCTGAGACTTTTAGCCTCCAGAACTGTGAGAAAATAAACCACAGTAGTTTAAATCACCCAGCCCGTGGTATTTTGTTATAGCAGCACAAGAAGACTAACACAAGCCCTATTTTTTAAGACACCAGAAAGAATTCCCTGACTACATTTTAAAACAGAAGCAGTTCTTGTATTTCTAATGTAATGAATTCTTAGATACCACATTAGCAAGCAAATGGTCCTGCTTTACTCAGGAAATATTGCTATAATCTTAAAACTATACAAGTCACTGAACATTGAAGCAGCAAAAAGTGAAAAATAGTTATTTATCGAGTAGCACAAATGACTTTAAAAACTAAAGACACTCTTGCAAAGAGGGGTTTCAAGAAAAAGAACGTACAGAATTAGACAATATATTAAATATTACTGCCTCATTCATTTATTCAACACACATTTACTGAGCAACCACTGTGTACCAAGCACTATTCTCAGCACTAGCAATCTTGTGTTGAAAGGATAAATTAGTTCGTACTCTACTGTGGCACATATCCTAGGAAAGATTTTATTTGCCTAGACTGAACTGAGTGAAAAGGCAAACTCTCCTAAAAATAAAAAATTTTTAAAAACCTGAGGAAATGGAGAAAATAATACCCTGAAAACAATTCAGCTACTTACTAAACAAATATTTATCTGGTAACTACTTTGTGCTAGAGAATCATGGAATGGAGGGGAAAATCTGAGAGTTTTCAAGAAGAAAACTGATGTGATATTGATACACAGATCTTGAAGGAGATGTTTGATTAAAATATAGATGAATTAGAACTCCATGTAATAATCTCCATCTTAAGAGGAGATTTACACAAGGCTCAGGGTATTCACTCATCAAAGGATCAAAAGGGGTGTGTGGATTGGGTGCAAGCCCGATGCAAGAAGCCATCCCAGAGCCAGTATCCTGAGCAAACTGAGAAGCCTCAGCAAAAGGATTTGTTGGGACAAACAGTCAATTCATTTGTTTATCAAATTTGGCATTGTGCTAGGCTCTGAGGCCATAAAGAAAAAGACACAGCCCATATCTTCCTAGAGTTCAGTATGGGGGAAGAAAACTCACAATGGAGCCACAGAAGCAGACTGCCAGAGCAGCAAGGAAAAGAGCAGTGCCAAGAAAGAGAGGGTAACCTCAGAGCCAAGTATGGATGGGAGACGTGCAAAGGACCTTCCAGGAAGAAGTGTGCAGTAGGAGGGGTCATGGTGCGAGAGGGCTACCCAGGCTGGAGGTCTCAGCTAGCACTAAGCCAGGGATAGCCTCACATTTCATGCAAAAAGTTTTGCATTTTAACTAAAGGTAGTAGGGAGCCATTGATAGATTTAGAGAAAGAGTGGCATGATCAGATGTGCATTTTAGGGAGACCCTGCAAGAAACCATATGGAGAACAGCCTTTGAGAGAACAAAGCCATACAGTCAAGAGACTATTCCTGCAACCAAAGCAAGGGACAGACAGAGTCTAAATTAAGGATGCAATGAGAAAGATAAAGTACAGACACCATGCTGTGCACTGTGGGATATATAAAAAAATACATTGAAAAAGACATGGATGATATTCACCTTCATGAAGCTAACAAGGTAGGACATATAGACACATGAAATGCTAACTAAAACCAAAATGTAAAACATGATCTATAAAGTCAGTGGTACTAACAGTAGTGCTATTGCACAAAGGGCTCTGATCATTCAGAGAAGAGGAAGATTGCTGGAGCTGGGGTTTGAGTGTGTATCTCGGATTAGGGGGCCAGGATGTCATTTACACATAGTGTGAAATTGTCCTAATCAAGAGGAATAACTCATGCAAAAGCGCAGAACAGAGGGCACATAGCCAGGCCTCAAAGAAATAGAAGAATCGTGTTGAAGAGCAGTGAAAAATGAGGTGAAAAATAATTTAGGAGCAGACTGTGGAGGGTCCTTAGAGTCAGAATGAAGGGGTTTAGGAGATTAGACTTTATCCTTCTCAAAGTGGTGGTCCAAGGAAAGTTTGTAGTGGGTCATAATTAGGGTTTTGATGAAAGAGAGATTTTAGAAAGACTCATCTGATGACAGTGTTTAAGATACAATGGAAGTAGAAAGAACCAGCAAAGAGATAAGGTCAATCAGGAGCCCACTGCAGTCACTCAAGCAGGACCAGAGCCCGAGCACAGTGGGACTGAAAAGAAAGGAATGCGGGAGAAGCATTTCACAAAAGAAGGATCTTCAGCAATTGCTTGCTGGATCCTTAATCTCTGTTTCCAAAAAGAAGTCATATGTGGTAATTCTTTTATTATGGGGGCTCTTCCCAACCACCCCTTTAAACAATGCCATTTTACAACCTCCAATCTTGTATTTGCCGTGCACAAGTAATTACTGGTCTGGGATGTATTTGTTTCTTTAAGTGACTGTGGCTTAAAAATTGAGGATAAAAAGAAGAGATCAGCCTTTGAAGTTCTGCCCTACATGGAAAAATAAAGCAAAACCAGGTGTAAAGGAAACCACGGATTTAGAAATAAGAAAGGACCAAGAGGTAATTTTCCATACATTTTTCTTGTGAAAGTATAAGTATTCCGTATAGAAATACTTTCCCTGAGGAGAGGCTGTGCAGAGGATCTAATTAAACAGGGTATGTCAAAGTGTTTCAAAACGAAGGAAGTATTCATACATGTGTTAGGTATTATTTTAAAAAAACATGTTATGCTCTATCACTTTCTTTGACATATTTAGTCTTTGCTTTTAAAGATATGTCACTGACCCACTATTATTTGAAAATACATTGAAGTTACAGACTGAGATGAGTTGGAGATAAAATACCGTCCACAAAAGCAATATATTGGTTCCCTCTGTAAAAATACAATACTAGCCTCCAAGGGCTTAAAATCTAAACCACTGACCTCACAGCTAATGCACATTAGAGAACATAGCTGCATACACTTAAAAAAAAACCTAATCATCTATGTTAATCAACCCAGTTATGAGTTATAACAAAAATACCACCCCATTCTCCTTTCAAACTACTTAGTGTACTTGACTTTACTACCCCAAATCAGAAGCTTTCATACAAACTTTTCATTAGTTCTACAAGCTATGCTTCTTGTATAAGGAATAAAGTTAACAAATTATTTCAATGTTGCATGACTTTCTAATTTTTACCTTTCACGCCTTTAAAAAAATTTCTTTTTACGTTTGCTGAACATAAAAAGAAAGAAAAATCCTTCTTTGTCAGTTGCTCGGATTCATATAAGACCTAATTGCCTCACACAGGATAATTTTGCCACCAGTTTACAATTAGCATGCATCTCTCACGCATGAGTTGACCCAATTACATAACAAATTTCGCCTTTGGGGATTTCTCTTGACTGCCTGTCTTCTGTCCACCATACAACTCAATTTCACACTGTCAGCAGCCTGAACATGGTTACAGTCAGTCTCTGTCAAAATGATTTATTTAAATTACAAACACAGGCTAAATCCCTAGATAATCATCCCTACCCTCATGCTCACCCTTACACTCAACCTAACTTTGAGTCAAATCTTTTAATAGTCCATAGACACTGCCATTCAATTATTAGGCAATGTTTAGTTCCGATAATCTAATATTGTTGAAGCTATCTCACAAAATCTCGGAGAACTAAATCAGCAGTATCCACATGAGCTGATTAGTGGGCATATAATTTATTTTGCATTCTAAGAAGTCAATGAAAAATTATGTAGCTATATCCAAAAAGCTAAAAGTAATTACATTTCAATATCAAATTACAGAGAGAGTTTTTTTCTATAATGTTTATAAAAACAGCTTTGGACTGGCTGGTTAGCTCAGGTGGTTAGAGCGTGGTGCTGATAACACCAAGGGTTATCAGGAAGTGAACACCAGGGTTCAATTCCTGTACCAGCCATTTGCTCAAAAACCGCCCCCCCCCCAAAAAAACATTAGGCATAAAAGGGCTTCGATCTTAGCTTTTCTTGTAAAGCAAGCAAGCAATTCCTCTAAATGGGTATGCTAAATTGAAAATAGTAGCAAAAAAGGGTATTTAGGAAGCAGAACAGATAAGCAAAATTATAGACAACAACAGGATAAGACTAAGAAGACAGAGCAGGTCTGTCTTCTACGCAATTGTCTGTAGGCCAGTGATCTCAGAAAAGAGGGTTTTAGCGACCCCCACTGAAGACAACACAGACAGGAGTACACACAGACGCACACACAGACACGCAAAACTATTTCTTCTGTGTATCAAGGACAGGCACAAACCCTGACACATCAAACAATGGCTCACTTACTATTTCAGTCAGTCTGTAAAGTATATGATTTTGTCCTCCACTTTTTTTTTCTTTCCCCTTCACATGATATTTCTCTTCCCTCTGAAATAAATTAGAAAATAAACATCTAGTTTTTATCTACAGCACGAAGTCTGTAAAAGTCTCTAGGGGTTTGACTTTACCATTTTCTTTCACGACTTATCCCCAGCCTAACTCGGCTAATTGAAAGTGCAGCTTATGTGAGTGTGTAAACATCAATAACCTCAAGGCTAGACTGAGCCCCCAGATGTCTGGCAATGACTGCTTTGCAATCCTACTTCAGGTACCCTGAACTCGAAGGGGGGAACCACCTGAAATGAGAAAGAGCCTTCAGAATTACCCGCACAAGCCAGAGCTATAATGACAAGAGATAAAGTTTTTTCTTAAAATGTCCAAGGGCACCGTATTCCTCAGTTCATATTTGTACACTGTCCTTTAAGAACATTTTCCTAAAATAATATTAAATAAAGAAAACGCAAAGACGTACAAGAGTATTTCCACCATTTCTGAATTTATGCCCTAGAATTTGGGGGCAGATAGAGGATGCAGGGTGATTAAGTGACTTAATTGTGAAATCTGTAGGGCAGTGCTTTCTGGCCCAAGGTCCCTAAGTCACCAACTGTCCACAATGGCTGTCAGGATGCATTCTGCTGAAGAAGCATACTTTAAGCAAAATCTGGACTTCTAAACATTATCTTCAATTAAATAGTTTGACTGGATTTCCTGACTTCCCATAAAAACTGTTCCAAGCCCAATACTCTCCATCTGAATATTAGTATATTCCATAAAATGAAGACATCTTTTCAAATTTCATGGGGAAAAAAAACCTTTTCTTTATTTGAGAAAACAATTTCTGTTTCTTTCCAACTATTCAGTAAATTCTGAAATCCTGACTCTTTTCATGTTCTTTCTACAACTATACCAAGTGGGTAACATAGTAGAAAAATTTTAAATTCAGTATTTAATAAATCTCCCGTGTTCAATGTGTTGTTATTACAGACACCAAAAGAAACTCTCTCACCTCTTTCATTACACACAATTTGAAATTTACAGTGGTATTTTATCCTATACCTCAGTAACAAACGCAGAGTCAGTGGGCATTTCCAAATGATTTCAAATCCCGGACAAATGAACATGAGAGTGGCTGAAAAAATGTCATAACATTGACACAGACAGAAGCAATCAGAAATGCCCATTCATTCATAACGTACTATACAAAACACCTAGGAGTCATCATTAAATTCACTTCTTTATGTCTTTATACTTTCTTTAGTCCAAAAGCAATTAAAGGAAATTTAGAAAGAGCCACACAATATTCCAAGATAAAATAAACAGAAAACAAATAAGAAAAATGAAGCAAAGGGAAAAATAAAGATTGCAAAGACCCCTGGCTTGGTTAACCCACCTGCATAAACCTGTATTAACTTGGAGCTCTAATGCAAAACTCACAAATCTCATATCCCTTATAATTTTCAAGGTGAATCAGCTCCATTCCATGATCTCCAGTAGGAAGATTCTGGCGTCTTTCCAGTCTAGACACTTTCTCACCTTTTTCCTCTCAAAACAGACACAGTTCAGGCCACTGTCAAAAATACCTGTCTGGGTTTTAACCAATATTTTTCAGTGGGTTTAGATGAAAGTAATATGGAAAACTGGACTAGCCAAAGTACCACTTTCAGATCAACCCAAGCTTCTTACAGAAAAAGATCCTTGAGTAATGTGGAAAACCCAATGAGGTAACGGAAAAAGTTCATGAAGCTGTAGTCTTAAAAATGAATAATAAATTCCCCAGACCTCAGAATATTTAACAGCCTCCCTTCTTCAGGAGTAGGTCCCTAACAGTAATATAATGAAGTCTATATTTTTTACTGCTATCCAAACATTAATATGCCTCATCATGGCTAAAAGAACTATTTATAAGATTGCTGTGGCTTAGTAACATCAAAACATTGCAAAAAAAACTTTTTTAATGTTGTCTAAATTATATGCTTCTTTAAAAATCAATATTGTTTAAATTATAAGCTTAATCTAACTAGCATTTGGTATATATTGCTATGTATATGATAAACATAGATTAATACATACCTGTGTTATAAGAGTTTTTTGCATAATTAAGAACGGATCGGCAAACGACCTCTGGTATTGAATAAAATGTATATTCCTGCTAATGATAAAGGTTGGTGAAATGATCAGTTCTTTTCTAATTAAATAAAAATACTGACTTAATTTGAATATAAATTTAAAGGCTTACCTTTGAACGGACTGCAATCCTGATGTTAGCTGTCACGTGGATGTCTTAACTAGACATGCTTAGTTCTTTTTGAAATAAATTTCTGTGATAGCTGAAGATTTATGGTATAACATTGTTTTGGGCAACATTATTATTATTTTTTTTTTTTAAATCTCCAACAATAATCCAAAGAAAGAAATATTACTGAATGCAACTGATGGTGGGATATACGCATTTTTAAAAGCAAAAATAGGTTTTTGATTTAAGGAAAGAATGAAGAGGAAGAGAAATGAGGGAGTAATCTTCCGAATTCATGATCAGTGGTTTGTTGAGATGGGGCAGAGAAACTAAGGGACAAACGTCATAAATCCTTAAAATTCAACTCTTTTCTCTTTGAAGGAAAAAGTCTTTACTAATATAAAATGTGCACTTAAAGAGCAAACAATGGGTAAACCTTACAGAATATGACAAAAAAAAAATTGTGTACTCCACCTCTTTCTAATCTCTAAATAAAATGTTTAACTTATTGATCAAATAATTCTGGTTTTGAACTTTTGACAAATAAAATTTTCTCTCAAGTTATGTACTATAATTCTGTCTGCAAAGTATATGTGTGTGTATACACACTGTACACTTATATACATATATATGTACAGATATCTCCTGGTGATAACCAAATATCAGGGAGTTTAAAACCATCTGCTAATTAAACATTTCCTGGAAATTAAGGCTACATCACTTATAACATCCAAACATACAAATTTTAGTGATTTTACAAGTGATACACAAAATACATTTCTCATGATAACCAGTATGAGTTTTGCATATTTTCTCATTCTTTTATATCATGTCTATAGTTGCTGATTTTCATCGATATTTCTTCTTGGATACCTAATGTTGAACTAGTTTTTTTGTGGGAAAAAAATATATATTTTGTCACACTTCATATAACCCTTTGCAAGAAACATAATCATAGGTATGAATTACAAAAGTTAAGAGGAGCTGTTTATCTATCTTTAATAAGTATCAAATTAACACTTTCCAGTCCCAAATAAGTTTTGAACTTCTGCTTGTCTCGATTTTCGTTTTCAAGGAAAATATATTACTGAACAAGACGCAGCTTTCAAATCCAAAGCAACTGCATATATAAATGTTTACTTCAAAACTTAGATGTAATACATGATTTCAACAAATATCTAAAGTATGAAATCTTATATACATACAATTAGCAAATGTGAGATTTTTCAAGATATCTAACCTTAAATGTATACTTTGTATGCTTATATATAGCAACAAATGAACCATCAGGTTTTTTAATTTAACTGTAAAAGTCCTATTCTGGAAAAATTCAAAAGCTGAGAACCATTCAAAATGGAATAAGAAGATACTATATTACAATAACAAAGTGTCAGGCTATAGATAACTCTGGTGAAATCAGAGGGAAGGGACTGAACAGATGAAGTTGGCATATGTATTGAGCACACTGAGTACTCCTTGCATATCACAGCAACCAATGCACTTCCACGTCACCCAGCCTCACACTCTCAACCAGAAACACAAGTTAGGGCTACCACGTCATGGAACAAATGGGCACCTACATTGCTGATTTGTTCCTGCGTCTTCTTCAGTCTCTGCAGTTCAGGAGTGTCTGTAACAATGCTGAAGCCCCTCCCTTTGCTTTCTTCAAAATCCCTTTTGTACTTGACCTGACAAGGAAGGGGAAAAGAAAAGAAAAAGAAAGTAAATAGAGGAATCACAAATCCCACTTAGGACAGTCTAGAGCCCATGTATCTGCTAAAATTGGAAACAATCCCTACAACCCAGGTCTCAGCAGGGCATAGCCAGACTCCCTGGTTGGTGTCCCCGAAATTCCACTTACTATTTCTGTGACTCGAGGCAAGTGACTTAACCACTCTGTGCCTCAGTGGTCTCACCTGTAAAGTGGTAACAACAACAACAACAGCTATTTAACAGGTTGTAGGGGTAGGATCAAATGACAATGTACATACCTGGTGATAGAAACAAGTAGTCCATAATGGTTATTATTATCACCATTAATAATATTGCTACTACCAAAGAAAAATAATGTGGGAAAAGAAAGCTAAATCTTCTGTTCCCATGCTTGTGGGAAAAAGCATCATGTTGAGCCTGGACTGCCCTATGGAGGAGGCAAACAACATGATCAACAGCTAGCCCTGTCCCTAAGTTTTCATTGTATTTCATAAGGAAAAGCATATGGGTATGATTACTCAATGCTGTCTTGCCAAATGTTGAGTTCTTAAATGCTTATGAAAATATTTATAAAATAAGCCACACCCAGAGATTAAAAAGCTTCTTACACATGCCCTTAGCATACTGGGTGCTGAGATACCCCAAGATTTTGTTCAGTATTTAAATATACTCTTTCGCTAATTATAAAACAATGAAGCTGAATTTTACTGTTTCCTCAGGGGACTGGAACAGCTAAATTTAATCTTACAGAGATCCTACTATTAGCATAATGACAATAATTGCCACACCAGTTAAATATTCTGCTTGCTAATGACTGAGATGGTTACATCACTTTGACTGTTTTTATTTTTTTAAGCCTAAATATCAAGAAACATGGAAACCTATTTTGAAAACCCATATAATCCCCATTGTACATTAAATTAAAAATTACAAGCTTCAAATTAACACAAATAAATAATTAAAATGTAGGGTAGCTTATTAAGATATGATTCTATACGTGTAGCTTTCTGTGTAAGTTTGAAAAGTTCTCCTAGTTGAGCATGAAATGACTGTTTTTGTTGAGTCACATCTGTATTTAAATACTTAATTCTCTCAAGCATCATTATTTTTGAGCCTGCTGGAAAATTTTCTTTTACCAGAGGAGCTTGAAAGAAAAAAAAAATTCCTGATGAAAATAAATAGAAAGATCTAGATAGTCTCATCTCTGTTAGCTGTTTGTTTAAGAATATCTAATTTTCTCTCCATACATCACACATCTAAATTTTTAAAAGTACTAAAACCCTTACTTTATTTCCATAAATAAAAGGTCAGATAAACTGCTATATTTTTCTTCCACAGAAAATGCTGAGTGAGATATTAGCCTTCTAACCCTCAAGCTCCCAGCATGTGTGTAGATATACACATTGGCACATTCTTGGTGTTTTATGCTTAACTAAGCAAGGAAGCCATTTAGCTTTGCTGATACTAAGCAGTAGGGTGCAGGATAGTAAACTAATAAAAAATAAGACAGATGACATGGCCGTAATAGTAACAGACATGAAGATGTAAGAAGAAAAGTCTATACGAGAAGTTCTAACATCCCTAACCCCAGTTTCTGAGGAGGCACAATGGTATATTCTTTTTGCTACTGGTTTGAGTTTTTTTAATAGTAAACTCCAAAGAAAGAAGTGAAAAAACAAAACCATCAAATTGTAGGATTATAGGTTTTGAGCTGATTACCATTCAACAATTCTTTCCACATTCACGAAACATTTAAGAGTCATTTGATTTTGGTTTGCCTGGTTACATGACAAGTTTTGGAAAGCATATAATCATCTCTATAAATTGTTTGCAGAGTTTTAGATGTTTACTCCTTTTTCATAGTTGGATGCACAACCAAGTCTCTTACACTCTCAGCACCAATTCTACCCCCCCAGTACATCTTTACTACAGACAGGGAGCCTTCGAGCCATTAGTCACCTTGCTCTTGTCCCTACTCCCACCCACTTGCAGCCTATCTACTTCGTTCTAATTTTAAATTCCTATCAGATGGTCTGTCAGTCGTGGATAGCCTGATTCTGAGAGGCAAGTAGATATAAAAAGCGAACAGAGGTCAGAGAGAGGTAGCAGGATTCCTCCCTCCGATCACGTGTTCCCTTTGCCCTCCCATGACCCACCCAACTAATGAGAGTCCTGAACCCTGGACCTGGTAACTGACCTCCAGACGCACACAGAACCCAGGATGTGTCCATGAGCCTCAGCTCTGGGACTCCTGGCCAAGCGGTGCTGTGTTGCCACGGTCTGGCTAGTTGAGTTGCCTGTAAAACTAAAGCTGTCAACCACCACTGGGCGATGACCCGATGACGACAAAGCCAGCCCAGAGGCCAGCAAAGCAAGAGGTGGAGATAGAGTCCTGACAACACCCCTTGAGCACCTGCACCTAACTCTTCCTAACACCAGAAACATCCGGCTGGTCAGTGCCGTGAGCTAATCAATCTCTCCCTTTTATAACCAAAAGAATTCTGATGAATGAAACCAACCCCCAACACGCCTAAAACATACACACACACATAACAAGGCTCTCAGAAAATATCAACACATGGAGTTCTCCTCTTGTACTTCTACGCTCTGGTTCTTCCCATTTGTGATACATGATTTAAAAGTTGATTTAAAGTTATGGAGAAAGCATGGCTGTAGTAGACAGGACCCTGGGGTTCTCATCCCAACCCCGTCACTTACCAGCTACCTCACAGATTTCAATATTTCTGAGCCAGTTGCCTCATTTCTAATCACAGACTCTAGTAACTGCTTAACTAACAAGGCTGCAGAGACAAATGAGTAAGAATAAAGCACAGGAAAGAACTTCAGAAAGTATAAGTACGTGCAAATGCCCAGCACTGTTGTCATCATATTGGTTTCACTTTATTTGACAAGATCGTCTAATGTTTGTCGTGAGATATGAAAAAAAAAAGGTCTATAACAATCAGAAATGTCATGATTAACAAGGCAATAAGGCAAAATATGTCATCTTAATATAAGCCAGCTATTAATTTTCATTTACAAATTTTACTGAAGTTATTCTAGAATAGAAACCTATTTTTTGGGTTCAATTTATGCCAATGATCAGACCTCTACACCTTGCATATGCTGCATGGCAGCCAGCCCGGTGGAGATGAATCCTGCAAACCCCAGCTGTGCTGGTCCTGGGAGACAACCTGGCTGTACAAACCTGTCAGGATGGTGCAAAGAGTATTCTCTTTAGACTCCTAGGGGTTCCCCGCCACCCACAGGATGTCCGTCGCCTCTTGCTCTTTCCCCCCAGCCCATCTGATGCACATTTATTCATCAGAGCTCAGCACCTTGGTGCCCTGCTTTGAGCCAGATGGGCCTCTTCCCATTCTGGGGGCTCCACAGCTTTACACCTACCTGTGAGACCAGTTGTCGCCTGTCCTGCAATTACGATGGTGGGACAGTCTCCCACTCAAGAACACATGGAACTCGGGCACAAGGGCAAAGTCTTCATCATTTCCGTAATTCCAAAACCTAGCACATCACTTGGCTCATGGGAGTTGTTCAATAAATGTTTTAAAAAGGGGAGAAGGGAGAGAGAAGGAGAGAAAGGAGAGAGGTGGAAGCAGAGAGAGAAGGCCTGCTCCCCAGATCTAGAGACAAGGGAGGAATCTCGCATGCAGCCCAGGGGAGAAGGTGCAGGGGAGGGCTACCAGGAAGGAGGAAGAGCTGGGAGGTTAAGCTAAGACACATAGATCTTGATCAGATTTTGAAAGAAATTGCTAGGCATAGTGCTCTTATAAATTAACTCACTCAACATTAATTCCATGCGTACTTACTGAGCCTCACATAAGATTGCTTTAGAAATCCCTGCTTCTTCCCCAGTAAAAATGCCATTTCTTCCCTTGTGCTCAGCATTGGATATAAAATTATCATCTCTGGTCTCTGGTCTACTCTCCTGTTTCTCTTAAAAAGCATTTCATGATGATTCCATGAATAACAATGGTGGTATTCCAGGAAGTCATTCTCCAGAATCTCCCCCTAAAATGCTCCTTTATTCAAGCCTTTGCTTATTCAGCAAATATTTATTGAGCACCTGCTATATGCCAAGCACCATTCCAGGTGTAGGAACAATGCAGCAAAGAAAACAGTCAATGATTCCTGCCCTCGTGAAGCTTACATCACAGTCGAGAGACAGAAAAGACATGAGATCTGTATGTCAGATAAGTGGTGCATTAGTGGGATGTGTTAGGAGAAAAATAAGCAGGACATTGGGATGTGAAGTGTCAGGGATGTGTCCTTTTAGACAGGGTAGCCAGAGACGGTCCCAGGGAGAAGGTGACATTTCAGTAAGGCCTGTAGGAGGAGAAGTAGGCAGCCACACAGGTAACAGCAGGGACAGCTTTCCAGGCAGAGGAAACAGAGCAAAGCCCTGAAGTCTGCTGGGAACAGCTAGGGGGGCTGCAGGGCTGCAGCAGCATGAGTGAGGGGGAGGACAGAGGGTGATCACGGGGGCTTTGCATGCCTGAACACCTGAGACATGGAGCCACTGCAGGACTATAAGAAGAGCAGGACAGATGATCAGAGCCCAGGTAGGGACAGGCAACGGCAGTCCTTTTTTCCCCGCTGTCCACCATCAGAGGATAGTCCCAGGACCACAGAAGACAGCCCATCATTCTTGGACCCAGCCTCGTGACCCTCGCCACCCCAAGGAGACCAGCCAGGGTAAGGGTGCACTCTTATCAGAACAAGGCAGAAAGGACAAAGGAGGAGAGAGGACAGAGTGAAGATGCCAACCTGAGCTCAGAAAGAGAATGTGCTATACCTGGGAAGTAATGCCATCTGGTTTCCTACAGTCTTATCCACTCAAGGCTGAATAAAGGCACCGTGAAAATTTACTCTTAAAGTCAAATGTAAGAAATGGATATAAATGACATTCTATGTATATACAAGTACATACATGCTGACATTGCATGGGCATTGCATGCTGACGTGTATGGGCACGTGCATGTATGTGTACATATATGTACATACATAGAATGTCAACAGTATCCATTTCTTATATTCATATCTTTGTGCACTATCAAGAAAACACCTGAATTTCAACCTTGACCCTTTTCTGTGATCTTCATTTGCTCAAATTCTCTAACTCTCCTGATCCTCAGTTATAAAATAGAACAAGGAAAAAAATGCAATATGCTACACATTAAATGAATGTTGGGAGGGTTAAAATAAATAGCATGAAAACACAAAGCAAGGACATGACTCTTGCAGGTCATCAGCAAATATTAGTTTCCTTCTTTGCACTAAATTTCAAAAATGACCTTTGTGGCTAAAGCACAATCATTTCTGCCGAAGTGTGCACGTTCAGTGACATTTCATCTTTGACATCCTCAGCAAGTTCATAGCGGGGGAGAGCCTGGAAACCAGCGTGGTTCTGGCCCAGCTTAAGAAAAAGGCTCACGGTGACTGAAAAGACTTAAAAAGCAAAGTGATGAGCAGAGTTGCAAATTGAATTATCTGCTAATACTGAGATGTAAGTTCTCTCACCCAAATGCCGCAAGCACCATCATTGTTACTATTATAACAATACAAATGAATGAGGAAAACAGAAACCACTAAAGAGAAAGGGCATTCTTAGGCAGAAAGCAACTTCTGATGAAGAAAATCAGCTGGGACTAGAGACTGGTAAACTGCTGAATGATAAACTAAAAGAAGATTAAATAAGACTTGGTAACAGAGTCAAAGATGGGCACTTCCTACAACCCACCAACTCGACACCCAGTTATGCTTCTCTCCAAAGACATCCTTGCCCGTGAGCAGCTGGGCACCTAGACAAGCCTGTTCATGATATTGCTTCTATTTTCCAAAAGTCAATGGAAACAACCTAAATACCCATCCACAGAGGAATGAATAAACTGCTGCATTCATACAGTGTACTATAAGGGAACTACAGCAACATGGGTCCATGTAAGTGAATCTCAGAAACACGTGAGGGGAGGAAAAGGCACAGAACACACACATGTGTGTAAGTGTGGGGGCAGGAGGAGGCTTGACGGTGTAATATTCAGGTGAATTATGACAAGATCCGCTCGTGGATGGATGTGCAAGAAGTTTCTCTGTTACTAGCGATGTTCTAGTTCTTACTTTGGATGGTAGATTTACGTGTGATCTTTTTATTATCATGCTATAAAACTTGCAGGTGTGCTACGTATATTCTTTTGTATTGATCAAATATTTCACAATACAAGCATTTGCAAAGAAAGCAGCGACCAAGTTTTAAAACCACATAAAACCACAAATGGGGAAGTTGAGGTACCCGGAGGTTAAACAAAAATCACAAAAGGGGGATTGAAAAAGAATATGATACCAAGGAATTCAGTTGATATTTTCAGTGAGCAAAGACAAAACTTGGGTTTTTTTCATAACTAGCATGCGAGCTGACCAATGAACTTCCATTTTCAGAAAGTTAAATCAGTCATTCTAAGTTTCTTCATCTTAATGGAGCTGTTTTATTGTATCAGCAAACATAGACTTCAAGCAGGAAAAACAGAAACCGAGATGGTGTGAAAGGGTGTTGTAAAAGGGATTCCAAACATGGATTAATGAGGAATAGCAGAAGTTCATGGAGATCCATGGCATGTCACAATAGACCAGAGCAGTAAAAAATATTCAGGGGCTGAAGAGTTCTCAGAACGAGAGCAGTGTTAATTTAGCCTTAAAGCAGCTTTTCAGAATATGTTTAATGGAAGCCTAAAGTCTACAGGCACATTGATTACCAATTCATGTTTTTCTGCTCTTTACTTGCAACAGTTCTGATATAATGAAATGAATGACCAATTTCATCACCTTTCATAACATAACGAATACATCACATGTCTTCAAGGGGAGATTGTTGAGGGCTGTGGTTTTTAAAACTACATGCAAATTTCTTAGCTTGATCTGCAAAATGTAGTGCTCAATTATGTCCCATCTTGTATAGTTCAGTAGATTTTTAAGGACTGGAGAAGGTGGTTCTTTCTATCTCACCAAGTTTTGCTTGGTGCTAAACAGACACATTAAAAGCTTAATGACGACTTCATGATTGACTACTATCTAGTTTTGTATTTTTTAAGTCTAAAATGCAAAAAAAATTTAGTTAATCTCACAATGCAAGATGGGAATTTAACACTGCAAAGTAAAATCTGATTAAGGGCTTTTGTTTTCTAAGGTGAAGCTAATTTTAACAAATGTTAAAGTCAAAGAAATGAGCTCAAAAGTAAATTTGCTTTTTTATAAATTAATCTCATAATGTGTAAATTTACGGTTAATTAAATAAAATTAAAATTATAATTACCTTTTTAAACATAATTAAAAAGCATTAAAAATAATTTTCACAGATTTCTAAGCCTTAAATTAGTCTTCCACATCATTCGCAGAGGTATTTTGGGATATTTATAGATTTGCCGGTCTTTCATGTATATCCACACTTCAACTTTATCATATTTGGGGTTTCTTTATTTAAAAAAACAGTGAAATCTATATTCTGAACAAATGCTCTAAATACATAATGAAGCACATTTTAATTAATTTCTTAATCAGCTAAGACATTAAAAATCACCCCTAAGACACTGACATGTAGCTTAGGGGTTAACAATGCAGGATGAGGAATTAGAGAAACTCCTCTTGGGACCTGGGTTTTACTTCTTTGTAGCTGTGTGACCTTAGGCAAATTACTTAATCTCTCTGAGCCTCAGCCTCCTCATGTATAAAATAAGCATAATTATAATACAATATTCACTGCAGTTTTGGGAGTATTAAATGAGATGGCAATAATAATGCCTGACATCTATTAAGTGTCTACTACATCCCAGGCCCTGTACTGAGTCCTGTACATATTATGTGAGCAGAGCCCAGCAGGCAATGTGTAAAGAGACTCAGTACTCTGTTACCATAGGCATGCGTTCACTCACTCACTCATAGTAAGTCAACATCCAGAGAGGGCCAGGCACCATGCCATCTGCGTTTGGGAGCTCCTACAGTCCTTTTTAGGTAAAAATAGAATATAAATAAAGAAAATAAAAATTAAAATGTGCTTTACATATATTATCTTCAGATAAATCCCAGGAGGTATGCATTTTAAGGCCCATCTTACAGATAAAGGAAGTTTGAGGAAGTCAGAGAGCTGATAAGGGACACAAGTCTCTCTGACAGCCACCCATTCGGGCACTCTGGCATCTCCCCAGATATTATCTTCTCATTCATCTGACAATGAAAAAGATGCCAGGGAGGAAAATATTAAACTGAACATAAATGAGATACAATGTCCTGTAAATAAGCAGATCTGAAAGTGGAACCAATTAAATATTTCTTAGCAGAGGATGCCAGAAGATTTGCATAACACAAAATTTTAGTTTGAATTATCTGTAATGGATCCTGTGGTGCCACAAAAGGGAAACAAATAATGATCCAAAGTAAAGTTTAACACAACCTACACTTCATTAAAAATGTGTTTTCTGGTATTTCTCTTGAAGGCAGCAATTGTTTAAATTTTCTACCAGTAAAGATCAGATTGGGGGTGGGGGAAGGATGTTACTGCTAAAATTGTAGTATTGGTGAAAATACTGATTAAAGGCAAAAAATTGTATCAACGTTAATAAAAAAATTGGGGCCTAAAATAAATATACATAATTCATATTTTCACCAAGAATTTCACAAATAGCATTTATAATTCAGACAATTTATGGATTTTTATTTCTGCACACATGTTCTCTTAACTATTAATCCTTTAGAGAGAGCCAGTCTCATCTTACTACATGATTATGATTTTTAAATATAACTAACTTAATTCACACACAAAATAGAATATTACTGAAATTATTCTGAGCAAGAAGTTACCACGCTAGGTTACATTAAGTAGAGAATAAGAAATTGCAACATGGAATATTCCTTTATGCATAGTCTGAATTATAAAGTATTAGGAAATGGGTAATTCTTAGTTAGGAAATAACTAATTAGGACATTAGTAATTCAGAAAAGAAAAGCTACATCCCAATTACGGTGAAGAAAATAAATAAGGATAAACCAAGAATCAAGCAAATGTAAACAAACAGAGCTGAAATAACACAAAACAGTCATCAAAGTGAAAATTACCTGTCCTTAAACTGGAAGTGTCACAATAAACGAAAGTGACAGATGATTCCTCGATTTTCTTACATATGCCTGCTCCCTAACAGATTGATAATGTCATTAAATTGTTCCTAACAACCCTCCCTCACCTGCAGTGACATTATCCATCAGGCAAACACCAACTGTTTTTCTATAAGCAAACATACTTCTTCCACTTCTACAGAACTAGAAAAGAAAACTGTAACAGACAAAATGAAAAGAATGTAAAATAAAAATAATTGTAAATGCATTATACTTAATGTGTACACAAATGACACTAACATGGCTTCCGTGATTGACGGCTTTCACCACCCAGAAAAACTCATGGGTCTCAATAAGCCATTTCAATCAAAAAATTTAAAAGATTATTTCCTTAATACATAATTTCATTTAAAATATAAATCTCCTAGAAATTTTTACAGGTTATTAAAAAATCTATATTACAACTAGAAACACAGTACTAATTCAGGTCTTCCATGGGGAAGAAATTATTAGAATAAATATATTAGAAATGTTGAATTATGTGAAGAATTATGGCTTCTTAGGCTTCTTAACTAACAGTGAGAGCTTCACACTGATTACAGTGTCAGTTTTAAGAGATACTGGCATGTTGCCTCCATGCTATTTAACAGTGGCTATGATTTATTGAAGACCTGCAAAGGTATCAGACATTGTACCAGGCACTAAACAGACTATCTTGCTTCATCTTCAAAATCACTCTGTAAAAAAGATATTTTACCACTTCTTACATATGAAAAATGTAATGGAAAACTATTGTTTCCCACCCAAAACCTCCCTCCTTCTAGTAATCATCACATCCCTCGCTCTATCCATTTAGACTTTCTCAAGAGGTGCCATTTTCCTACATGACCCACTTCCTTACCCACCAGGGATTGACCCAAATGTAGTCATCTGGCCTAAATTAGTCAAGTCAAGATGTTTGGGGGATTGGGGAATTGGGATCTAAAGTATGGAGTGAGTCTCTCCCTCTGGAAACTTAAACTCAAAGATATAAAATTTTGGAACTATCAACAGACAGCCTTGCTTGCCACCACCAGACCCAAAGAAGCAGATGCAGGTCATCTGCCAAAAAGAGTCTTGGCCTGGAGGCATGTGAATCCTGATTCCCACTGTTCCTGAAACCCACGCAGGCACACTCCTGCTCTTGGATTTTGTACCTCAGTATCTTCAAAATAATCATTTTGTTTGAGTAATGAGCGTTGGGTTTTCTATCACTTGCAGCCAAGGATCCTAACTAATACAGGAAACAGAGGCTCAGTGTCATAGTGGATATAACCCAAGGCTGGCATTGCCACCTGGTGAGAAGTTGAGTCAGGATTCACACCCCAATCTGCTGTCCCTTAAGTCTTTGCTCATTCCACCTTATCATGCTACAAGATGGCAATTCAAGCATTTTGTAAACTTCAAAGACCATCACTTAGATTGAAATGTAATTTTAATTAAAATATACCATTATTTTTTAAAAAGACTAGATTTTTTAAAACTGTGTAAACAAGCTCTTAAATAATTTTTAATTGTTCTCACATATTACATATTTGTATCTTCAATAGTTACTCATACTACCAATTAGTGCTCAGTAGGTATGCATCAAATTAGTGAATGAATAGTTAAGGTAACTACTTCAAAATGAAACTTCAAAATAATTGCAGTCTTAAAGCACCAACTTCAAAAAGTTTATGTTACTCAATAATTTAACTTTCAAATTAACTCTGATTTTCAACAGGAAAAACTAGATACTAAATAATTCAACAAAATCCCAAAGTTTAATTGTAAATTTTATAATTAGATAAACTATTGCATAAATCTGTACATCGATTAATATATTATCTTGATTGTCTTTCTGTGAAGTTTCAAGATTCAATATAATTTCAGGTGTTACAGCAGCAATTATATTCTTTACTTGCTGACATAAAGGCCCCCTCGGTCTGAAGACACTAACTGGGTCCCAGTCGGTCAACTTCTGGGCTAGTTTCCCAAAAGGATTTAGGGCTTTTCTTTTCTCTGCAGAATAAACATCTCAAAAGGCAATTGTATTTGTTTTTTCTCTGCATTGTGAAAATAAAGAACAATTGGGTTTTATAGCTACAAAGAGAAAGAAGAAAAAACTGGGCCCCTAAAAGTACTAGAAGTGGGACAGAAGGGCCAGTCTGAGGTTGGCGTGGATGTAATTCAACTTCTCTAAATAATCCTAATTTTGGAACATTGTTCTGCCTGAGCCCATGCATGTCTCACTCAAACATATCCTAAGTCCGTATGAGTCCAGCTATTTGAGAAACAGGAATAAGTTGGCATTGCCAAAGAGCCAGGTGGTTCCACTGTTTGGAAACCATCTGGTCTGAGTTTTCTCATTGTCAGCACCATCAATAACATCAATAGCAATAGCTATTATAGGGATTGTGTGTGTTTCGTTTCTTTAAATAAACTCAAACAAAGCTACCCTGAATATAAATTCATTATTTCTTTGAATTGTGCTTTCAGAGTATACTGAAACCCATGTCAAGATGAGTTACACTTGAATACCTACTTTCATTACATAACTTCACAAAACCAAGTGGCAAAAGACCAGAAGTATGCCTCCAACTCCAGCAGCACCCCTTGGTCATATTATCCTTTAATGGGGTAACCACTGCCCAACCTAACACTAGCAATTATGAGGGATCTTCTGCTGAGGTTTGCCAAAGCAAATCTACATATTCAGTGTGGACTGCAAAGAGATTTTGATACTCGGAAAGCTCAGAGGTGTTACTTAATCAATCAAGGGGAAAAGTGGGGGCTCTAAGAAACTTAAGCCTAATTAATCAGGGGCTCTACTGCCTCCTCAATTAACTGATAATATGACAAGTCAATGAGCAATGCTGATCAAATCACTACCTGGAGTGCAAAATACAGGACACAAACTTGTTGCAAAGATCAGGCCCTTACCTATACCAAAAAAAAAAAGCATAGCTTACTAAAACTACATTTGTAAACAGACACTGGCATTAATAACCTTGTCTTCTAAAACCTTAACTGCAGCTTCAGTCAAAGATAAGAACACCTGGATCTGGAAACTTTATCAGAACACCTGAAGTCAGATCTCCCTAAATGCCAGCATCCACCCTCCAAAGGCAAGCCTCCATTTCTTTGCCCTTTAGATAGAAGCCAGAAGTCACCATGTCACATTCACCTAAGAAGGGACAAATTAAAGAGGTGAAAGTACTGACCTAAAGTTAAAAGAGAAAGAAAGTGAGGCTGCCAGAGATTTTACTTTCCTCTATCCGCAGGTCATCCTTGTCCCCCCACCCCCTCTCTAAACCAATGTTTGACTTGTCAAAATTGCTTTGCTTCATCTGCACCTGACATCTAAATCATCTGATGGGCACATAACCTTATCAAATTTCTGGTTATAGTACAAATAGAGGTAACAAACCATAACCACTGAAATTGATAACAGCTCACACAAAGAGCTGCAAGGCTGGGATTGCAGGACAGCAGAGAGCCACTCCAGGCAAAAGCTGGCTCGTGAGCCATAGGAGCATGAGAAGGAGCAGCCCGCCAAGATAAAAGGCTAATTCCACCAAATCCAATTGCTACTCCAATTCTTCTGCCTGAGATTGGATCAACCAAAAGACCCCACACCAGAGGTGAAAAAAATTGTGAAGCTAGTTGGTGTTTGTTCTCTCCAACTAGCATTTAAACTTAAAAGGCAAATGTAACAAAAGCATCAGAACAATGCTTTTGAAAGTTCTCTCCAGACCGTGGTTTGCCCTAATACGTTGTCAGGTTATGAAGTGCCATCTCCTAATTCAATAGAGCAATGCAAGGAATAATAAATACAACCCTGGTTTTATCTGTAATTCAAGCCAAATCTTCCTGCTCATCTCTAGTATCTGCTCAGGAACAAAGAGAGAAAATAGTGTTTGCCAAAAAAGAATAAAATATTTTGAGGTAATATATCACATTTAAAAATTAATATTAAAACATGGTATGAAATATAAATCCTTTTAAAAATCTGCTTTCTTAGTTTAAATGTTCTGGGCTCCTGATACTTCTGGAAATACTGAAGAAGAAATTAAGGAAATAAATATGGAAAATATGTGTAATCACCCAGGCAATCTTCCAGTTAAAGAAGAGACCCCCAAATTAGATTCAAGTTCATCCAACCATAACTATCCCAGCTTCTGCAACATTTCCCTGGTTTGAGACCTACTTATCCCAGTCCCAGAAAAGGCTCATCCAGGATTAAATACACTAATCAGAACACCAACTTCTTTTTATTTTCTAAATGAAGACACATCAATAATAAGTATAAGGTTACTTGACCTGTGAGTCCACTCTATTCTGCCATTTCTAGATAAAATTAACAAGGAAGGGAAACTACAAATGCCAATGAGATAGGTGATGATATCAAATGGAAAGGTGTGGAGAATTAGTAACCTAATCAACTGCTGGTAAAAGTAAAGACTGCAGCAACTCTGCAGAGCAATATGGGTATCACTTCTCCCTACCCCCCAGAAACCCTCCTACGTACACAAGGAAGTACATACAAAGAGCACAGTGAAAGCCTGCACCCTAAATGTCTCAATACATACATAAACTGCAGCATAGTCATTTTATGGAATCTTATGCATAAATTAAAATTAAATAAGTGAATAAGTAAAAATTAAATCAACTCTATTGCTCTGTCTTAATCTCCATAGCTCTAAAACATAATAACTTAATGAAAAAAGCAAGCTGGAGAATGAAATACAGACTATAAAACTTTTTGATGTACAATAATGCACACGTAAGATAATATTTTTCCATGAATATTTATTTATGCATATGAATTTAAAAAAAAAAAAAAACCACTGGAAAGTTATACTACCAAAATGCCAAATTGTAAGAATGGTTTTTTGAGAGTATAAAGAGCAGAGGCAAAGCAAACGGGATTTTAGCCTTATCTGTAATATTTTTATTTCTTACAAGTAATGTATCTACGTTTTACTCATACAGTTTTCAAGAGAGATCTAATATAACAGCTTTGCTTCAGCAAAACATGCCATATTATTTTAGATCTTTTAATGTATATAGTAATCTTACATCATAAAATGCTTATCCCACAGACTCTCTTTATTCTGGTTAACTGAATAAAAATAAATGTAAATAGTGATGTAAACTTATAATGTGTCTTAGATATAATATAACAAAGTTGAACTTCAAATAAAAAATGTAAATATAGTCTTTAAAAGGGTCTCATTGCTTTAAAAAAATCACAGAGATGAGTTTCTACAGAAATTCTATACCGCATTTATGAAACAAATTTAATTTAAATTGTTCAACTTGTAATGAATGCTTAAGTGGTTTGTAGAATACACACATAACAGGACAATATTGGGGTTGGTAATGTCTACAAAATCCAACTGGCATCAATGAACATGTGAAGTGATACCTTTGTTCAGCTCTGGTGGTCATAAAGCTCAGAAAAGAAAATGAGGAAAAGAAAAACTTTTGAGTGCTTGATAAGGTGGAAGAGACACTGACAGAAAAGTAGCTACAGAAGAAAGCAGAAAGGGAAAAGGCAGATGTACAAACACCTCCAGTACACATATAGTCTGTGCAGCAAGGTTATGTACATATAGTGTCTGTGGTATGGATATTGGGGGTGCCATGGAGGTGCCCATCGTTAATGAGTGCCCTTACATTCGGGAAACTGTTCAGCCAGAGCTACGAAAACAGAGAGAGCCTCTCTGTGGGGAAAATAGAATAATTTAGTCAGGCTTCCTCGGCTCAGGTCTGGCTGGGGGCGTTGAGCAACACATTTCATGTAAACAAGTCGTGTGTGGGTTGAGTTAGTGCACACGGCACCAATGTATCTTTTTAGTTGTGTAGCTATTGTGTGTTCTGCAGTTTGAAGCAGGCTGGCTGGCAGAGATGGCTTCTAAAAATAGAGCATGTTTACTCTGGTGGCAGCTGCTCAGTTTTCAATGTTTCTTTGGACTTTGCCGGTAACAGTGGAGTTTCTGAGTCTCTCCTTTGTACTGCCTAGCTCATCGTGCTGTGTGTGCTGAGTAAAGACTATTCCTTCTTCAACAAAGGCTCCAAGGACCATTTTGTTTGGTTACCTAGCTCGTAGATCTGCATGTGAAGGGCTTGTGAATGGGCTTGAGGGGTCTGTGAGCTCCAGACCCTAGCCCTAGCTCTACACTCTCATACTTCAGAGCCAGTGTGATGGCAAAGATCTACCCACTACCACCACCACCCTGAACTCTAGAAACAGCAACGGTTACAGGTTTACCAGGTTGATCACTGTCCCACCACTCAGCTCTTCTTAAACAGCTATTATTTGCATAAGTAGGACTTATTGTCTATATAAGAATCAATACCTTTTGAATCATCTTATAAACTAAGCATATTTTAAATGTATTACTTCTTCCTTCTAACAGGAGAGAATTTAGTATTTTTTCCAAGGCTGATAACTATGTTCTAAATATTCCATTGAAATCTCAGAGTCTCGGAGCTTCTGGTCAAGATGGTGGAGCAGACGGTTCCTAGTGTTGCTCTCTCCCTCAAATCGACCAATGTACAACTATTAAAAAGCAACAACAGGAAGCCTGAGATCTGCGCCAGAACAGGCAGGAGCCATGCACTGCGGGACCCCAGTCCAGGCAAGTGCCCACTGCCCAGAGAGTCCCAAGAGCCACCAGGCCCACATGCCCCAATTCAGTAGAGATGGAAAAGGCAGGTGCCACAGTACTCCCAGCCCAGGCCAGCACCCACCACCCAAAGAGGCCTGAGAGTTGCCGGGCCCACACTCCCTGAGTCAGCTGCACTGGAAGAGGAAGGTGCCAAGGACCCCCAGTCCAGGCCAGTCTCCACTGCATAGAGAGGCCTGAGAGCCACTGGGTCCACACACCCCAAGTTAGCCATGCTGGAAGAAGCAGGTGACATGGGACCCCCAGCCCAGTCCCTACCATGCAGAGAGGCCTGAGAGCCACTGGGCCCATATGCCCTGAGTCAGCTGCACCAGAACAGACAGGTACTGTGGGACCCCCAGCCCAGGTCAATTCCTGCTGCCTAGAGAGGCCCAGAAGCCACCGGACCCTCACACCCTGAGCCAGCCATGCCAGAACAGGCAGGTGCCGCAGGACCCCCAGCCCAGGTTAGTACCTGCTGCCCAGAAATGGCATTCCCTTCAGGATCCAGGCCAGACATCAGGGTGGAATCAGTAGACGATGATACCCCCGCCACACTGTCTAAACACCAAAGGAAAAATACCAGAAATATGAAAAACCAAGAAAGTTCATCACCACCAAAGGAAAGTAATAACTCTCAAGCTCTAGATCCTATAGGGCAGGAAGTCCTTGAAATGACTGACAAGGAATTTAGAGTAACAATTCTAAGGAAACTAAATGAAATACAAGAAAACTCAGACAATACAATGAAATGAGGAGAAAGGATACAGGACCTGAAATAAGAAATGTACAAAGAAATCAATGCCCTGAAAAAGAATATAGCAGAGCTTGTGGAGCTGAAGGAGTCATTCAACAAAATAAAAAACACAACAGGAAGTCTAACCAGCAGGCTAGAACAAGCAGAAGAGAGAACTTCTGACATTGAAGACACACTGTTTGAATTAACACAGGCAGACCAGAAAAAAGAAAATAGAATTTAAAAAATTGAAGAAAATCTAAGAGAGATAACAGACAACCTTAAGCACTCAAATATCTGAGTCATGGGTATTCCAGAAGAGGAGGACAAAGGAAATGGCACTGAAAACATATTCAATGAAATAATAGCAGAAAACTTCCAAGGTATGGGGAAAGTCACAGATCTTCAGATTCAGGAGGCCCAAAGATCCCCAAACATATTCAACTCAAAAAGGTCCTCTCCAAGACATATTATATAGTCAAACTGGCAAAACGCAAAGACAAAGTGAGAATCTTAAAAGCTGCAAGATAGAAGCATCAAGTCACCTATAAGGGAGCTCCAATCAGACTAACATCAGACTTTTCATCAGAAACCCTAAAAGCCAGAGAAGATGGGATGATATTTTCAAAATACTAAAGGACAAAAATTTCCAGCTGAGAACACTTTACCCAGCAAGCCTATCCTTCCAAAACGAAGGACAAGTAGACTATTTCTCAGACAAACAAAAACTGCAGGAGTTCACTACCGCATGCCCAGCCTTACAAGAAATTCTCAAGGAGGTAGTAGATTCGATACCTGAAAAACAACCATCACTGCCATGAATACTCAAGAAAGAATTAACCTACCAGTAAAAGAAAAATGCTAACAATAAAGAAAAAAAATAGTTTACCTACCACCCCAAGAAACCAACAAATACAGAAGACAAACGGAAAATCAGAAAGAAACAAAAGATACTTAAGACATCTAAACAAAATTCAATAAAATGCTAGAAGTAAATCAACACCTTTCAATAATAACTCCAAAAGTAAAGGGATTAAATTCCCCACTCAAAAGACACAAACTGACTGACTGGATTAAAAAGATGGACCCAAAAATATGCTGCCTTCAAGAGATTCACCTCACCTGTAAAGACACACATAGACTAAGAGTGAAAGGATGGAAAAAGATATACTATGCAAGTAGAAATGAAAAACGAGCTGGAGTAGCTATTCTTATATCAGATAAAAGAGACTTTAAACCAAAAACCACAAAAATAGATAAAGAAGGCCACTATATAATGATAAAAGGATCTACCCATCAAGAAGATATAACATCATAAATATATACACACCCAATATCAGAACAGCCAGATTTATAAAGCAAACACTATTAGATCTAAAGAATGAGGTAGATACTAATAACATAATAGCAGGGGACCTGAAGACCCCACTCTCAACATTGGACAGATCATATAGGCAAATCAATAGAGAAACACAAGACCTAAACAACACTTTTGACTGATTGGACGTGGCAGATAGCTACAGAACATTCCATACAACAACCTCAGAATATTCATTCTTCTCATCAGCACATGGAACATTCTCCAGGATAGACTACATGTTAGGTCACAAAGCAAGTCTCAACAAATTTTTAAAAATTGGAATTATTCCTTGTATTTTATTCTGATTACAATGGATTAAAATTAGAAATTAATAATAAACAAAACTGTGGAAACTATACAAATTCATGGAAATTAAACAACATTTTGCTTAATGCCATATGGGTCCAAGAAGAAATTGAACAGATAATCAAAAAATTTCTTGAAACTAATGAAAATAATGACACATCATACCAAAACTTGTGGGATACTGCAAAAGCAGTACTAAGGGGGAAATATATTGCATTAAATGCTTACTTGAGAAGAATGGAAAGATGGAAAATAAACAACCTAACACTTCACCTTAAAGAACTAGAAATATAAGAACAATCCAAACCTAAGTTTAGTAGACAGAAAGAAATAATTAAGATCAGAGCAGAACTAAATGAAATAGAAACCCAAAAAACAATACAAAAGATCAATGAGAAACAAAAAGTTGGTTTTTTGAAAAGATAAATAAAATTGACCAACCTTTAGCAAGGCTAACTAAGAAGAAGAGAGAAGACCCAAATAATAAAAATTGGAAATTAAAAAGGTGATATTACAACTGATACCTCAGAAATACAAGGAATCATTAGAGACTACTATAAACAACTATATGTCAACAAATTTGAAAATCTGGAGGAAATAGATAAATTTCTGGACACATACAAACGACCAAAACTGAGCCAAGAAGATATAGAAAATCTGAACAGACCAATAACAATAAAAGAGATTGAATCTGTTATCAGAAGGCTCCCAACAAAGAAAAGCCCAGTACCAGATGGGTTCACTGCAGAGTTCTACCAAAGCTTCAAAGAGGAACTGATACCAAACCTCTACAAGCTATTCCAAAAGATTGAAACAGAGGCCATACACCCAAACTCATTCTTTGAGGTAAATATCACCCTGATATCAAAACCAGACAAAGATACATCAAAACAAGAAAACTATAGGCCAATATCCTTGATGAATATAGTTGCAAAAATCCTCCATAAAATACTAGCTAACAGAATACAGCAACACATACATAAAATTATCCACCATGATCAAGTGGGATTCATCCCAGGGATGCAAGGTTGGTTCAACATATGAAAATCAATTAATGTGATACACCACATCAATAAACACAAACGCAAAAACCACATGATCATCTCTATAGACACTGAAAAAGCATTTGACAAAATTCAACATTCATTCATGATAAAGACTTTCTACAAGTTAGGTATAGATGGAAAGTACCTCAACACAATTAAAGCCATATATGATAAGCCCACTGCCAATATCATCCTGAATGGGGAAAAGCTGAAAGCTTTTCCCTAAAGAACAGGAACTAGATAAGGATGCCCATTCTCACCACTCTTATTCAACATAGTGTTGGAAGTACTAGCCAGAGCAATCAGAGAAGAGAAGGAAATAAAGGGCATCCAGATTGGAAAAGATGAAGTCAAACTGTCCCTGTTTGCAGATGACATGATCCTATATATCGAACAGCCTAAAGCCTCTACAAAAAACTCTTAGAGTTGATAAAGGATTTCAGCAAAGTTGCAAAATACAAAATCAACACAAAAAAATCAGTAGCATTTCTATATTCCAACAGTGAACATGTAGATAAAGAAATCAAGGAAGCTAGCCCACTTATAATAGCTACCAAAAAAATAAAATACTTAGGAATAAAGTTAACCAAGAATGTGAAAAATCTCTACAAAGAGAACTACAAACCACTGTTGACAGAAATTAAAGAGGACACAAAACGATGGAAAGATATCCCATGCTCTTGGATTGGAAGAATTAACATTGTGTAAATGTCCATATTTCCCAAAGTTATCAACAGATTCCATGCAATCCCCATCAAAATTCCAAAGACATTTTTCTCAGAAATGGAAAAACTATCCAGACATTTATACGGAATAACAAAAGACCACACATAGCCAAAGCAATCCTGAGCAAAAAAACTAAAGCTGGAGATATAACATTACCTAGCTTTGAACTATACTACAAAGCTATAATAACCAAAACAGCATGGTACTGGCATAAAAACAGGCACATGGATCAATGGAATAGAATAGAGAACCCAGGTATCAACCCATACACCTACAGCTATCTGATCTTTGACAAAGGCACCAAGTCTGCTCACTGGGGAAGAGACTGCCTCTTCAGCAAATGGTGCTGGGATAACTGGATATCCATATGCAGGAGAATGAAACTAGACCCATACCTCTCACCATATACTAAAATCAACTCAAAATGGATTAAAGAATTAAATGTACACCCTGAAACAATAAAACTTCTTAAGGAAAACATAGGAGAAACACTTCAGGAAGTAGGACTGGGCACATACTTCATGAATATGACACAAAAGGCATGGGCAACCAAAGGAAAAATAAACAAATGGGATTATATCAAACTAAAAAGCTTCTGCACAGAAAAGAAACAATCAACAGAGTGAAAAGACAACTGACAGAATGGGAGAAAATATTTGCAAAATATACATCTGACAAAGGATTAATATCCAAAATATACAACAAACTCAAATGACTCTACAGCAAAAAACCAAACAACCCAATTAAAAAATGGGCAGAGGAGCTGAATAGGCATTTCTCAAAGGAAGATATACAAATGGCCAACAGACACATGAAAAAATGCTCGACATCACTCAGCATCCCGGAAATGAAAATCAAAACCACTTTGAGATACTATCTCACTCCAGTCAGGATTGCTAATATCCAAAAGACTGAGAATGATAAATGCTGACAAGGTTGCGGAGAAAAAGGAACTCTCATACACTGTTGGTGGGACTGCAAAATGGTGCAGTCTTTATGAAAAATGGTATGGAGGCTCCTCAAACAATTACAGATAGATCTACCATATGACCCAGCTATCCCACTGCTGGGAATATACCCAGAAGAATGGAAATCATCATGCTGAAGGGATACCTGTACTCCAGTGTTCATTGCAGCACTCTTTACAATAGCCAAGAGTTGGAACCAGCCCAAATGTCCATCACCAGATGAGTGGATAAGGAAACTGGTAAATCTACACAATGGAATACTACTCTGCTATAAAAAAGAATGAAATACTGCCATTTGCAACAACATGGATGGACTTAGAGAAAATTACCTTAAGTGAAACAAGTCAGGCACAGAAAGAAAAATACCCCATGTTCTCATTTATTTGTGGGAGCTAAAAATAAATAAATAAACACATACACAAAGGGTGGGGGGAAGAAGACCCAACAATCACAACAATTCCTTGAACTTGTTAAGACAAGTGAAGAGATACGATGAGGGGGAGAGAGAAGGGGAAGAAGAATGAGTAAAGGGTCTCGAAAATCAACTACAACGTATATTGAGAAGTTAAAATTAAAAAATAAAAAATAAAAAAAAAGAAATCTCAGAGTCTCATCCAACAAACTATTTATTCAAAGCTACCTCACTAAAATTCCACTTTCCCACACAGGTTATTTAATTTTCTGTCTTACTGTGTAAGTACCTGCTCAAATTTCATGTATCCTGAAGAGCATCAGCTAGAGAGAGAACACATGAAGTTGAAAAATAGACTGATTCAAGGATCTGTACTGCTGGAGGGACCATCCTCCCAAAATGGTCTCAAACACTAATACAGGCAAAAAAAAAAAAGTCATTTTAATGTTGGTTTCATAAATACAGGAAAATGTGTCTCACTGTGTGTGTGTCACTCTCTTCCTAGTATTATGAAATGTACAATTCTATTGCATTTCACAATAAATGCAGAATTATGAAATAATTACTTTATAAGGTGGAAAACAAAACTTCCGTATATACTGTGGTCAGGATTTATCATTCCTTGAGCACCCAGCATCCTTCGTCCCTGCTTTGCAGAATAGCACCCTTACTTTTCTTTGAAAACTCAATTCTCCCCAACTCTTGCCAAGGGTGGATAACATATCCACTGGCCGATCAGACCATTGTATTCCCCTATCTCAGTGATTCGTTTAGCCATGGATACAGTGTCCACTTAGGGCCAGAGCAACACAGTGACCATGTTGGTGGGGGCCTCTCTTCCACTGAACTAGCATCTGCAAGGATGTGGCAGCCACCATGTGACCACATGAGATAAGCCAGCCTGAAAAATGGAGTTGTCACAAAAGACACAGAATTGAGACATGGAGAGAAACTAGGTCTCGATGACTTGCTCTGATCCCTCTGACAGCCTTGCCCTAAAGACAGTTTCACCCCTGGACTCCTCAGGCACCTAAGCCAACAATCCTAAAGCCAGTTGGGGTTGAGATTTCTGGCACTTGCAACAAAAAGAGTCCTTACTGCTATGCTCATCTATATTTTGTTAGCATATAAAATATCTAAATGGGTTTTAGAGTCTTCCAGATTACTTTCTTCTCAGGATCCTACCTTTCATCTGCTGGGCTAAGACTTAACACAGCTGTTTTTGATCAAAGCTCAATTACCCACACTGACAGAAAAGTGGTTCAGCTAATCCTAAACAGTGGATTCTCGAAAATCATTTGCATATGGTTCGGGAATGCATCATATAGTTACAGAAACTCAGAAAACACTATCAAACACTGTTTAAATATTTTTAATCAAATCCTGAGATAGGAGTCCCCTCCCCAAACTACTGCACGTTAAATATAATTACTAGTATCGGTGTTCACTCAAGTGAATGCCGACTATCAGTTTCAGCAAGGTGTACTGTCTCTTCTTTGTAGTACAATAGTTAAACTTGAACAAGAGTTCTATTTTCCTAAATTTGCTGGGGTGTCACTATTTGAGCTGCTGGTGATGACCACACTTAGTAAGCAGAGTAAATGATATCACCAAAATGTCATTTAAAATAATTTTCAGAAGAGGAGATAATTCCACAAAATGATTGAAAACAAGATAACTGTGATTTAGCTGTGTATACCCCACCGATTCCATATTTCTGTTGAAAAATGTTTTCTCCATTGTACAAAATTCCTAAGAACTTTAAGAACAGAAACTGACAATCACTGTATTTACATGCTTTTGAATACCCTTCAATCACTTAGCAGACCATAGGTACTCAAAAGTTCTTATACCCCTTTCTTAAAATAAAAAATAAAAAAATCTTTTCTTGCTGTCTTGTTTTTTTCTAGCCACTTTGATATTTTATTTTTCAACCATAGTGTTGTTTAGAAATGCCCACTAAAAGGGATCATAGATAAATTCTGATATCAAGACAATCATCTCTTAAGAAGATCAAGTTTTACATGGATCTGAACAGATTGACAGTAAATTTTATCTTAGAAGAGATCACAGTAAGACCACGGAACATTCACTAGAATGTTTTACCTAAAATCTAATGTCAATAAAGAAAATGCTAAGTCTGGAAGCTGATATCCTGGGGTGGGTAGAGACCCTACCCTCTGGGAACAGGGGCAGGGAACAGGACCACCTGGTGAAGGAATCTGGATTCCAAACTTGGAGCTGTGCCCAACACAGGGTGAGACCTTAGCAGCTTCCCTGAGAAGAGCGATCTTCACTGGGAAGGTGAGAAAATTAAATTAGATAATCTCTATAGGTTTTGTAGAATGCTAAGGCTTTATGATTCACTCTACAAAATTATCTAGAGAATTAACTATGAAAAATGAGACAGCTTGTAATAATTACCCAATATACATAAAAGTCAGCAAGCTTCTATTCTAATGCAAAAGCATGCACTAGATTTAATTTTGACTTATTTTAGAGTTGTCAGTGAAGTAAAAGGAGTTTTCTGATTAACCTTTAGCTAGCCATAACAGTGAACCTGGAAAAGCCTCTCTTTCCTTAATCATTCCAGTTCTCTATAGCAATAAACTTACCAGTTCTCAAATCACAAATAGTTGCAATTTCAAATTGTTGTGCCCAAAATTGCACACTGCAAATAGTGCAAATAGTTGCAAAATGGTACAATGCAAAATATCTGTTCTCAGGCATCTGGTGCTAACTAGTGCAGTCTAATTGTGTACAGGGCAGAGAGGAATTAAAGTAACTGGCCTGTCTGGGGATGGAACCCAAAACTTGTTAATACATAATTGTCCTCATTAATACATAATTGGCCACCTGAACGGCCCGGCCACAAACTAATGAGACATATACACTTACCTCTGGTATGAGAGGCTCCAGAAAAACACTGCACATGATATGCACAAGGAAAAAAATGCCTAAACATATGACACTAAGAAATGCTGGTTTCTTAAGGCTGACTGTAAGTTATACTTTAATCAAATCCTATTTTAAATGCCTCAGAGAGCTGATATTTAAAATTCTTTTATAGCAATTACTTTCTTAAGGAGAAAGTAATTGATCCTATTTTATCTATTTCGTAAATCCATGTAGTTTATCAAAAGGCAAAAATGTTAAATAGCTCATCTAACAATTAATTTTTAATCAAAAGCTGTAAAGGAGGGGAAAGTACTTTCTAATAATAAAATTTTCCAGGCAAACATCCAAGAACCCAAAAGAAAGTTTAGTTCTAAAAAATGAACTCTTCTAAAAAGGAAAGATTATATTAAAAACAGGTACACAAAGAACACACAGTAAAAATCTACTACTAAACTTGTGTAAGCTACATTGATTTTCACCATCATTTTAAATCAAACTATCATGATGTTATTTCAACTTAATAACAGAATGACTTGTTTCCAGGCTATCTAAATAATGTAGGTGACAGTTTATTTGACAGGGTCCCAGGGACAAACCTAAGTAATATAATGGACTGGGATGTTATTTATGTTTTTCATGGAGAACCAAATAAAATATTGAACTAAAGCTATTATTTCTAGAGAGAAGGCAAACTGTAAGAAATTTTTTAACTATTTCATCAGATTTTGACAATGAGAAGTTTTTATCCTACAAACTTTGAATGCAACTTTAAGCTAAAAAAGAGAATAATTTGAGGCATTCTATAAGTTGGGTTCTCTCTTTTCATTCCACGGTACAGAAGGAGCCTTGGAAAATCTTCTCCCATTCATTCCTGAGACTGTCCACTGCAACTCTTCCTTACCATGCTGAGGTTAGCTTTGTTTTTATGCTCTGAAGAAAGTGCCCCACATTTCTATAATGCCCTCAATCTCGAAAGGATCCTAGCAACTCCATCCCCTTGGACTAGGTAGTCAAGAAAGGCGGAAGGAAGGAGGAAAAGGAAGAGAGGGTGGGGGGGGAGGGAGGGAGGAAGGAAGGAAGGAAGGAAGGAAGGAAGGAAGGAAGGAAGGAAGGAAGGAAGAGAAAAATAACCACAACAATACATTGAACGTTCAGAAGGAGACAACAAACTTAAGGATACTAGAGATGGGGGTAGGGAGGGAGTTGGGAGAGTGATAGGTCTGGTAAAGGGCACGAAGAAAAATGATGATTTGTAGTAATGAATTCGCTAATAATAAATAATTTTTTAAAATGTTCAAATAAAATAAATAAATAATTTTAAAATTATGGCCTGTCACCTGCACTCCCATGTCTACTGTAATAGTATTCACAATAGCCAAGAGATGGAATTAACCTACATGCCCCTCAACAGATGAACAAATAAAAAAAACTACAGTATATATGCACAATGGAATATTAGTCAGCTATCTAAAGAAAAATGATATCCTATCATTTGCAGCAACATGGATGGAACTGGAAACCATCATGTTAAGTGAATTAAGTCAGGCACAGAGAGACAAAAACTGCATGATCTCACTCATGTGTGGAATCTAAGAGGGAAAAAAAGTGGTTCTCATAGAAATAGTCGGTAGAATAGTGGTTACTAGAGGCCAGGAGTGGAGCGAGGGCAGAGGGTGAAGTGGTGGACTAACAGGTACAAAATACACTATCAACCCTAAGTGAATCATTGTGCAGTATATGCATGTATTGAAACAACATACTGTACCCCACAAATATGTACAAGTAAATGTTAAAATTTAAAACATTTTCTTAAATTAAAAAGTTAAACAATTATGCTCTGTGACATTCTAATAAGATTATCTCCACATAATGTACCAGAACATGGATCAACTTTATTACTATAAAATCTCAGTCTATGCTGCTAATTAAATATCACACTAGCCAGCAATATTTCTTCTTGAATCCTGCTACTCATTTCAGTCAGTCAGAAGTGTCCCCAAGTAGTGAAAAAACTCTTCTGTCCTACTTGGCAAAAAATTTAATTTAATTTAAAAAACCACCTCCCAAATATATTCCACAATCCACAAGTACTCGTTATTGCTGAACATACAACATTCAGGGTGGAGAGCAGCACTGAATAAAATGGTATGTGTAAGCCATGACTGAAATTTTTTTTTTTTTTAAAGTATGTATCCATGTATAAAAGGCTGGGAAGGAAAATAAAAACATTGATACATTAGATTCGTAGAAGATGGGCTTCCAGGTGATGTCAGATGATTTCCATGACTGCTGTTATAAAATTATTTGTGCAATAAATAAAAAGTTTAAATACACATCTCTTTGCATTAGGGATAATGATTTATTCTGGACCTGGTGGCATCACAAGCATGGAGATGAGGCCCTGCTCTACAGAGGGGAAGGAAATGGACTATACACCAAAATAGTCCAAGTGCTAAATGACAGATACCCTTCAGAGGCAGGGACACAAGATAATTCATTGTCCTCCTGCAAAGTTCTACTACATACGTAGTCACGTATATAGGTGTGTGCTTTTACAAATGAGTACAACATAACCATATGCTATCAGACCATATATACATTCATGCAAAGCAATCCAACCGTTCAAAGGTCGGTTTCAGCTGCTGTAATAACCAGATTTATCTACTCAAAAACAAATACAAATTTTAAAATAGGGCTAACAGTAATGGAAATGTCGCATACCTCATTGACATAACCCAAATAATTAAGCTGAAAAAAATTCAATAACTGTTCTCTTCCTTTCAAAATTCCCAAAATACATTTGGGTTAGATCCTAACTGGTGCAACTCAGTATTACAGTCAGCCCAGCCAGTCTCCTCTCAAGGTTTGGTGACACTGTGATGGCTTTAAACAGCCCTAAATGATGGCCAAGAAAGAATGAACCAAATGATACTTAAAATCTCTTTCAAAAATAAACTGTGGTTTCCTAGTTGTCTTAATATGTCAAAACACAGATACACACACATACCACAATTTACAGGTTCTTGACATATACTAGTATCAATTAAACCATAATGAACAAGTCAGGGTTTCGTCATTTCATTTCACATGTTTAGATAAATGACTGAAGAACCTAGTTTTCTCTTGAGAATTAATTTTTATGATATATCCTAACCCAAACTTACCTGAAAATTTAAAATAAAAGAGACTGAAAAGGTGAAAACATACTTTTTCCAAAGACTAAAATGAAAAAGTAGGATAATAAATCGAAGCATCTATTTACATTTACAAGAACTTTTTCTTTCACTCAACTATGGGAAATTATCAGCTCTCCTCCCCCCAGAAGAGGTATTATTGACTTACAATCTTTGGAGTGCTATTTTAGCAAGCCCGAAGCATCATTATTTATTTGAACTTAAGAATTCTTTTTTGATACTACATTTCTAAGGCATTGGTTAGACTAAATGTTGATTAAATGGATAAAAATCAATCTACTTTTTCTAAGGCATCATACCATGTCACTGTAATTGTACATATACTGTCTACAGGATTGTTCCTGCTGTAGCTATGAGCAAGATCATTGCTTCCTCATGCTGGCATCCAATTTTGTACTAAAACATTGATCTATAGGATTCATTCTAACCAAATGGTAGCTATTTCCTAAGGACATGGTTTCCCTTGAAGCCCCTCATGTGATGATGGCAGGTTGGAGTGGGCGTCCCTATCACTGTCCCCTGCTGCTTCCAGGCCTTTATTCTTCTGTCCCCTCAGCTCTCTTGGGCTACAGGCTGCAGGATGACACACTCACCCCACCCTCTCTGCAGTCACCACACCAGTCATGCCCCTTGAGTCAACCTCAGGCTCACTCCACCCGCTCCTTCCTGTCTCCCAGAGTCCTTAGTGACCACAACGCTACTTACACAATGCAACATGTTCCACATCCCAGCCCCTCAGTCCTGGGCCAGCTCTCCTCAAATGCTCTGTCCTCTACCCAGCTCAGAGTGGACACAACCACATATATGTTAGAACTCTGCAGGAAGACAATGAATCACTGTGTCCCTGCCTCTGAAGGGCATCCCTCATGTAGCACTTGGCCAACTTTGATGTAGTGCATATCCCTCCCCTCTGTAGAGCAGGGTCCAGTCTCCATGCTTGTAATGCCACTGGGTCTAGAATATATAAGTCTACTCTTTCCTCCATTCAGCCAGAGCCTGGAGCATGTCACCAAGAGCTGTGCTACCTGCCCAGTCTGCTGCCAGCTTCCCAATCCATGACCAGCATTCCTTACTTTTCAACTCACTCCTTTTAATACTTCAACCCAACAGTTCTCTCACCTCACCAGGACTTCCAATCCAGTGATCCTACTTATTGTGCATTGTCCCCCACTCACCGTGTCTTCATTCCCTCCCTCCACACGTAGCTTAAATCCCATGGTCCATCATTCTGATGGTGTCCTTGCAATTTCCCTCAAATGCTGCCCCCTCTGTAGCACTCTCCTAGCAAAACCCCAACCCCAGTAAAACCCAACTCTGCCCACTCTGCACTGCTTATGAAAGGCCCAATGTGGTAGAGAAAACACACAGCCATGATCTCTAGTCTCAGCTTAATTTACGACTGTTTCAACTGAGCCCTCAGCCCTGCCTGGCAACCCCACATCTTGTCTCAAACCCATGACTTATTCAAGTCTAAGAAAAATTTATCCCACACTATCCTGCCTCCTCAACATTCCACACTTGCTCACTCACTCATTTTCAATAACTTTAATTTGTATTTCATTATAGAAATAAGACTACTCAGAAACAAGTTTCAGCATTTTTTCCTCCAAAAAATTGACCAATCCTCTGCCTTGTCTCTGATTCAACAGGATGAACTGTCCTGGCTCCTGCACTGTGCACTGGGCTTATCCCCTTTGCCCAGTCAAGGACTTTGCTCCAAAAATTAACCCCTCTCCCTTCCATCATCAAATTGTCCCTGTCTACTAGGCCACTGTCTTTAGCCTCGTAGGTCATCTAGAACCCCAGCCACTCTTTATGGACTCCTCAAATAGTTGTCTAAACTCACGGCTTCAATTTCTCTTCTTTTATTCATGATCACATTCCAAGCAGACTTTTGTCCCACCACACCATGAAAACCACCCTCAGCAAAGCCTCCAGTGAAATCCACGTTGCTAAATCCAGTGGGCAATTCTCAGGCATCAACCTTTCAGAGCATTTTACAGAGAGGAACTCACCCTTGTTGAATCACCTGGCTGCATCCCAGCACCTGAGAAGTGCCCAACACACATTCGGTACTCAATAAAAATGTGCTAGACAAATAAATGAATTAGTTCATTTTATGTAGACTGCTCAGATGTTTCATACTAAATATTCTCAGTATGAGTTACAGTAAATGTCAAGGACATGATTCCTTCAAGAATTTTAGCTGCCAGAATCTAGTTTATCACTTATTTAAATAAATGGCCAATTTTCTAAAGTGGTGCTTTTAATGAACAGCAGACTTGTGATCTTGGGAGGTGTGTGCGCAATGAGTAGTTGTCTCTTGAGGCAGCTGAAATTGTCTCAAAACCACTATTTCTCCCCAACCTGCCTAGTTTTAAAACATATTTATTTAATCACCTTTATTTGGGGGGGTTTTGGTTTTCGTTGTTTGCTTTTGTAGGAAAAGATTTCCAAAGATGATCATTCGAACCATGTTTTAGTCTTAATTAACAGTATCTGAAAACCAAAATAAATGAAATGATATACCATCTTCATGAATTAGAAAACTCAATAACTCCAGTGAAAAATCCCAACAGGGGCCGACCCCGTGGCGCACTCGGGAGAGTGCAGCGCTGGGAGTGCAGTGACGCTCCCGCCGCGGGTTCTGATCCTATATAGGAATGGCCGGTGCACTCACTGGCTGAGTACCGGTCACAAAAAAGACAAAAAAAAAAAAAAAAATCCCAACAGATTATTACTTAGAATTTGGCAATTTATATGGAAGAACAAGAACCAAAGCAAGCCTTAAACTCCTGAAGTATGAGAAAATGAGGGAGAGGGGTCTGCTGGCCTTTCTGGATAGCAAGAATATTACAAAGCCATAGCAAAGTACTGTGCAAGGGACAGATAAACCAGGCCATGGAACAAAACAGAAATCTGAGCAGTAGAATCACACTTCTACGGACACTTAAGACCATTACATCCAAAGGATTCCCTTTCCGTAGAGGATCACCTGCTCACCGAACATTTGGTCAAACCTTTGGAGCAGGGGTCCTTACCCTAAGGTGTGCTAGAGTTGGGAGGGTGGGCTATGGACAGAACTCAGGGAGTCAGTGAATTTAAATGGAGAAAAAAGGGCATCCTTATTTTTACTCACTTGTAATTGAAATTTAGCATTTCTACCAATTATTTTTGAAGTATTAGCAGAACTTGTGACTTTCACATTGATAAAAATCAGAGATGCTTTCATATCACATGAGTTGTTACAGATATCTTAAAGTATCATTCACACTTGTCATTACTTTGAAATTATGTTATTTAGCACCTTAATAAAGAAGCTATATATTATTCTATTATAAATTCATTTTTAATATTTCAATAACTGTATTTTAATAGAATTTGCTTCCATATGATCCACTGTATTTTATGCAATTAAAAATATGTTCTCTAAAATGCAGCCAATAAATTTCATCACACTGCCAAAGGGGTCCATGGCACACAAAAAGTTAAAAACCCCTGCTTTGGCATGCAACAGTACTTACTGCTACGGATTGAATGTATGTGTCCTCTCAAAATTCATATGCTGAAGCCCCAGTGTGATGGTATTTGAAGGTTGCAGTCTTTGGGAGAAACTCTCATGAATGTGATGAGTATCCTTATAAGAAGAGACCAGAATGCTATCTCTCTCTCTCTCTCTCTCTCTCCACCATGTGAGGATACAGTGAGAAGACGGCTGTCTACAAATAAGAAGGAAGGCCCTTGCCAGACACCAGGTCCACTGGCACCTCAACCTTGGAATTGCCAGCCTCCAGAACTCTAAGAAATTAATGTCTGTTGTTTAAACTGACTATGACACTGACTGCCGTGGTTCAAATGTCCTCTGAAAACTCATTGAAGTTTGATCCCCACTGTAACAGTGTTAAAAGGGTGGGAGATCAGACTACTGCAGTGTTGAAAGGTAAGGCCTTCAAGGGGTGATTGGATCATGAGGACTATACCCTCATGAGTGGATTAATCCATTCATTGAATAATGAGATAACGGTTTAGTGGGTTGTCATGGGAGTGGCTCTCATGGCTTTATAAGGAGAGTAAGTGAGCATGTTAAAGAGGCTCATGCCTCATCATAGGGTATCCCATGCTCAGCTCACCATGGGATACCCTGTGTCACCACGGGACCCTGTAGAGAGTTCCCACCTAGAAGGCCCTCACCAGATGTACCCCTGGACCATGGACTTTCCCCCCTCCAAAACTGTAAAAAAAAATTTTGTTTCTTTATAAATTATCCAGTTTCAGGTATTCTTTTATAAGCAACAGAAAACAGACTAATACACTCACCTGCAAGCTAAAGAAATCTCACGAGTACTGACACAACATAGAGAAGCTAAGCAAATTAAAATTACTCACCAAATCCACCTTAGCCAGGCTAGCAAAATGACAATTTTCTTTCTTTCTCACCCTCAGCATGACTCACTCACTAATCAGTAGCCAAAGAGAATACTTGCCACTTTTTACTCCATCCAATATATAATCCTTTGGTTTCAATCATTAATCCCCTCTCTGGTTTTCTGATTACCGACCTAAATGCTCCTTCCTCTCCAGATTCTGCTTTTCTCTCCTTCCCCTACCCCACTCCCAGCACCCCTACACTGTCCACAAACCTGGGTGCTCTACTTCACATGACCCAAGGATGTCGATCAAGCTCTGCTACATACAACAAATTAGTATCCTTCACATAAAATATGACACGACAGATTTTTCTCTACAGGGACATAGGGGCTATAATTTAATAAACAGAATGTATAGAGGGGTATGGGATATCTCCACACTGGTTCATTTAACAATTTTCTCTGCAGCAAGCAAAATATTCTAGATTTCATTCCTCTTTCCTAAATTGGGAATTGGGTCTCTGACATAATGAAGAATTTATATAGGAGATTTTTTAGAGGTAGATTTATGACTGTCAAGCCCTAAAGGAAATCAAAAAATGCTACTAGCTTGATGGAAAAAAAGAATGTTGAATTAAGTAGAATTATCTATAAATAGATGGTTCTAAAGTTTGCTTCTTTGGGATATATTGAAAAAAGTACTCAGTTGACAGACACATTTTTTTCTATTGGGTTTTTAACTTGTTTTATACTAATGTGCATTTTCTTAAAAAGTAATTGGATAAATTACCTTTGTTTTCACTTTTTAAAAACTTCCATACTAATTAATAGGAATTAAAGGTTGATTTTTAAATAGATATTATAGATTTATATGGACATTTTTCATGCTTTAAGATTATCAAGCACCTTTTGAAGACCCTTCCTAAGTTTCAACAATTTCCACATTTTAAGTCATGCTTCCCCCAGGTAGAAGTTATAAATGTACTTTCCCAGCCTCTCTTGCAGCTAGGACATAGGCATGTGACCTAGGCATCACCAATCAGATGCACTCATAAGATTCTTCAACTAGAAGAGAACATGAGGACACAGGCACCCTGCAGAATGTTTTTTCTGATAAGGGTGATGACAAAGTCTCCTGGGCTCAAGGGTGACAGGGCCCCATTGGCAGACGTTCTAAAGTCCCAGAGCCCGTTAGAGCAGCAGAAGCTGTGACCTTCCATCAACAGATGTAATCAGGTCCTTGCTGACACAGTCACAGTGCACTTAAAGAGCCCTGACCCCGGCCACATAGCCTCCAGACCTAACTCTCCTGACCTCACCTGGAGCTACCTTCCCTGAGCTACTTACTATCCTCTACTAAATTTATTTTCTCTCTAAACCTAACTATAATGAAATTGGTCATTTGCAGCTACACAGTCTTTTGTGGGATTTTTTTGAACTCATTTAAATTTTCTTTTTAAAACAATCAAAAGGTACTCTATAAAGTTTTTAAATATGTAAAGTCAAAAAAATTAAATAGGGGTGCCTACTTGTATCAATATTTAATAGGATATATTCATGCAACGGGTGGTCATGAAATTTTTGCCAGCAAAGAAAATCACTGCATTGCCAAAGGATACCACAAAGTTATGAATGACATTTATTTCCTGGTACGGTGGGAACAAGGATCTGAATGTACAAGGAATTTGTCAACCCAAATGAAATTCTTACAAAGGCAGGGATTTTTTTTAAAATATGCACTTGTCTATTAGTCTGTTTCTGTTGCTTGTAACAGAATACCTGAAACTGGGTAATTTATAAAGAAATGAAACATTTCTTACAGTTTTGAGGCTGCGAAGTCCACAGTCCAGGGAACATATCCAGAGAGGACTCTTGGTCTTGATTCTCTGTAGCAACACAGGGTATCACATGGCAAAAAAATGGCACGAGAAAGAAAGCTAACCTTCTCACTCACTCTCTTTAGAAAGCCATCAGAACCATGACCATGTTCACTCATTACTCACTGAATGAGTTAAACCATTCAGGAGGGCACAGTCCTCTCAAGGCCCTACCTTTCAAATACTATATTTGATTTCCCACCCTCTTAACACTGTTAAAATGGAGATCAAGTTTCCAATTTGAACTTTTGGAGGACACATATGACCCACAGCAATATGTTCTAGCTACTTCCACAATTATGCTGCATAACAAACTATCCCAAAAGTCAGTGGCTTACAATAATACACATTTATTTTTCTTGCTCCCGGGTCTGCAAATCAGTCATCACAGTCTACTTAGCTCCAGATTTCAGGGTAGGTTTATTTCTGCTCCACATGTCTGGACATTCTCCTAGACCAGTAGCTTCCCAGAGCATGTTCTTCTCACAGTGGACGGCAAGAGCATCAGAAGCCAAACCAAACCATGGACATGCATCTAAGACCTTCAAATCTGCTCAAAGTCCATTGGCTGGTATGAGTCATATGCCCACGCCCAATGTAGAAGGTCCTACAAAGTCTCATGGCAAAGGTGTGGGCATACAATTCTAAAAGGGGTAGGTGAGAAATGCTGGGAGGGGGAGAACACTGCAATCAACCGCAGAAGGAGCCTGCTCCCTAATCTAGGGCACTGCTATTCTAATTAACTCTCTAAAGAGCACAATACATTGGTTTGTCATGGTTTAACAGGCTTCTGCCACACATCACCCACCCAATGGCACCTCATATTATGCATAAAGGTTAGACCAGAACCACACAATGTCAAATTAAACAACAGCCACACAAACAACTGCTACCATCTCACAACAGAATCATCTCACAGCAAACACAATAAATGTTACATATCTCCAATTACCAAACCTTGGAATGCAAAGCAATTCTTCCCATCCAGTAATTTAAACTGTCTTTCAAGTCAGCCAGCTAAATCATGTTTTCTCACATTTTGAATTATGCTGACCTAAATGGAATATACCTTGTCACTGAGTCATTTATTTGATGTCATACTTAATTGCTCTCGTTAGTCCCTCTGCGTGTAGCCAATTTATCAGACAAAATATATTTGAACTTGAAACTGATTCCGTATAAAAGAAGCTAGAGGCAAAGTACAGCTAAGGCATCTCCAGGGGGATCTTCAATGAATGTAATCTATGGATCCAAAGAAAGTGATTGCATTTAAAATATACATTAATGCAAGCCCCGAAAATCACTGCAGTAATTGATGGACACAAAGATGATTCAAATGTAACTAATTCAATGTCTTTTTGCCTTCACAATTCAAACTAAAAGATAAATCATTTCATTGGCCATAATCTAAGAAGCCAATGGTTATACTGTATGCCAAGTTCATCATAAAAGTAATTAGCAAGTGATTCTGCACTTACAAACACCTTTCCTGGCTGCCCTCACAGACACCCATTTTGGGTTCGAGAAAGTGTTGAGGGCACAGGGAAAACCTCACCTTTGAAGCAAAGACAGAAAGCCAGGACAGGGAAAATGCAGAAGGAAAATGATCTTGAAAACAAATGGCTATTCCCCTCTGAAAAATGCACAGCAACCCACTAGTAACTGAGAAGAGGAGCCCAGGCCTGACAGAGCCTGCACGCAGGGCAGACATCATAAAATATGATGTTTACAGTCCCTGGGGGTGGGGACAGCTGCAAGTGCTGCCTGCTTGGGAAGGCAACAGATTAGTAATTGCATCAGGTGTGAAGGTAGCTGCTCGTCCACCCTGCCAGGGAGACAAAAGGCACAGGACAGTAGCTGTCATTTTTGTACAAAATTAAAGCTGCCACATAAAAGGAAAAGGGTCCCTGAGCTTGAGCAAGGCCTAAAAAGTAAAGGTTCTCTAGTCCAGTGTAATTATGAGTGGATTCGCAGTAACACCTCACACTGAGGAATACCAATGAGCAGCTCTATGGTAACCAAGGAGACAAATCTATCAGCAAGATAAATAGGAAGATGCTGGAGAAACTAAATGAACTCCCAAATTCACTGTTCTGTATTTTTGTAAACTGTTGCTAATACACCCTACACATTAAAAATCCTTGAATTTTTTTCTTTTCGTTTCCAAAACCTACTTTTATGGTTTATTCTTGAGCAGTTTTCACACATTCTAAAACTGACACAGCTGTTTCTGCAAATCCTGCTCAGTTTGAAAATAATTTCTGAGTGGAGAAGGCTAGCAATGAGCTGGATGCTGGAAGCAGCAATTCTTAACTTACCAACTTACCCTCTGTGGTACTAATTCTTTTTCCTTTGCAGTTTATTTTTAAAAACATTTGTACTTCCATTTTTAATCTTAAAAAGGGAGTGCTCCCCCCTTCTACAGCCAGATTCCTTTACACACTGATCTCTGCCAGTAAGGTTCAGAGAACAGCTAACAGGGGATACGCATATTCATCATGAGCCTAGAAAGGATAGAGGCTTCTAGATGCTTCTTACACAGAATGATATAAAATTAGCTAATGTCACACTGTTGTGTGATATATTAACATAACACAGAGCTTTAGGGTTATTAGGAAATATCTAGACTATTAAAGCTCTTTCCTTCTCAATCTAGTCTATGTTACATAAAATATGCCAAAAAGACCACGTCTTCTCACAAAACTGAGATTAGCCATTTCAAATGTTTTTTAGTGTGAATACACTTTTGCTTGTTTTCTGCATCAAATATTATGATTTTAAACCTTGCTCTTGGTTTCTGCCACTGAATACACAAGGAGAAGCCAGTGTGTCTTAGCAATCATATTTATAACATCTTATGATCTGTCAAAGGTTGTTATGGATTTTAAAAGATTTTTATTTTACTTCTTTTACTACTTCCTTAAAATTCCACTAATTCCACCCTTTGTGAAAAATTAGGTAGACACTCCCTTATTGAAAGGGCCATGCAGGTCTGTAATCGACTGGCTCACCTTTACCTCTGATGATCTCTCCTGAGACTCTGTTGTTATCCTCTAAGCCCTCAAGTTATCACTGTTCCTGGGGTATTTTCCATAACAAGTTAATAGATGATTTAATCATCCATAATAAGTTATTTAGTAAGTAATTTCACTGTTTTTATAAATCAGGATTTCACCAAGCTTTAAAAATATTAACAAGTAATACCTTTTTCCCCTTCTTTTCTTTTTTAGTTTTGGAAGTAATGGCACCAGAAACACCTAAATATACCCTATCACATCCCATAACCTGGCCTTTGCCTGGTTCTCCTGCTTCATATTAAACCACTTTCCCCCTGAGCCTATTCCCCAGCTATAATGGACATTTAGTTCTTCCAACACGCATTATGTCGTATGATCCTCACAACATCCATATTGCTATTATAACCACATTTTGCAGATATAGACTCAAAAATTAAAATACTTCACAAAGCCATGTCACTAGTAAGTGATAGCTGATATTTTAACCCGGATCTGAATTCATGCTCTACTTTAAAGTTTCTCCCATATCAAGTTTTAGGAGAGTGCTTTTCCCCAGGAGGTGAGGCAAAGAGAGTTTTGGCATATGTTTTCTAGAATGTTTTCTTGCTCACAATCCCCATTCCCCTCCCCCAAAATAAGAATAACAGCTGCCATTTCAACACTGATCAGTATCATTCTATGAACAGTGATGTGAAAAGATACAGTCACTGAGAATTACAACCATATTTTTCATTTGCTGGGTGCCTGCTATGTGCCAAGACCAGTCCTGCTGGCTGGATACATTATCACTAACCATGCAATAACCTTTGGAGAAAGATAAAATCACCATTTTAAAATGAACAAAATGAGAGTTTAAGTAACTTGTCAATGGCTACACAGTATTAAGTGGCGGAGACAAATTGAAAACCCAAGTTTAACTCGCTCCAAAATCCTCACTCTTTCCTTCACATTCTATTGGCTCACAGGGGGTTAGACTGTATAATGGCCAGCTTTACTGGCCAAGCTATTAAACTGCATATGTTACCTTCTTAAAAGTGTTATATTATTTACCTAAACACAGCCAGAAAGCTTTACAGAGGTATTGATACCCCTCAATATCAAAACTAATGGGAAAGCTAAACAAATCTAAAGAGCAGCCCCAACCCCCAATACAAACTATTCTTGTACTAAGATTTCTCTCTGATCTCTTTCTCTCTAGAAACCCCAGAACAAATTTTGAAATGTGTATGCAATCAATCACTGCCTTAGCCGTTTCAAAAACAAATGTTCAAAATTGAATAACAATTCATTATGTATAATCTATAAAACTTGTGTTACTCATCCATGAATCATAAACATTTTACTTTCAAAACTCCATCTTTCTATACTGTTATGGAGCATGATTCTAGGAAGCTTTGGTCACTAGAGTTTGGCTCTCTCCTGAGTATCACTGTTTGCCCATCTGTATGGAAGTCATTTCTTCTTAAATAATCACCAAACCCTCCAAATCAATGCTTGGTCTGGAACTCTCTCACTCCCTCCTTTGATCATTCAAACACTTGTACAACTATGGGATTACAGGGACAATGGGGTCTGCAGGCCCCTGCCCTCTGTCTCTGACCACAGTCATGATGACGGTCCAGGCTACTCAGGTCTAGACTCTCAAAGGCATTGGTCACATAAGACTCCATCTCTCCTAGTGGTCCAGCCAAGGGGAGACTTAGGTGGGAAAGGAAGTAGCCAAAATCTCCATTAGATAACACCCCTCCACCACCGCAAACCACACCAAACAAACACGCAATCTCAGTGAAAAACAGTATACTTGCTACATGACCACAGTATCCAGACACATTGCCTAAGTGCCCTCCCGACTTGTCACTGGCCTGCCAACTGTAAGCTCCTCCAACAAAAATTCCAGAGCCTCCCCTACTCCTATATGATCTGTCTTCAAAATATGCCTCCTTCACAGTCCTCTCTCCCTTCCTTTCCATTCCCTTGATTATCTGTTTGATTGTCATGCACTCCCACTACAGCACATATTTCCTCACTGGGTTCCCTACTTCAAATCTCTCCCAACCCAATCCATTTCCTGCCTGATTCATTTTCTTGTAATACCATTTTCAGCAAATCACCCACTGCCCAAGAGCCACAGAGCTCCAAGCTTAGCGCTGAAGCCCAACCTCTTTAGCATGCCATCTGAGTCCCCCACAGCCAGCCTCGCCTCCCCTCACCTCTTCTGGATTTTCCATAGGGCCACTGGTCCACAGTGGTCAATCAACACATCCATCACATTCCCAGCCCCATCTAGAACACCCTGGGCCTTTCCTTCTCTCCTGCCACCTGCCGGAGCCCTGTTCCTCCACTGAGGCACTTCCTCCTCTAAAAGGCTGTGCTTTCTTTCTGATTATGCTCATAAATATTCTGTAGGTGCTTTTCATTGGGAGTTACCGTAAATCCTCTGGCGCCAGCAGAATGAAAAATAAAGCTGACTCAGTTGTGCAAGCATGCACACACAGAACCCCCAGTCAGTTCTGCCTGACCCAGGCAGTGAGCTCACCTTCTCTGAGCACCTCTAGTGCTGCCTGTCGTCTGTATCCACCAGGCGCGCAGCTACGTTAGCTTCTCTCTTACGTAACTTTGCTTGCCACCAAGATGCTTAGCAAAGTCACAAACTACAACTCACACTAGTTTGAAGCTTTGGAGCACCCAGAAGCAGCACCATAATGGTTGTTAAGTAAAGGAATGCTCTGGGTTGCCGAGGAGTCTCCAAAGAGAAAGATGATGGAGGGATGAGATGGAAACATCTTTGGCAATAAAAATTAACTCTTGAAGGATTTAGGATTAGAAATCAATTCTCCATCACACTGTGTATTAAAGTGTTTGACCAGTTTCCCACCTAACAAAATATCATTACACAGAAAATCAAACTTCTGATGCAACTGAGTACTTTCTGTGATCATATCTACTTTTATTTTTGTTGCTAATTTATTGTTTGTTTGTTTGTTTGTTTGTTTGTTTGTTTGTTTGTTTTGGCAGCTGCCTACTACAGAGATCAAACCCTAGACCTTGGTGTTATTAGCACCACACTCTAACCAACTGAGCTAACCGACCAGCCTGCCATATCTACTTTTTAAAATATTTTTGAAAATAAACAAAAAAGAAAGAAAGGTACAGCAATCACAATGATATGTTGAACTTTCAAAGGGAGAGAACAGAACTGAGGTTACCAGAGGTGGGAGAAGCTAAGGGAAGAACTGGTAAAGGGCATGAGAAACGATTACATTATAAAATATTGAATACACTAATCATCCTGATATGAGCATCACATATTGCATACAGGTATTGATATTCAACTCTGTACCCAATAGACATGTACATTCAACTATATTTCAATAAAAATAAAAAATAAATAAAAAGATTTTTAATTATGAATCATTTACCATTCTTTCATTGGTTTTGTAATAAGCTAAATGTCAAAACTCTGAGCAGTAGTAGTAAGTATCAAAATAAAAGTTTAAAAATTAGATGCATGAGCTATGAGCCCATATAGAATTTGAATTTAAAAATCAGTAAGCTCAGAAAACACAAGAACATTTATACAACACAAATTAAGATGAATAAAGCAAACAAAACGGCAGAGCTGTTAAAATGATAGCTAAACTGACTCAAATCATTGACACTGCAAACAAAAACTTTACTGCGTAATGCAGACAATTAAAAATATTAAAAACCTTCAGGAATGATAAAAATCAAACTAAGCACCAAAATAACACAAAAATAAATAAGTAAAATAATAGGACATTTACCAGAAATTATCATTTTAAAAACTCAAATATAAAAATTTCACCTAATGAAGGGATGTTGGAGAATTTTAAACCTGAAGTGCCATATCACTGATATAATATAGTATAGAAAATGCAGAACTACCGTAACAACAATTCATTGAGATAGCCTTGACCAAGAAGGAACATTTCAGGCTTTGGAGTCAGAAGGACCTGAGACCAAATCATAGCAAGGGCCCAGAGCTGCTGTAAAACCCAGGCACTTTACATAATCTCTCTGAGCAACAGTTTCCTCATCTACAAAACGAGAACAATCACGCTTACCAAAAAAAGTTATTGTGGAGATTAAATGAGATACTATGTAAAAAGCCTTAGTTAATGACTGGCTCACTGTTAACCCTTACTAAATAATATCTATTATTGTTTCCAATCATTCACTCATTCATTCATCAAGAATCTATGGGGAATTGAAAGACAAGGTCTCCATTCTTTTTTTTTTTTTTTTTAGATTTATTTTATATTTATTCCAGGAATGCAAAGATGGATTATTATGACAAAAATGTATTAATGTTATTCATTAGTCTCAAACCGGTGGACTGTGAAACCTCCTGCCACAATGAATAAACATCAAAAAAAAGATACCAGAAATACAAAAAATCAAGAAAGTACACCACCAAAAGTTAATAAATCTCAAACTCTAGATCCTATAGAACAAGAAGCCCTTGAAATGACTGACAAGGAATTTCGAGTGATAATTCTAAGGAAACTGAATGAGATACAAGAAAACACAGCTAGACATCATGATGAAATGAGGAAAAGTATACAGGATCTGAAAGAGGAAATGTACAAAGAAATCAATGTCCTGAAAAAAAATGTAGCAGAACTTGCTGAACTGAAGAAGTTATTCAGCGAAATAAAAAACACAACGGAGAGTTTAACCAGCAGGCTTGTCGAAGTTGAAGAGAGAACCTCTGAACTTGAAGATGGGCTGTTTGAAATAACACAAGCAGACAAAAAGAAAGAAAAAAGAATCAAGGACATTGAAGAAAATCTGAGAGAGATATCAGACAACCTTAAGCGCTCAAATATCCAAGTCATGGGTATTCCAGAAGGGGAGGAAAATGGAGATTCCATTAAAAACATATTCAAAAAAATAGTGCCAGAAAACTTCCCAGGTATAAGAAAAGTCACAGATCTTCAGATCCAGGAAGCTCAATGATCTCCAAACGTATTCAACCCAAAAAGGCCTTCTCCAAGACATGTTATAGTCAAATTGGCAAAACTCAGAGACAAAGAGAGAACCTTAAAAGCTGCAAGAGAGAAGCGTCAAATCACCTATAAGGGAGCCCCAATCAGGCTAACATCAGACTTTTCATCACAAACCCTAAAAGCTAGAAAGGAATGGGATGATATTTTCAAAATACTAAAAGACAAAGATTGCCAGCCAAGAATACTCTACCCTGCAAGGCTATCCTTCCGAAATGAAGGGCAAATAGTATATTTCTCAGACAAACAAAAACTGCGGGAGTTCACTAGCACACGACCACCCTTACAAGAAATCCTCAAGGGAGTACTGGGTTTGGTTCCTGAAAAATAACTACCACTGCCATAAAAACCCAAGAAAAATCAATACCCACTAGTATAATAAAAATGGCATTCATGAAAAGAAAACAAACAAACAAAAACACTATCTACAACCTAAGGAACCAACAAACACAGAAACCAAACAGTAAATCAGAAAGCAAGGAACAAAAGACACCTAAGACAACCAAACAACCAATAAAATGCTAGGAATAAATCAACACCTTTCAATAACAACTCTTAATGTTAAAGGCTTAAATTCCCCAATCAAAAGACACAGACTGGCTGACTGGATCAAAAAGGAGGACCCAACTATATGCTGCCTACAAGAGACCCACCTCACCCATAAAGATTCACACAGACTAAGAGTGAAAGGATGGAAAAAGATTTACCATGCAAACAGAAAAGAAAAACGAGCTGGAGTAGCTATTCTTATATCTGACAAAATAGACTTTAAACTAAAAACCATAAAAAGAGACAATGAGGGACACTACTTAATGATAAAAGGACTGATCCATCAAGAAGACATAACAATCACAAATATGTATGCACCCAATGTTGGAGCAGCCAGATTTATAAAACAAACTCTATTAGACCTAAAGAAGGAAATAGACACTAATACCATAAAAGCAAGGGACCTGAACACCCCACTGTCAATATTAGACAGATCATCTAGGCAAAGAATCAGTAGAGAAACACAAGATCTAAACAAGACTCTAGACCAATTGGAATTGGCAGACATCTACAGAACATTCCACCCAACAACCTCAGAATATTCATTCTTCTCATCAGCACATGGATCATTCTCCAGGATAGATCACGTATTAGGTCACAAATCAAGTCTCAATAAATTCAAAAAAATTGGAATTATCCCATGTATCTTCTCAGACCATAATGGATTAAAAGGTCGCCATTCTTGCCAGAGCTCTCACAATAGGCATTTGGAAATCATGGGCCCTGGTTGCTACAAGAATTGTGCAGATAAAAGAAGGCAGGAGAAATGATAGAACAAAGAAAATGCTATATCTATGTCTCATGCTTGAGATCACAGTAAAAAATATATATAACCCAGCAGATGGCTGTAAGGAAAAATAGAAATTATAATAAAGCACACAGCAATAATACTATCCTATCTGCATATTAGATTAAAAAATACAACTGAGTTTGCTTTTAATACTTTGCAACATGTCAACTTTGCTACACTATAAAAGCCACAATCTGAATTCAAAACTAGCCCCAGTGAAGTCACTGAATTCAATCACTTCCTCTTTCTGTTGAATGACTCTTATCCATCCATTGTGCAGATCAGGGGGACTGTGGCAAAGCTGAGACTGTAGGACAACAAGGTTGGACATAGGAGCAGGTCACACTCAGGACAGGGTCTAGGAGCCGACAAGACAGGGTCGCCATCTGGAAACAGTGTAGGCAAGGCTGAATATTCAAGGTCAGGCCAGGCCAGAGGTCAAAGCCAAGTAAATAAGCTCCAGAAAGCAATAATCCTCTTTCCCAGATTTATGTTTTAGTTGTTTACTCCCATCTGCAATACCAAAAAATTTCCCAATTCTAGGACTGGCTTTTATCATACAAAAACTACAGAGAAGCCCGGGTGTGTGTGAGCAAGGAAAAAAAAAAAAAAAAAAAGGTGGGTGCGGGGGGAGTTCTCTGAGCAAAGACTCCAGTGTATTTTAACAATCATTTATTGATTGCCTAATGTATGCAAGAGCCTTGAGATAAAAATCAGAGCTACTGGTGATGTTATATTCTCCCAGTCCCACAAGAAATACATTCCAAACTGATTCTATGTCCAGGATTTATATACCCAGGATTTCAAATGTCAAAGCATTTTGTCTGCATTCATTCCAAGACTCGTCTACGGCAACGTGGGACGATGGTTCCACATTCTCTTACAACCTCTCCTTTAACTGCCTCTGAGGCTGTGAAGCTTTTCACATTTACTCAAACATAAACATAAACGTTTCTCCTTTAATGTCTTATTTCTCCCATAATAATCTGAACTCTCATTCAAAGAAATGCAATTTTATCGTTGGTTCACCATGCTGATGTTTGAGAAAAGATCATGCGATGCAAACGGTAATGACGAAGGAATATAATGAAGGCTGAACGGGTAAATGATTTCAAGCGATACAGTCATTTAGTAGAAAATACTTCCTCCTCTGATGAAAGGTTTCAAAAAATTAAGCTCTAACTGCTGCCATGAATTGTTATATTTTGGAAAGCGGCCTGTGGCAATGTTCCCTTTCTTGGCAGATCTCTCAGAAACTACTTCGGCCACTAGGGGAAGGGAGAAGTCAGGGTGACGTGGCCAGAGAGAACCGCAGCCATCACCACAGATTTATTAATGCTCTGCTGTGAAGTGCTAGTTCAGCCCTAGCGTGGCCCGTGTGGACAGCTACCGAGGGGTCCTACGCTATAGTCCAGGAGGTGGTTTAATTTCATGTCCGATGCTGCACTCCAGGGGGATTCTGGTTTTCCCTGTGTCCCCCATCAAAAATGACTTTCCCTGGCCAAACGAACTCTCCCCTCCCCACCCACACAGGGTTGAAGCACAAAGGTCTCTGAAGAGAGAGAAGCCATTCCTAGGTAAATGAGTTAAGCAGGAGACCAACATTTGCAAAAGAAGGAGGAAAACATTTGTAGGAAAAATTAAATGGGTAAGAATCTGTTTAAATCAAAACTCTGAGCATTTGGAGATGGAAGGGTTAAATACTTACTGCCAACAGAAATAAAGCCTCTGAAACAAGAAAGGAACATTCTACAATGATTCTAAGCGAGCAAAGGACTGGGATGGAGCAGAGGACGCCAGGTAATGGATTTCTAGTCTTTCTGATGCGCTGCTGTTTTGCAGTCTAAGATCTGGAATAAAGCCCACACATGGAAGAGAAATCCAATGCAATGAAAGCAGAGAGAGAAGGCAGCAATCAGATGACCATGAAGGACCATGTTAGGAGCCAACCACAGAGGAAAGTACCAGAAGCACAGGGTAGAGGTGGAGAGCTGGTCTCCAGCAGACCAAGCCAGCAAAGGAGGTGCCTGACTTCCTGGTCAGGAATTAGCTCCTGCATGCCCGAGCTTCTGTGCTTCCCTCTGGAACTCAGTGCTGATCCCCCATTAACTTCTACAGATTCCACTTTCTCTGCAGAACATAGCAGGCAAGATGTCAGAGATTTGGAGGTTGTCATGGGAAAGCTAGTCTAAAGCCAGGCCTGGACATCACTGCCTACCCCACCAGGATTAGCCAGCGACCAGCCACCAGAGACAAAAAGCTGACACAGGCTGGTTACCACATTCCACAGGGAGAACAGGTATTTGGTAGGACGGGAAGATGGACATGTAAGAAGTAGAGGGGACCTCTGTGTCACACAAACATAATCTCATGGCCTACCAAAATAAATGATTTGCAGGGCAAGCTATGGCATTATCACAGACACTCCAAGGAAATAAAAACCCAGGAAAATAATATCATTATTGGTAAAGCCCAATTTTCAGTAATTAGGAGGTGACGAACTTAGCACTCCACATGTGAACAGATTACAGAAGCTTAATGTTCCTTGGCAAGTCAACACACTCTTTGAAAAGCAAGGCTTTTATTTTTTTAATAGCCATTTGTTTTGCTTTCCGATAGAAAATGAGAGCTGATTTCCTTGCTCTGTTAGGTAGCAATTTGATGTTCCCATTCTCCTCGCCCATTACACCGAATATAATCCAAACGGGTTCTCTATTTTTCCAATACCACTTATTTCTCATTTATGGATTGATCTAAAAACACACACAAGAGAAAATACACAACCAGCTCCTTTTCTCCGTAGGTAGTAATCAAGGTGATTTGTTTGGTTGGTTGGATTTTTCTACATGTATTTCTGTTTTTCTTTTCCAGAGACGAAAAGTACCAGCTCAGTGTAAATGTCAACCCCTAAAAAGGAGTAGGTACTTTCTAGACAAGAGCAAAATAACCCTGATGTGGGAAAGAAGGAAGTTCTTTTTTATGGTGATGAAACATTGCTCTTTTAAATGTTAATTTACAATAGTCTTACTAACAGGAGTCATAAAAAATTTATTCACAAATAAATTGCAGCAAAGTTTTGTGTCCTATGAAGGAAAAAATGTCTTATAGAATTGCAGATTACTTTGCAAGACAAACACCCGAATTCAGTCATCTAGCACTGACTCACCATCTATGGTGTGAATCCCTACAAAGTTGTCCTAAACTGTAGAATATGTACCATGTCAAAGATCTGTCAGATGACATTTATGTTTTATTATAGAAATGAATTTTTAAAGTCATAAATCTGCAGAAGATCAAAGATGTAAAAATCAATTAATCCGGTTTTTTTCACACCACTACCCAATATGTCCCCTTTAATTTAAAATGTCTTAGATTGAGGGGCTGGCTGGTTAGCTCAGTTGGTGAGAGCATGGTGCTGATAACAGCACAGTCCAGGGTTCCATCTCTGTGCCAGCCAGCTGCCAATAAATAAATAAAAATAAAATAAAATGTCCTAGATTGAACCCACTGTGATGGTTTCACAAATATTTTCATTACATGGCTTTATTTTTTTCCCAACTTACCCCTAATATCCAATTTTCTCCAAAAGAAACTTTGTTTTCTCTGTTTTCATAGCCACCACCCTGATCCAAACTCCTAACTTCCTCTCACTGAACTTCTTTAATTTCTCCAAGCTTTGCAGTTCATGAAATCCCTAGGCCGTGATTCTTCCACAGTGTTTCCCCTGCCTGGCTTGAGGATTTCATCACCTGTTTCGGCTAAAGCTTCTCCTATCCTGGGGCACACAGACACCCTGGCTGACCTTCCGCACCATCCAGCTGACATCTTTTGGATGGATGCCGCTTTATGGATTATGCTTGTGGCTTCCTCCTGTCTTGCTCCTGTTCATTTGCCTCCTGACAACACATATTCCTGCCCTCCAACACCTGGCCTGTCCCACTGTCACTCTTTTAATGCTGGTTTCCCTAATATTTGTTGAAAGGGCCTTTTGTCATGGAACCATGTCATAACATGCACATTTGAACTATTTTCTAACCCAGACTATTCGTCAAAGACAGAAACCATGACTTTTCCTTCTGTACCCTTCCTGCTACCTAATGCATAGCTCTGAAGCCAGCTCTACTCAATCAATGATTATTGATTAAGGGATGACGTCGTAGGTCTCTTGCATTGATGTGGGTTGTACATATCCTGCTGTTCTCAGGACCTTTCTAATGAAAATAGGACTAAGGCTGTTGCCTACACAGGTACAATCACATAAGGTATGTAGAAAAATAGTCACATCATTCTGCTTTTCATATTAACTCGGCTTTGTTTCAATTATTTTGAGATTTTAGATAAATCTCAAAATTTATCTAAATTCCTTGGGGAAGAAATGTGTAAAAGAGAATAAGTCTTAAATATCTGAAAAGCATTTTCAGTTCTTTTCTCTATTGCAAGAACTTATGTTATGTTGAAGACATTTGAATCTGAGTATCAGATTGCTCATATTTTTTTTAACCATTCTAGTCTATCTGACCTACATTCCTTATGTAAAAAAAGAATGGTGCATATTTGGTGGCAACAATGTTGTCTAAAATGTTTTCTCTTCATAAACTCTCTTCTAAAATGCAGGCATCACTAATGAATTAGAAAGTGAAAATGCAAAGCCATTTCAATATTAGAAAAAAAAATTTTTTAAAGCATTTGCTGAGTCAAGTATCTAACTGCCTTAACATTGAATTAAAGTATTACTTCTCTTACCTATATTCACTTTACTCAGAATATGAAGACATAAATTTTAAGAAGCCTGTCTGTAAGTAGCACATGACTCTAAGTATCCCGCCTCATAGAGCAAGATCAATCCTTCAAAGCAGCTCTATGAGAGACCAGTGAACGTCAATCAATTTCCACGTGGCATAATACCTAAGTTTTCCACAATTATATGGAAAGGGAGTTCAAAGATCTGGAAATGTCAGTGAAATTCTGGAAAACGATGCCAGGAGGGTTCATTATTATTTATAATGTTATGGACACACACACACACACACACACACACACACACACTCTCTCTCTCTCTCTCTCTCTTAGTTCTCTGAGTACCAACCCCCCCAGCACAAGGTCTCATATGTGACATGAAATAGACATCCAATAAACATTTGCTAAAAGACTGAATGCCTTTATAGCAATAGGTTCCAGGAAATCCATCCAAGAAGTCCGAAAGAGATCCCCAGCCCGGCCAAATCGGCCAAGTCAGCCCTCATCAGCACAAACTGTAAAGCTCCAGTGTTACTGGCTGTGAAAGAAGTAAAACAATGGGACTTTAAGTATTTTTCAGCAAATAGGTTTTAAAATCATTGTTTTATTTCTTTTTACATATACTTACCCATATATATAATTTGATACAAATAAATGAATGTCATAATACATATGGCTTTTTTAAAAAAAATTATTGCAAACTTTTTTTTTCCTTTTATTTGCTCAGCTCACCCTATGTAAGCCCAAGAAACTCCCTATACATATAATCCTAATCAGAGATATACAGATACAGACATAGACACACACATGCATGCACACACCGAGGGTTCTGTAATTGACACACTCTTCTGTATCTGTGTTTCTCACTGAACAACACCTTACGGGCATCCCTCCAAGGCATTTGGTATAGCTCTATTTCCTTCTTTTTAATGGCTACATAATATTCTTTGGATGGATGATCATGATTTAGACCACTATTCCCTTGCTGACAGGCTTTCCCTATTTTTGCCAGTTTTTCACTGCTACAAACAATGCTGTCATAGAGATCCTTGTACATATGCTTTCTATGCTGATGATTGTGTTTCTATGTGAGAGATTGCCAGGAGTGGAACTGCTGGATTAAAGAATATATTCATTTTTAAGTTTGAACAGGTGTTGCTAGATGGCTTTTTTTTAAAAGCAGTAACATTTCACATTTTCAAAACAGTTATATTTTAATCTGGATAAAATAAAATTGTGCTTAGAAGGATGGGGGATCCATAATCTTTCTGTGGTGATACCTCTAGTCCCTGCAAGACCTCTAAACCCAGCCAGGTCTTCTTCCCTGTTCCTCCCGTTGGCTGGCCTGGCCACTCCCTGTAAAGCTTGGGGCTCTCTAGGGTTCCACCTACAGGTTTCACTATCCCTTGAGCTCCCTGCAATTATATTCTAAAGTTGGCATATTATATTCTAAAGTTGGCTTTTGTACCTTTTTCAAAGGAGAAGTTCTATGGCTTTCATCAAATTTCCAAAGGGGTCTGTGACCCAAACAGGGCTAGGAGCCACCTGCCTACAGTCACAAGGGTGACAGGAGGATTGGGATATTGCTGATGACATGATTTGATTTTGCTGATGATAACAAAAAAAAAAAAAGTGGCTTTTATTGAAGAAGGCTTCCTGTGTCCATGAAGCAATCAAAAACACTTTTGATCCACATTATTTTAAGAAGAAAGCTCTATAAATATTTTACACAAAGGCACAGGTGCTGGGGGGCGGGGGGGGACAGAAAGAGCTCTTTCCAAAACCAGGTAAAGGATCATTTCTCCTTCAATATATAATTTCTCAGAAAATTTGGCATTTGATCTATCTAAAGGGAAAGAGAGTCGTTTTTGGCTTCTTTTCAAAGAAAGGGTAAACATCTTAGAGGAGAACGAGAGGGGAAAGCCAAATGAGATATAGAAAAAGAAAAAGCGTTTACAGAATTTGGGAGAACACCACTTGAGGAAACCCAATAAACACCTCTAAGTCAGGGGTCCAGTCTTGGTTCCAGCCGCCCCTTCTCTCCCCCCACCGTGGCTGGCTTCTCTCCACACACACCCTCAGCCCAAGAGCAGGCAGTGCCTGGCCAAAGGAGGTATTCAGTAAATGCAGATTAAACTAATAAATAATTGAAGCAGCTTTATGCAGAATAAATTACAGGAAATACAAGTGGGTCCTTAAATGGGATTTCTTTGCTAGTAAAGGCTTTAAATCAAGAATGCCATGATTTTTCTCCACCTGTAATTAACACCAAGAAAGAATTAGAAGGCATCTGTCCACCTCTCAGAAAAGTCTGTAAGTCTTCATTCTGATAAGATTCCTGATTTTCTTGAAACTATCTTCCATTCTTCCTACTTCATTTCATATATTATCACATTTACCATCAAATGGTATAACATAATCCTGACAATTGCTTAGCATAGTTATTAAATAATAACCATTAAATTAATAATATCACTAGCCTCTAGTTTAAAATCTAAAACAAAAGACAAAGACGAAAACAGACATTAAAAACTTTAAATTAATTAACAACCTACACAGAGAGTAAGGCAGGTAAAGCTTCAAATCAAACCGCGTAAAGCCTCTTTAATCACATCTATGCTTGTTATGTGGTGAATGAGTGATCTGTCCTCAGGAATAGGTAATATTTTGAGAAAGATCTCATTACCACACTTCCAGAAATAATACTATTTCTGTTACACTTTTTCACTTTAGCTATTTCTTAAAACATATGGTATAACCAAAAGACACAGAAACTGCAAAGTTAATTCACAGATGGGATCTTAGATTACAGTAATGCAGCTGTTTTAGTGTCCATCAGTGAATTAAATCACATTTAGCCACTGATAACAAAAGAGAAAAGACACTCCATGTTTGCTCAGTATTTCAGGTTTTCAAGGGTACTGTTTCCTGAACACTGTCTTTCTAAGTTAGCTTTAATATGTGTGTGTATGGATATGCACGTATATAGACATATGTATATACGTGCATATATATTGTATGCATATCTACATGTATGTGTATTATATATAATAATAAATATTTTTATACACACATTCACACACATACACTCTTAAGACTTTAAGTGGTATGTCTATAAAGGACAGAATATTCTAGAATAAAAAGTTTCAGAGCCTTCGAGATTATCCAATTCTAAAGAAATCTTATAAAGAATATGTTTTCTGTCCAGTAGCAGAAACATAGTTAAGATTTACTTTAGTTTTAATATTAACAGTTTATAAGCATTAAGCCATTCTAGAGGTAAAGAAAAAAGTCTATAAGAGGCCTTTAAGACTATTCATTTAATTTTAAATGGGCTTCAGTATTCTTCACTTTCAGGGTTTAAGTATAGAACTTGAAACTTGCTATATTTAGTTGTTTGGTGTCTAAAATACTGTGTGCTTAGGAAGGTAACACCATAGATGAAGATGCTTGTTAAATTTCCCTTAGGAGATATTCACAGATAACAGATTCCTTTAAATAAAAACAATTCCACATAAATAGGAACTCACTGTGTCAGTCACAAGAGATCCAGAACTGGTCCACTAATTAAGATCAAATTTGCAGTTCCTTTAATTTCTGATTTACCATCATCCTGACCTTTGACTTCACCAGAAATCAACAGAGAGGGAGGGAAGTTTTAATTGCTCTCTTCAAACATTTTGTAATAAGAAAAACTCCATTAGAAAAGTATAACCAATATTTTTGGAAGCCAAAGTAGAGATCTCATTTCAGAATACAACACAATGATTGTTTCAAATGGAAGCTTTTTTAAAGAATAAAGCCAATATAATCGTCTTTCCCCACAGAATTTCTTAAGCCAATTTTTATCCTTTACAGCCCCTGTAGAATTCCAGCTGGAGGGTCCTTCTGAAGTCAATGGGAGGTAAAGTGAAATGATAATTAGTCCGGATAATTTCTGGTAATACACACACACACACACACCCCCACACATACACACACACACACACACACACACACACGTGTGTATTGTTTGAGTTGAAACATTCAGCGCTCTAGTAAGGCCTACTCCATACTGCTGGATCTCCCTAGATTTTCTCCCAAGAGACCTTTTCTGAATCCAATATTGTCCCATAAATTGAGTTTTGTTGCCTGATGCTATCAGCAAGCAGTGGTTTTAGAGCAATGTCTTCCATTCAAAAAATACATTAGGAAATTAAAGCATTAATTAATTATGAGTATAATAAATCCTCAATCCCCTCATACACCTACTAATTTAATGAAATGGGATGGCTTTGGATTAGCTTCTCCATGTGAGGAAGTATAGAGAAGAGGTGGACTGAGATACACGTTTTATCTGTGAGCAACCTCTTAGATCCACTGAACCAACCCAAGGTTGCGGGCCTCAGCAAAATAAAGAGCTTCTAGAAAGGAAAAGGGAAGTGCTAAAGGACAAACAACTTATAAAGTTCAGAAGCTACCACAAAATCAAAGCCATATGAGAAAAAACTTAAAAACAAGAAAGCATAAGGGAAGCAAAGTAAAATAACTAAGACATTTTCTAAATGTATATAAAAGCATACTAATAAATAGTTATTCTAGTTACTTCTACATAGAAAATTTTAAAAATAAGTAAGACATTTTCTAAACATACATAAAAGTATACTAATAAGTAGAGTTATTCCAGTTCTTTTACATAGGAAATTTTTAAAATATCTACTGAGACGTGTAGATAGTCATATAACACGTCACAAATGACTTTGAGTATAGGTTATTAAAGCTCAACCACTGGATAAAATGACTAGTTACTACCAGTGAATGGATAGTATTATTGTAGGTACTCTTGTCTTCTTTTGTCCTGCGTTGTTTTTAAACATGTGTAACGCAAAATTAGACATATCCTCCAATGTAAAACTGATTTGCCTGTCAACTTTCTCAGATCGATATTATCTTCAAGTTATGACCTTCAGCAAGACTGGAGACCAGTCCAGGGAATGAACTATTAAGGAATGGTCAAATGAAATGGCAGGTCTATTATTATTTTGGCAGCAAAGAAAACTAGTGGTTCCTTTTTTTCATGTTCTTTTATTGCTAACTTGAGATGTTATTGCAGAAAGATTTTTATACTAAAATCACAGATCATTACAACTGAAAGAAATTTTAGGGATCACTTAGTACAACCCATCATTTTAGGCCCTTAAAAACATCAGGGGTACCCCAAGTCGCACTTAATGGCAGAGGTAGAATAAGAACCCAGACCCCCCAATGGCTGGCCTAGTGCTGTATTTTACCAAATAAAATCAAAGTGTACATGACAGGTTGGCAATTTACTTATACTCATATACCTCTGCTATTCTTTGCAAGTCTCTACCACATTGAAATGGGAGGAACTAAAATTAGTTCCATCCACTACACTGGGTCCATTCAATGACTAAACAGTCGACTTAGGTAAATTCACATTTTTCCACTTCCTGGCTCCTCTCCAAGATGGTGTCTACGCGTGAGTGAGTAGTGAGGGCTTTGGTGACCACAGGGTGAAGAAAGAAGGAAATCTTGAGCCCATGCCCAGATTCCCTCATTCTCTCCTCTAAGTCCTTTGGCCTAAGTGTCATCTCCCTGTTCTCTTCGTCCCTAGACACGCTGTTGGCATCTGATGCTGAACTGTGGCTGGTGACCTCATGGTGTGGTCCCACTTGGCTCAGGAAGAGCCTAGAAGTATCCCCTGCAGACTCTGACACTGAGGTCTAACTGCGCAATCCACCCCCGCTACAGGGACACATTGTTCCTACAGTGGCAATGCCCTGGTAGCTGCCCAGCAAGCACCCTGGGCATCCCTCTACCAGGCACAGTGGAACTTCCATGCCTCACAAGAGACAAAGACACCAGGAAAAGCCACTCAGGTTCTCACCTGCCCACCATGCTATAGAAGTTCTAAGTTTGTCATTAAGGTGGATGAGATTTGGGGGTATACCTGGGGGTGGTCTTCTCTGCTTTGGGCTTTTCCCTTCACCTATGTAATATGCCTGCCCCATCTTCTCTCTGATACTTGAGCCAGCAGAGAGAGGGAGGTCAAGTTTCAGTCTCTGGTTTGTCTGCCCTCTTCCTCCAATCCACCATGGCCAGAAGGGTGGGGGTAGGCGTTCCCCTTCACACCCAGCCCTATTTCCTCCTTCCCAACGTGGTGTTCACTCTGCTGCTTTCTCTGGGGCTATAAGTGGGAGTGAGTACAGCAGACCATGAATAGGAAAGAAAGATGAAAACCACATTGATTGTTACATTTAAAATATTCTCCTCATCACAGATGTTATATTCATGATCCCACAGCCATGGAATTAATAGGCTATATAGTTTTTCTCATTATAAAATATTTGAAGAGAGCAATTAGATTTCCCTCCCTCCTTCCCTCCCTAATTCAAGGCTCACTTAATAGTGACTAGTGGCCTGCAGTCTGGCCACCCCATGTTTGGCATTCCCACCTTCCACCAGGAGCTGCGGGAATGGGGGAAGGGGAGGTAGGGTGAGCCAGGAGGGTGTCAAAGGACCAACTTTGCTGGGACTCTGGAAGCAGATGGAAAAGCTAAGGTCATCTCAGGAGGGTAAAGCGTAGAGCACCAGGGGCCTGTGATTAAAAGCTCTAAAACCCAGTAGTGACACAGCAAATCAAAACATCGTGGTTATTTTCCCATCTCTCCCTACTGACATTTTTGTCTCTTACATCATTTTATCCAGAAGTAAAACAGAAAAAAAAAAAAAATCTGACTTAGAGAAATCGCAAAGGTTAGAGTTAACATCTGCTAAGCATGCCGTGTTCCCTGGAAGAAATGCGCCACATCAAGTGAATTAATATTTCTCCTTTGAAGTCTCATTCACATTCATCCCTTCCTGTATGTGAAATATAATCTCTCATCATTTTCAGGGCCTCAAAACCTTGAAAAGAAACATGCTGATGAACCTCACCTTCACATTCATGAGAAAGCACTATTGTGGGAAACGCGCAGCAGTGTAGGAGCAGAATACAGCATCCAATGGTGCGAAATCAGAAGATGGGAAGCATAAAGCTGCCAAAAGTAGGTTCAAAGAAAAGAGAAAATTAAAAGGCAAGTATGAAAGGCTCCTTGTCCAAGACCAGTGGAACATGAGAATTACCAACAAAAACTATCTGGAGAGACAGTCTTCGTAGTTAAAAGTCAGCAGTTGTCTAATGAGATAAGGGATAGTAAAGAGGGCCCAACAAAGAGCAAAGAGTCTTCTAAGATCAGGAAATGGGGGGGAAGCGGATGTGCCTTTAGGAATGGGAACCACAGCTGGACAGGACACATACCACTCAGATTCCATGATGCATCGGCTGCACAAAGGTACTCAGGCCTCTAACTCACTGAAGATGCTTTAAAACAAAATTAACGTACACTCAGTTCTCTCTGCAAGTCTCATCGCAGTTGCAATTTTACCTATTTTTGTGATTATTTTATTATCATCCTCTCCTTCACAAAACCCTAAACCCCCTAAGAATAAGACCTCGCCCAATTTTGCTCACTGCAGAATCTCTGCTGTCTAGCACCTACTTCGGCACATGGTGGGCACTCGGTGGTGAATTAAATTTAGGTCAAATTTATGATTGAGTAGGGGCCCACAGAATGGGATTTAGAACATACCAATGATGTTATTCAAAACAGTTTTCCCATTGTCTTCTGACAGTAAACAAAGTTCCCTAGTGAGGGGTTCATTGCTTTGAAGGAAGCAGATAACCTTTAAAATGCAACTGCCACCTGAGAGGCATCTTGCTTTAGGTAATTATTTAACACCTCACTGGACGGTTAGATGACAGGTAACTAAGAGGGAAACCTTCTGGAAATGGAACATAGAACAAGGAGGCACAGAAAGGTGCCCAGGACATGAGCTTCCCGAGGTTCCTACTGAACACATGTCTTCAGTCCTCCCACAAAGATGTTTAACTATAATGTTCCCTATAAAAAATCATGTTACCTTCTGACCCTTCCTACGATCATATATCGCATCCCCGATGAACCGTGTTTTTATGCCTCTGCAGAAACTTGCAAGATTAAAAAGAATCAACATAGATTACACAATGAAGACTCAAAGGTTCCAAAATGATTTGTATTCGATCCATAATCATTCTCAATCTTTCATCTTATCAGCACTCGTAAATTACACATACTCCATTTAAGAACACACTGAGCCCCAAATCCCTATTATTTTCAGCATGATTGCAAACAGCTAAGCCAATCATATGAACAACCAAGTGAGTGAGTAGCTAACATTTCATCCTCACTTGGAGCAGTGTTTTTCAAAACTATGCCCTAGAGAGGCCCAGGGAGTGGGAAGATGAGGAGAAGCCGGGGGGATGGGGGTTCGGGGGTGTTGCTTTTTCATCTGCCTGGAGTTTTTAAAGTTTAGGGACTTCCCAATTTACAAAGAGTCTGTGTTCAAAAACCTCAATTTATAAGTCAGGGCTTTGGAACTCAGGGCTCACTTTGCTACAGAAAATCATCTGATGCCTGTCCCGAGGCAAGCAATAAAAGCCTGAGGCCCCACAGGTGGACTATCACATTACTAATTCCACTAGAAATAACATCTTATTTTTGCTCCTTATGAATGGGCTACTGTAGGCCAGTGGGGGTGGCTAACCACCATTCACGCTATTTCTTTGAAGGAGTTCATCCTGTGATGTGTGATGAAAAGGAAACTAGTGAGGATAAAAGGACTTCCCCTCCCTCTTCTCTCTCTTGACGGTCAAGTTCAAGGGCAGTCCATGTCTATCACGGTCACTGGCTGGCCAAGTGGATGTCCACCAGTTCTTTGCAAGCTGGAAAATGCCTATGAGCCTCTGCCTAGCACCAGTACTGAAAAGCTAACTCCTGGTTTGCTTGTTTATTCTCCAGTATTTCATATCATTTCATTATGACAATCTGGCACCTAATATAGATCCCGAAAAAGCTTAAGAGGATTAAGAACTTTGGTAAAAAATGCTGGCAGTGTTTATAACCCTTTCAAAAAGAGAGAGAGAAAAAAAGAGAGAGAGAGAAAGACAAAAAAGAAGAGATAACAGCATTTGACTATAAATAATTTTCTAGATTAGGTTGAAAATTAATCTTTGTTTTTTCTTCATTTTGGTTCATTTGGTAAGCTAATGAGCTCAGAGAAAAGAACTAGTTTTGACTGAACAATTCTAAAAGATTTCAGAATTTAAAAACTTGGAGCTATGAGCAGATTTGATTCATTTAGCATCACAAATTACCAAAACAAGTATACAAAATATTTGTAGCCAATTTTCTACCAAAACTGTTGAGCTTTTCAGAATTCCAAATATCAAAACTCTAAGGAAATGTTCTGTTGCATAATCAAATAATTTAATTGGCTAAAATTAAATCAAATGTCATTACTGAGTATTACGATTATGATAGATAAATTTCCACACTTTTGCAAAACTGGAAATACTCATACAGAAGTGTTTTCGCCTCTCACGCAGAAAAAAATAATAACAATAATGACTTCTTCCTACTTCCACTTTACGCAAAATCTTACCTTTACGTATACTGCACCATCCCCTTATACCACAATTATATGCTTACAAATCTCCTTTTCTAAATGATCTCTGAGCAAAAGGACCAGAGTGTCTGGGTCTATTCCAAGTTGAACCCTTTACCAGCTAAGCTTTCAAGGGCAAGTTATTTAAATTCTCTAAAGATTGGGCATTTCGTCTAAATAGGGATAATAATAAATACCTGTCTCATAAGACTCTGAGATTAAATGAAATAATACATGTAAAATTATGTGCCTAGAATACAACAAGCTTGTTGACAATATGATGATGATGGTGATGATAATGATGTCTTTATATCTCCAGTGCCTAACACAATCCCTTGCACAAAGTAGGTAATCAATACATGTTTCTTGAATTGAGTTAAATTTCCCCAAGTTGTCTGCCCGTAAGTCCTACATTTTCTTTCTAGAGGATAAAACATTTGAACAAAAGCTTAAAGAAAATCTGATGCCTTCACCTGATCACTGCCTGGCCATCCCACAGCACTTTGTACATATCTGTTAGCTCTTGTCCCTCCAGCCTGTAATTATTTGTACATGCTGCCTTCTGAAGCATGCAGCTTGATACATGAGAGAACAAAATCAGCCTTTCATAAAACAGTGAACTCCTTTTTTCTTTGCATTTCCAAAGCCAGGCACACAGTAGGAAAGCAATAAACGTTTGCTCCTGGGCTGAGCGGAAGGCATCTACAACCACTAACCGAGCCCAAAGGGAGTGTTGTGCCTTCAGAAGGAAGGAGACTGTTTATTTCAGATTCTTTCTCAACCTTCCAGGCTCCACTCAAACCCCAACTCTAGCATGAAGCACTGTCCAGTCCAATGTACCTGATCCCTTTCTTCTGAGTCCTTATTGTAAATTAAACACAGTCATTCCAGGTATCTGGTAGTCCTCTTTCCTCAGATGCCCTGCAAGCTCTGTGAAGGAAGGATTTACTAACTACAAATTCTTTTGCACAGTACCAGGGCATGTAACAGGCAGGAAACCAGTATTCAATTGCTTGACTTAGTTCTATTTTCCAATGTGCTCGAAGCACTTGTCCAGAATTATCTGATTAATCCTAACTCGATGAGAAGAAGGGCACATTGGCTCTGCACAGACTGGAGCCGGGTCCTGGTACCCCCACCAGTGGGAATAAGTAGGAATATTCTTGCACTCTTGTACATAACAGTGTCAGCACCCAATTTTGGGGTCAGCATCCAATTTTTGGAACTAATTGCATAGCATGCACAAACCAAAAAACAGCTCCCAACCAATTCCTCATGGCCTTGTTAACCAATAGTAAAACCTACTTTGAGTTATATTTCCTCTAATTAAATGGACTGAGAAGCGTCTCCAAGTCCCCCAGAAAGAGAACAGAGGGAACCCCAATCTCCCTGGTGATTAGGTGAACAGCCAAGAAAATAATCGGATGAGTGACTGAGAGTTGCCTACTCTTATTAAGAAGAGCTACAGACTGACATTTTCAATGACTTCTAGAGAGACACCTCCTGCCTTCACAAATTCTGCTCTTTTTTCTTTTCCATAGCAGGGATTCTCAGGCACATAATAATAATAATAAGCCTCCACCGTCATAGACTATTTTTTAACTTTTCAAAATGCTTTCAAACCTAACTGCCTCATATGACACCTGCAGCCACCCTGCAGGTAGACAAGACAGACTGTTTCACTTTGCACAAAGAATCAGAGTGGCTGGCCCAGGGTCATAGTGAATGAATGGCCACAGGGGGCCTATGACCCAGCCTTCCCCTCCCTCCTCGGTGTCATGTAACTACTGTTGACCGGTGGGCTACAGTGCACTTGCTCAGCTCTTCCTACACCATGCAGGCAAGATAACATCTCTGAAAGAGAGCACCCTGTGTTTCTTAAAGAGCCTGGGTGTCCCTGGAGAAAACCCTGCCAACTCAAAACCCTAGTCTTCGCCAATGAGTTTCGCCATATTGAAAGCAAGTGCCATCCAAAATGGTGGACTGGAGTCAACTGTGGTGTTCTCATCTTTGCTCATGCTGTCAACATGACGTAGTAAAGAAATATGAATGAAGGGACAGGAGGAAAATAAAGCTCGTGGCTGGCATGAGAGAGCACGTGAGCCCCACATGCACGGAGATTGGGTCAAGTTAATACCTTATTTTTCCCCTACATATGCAGTGTGGAAAAGCTCTTTATAAAATGTTTTTCAATATTAAGTACGAAAGAAGTTGATACTGCCTGGAAACACTTCCTCTGACCAGAATTCGTTTGCTTGCCCTGGTTCCATGTGAGTGACAGAAGCCAGGACAGTGGGATGGTTCAAGACCAGGAATGGTACAGACAGTCCACGCTTTCACCCTGAGTCCCCAAGCAGGCCTGCTCTCAGTCTCCACCCTGGCTGGTGATCCAGCATGATGGCTCAATGGCACAAATCTCTTCCCAGTGGCCTGGAGAATAATCTTTAGTATCGATGTGACCAAATAGGCCTTCCAGAAATTACCTGACTCTGCAATTCACTTTGCTGCTTCAGACGAAGATTTTCAGGTGTATCTGCCACTGTAGTGAAGGATTGCTTTGGGTAGTGTCTGTGGAGAAAATTTTTAAGAGAACGTAATTAAAATACAGTGCTATGAAACAGTCTTAACACCAATTGTTTTCCCCTTCCTTCCCTTCTGTCACAGTGGAAGAGGTGCTCGTCCTCTTGGCTAAGGTCAAACCTGTCATCAATCTGGATCCCATCCCATTCTCATGACAGTCTGTCACTCAGGCATCCCCACTCTCTCCTGAAACTTTAACCATGGTTTCTCTATTCTATTAGCCACTTCCTGTCAACAATGAAGAATGCTCAAGGCTCTCCCAGCTTTTACTATCCCACCCTGCACCCCCCACACCAGGCCAGCACATGTACCACCTAGTCAACCCTTCAGCCAGACTCCCTTAGAAAGAGGCCTAACCTCACAATCCTTGCTCACCTCCTCAACTCTATAATTGGCTTCTAACCTCTGTTTCCAGAAGTTTCTCTTGCTAAAGTTATAGTGACTTCCTGTGGGCACATCCAATGGACATCTGTCAGTCCCCTTGCGTGGCCTTTCCTCCATCCTGAAATGTCCTCTCTTGGTTCCTGTGTCACCACACACACTCCTGGCATGGCTGCTCCTTCTAGCTCCTTCTCTGTGTCCTGTGGGCTCCTCTTTGTCTGCTCATACCCCCTTCAGGGTCCTAACATGGACTTTCTTCTCTTCTTAGTCAACACCATCCCCTGGGTGATCACACTCATTCCTGTGACTTTGGGGACCCTAGACCCATAAGCTGATTAATCCCAGATCTGAGTTTTAGATCCAATGGCATTTCCATTTGTATATCCTACCCCCACCACAAACTCACGCAGTCTGAAACTCACCTGTCCCTCACTCCATCCCACCTCTAAGACAAGCTCCCCCTCCTATATTCACTTTTTCATCTACGATGCCCAGTTGTCCAAGTCAGGAACCTGAAAGTAATCCCGACTCCTCACACATCCAATCAGTGGCCAGATCTATCGATTCAGTCTGCTAAATAGATCTTGATTATATTTACATATATGTGTATACATATTTCCATCTCCACTGCATTTTTTTATTATAGGCCGCATTTATCTTTCAGGTAACTACAGCATTTTCCAGTCTTGCCCTCCCAATCCAAATTGCCAAAGCAAACACGTTCTAAATTGTAAATCTGATCACAGTAGTCCTCTGAGTACAACCTTTCAGTGGCTTCCCATTGACCTGAGAATAATGTGCAGCCACCTGTCTTCCAAGGCCCCCACCCATGAGCAGCCCTCTGTGACTTCTCACTGCCTCTGCATGCTCTGGCCACGGGGGGTCACTTCAGTCCCTGGAGCTCACCTTTCTCATTCCCACCTCTCCTCCGACATGTGTCTCCCCTCACCTGCAACAACATCCCTCTTCCCACCCCACTTCACTGGGTAACTGCATTTGTCTACAAGTCTTGCCTGAGATGTCACTTTCTCCAGGAAGCCTTCCTGGCCTCCCAGATTTGGGCTGGGAATGCACCCTGGGTGTGCTTTCCTTCCTCTGTTATAAGGCTTATCGTCCTCATTTGTATTTCCCAACTGGATGTCTCTGTCTCACAGTTTGAAGGAAGTTCTGTGGCAGCAAGAACAGACTGTCTAGTCCCTTATTGGAGCACATTCCTGCCTCTATCCCCAGAACCCAGTATGACCTCAATAAATATTTGTGGACAGAAGAAATGAAGGGAGGGAGAAGGGGAAAATAATAATCAGACAAAGCCTAAGAGCCCATGATTGGGCTATGGTAAAGCTTCAGAGTGTTATATCCTATATATTGTCACATACGTGCAAACACACAGCTGCTTCTTATATTCAAAGATGACCCTCCTGGTGGTGAAGAGATGGCACTTTCTCCCCATGTGGTTTCTTAAACATTCCCTTTGCCTCGCTGTTTCAAGCTCTTCTCTCCTTCTGGAAGGTTCTTTTTTGCCATCCCTGTCACTGGCTTCCCATAAGAAGGCTGATGGAGTAATCTTTTGTCAGTGCAGATAAACTCTGCTAAACTTACCCAAAGCACACTAGCGCTTCTGAAATAAACATTAATATTTTTTTAGCCCCATGAAGTCAGATTCATGACAGGAAAACATATATTCATGCCTCATTTTTCCAGCATTCTTCAGGAATTTAACGTTCCATATACATCAATGTTCTAGATAACTAAAGTTAACCCCAAAACTGCTGAACTCATTTTAAATATTTTAATTAAAATCCTTCAAAACCCTTCGCATCATTTTCCTGCCTTCTTAGAGAATATACAAACCGAAATTACATTTTTATGATAATGTAGATTCATCTTAATTGATATTATCAGATCATGACATAAAGCAGTCATGCTTATGAAGTTTACAAAGGAATAGCCTAAACTGTACTAGATCATTGTGCTTTTATAACTGTCAAGAGATCATTTCTCACATACAGCATTCTGGCCTGCACAGCCTTCTAGTTGCCTTCTTCTAACCCAGAGTAAGAAACTAGACAGTCAAGTTGGTTTAAAATGTTGGTAAACACTAGAGCTATTGATTCCAGTGAGTAAACTATAGCAGGTAAGGTCTCTCTCCTTATCCTGTATGGGCCATACCCTTCTTGGGGCCACTTCTAAACTGTGTTCCAGGTGTGTAGACAGATGAAGTTGGACAGACAACTCTGGTGTGTTACATAATATATGCAAGTTCTGGCTTGGAAAGTTGAATTTCACTGGGCTTTAAAATGCAGCAACTGCGTGTTGCTATTCTTTAAAGCTATAATACTGACACCTGAGCATGTTTGTTTGTTTGTTTGTTTGCTTGTTTTTCAAAATATATTCTGCAGAATAAAGTTGCACAGAGATTTTCAGGGTTCCACGATGTTTCATTCAAAAATTTTATGTATGTATTTTAACTATTTTTAAAACTCTAATTAAAATGCACTCTCAAATGTGTTCCAGAAAGTTTAGCCTGTTGAGATCCCTGCTATACTAACTTGCAGGTTAATCCAGTTTTGGGGCAGTCTTTGGAGGACAATCTCCTGTCATTTATATTTAATTAAAAATTCTTTTTAATTTTTATTAAAGAGCATCCTGAACTGTTGGGGGACATACAATTTGCAAATGCTTTACTATGTGCACATGAATTTCCTACTCATGACGCAAAACTGATTTCTATTTGGATACTAATGAATATCACTTGCCACCCATACCTCTAATTTTATGAAAGTAAAATTAAATTATGAAAATAATCTAATTATCCTCACCACTTGACTTGACAATGAGAAAAGGTGATAGATTTCAACTTATGAAATACATGCATATAAATAAAACATCACTTTTATATGTTTGATATTGGCATCTCATTCTAAGTTTTATTTAGAAAGAGGATTAGACTGAAAAAAAAATTGAAAAGTTTCTCCTGCTTTTTAGAAGACATATTTTGCTAACCTGATAACCAACGCAGCAAACTTGCAACTACATCTAGAACTATAAAAAGATGCCAATGCTTTGCACTTTTTCCAATATCCTTTCGATGCTAAAATTTAATGATTTTGTAATAGTGGGTTAATCTGCATATAACATAATTTTCTCTAAAGATGTATTACAGGAAGAAATTATCCAAAATTTTGATGTAGGAGAAAAAGTTCAATTTAGTATTCATAACCAAAATAATAGATGTTGAGGGAAAGAAGAAATTCATATCTGAAACTACAAGCAATTATGAGTACTAAAATGAATTAAAACCTGAGGCTTTGGGGATCCAAGTTATATTAGAGCAAGGAAAATTCAAGAGAATAAGGTCTTCAAAAGAAATGCATAACTGTCAAGAGAGTGGAATGGCCTCATGAGTTGGAACTGTAAGACTCAGAAGAAATAAGTGTAATTATAGAAATGGCAGCACCTACTGCATTATATTAAAAATAATAATTACAATATCTGGAGAAACCTGATTAATTTGACCAAACTTGACACATCTGAAAATCCTATCGAACATTAAATTTCTCAACATCACGTCCACGTAGTAATGCCAGTCTAAACTAATCCAACAACATTCTGCTCTGAAGTCAGAGTCTCAACTCGCATCCACCACTCCACCCTTCCTGCAGAAGAAAAAGAAAAAAGAAAAAACACACACACACACACACGGAAATAAACTGAGGGGCCATGGGTCCCTCATGAAATAAAAGGAACAGAGAAGCAGAGCCCTTTAAAACTAATTGCTTGTACTGTACAATTAATTCTAGAACTTTCCAAATACTTCATTTAAATGGCTGTAAAAGGTCTCCCTAAAATAAATGCCTTGAATAGAAATCTTAAAGAAAGAAAAGGATTTCTTCACCAGGCCAAGAAGGAGAATGACATCTTTTCCTCCTTCATATTGAGTCAGAATGTTGGACAGAAGGTGCTGCAGGGGCCTGAGCACTGGATGTTCAAAGAGAGCAAGGAAACAAGAAAAAAAAAAAAAAAATACAAAAGAAGGGGTGAATGAATGGACACATGCATACATTTCCTGGAAAATAAAACATAATTGTGGAAATAGGACACATAACACGTTAGGAGCTGGGTGAGAGATCTGGGGAATATCGTGAAATGTTCAAGCCTCATAAACAGAAATCTCTTCGCTGAAGCAGCAGGAATCGGATGCAGGCTATGTATAAAGACCCGGCTGACAGCTGCAACAAATCCACATTTCCATGAAATGCTATATTAAAAATAAAGAGGGAAAAAATCAAGATAATAATAGAAAAAGACATCTGAAACAGCAAAGTTAGATTACAGAGAGATGACTTCAAATTTTTTATCTCTGTGAGATTCAGCTGACTAAAATACAGAAAAAGTTAGTTGTATGCGAACCACTAAACCAGAGCTGGTCAGGGTGTGGAACGAAGTATAAACAAATGGCAACCTCCATGGTAATGAGGACGAACAGTACTGGGAAGAGCAAGGATCCAGAAATGCTCGCTTTTGGTCCAGAGGCTAGTGCTTACGAGAGCAGGGGAGCCAAACTGCCTGGGTTTGGTACCTACCCACTGTGTGCCTCTGAGTAGGTTTCTTTACCTCCCTGACCTTGATTTTCTCATCTACAAAATAAACATAATGATAGCACTTCTTAGGTTTGTGAAATTAACACAGGTAAATCATTTCAAACAATGTCTGGCTCATAGTAAGCACTCAACAAAGTGTCTACCATTCATAACAATATCACTACTTTCTCATTGCTCTACTGCAAAGTGACTTAACTTCTGTGTCTCCTGGACATCCTCTACATAATGGGGATAAAATATTCCTGGCTCTCTCATGAGGTCGCTGCTAGAATCACATGAAAGAGCCTTATAAATGGAAAACAGATGCAACTGTGAAATATTAGTAAACTGCTCAGACAGATAAAGCTAAGGTCTTTGTGAATTTATTTATTTTAAGTCCTATGTTTTAATACAGTGGTTCTCACCCACTGTCCCCAGAGGACATTTGGCAGTAGGCAATATCTGGAGACATTTGTGGTTTTCTCAGCTGGGAAGGTGGGGGGATGGGAGGGATACATCTAGCAGGTAGAAGCCAGGGCTGCTGCTAAACACCCTACAGTACACTGGACAGCCCCCCTCCCCAACAGAGGCTCGTTCTGTCCAAAATGCCAATTGTGCTGAGGTTGAGAAATCAGATTTAATAGATATAAGTCTAACATTATAGGAGGCCACTAATTTTAAGACTGCTAGCTCTTCCTAACATACTTTAACCTTTGTTTTCATTCTTATCTCCTGGCAAAGTCAAACAGCCCACTTTCTCCACTTAATCTTTTGCCATACTGTGGACCAATTACTCCTGTCCCCATCTTCTCCCTCCTGAGCACTTGAGTCTACCCTCTCTGGCCACTGTTAAGGTCACACTCAAACTAGAGGATCTGAGAGTAGAATTTAGGTGTCAAAGGAATTTGCTATTACATCATGATTTCATAATGGGCCCCTATGCAGAAAAGAGTTAATACAGAGCAGGCCTGCGTGATATCATTTGATATCACGCAGACCTGCTTACAAGGTTGGCCTTTGGCTTGTGTCCGGGAACTCGGATTTTGGGAGGTTTTTCACCACCGCTGACCAACAAGAGTGGGCTCACTGTGCCTAAGCTGTTTGTACAAAGAGCTGAACACCTGCTCTCCTTGTGGGTGTTGGAATTTGGTGATAGACGCCCCCCTAAAAGCCCTGGGCACCGAGTCTCTGAGGAACTTTCCTGGTTGGCAACATTTGACACATGTCATCCCAACTCCTTGCTGGGGAATTCTGTTCACTCTGTTGGGAGAACACTCTGGAAGCTGCGCCTTGTTTCCTCCAGACTTGCCCCATGCACTTTTCCCTTTGCTGATTGTGCTTTGTATCTTTTCACCATGATAAACTACAGTCATGAATGAGCACAATGATGCTGAGTCTTATGGGACCTCCTAGGGAATCATCAGACCTGGGGATGCTCTTGGGAACCCCCAACACAAGCTCCTTTGTGCCTAACAGAGTGTCAGTCATGAAAGAAAAAGTACATACTAGTGCAGTCTGAAAATACTAACTGAAAAATTCCAGAAATAAACAATTCACAAATTTTAAACTGCACCCCCTTCTGAGTAGTGTGATGAAATCTCGCGCCAACTTGCTCCATCCTGCCTGGGACATGAATCATGCCTTTGTCCATCAGATCTCTGCTCCATGAGCGGCCTGCCACCTATCAGTCACTTAGTGGCTATGGCTCTGATCATATCAACTGTTGCGGGATTGCAGTGCTTAGGTACAAATAATCCTTATCTGACTTCATGAGGGCTCCAAAGCACAAGAGCGGTGATGCTGGAATGTGGTTATAATTGTTCTATTTTATTATTGTTGTTGTTAATCTCTTTCTGTGCCTAATTCATCAATTAAACTTTATCATAGGTAAGTATGTATAGGCAAAAACGTAGTGTATATAGAGTTCAGTACTCTCCAAGGTTTCAGACATCCACTGGGGGTCTTGGAATGTATACCCCATGGATGAGGGAGGATTATTGTATTAACATTTCTTAATATATTACCTACTTTTTAAGAATATACAACTTTATTTCTTAAGAACACTTAAAAAGCAAAAGTTCTAACTTCATGCTATTAAGTTGGCTTTTTAGCTCTATCTTTCTGAGTTAGGTGCAGGACCAATCTCTTTGTTTAGGACCATCTTTCACACTCTGATTTTAACCAAGGAAGTCATTTAATCCAAGAGCCAAGATCATAACTGTTTTGGATGTGGGGGGTGATACAAGGTTTAAACATAATTTTAAGTATTTCTCCAAAATCTGAGCAACTCCATTTTGTAGCAGTAATACTCATTTCTTATCATTCAAAATTATCTTTAAAGAATGAAAAATAAAACATTTTTAAATGAACAGACCCTGAGAGAGATTACCACCCTCAGATCTTCTATGAAGATGCTTACAAAGAATGTACTTCGGGAAGAAAAAAATAATTCCAAAAGGACAAGCTAAAATGCAAAAAGGAATGGCAAGCAAATAAAATGTAAATTCACACGCACACTCACACATGTAGAATAATAACAATGCCTGCTGTCTGGAAGTTTGTTAAAGACAAAGCTAAAATACTGGAAAACAAGTTGAGAGGCCAGTATGAGAATTAAAGTTCTCTAGGGTCTTTCTATTCTTCATGAGAAAGGCTAGGATATTACTGAATTTTAGACTTTGCTTAAATACATGAGGTAAAATTGTAAAGGTAACCACAAAGAATGGAAATAGACTATATAAATCCAAATCTTATGAAAAGAAAAATCAAATTAAAAAAGATCTAATTCAATATAATAAAAAAAGGAGTGAGAACAGAAAGAAAAAGAAACATTTTAAAAAAGGACAAATAGAAATTTAACAGTTTGGAGAAACAATTCAATAATCCTAAAAATATTAAATAGGCAATACTCACCAGCCAAAAGACCATCAAGGTCATATTTTTTAATTCCTCTGTAAACTAACTATACCAAATATCAGACAAAATACTTTTTTAAAATAAAGATGTTATTAAGAATGGAGACATTACATAGTGATAAAGTTTTAATTCAACAAAAAAATGCATTATTCTAAGTGTAAATGTACCTAATATTAGCCTCAAAAAATTTTGTGTGTGTGTACACACACACACACACACACACACAGCCCAAAACTGAAAAGACAGAGAAAAAATGTCATATCCATCAACATGGTAAGAGATGTCAACACCCTCTCCCAATTGTTGCTAGGTCAAGCATGCAGATACAAAATGAGGAAAGATATCCAATATGTGAAATATGGAATTTGTGACAATGATATTAGTCACATCTCCATGCAGGAGTGATATTCAAACTATTTAATACATCATGGCACTCAGCAGTCCAAAAGGGTGACCAATCAGAGCAGGCATAGCCATGAACCACTGATAGGACTCACCTGTGTGTACTGATGACTGTCACGTGGAGGCAAAAGCCTGATGCCAACATGCACAATATAGAACAAGAGCAAATAATAAAAAGAAAGGACAATTCTCTCTGTTGAGATACCAACTCTCTATTCATGGACTCCTGTCCCATCTGATACAGCTTCACTGAGCATGCTGCATTTAAGCCTAGATTTAGTAAGAAAAGGTAAGAGCATGAAACTGGGATTAGGGGCACAGAGGCAGGAGGAAGAGGGGAAGAAGGGGAGAGAGAGAGAGAAAGAGAATGAGGATAAACCAGTCTGGGATCGACTGTCACATGCTACCCATGAAAAAACTGCTACCACTACAACTATCCCAGGCAGAAAAAGCATTGAGCTTGAGATACCCAAGGAGCCTCCCTCTCTGCACAGAGAAGTTTCCACTGGCAAGGGAGGAACAGGAACAAATGCAGCAGGAGGACAAGCCAGGAAGAGCTGTAAAGACTGGACCAAAACCACACCTGCTCATGAAGGGACGGAGGCCCAGGGAACAGCTTCAGACAGAAAGATGAACTGGTGAATTTACATCTATGTGGCGCAGTGTTCTCCAAAAAATGAAAATGTTAGCAGATTTGTTTAAGGAAGACCTCCTCCAATGCCTAGAAAATCTGAAATGAAGCCAGCTCCAAGCTGCCACTGCAAGAATGGAAAACACCACACACTTGCCTTTGGAAAGCTTTTGCGCACTGTCTTTTCCCGGCATCTTTTTTCTTTCCTGCCTGCAGCCCAAAGAGCAGAAAACCTGAACACCCAAAAGCCAACCTCTGGGCTTTCTTCATCCAGTTCTTCCAGGCCAGAGTATGTATTAGCTCACTTAACTAGTCTTCATTTACATTTCATTCCCCAAAAGAATATTTTAAATCTCCCATTCATTGTCCTTGAAAGATTGTTAGTTTAAGGATCATAAATGAAAACGGCATATTATATAAGAGAAGGAGAAAACCCGGAAGTTTTTTCCCTTGAATAAAAAAGTTCCTAGGAAATTTCATAACTATTAAAAACCTGCAAAAATAATACTAATTTGCTTAACTTTTCTGGTGAGTAAGACTATGTCAATGAAGAAATTCCCATATCAAATGTTTTAAGATGTAGATGATTACATGAGTACATCAACAATTCTACAACTTTCCACTGATAATCCAGTTTGAGGAGTTCCAGGGGAACTGCCATTTAATAGGTAGAGGCATTTTAAGATAATACCTTTTTACATGTTGGGATCAATCTGAGCATTTTCTACCTAATAGAACCACTTAAGGAAAAATTTGTTAGCATACCATTAGCACTATTCAACATCAGCCAAAGACATATTATAATTCTAATCTTGACATTTCTTCTAGGATCTTCGGCTTTAACATGCTTCTTTCATGTGTCTTGCTATGGCATTGATGTGATGTCTATTCACATATTTCCTTCCACGGCCATCTCATTCTTAATTCTACCACTAATCTCCCTCCCTGTAGCACCTCCATAAACAACTCACATACAATGCCGCTGGTTGCCAAACATCAATTTTATGATTTAATAAAAAAGACAGTGAATTAGACCAAGTAAATGGGGGAATGCCCTTCAGAAAGGAGGCTTATGAGAGTGGCTGATAGATAACATAAAAGCGAAAAATGGATTATGATAATGTAGGCCTCTCACACATGAAATACAAGCCCCAGCTGAAAAGAGTTGCAGAATCCAAACCCCTGGCTCTCTAAAGGGCAGTCAATAACCTGTCTAACAATTTACCAAATTCTCTTTCTGGCTCTAAGGGTCAAATAGCTTGCAACCTATTGATTTACTTCCTCAGCAGGACTCCATTGTAACTTCTCTCGTGTATTTATAAAAGAAGGCGTTATCAAAGGGATTACACAGTAAACTTGACCTACCATACTATGAAATGCTTATCAGCTATTGGAACATGTCACCTAGATTTTGAATTATGGCATAAAAGGAGAGAAATTAATACACACACATACACACACACACACACCCCTGGCATGTTGTTTAAGAAAAATATGAGCTGGTGGAGGAAAGTCTCTTCCCTATGCTGTTGCTGATATTGACCATGGGAATATACAAACAAGGAAGCATATGACATGTGACATAAAGCAGCCCTGTGATTTGTGCCCAGGAACACCAAACGGCATTGTTGATTACAGCCAAGAATACATGCAGATTTGGGACTCAAGTATCTAAGACATGACCATAGTCTGAAAAATATCAAAACAAAGTTTGTAAGAAATGAAAACACAGAAACATAAGAAAGATCACATTATATTACTTTGTTAAAGATAATAATAAATGTAGTAGCTATAGTAAGTGCACAATATCAATAAAAAATTATTTAAAGCCTAAAGAGGGTAGAAAAGCATAAAATAACTCTATTTTTAAGAAAAGACCTACAGAAAACTAGAAATGTAACATTACTTTCAGGTATATATTTTCCTTAAAAATTTCATAATCTTGCAGATAAACATATGGCAAAAAAATAAGCCAATTAAATTGGGGGAAACTAATAATTAACAATAATAATAACAAGAACCACTACCATGACTGGCATAATGATCTGTACTTAGCACATGCTACCTCTCGTGCTCAGGGCAGACTTTTTTTTTTTTTTTTTTTTTTTTTTTTTTTGTCGTTTTTTCGTGACCGGCACTCAGCCAGTGAGTGCACTGGTCAGTCCTATATAGGATCCGAACCCGCGGCGGGAGCGTTGCCGCGCTCCCAGCGCAGCACTCTACCAAGTGCGCCACGGGCTCGGCCCAGGGCAGACTTTACTAATCACACCACTCTTTCTACAGAGCCTAGAAAAGACCCAATGTTCTTCTCAATACAGCAATTCAGGCAACTGGTGCCAAACATCCTGGACCACAGGATAAATTTCCTTGTGATCCACAGACTCTACTTACTTGACAACTAGCAGATTAGCAATTTCTAACTTTTCTGGCTATAAAAGCAATTTCAACAAAAGAAAATCTATTAGAGAAATATCCTTGATGAGGAGAAAAACTTTAATTTTTTTAAGTTCCAAATTTTGCACATTAATTCATTTAAAATTGTTTTTCAGAATAGGCAGACTGAGGGGGCAACAAAATGAAATTAAACCAAAATTGGCATCTTTCACACCAGCATGTGTTAAAGAAAATGAATGTAACATCATGTGTCATATTGTCAACTACTGTGTCCCTGACTATTCTCCCATCTTCTAAGCAAGTCACGTTTCTTTTCTGGGTACCTCAAGGCACAGTCTAACTACAAAATATATCAACTCTTCTTTAAAAGTGCTTTTTCCTGGTCATTGATTATGTAATTAAACTAAAACTCAATAAGTCATTATACTTCTGCTGTGTTCAGTGCCTTGGATCAGAGAAAGATGTCCAGTTTTAAACCATTTCCATCACAGGTTAATGGCATACGAAGAAAGAAGGATCTTGCAGAGGGTCTGAACTAGGCACCATATTTTAAAACAAACGTATTATGACCTTCAGAATCATACATATTAGCTTCCAACTCAAACGGCAAACCAAGCACCTCCCACCCAAAGCCCAACAGAAATATTTTTAAATATATGTATATAATACATATGTACAAAGAGATGGAGAAAGAGAAATTGTTGCTTAAAGAATAAAAGAATTGACAGTAGAGAGGAAAGATTGAAGACACCTTAGTTGATAGTCAACAGATAGGATCAGATTGATAGAAAAACAGAACAGCCAAAATACCAAACACAAAGGTCTCTGAAAATGTCAACAGGGCCACAATGACCAGGCTATTCAAAGAAGTGCAACTCAGACCAGCTGGCTGCTCACGCCCTTTGTCCTCTCCACTTACTCCCTACACAGAGCATATCCCCCTGGCAGGAGAGCATTTACCCCAGGTATATACCTAAGCTTGCCACTAAAGAAAGTGAGCAATCTGCCTGGGTATGGACACACCCTGTCTTGAGGCCTCAGATGAGGGAGTGAGGCCTCAAGGTGACCTGTGGATCTCTACATCAGACACTGGGCAGGGAGAGGCAGTGCTACTCAAAAGCAGAATATTCTAAAGCCCCCACGGGACACAGCCCTTCTGGCATTTTTTGGTTTGGTTTTGTTTGTTTGTTCCAGGAACTTGAGGGGTTCTCCACCCTATCTGGTCCCACCTGTGCATCTATGGGAAGCTGGCTTGTGGACACTCCTGGCCATTCATAGCACTTGTAGAAGCCCACAGGCAGCATTCCCAGTCAAGGGTGAGACTTGCTTGGGAATTAGACCTTCCCAACTACAGTGGAAACCCATTCCAGTTCCCTATGCTATTCAGCCTCCTCTTTGCTCATAAAAATGAACAGACAGCCAATGACCCTCCAGTTGTTTAAGAAAAACCAATAGCCAGAAAGAAGTGGGCAAAGATGTAAATGAGGGAGAGAGACTGTGTGTGTGTGCATGTGCAAGAGAACACGGCCAGCCCTGGAGGAAACAGATAATTCATGCGTGAGAACTTTGAAAAACTATCAAGAGGATATTACATATGCTCAATATTACAACAAAATCAAGTTAGATCAACAAAGTAAGAACAAATTGCTAAGGAAAAAATTGGAAATCAAAAACACCAAAGACCTACTGGAAAATTAAAAAATAAAAATATATTTGTTGAAATTAGTGGTTCATGTGGGCTGGCAGTGAGGATAGGGGGCAGGTTGACTACAAAGGGGCCACAGAGAGAATTTTTTGGAGGAATGAAGCGTTCTATATTTTGATCGTGGTGGTCGTTACTCCATACAGGTTTCTCAAAACTCATAGAACCGTATTTCAAAAAGAATAAATTTTACTCTGTGTATAATTTAAAGAGCGAATTTAAAAAGTATATGATTGTTGAAATAAAATAGCCAATGGAGAGACAGAGTAGTGGGATAAACAATTAAACTAGTGGTCTTCAAGATAAACTGGAGAGGAAAAAAAACTTTCATAATAAAGAGCAAAAAGATACATACACAATACAAGTGAAAAGTTAAGAAACCTGTAGACAAATTCTTTTCATAGGAGGTTCAGAAACAAGAAAGGGAGAAAATAAAGAACCACTTACATCTGCACCTCCAAACGACACACTAAGTACCCAGCAAAACGAGCAAAATATCCTTATAGACATTCCCTGGGGAGATTTCAAAATCCAAAGATAGAGAAAATTTGCAGAAAGCTTCCAGAGATAGAGGGAGAGAGAGAAATGTTTGCCTACCAAGTTATGATATCATCAGTTGTCTTATCAGCAAAACTATGCCTTTAAAATTTTGAGAAAAACATTTTCAGTCAAGCAGGAACTCAAGGTCACAACCCATGCACACTACATTTTTTAAAAGTTAACATAGGACATTCTCCATGGCAACAAGAAAATGCAACGAAGAATTAAATGATATACCAAATTCAGTGGCAGTTGAAAATGCCCTAAAATGATGTTTTAAAAACGTTTATTAGTGCCCACAGGAAGAAATGCATCTTACCTCACAGCTCGTAAACACACAGGTGTGTATAAAATCATAGCTTCAAGATAATACCTGGACCTTTTTCATGTGATGCCCTATAACATTTTCTATTTTATTCTAGCGTACAGTACTCCCCCCTTATCTGCAGTTTCAGTTACCCACGGTCAACTGTGGTCTGAAAATATCAAATGGAAAAATCCAGAAGTAAACAATTCATAAGTTTTAAATTGCACACCTTTCTGAATAGCATAGTGAAATCTCTCGCCGTCCCACTCTGTCCTGCCCAGGGCATTGACTCATCCCTTCATCCAGTATCCCGATGATGTCTACACCACCCAACTGTGAGTCACATAGTAGCCATCTCAATTATCAGATCCACATTCACATAACTCTTATTACTGTATAGTGTTATAATTGTTTTATTTTATTAGCAGTAGTTGTTATTCATCTCTTACTGTGCCTAATTTATAAATGAAACTTTCTCATAGGTGTGTATGCATAGGGAAAAACATAGTGTATATAGGTTCGGTACTATCAGTAGTTTCAGGCATCTGCTGGGGGTCTTAGAATGAATTTCCTGTGAATAAGTGGGTATTATTATATTTCTCTTAATGCTGGTCTTGACCCACTAAATCAATGTCCTGACCCAGTAATGTGTCCAATCCACAGTTTGAAAACAAAGACCAAACAGAAGCAAGCAAGAAAAAAATAGCCATAAAGAATATGACAGTCCACTGGACCTGGCCATGTGGGGCAGTCTTTGTGACTTGCAGAGGTTATGTGGCTGGAGAGTATTTTTGAAATATCATCTGACTTTTTCCTCCTAGTATTTCCCCTTTGCCATGTCCCCAAACTCTCACTCAAGCAGGTGTTCATTCCCAAGTTCACAGTCTCAGTAATGGTGAACAGGGCAAAAAGTAGAAGGGGTTGGCTAGTCTCTGCTTCTAGTATTTCCTAAGGCCTAAAACCATTAAGGAGGATATGCTAGGTGCCCCTTGAAAGAAAAACACCATGGAGAAAGTGTCTCTAAGAGAGTATCACTCAGGTTAAGAGAGGAGGAGAATAAAGACAATAGAGAGGTAGACTTTGTTCCCCTAGGCCTGGCTCAGAGCCCCCAAGTACAGGCAGAAAAGCCATCAACATCCTAGAGAAGTGGTGACATTCAGAGCCCAGGAGACACAGACCACACAAGTCCTAGCCACTAAAATGAAAAAGGTCATGAACACAGGACAAGGGACATGTTGGTAGGACCTGGATGGTCCCTGGATTGAGAACCAGGCAATAAAGTCAAGATAAGTCTTCCTATAAGGTTTTAGCAGTATGCATCCTCTCAATAATTTAGCCACAATCCCAGGGAAAAGGAGGTGGAACCCCATATTTACTTACATTAAGTTTTTACATTATGTTTTTATGTTAAGTTTTGTATAACTTAATGTTATACAAAAACTTATAGTATTTAGTTTTCAAGCCAGAATGAGGGCTTGAATAGAAATTGAGTTGTCATAGGAAAATAAAGTTACATTTCTGGGAGAGAGAATTGTGACTACTAGAGGCGGGAAAGGGGAAGTGGGATAGGGAGAGGCTAAACAAAACAGCTAGACAGGAAAAATAAGTTCTATGGGTATACAGTCAAGCTCGGTGTCTATAATCAACAATAATCTACTGCATGTTATCCAATGGCTAGAAAAGGTCAAATGTCCCCATCAAAAAGAAATAATTTAGTGTTGTAATGATGAAAATAATGATTACAAAGATTTGATCATTATGCATTGTATACATGTATTGAAATATAACTCTGTACTCCACAAATATGTATAATCAATACATTTCAATAAAAAATAAAACAACAATTTTAAAAAGTTACACTTCTGGTACACCTTCGTCTGGGACTGAGAGTTAGACTTCCAACAGTTACATTTCCTTCTTAGTGGGCTAAACCACATTATACAATTGATTCTGCAGTAAAGATTATTTGTATCATCTATACTTTCAATGCTATTGTTTTAAGATTTAATTTTGTAGGATCAATCTATAGACAAAGCACAGATACAACACATGTAAACAAAAGCTTTTGGGGTCCTCAGTCATTTTTAAGAATTTACAGAAATCCTGAGACCAAAAATACTAAGAACCACTGGTTGAAACCACTGTTAAGGTAATTTTTTGTTACTTCAAAATCATGAATATTCCTAATCAATGAAATTATTCACTGGACCAAAATAAAAGTTACACATTAAAGAATTCCAGTTTTAGACTAAATTTTGCTCACTTATGAGACCTGGAAATTTCAGACCAGGAAAATAATTTGAATGTTCTGCTCAATTAAAAAAAAAAAATCTTTAGGCATATTTGATCTGAATTTTCAGGTTCTAAATTAGTGAGATACAACTTCATGATATAGCACTTTATTTCATTCATTATTTTAAAATATTCTAATGTTTAATACTAAATAATTTAGATTTGAATCACCTTACTGATTATTTAATTTTCAAGTAACTGATTTTCCTCCTTACCCCAAACCCAGAAAGCCACATTGCATCCTTTATATCCAGTTGTCTTTTTCTGGACTCTGAACAATGTGCCAGCTTCATTCTGGGGCTGCAGACGCTGCATCCAAAGCTTACAAAGCTACTGTGGCATCAGTACCAAGCAAAGCAATGCCACCACCACCAGTAACAACCGAGGGAAGATTCAGACAACATGCAAAAAGCCAAGGAGTAAAAGGAGAATTTTGACCTAAAAGAAACTGATTTTACTAAAGACAAAAAATAAAATAAAATAAAAATGGTTATACTAACCTTCAGCCCATTCTTAAATTCATTGAAGATTTAAAATAACTAGGAGGATACTTACATATAGAGCCATCCTGCAACCCTCTACTACTGAAGATCTAACACCAGGCACCCCTCTAAGAACTTTGTATTCAATCTCTCATATACTCTCCAACAACCTTATGAGGCAGATACTCTTATATTCCTCGCTTTATGACTGAGGAAGGTGTCCCTTATAGATCACACAGCTAGTGAGTGCTGGATCCAGAATTCTAAGTTTTCAGGAATTTCGTGAGCAAGCTGCTAAATACAGCTATTATTAGAAATTAAACTATGTAAACTTAGAGTTAAATAAATGATAATATGAGCAAAGGTAATAAATACTCAAATCTCATCACTTCCTAATTATTTTACTACATTGTATTATTATCTATGCTGTCGGGGTTATCTACATCTATAATATCTGCAGGGGAAAACATTATATAATAATAAGCTCTGTGAAACTCTTCCCGACTTCACATTCGGTGATGTCAGGTTGACAGCTTGCAATTAACCACGGTGGGAGTATTTTTTCACCACAGAAAATGGCAAACACTGCACATCAGGCCTTTGGTTTCCCAGACACACCTCTGGATCCTTCCTGCACACCAAAAGCTCTCAAGTCTACAACTCTCTCTCTCACTGATAAGAATTCCACGTTAATTTGATGAACAAAAGCAAATGGCTTTCACAGAGAGCCTTTGCTTTTACTCAGAAAATTAAACCACATGAAAAGTAAACATAGTTAACTCCATTGAACCATTTAATTAAGTCCTCAGAGGAACACTTTTCCTTTCTGGTTCAAAAAAAAAACATTCCTAGAGAAACAAAGAATGGGGGTGGTGGGAAAGACTGCTGTGTAAACAAACAAGAAAGAGATATGCTTCCATCAATATCTCTATAAAACTTACTTATGCAGCTTCTTCTAAAGATTTAAATCTTTAGAGACAGAAGCAGGTCTCTTTCCCTGATATAGGAGATTGTGTGTCTTACAGAGGGTCTAAGATTACACCCTAGCACCACCCTTTTCCCATAACATACCATCACCCTTCCCCACCACGCTTGGTGGAGCCATTTTTGACGCTTTTCCTCTTTCAGTAAAACAGAGCGACACCAACCAGTTGTCACTCTCCAAAAAGACAGCACTGAACATTGACTAATTTCAAAAGCAGCCTTGTCAGAATTTTGAAAGCCTGCAATCTTAAAAAAATGCAAGATCTTCAAGTGTGCTTTCTATGCACAAGGAACAAGATAATTAGCTCCTTTCCTTGAATACTTAACTTGCCCATTGAAGAGGCACAACTGTTAGATATCACTCTTCAAAATATAATTTTGTCTTCAACAAAATAAAATGTGCACGGCTCATATTTGTGCATATAGACACACATACACAATTAGAAGAATTATTAATTTATTTATAAACTAGATTTTCTTTTTACTCAAAAGGAACTGTGGATGGAAATATTTTAGTAACAAGAGAGTTGCTTATGTTGTAATTGTCAGTCCCTAGTAAAATATCTGCCAAGCCAAAACATTGAGGTCCCCCATTCATTTTTTCAACAAATGAGTATTAGGTATCTAATAATAATGCTTGTATTGTTACATTTATTCAATATAGATGCACCAGATCAGGTAATCATATACAGGATTACATATTTGTTTTCTATTATTGCCAATCAAATATTATCAAATAAAAACAGATGCCTATTCAGGGTGGGAAGAGAGAATTATAAAGTGAGTGATACATACCCTAAGCCACTAGTCTAGACCACAAAGTACAACACCTGAAGCTTTTTCTACAGATTGTCTTGAAACAAGGTAGGACATTTCTTTATATAGAAAGCTGGGCTGGCTGGTTAGCTCAGTTGTTTAGAGCACAACCTTGTAACACCAAGATCAGGGGTTGGGGTCTCTTTACCGGCCAGCTGCCAAAAAAAAAAAAAAAAGAAAAAAGAAAGTTTATGTTGGATAATAACGATTGCAGATGAATGTTCCCTAAACAATGCTCCATGGAACACTGTTCCCATAGGATGTTAAAAAAAAAATACAATCTGCCATCAAATATATTTGGGAAACGATGGGTCACCAAAGTTAAACAGGATTTTTACTACAGGACTTCTCAGATTTGACCCTCTTTTTCCAGGAACATCTTACACACTGGTATTCCTCAGAACATATCTTGAGAAATACTGATCCATGAATTATTTTAGCCTAAGTATTTAAATAGGAATGGAATGTTTAAAGGAATAGATAATAAAATCATGTCACTGTTCACATATTCTTTCCTCAGCACTGAAATTTCCAGCCCAATGCATTTGCTTCTGCTGTTCATTGAATGTGCTCCTTCTGATTGCTGAATGGTGCACACCTGTCCACCCTTTGGGACCCTGCTCAGAAGCCCCTGTTCCCTTCTCTGATCCCGCAGCCACATACTCATAGCAGCGCTTCTGCAACTCACTTACGATAACCCATTAAATCACCATTTGTATGCACACCTATGTGTCCCTACTGCCTGTAGGCTTGCCTGGGAGAGGAGCAGACATTACAAAGAACATGTGAATGACTGAAAGACTGATTAACTGAAAAAATGATATAGTGAACAGCTCATTGGAAACTGGTAAAAATAAAAAGGTGTAACTGGCTCAAATTATTGATTTCAGGAGAATGTTAATTATAGACTGTTTTGCTAAAATGGAAATTAAGCTTTTTTCTTCACATATATCTGGATTATCATAGGCTTTTATAAATTGTTAAAATGAAAACTATATCTTTAAAATTCCTTAAAATTATTACTTTGGCTCTATGCCACTGTTTAAAGAGAGTAACCTTTTTCATGGTTTCTGAATTATGAGACACACTACAGTAATTAAGAGAATCAAAAAAAGTACGCTCAGAGATTAAATCTGAGCACTCAAGTATTGAACAAATCATAATTCGTTGAAAAATTCATTTTACACATTTAAAAAACTGTGTACCCATGTTCTCACTTATTGGTGGGAGCTAAAAATTAATATATAAATTCACACACACACACACACACACACACACAAAACGGGGGGGGGAGAAGATATAACAACCACAATTACTTGAAGTTGATACGACAAGCAAACAGAAAGGACATTGTCGGGGGGGGGGATGGGGGGAGGGAGAAGGGAGGGAGGTTTTGGTGATGGGGAGCAATAATCAGCCACAATGTATATTGACAAAATAAAATTTAAAAAAAAAAAAAAACTGTGTACCTTTTCTTTTAGGTGTCACAGTCTCAGTCCTAGAGGACAAACTGCTGAAAACCAAAAGCACACCCATAAATGCTACTAACATCAGTACTCATAAACTCATAAGACACCAAAACACTCTATGAATGTCCAATTTCATAAATAATAAATCATCTTTGGTCAAGAAATAAAGGCAGAAAGGAACTCAAGCAACTCAATAGCAAGAAAATAACACAGTTTAAGAATGGACAAAGAACCAGAATAGACATTGCCCAAAAAAAAAGACATACAAATGGCCAACGGGCATCTGAAAAAATGCTCAACATCACTAATCACAAGGAAAATGCAAATTAAAATCACAATGAGATATCATTTCACACCTGTTCCGATGGCTATTATCAATAAGACAAAAGATATGTGTTGGCAAGGATTTGGAGAGAAGGGAAGCTTTGTACACTGTTTATGGGAATGTAAATTACCACGGCCATTATGGAAAACAGTACGGAGGTTCCTCAGAAAAATTAAAAATAGAACTACTATATGATCCAGCAATCCCACTACTGGGTATTATATTCAAAGGAAATAAAATTAATATGTCAAAGAAGTATCTGCACCCCATGTTCATTGCAGCATTATTCACAATAACCAAGATATAGAATCAACCTGTGTCCATCAACAAGATGAATAGATAAAGAAATGTGGAAAATATACACAATGGAATATTATTCAGCCTTAAGAAAAAGGAGATCCTGTCGTCTGTAAAAACATGGATGAACCTGGAGTACATTACAGTATATCAAGGGAAATAAGCCAGGCACAGAAAGACAAATATCACACGATCTCACTTATATGTGGAATCTAAAAAATGTCGAACCCAGAGAAACAGAGTAGAATCATGGTTACCAGGGGATGGGAGGTGGGAGGAGTGGAGAGATGTTGGTCAAAGGATACAAAATTTCACTTAAACAGGATGAGTAAATTCTGGAGATCTATTGTACATCATGGTGACTACAGTTAATAACAATATATTTTATGCCTGAAAACTGCTAAGAGATTAGATTTTAACTGTTCTCGCCACAAAAAAATAAGTATATGAGGTAATGCATGTTAAATAGCTTGATTTAGCCATTCCACAATGTACACATATATCAAAACATCATGTCGTACACCACAAATATAACTTTTACTTCTCAACTTAAAAAATAAATTTATAAAAAGAAATAAAGGCAGACATATGACTTCTCATTTGCTTCTCACTTCTAAAAAATTTGGACTCTTTAGTGACAGATTATAAACCTAGCCCCAATACTTTTATCATTTGCTACTTTCTTTTCATAACCAAAGGAGAAAATATCCAATTTGGATGGGAAAAAAATAAGTGTACAGTAGTCACCCTTATCTGCAGTTTCAGTTACCTATGGTCAACTGCAGTCCAAAAATGTTACACGCAATAGAATATTTTGAGAGAGAAAGAGACCACATTCACATAACTTTTATTACAGCATATTGTTAAAATTGCTTTACTTTATTATTTACTGTTAATCTCTTACTGTGCCTAATTTATAAATTAAATGTTATCATAGGTAGCTATGTATAGGAAAAAAATATAGTATAGATAAGGTTTGGTATTCCCCATGGTTTCAGGCACCCACTGGGGATCTTGAAACATATTCCCCATGGATAAGGGGGGACTACTAAACATACAGTTTTAGTCCATAAACTCTTATAGTGTTATATTTTCAAGGAAGTATAATTTACAGCATAAAAATATGAATGTGACTGCCAAGCAGTCCTTTTGGATACACTGGAAGTTGATCACTAATGACATCCAGATAGTGAAAAAGCCACAGATTTAAACTGTGGGGGGAAAAGCTAGATTATATATTAGCCACTTTTACACACTTTTCATTTTTTTAAAAGTGCCTCATTGATTTACTCAAGAACAAAAATAAAAGGTTATTCCATGCTATATACATCTATTATGGTCATGAACAAAGTGATGACTAAGGTATTCTTTTGTCAAAAGATCTGCCCAAACTTGGAAAATCACACCTCTCTAGTAGCTCTGTGCCCCAGGACAGTAATTTGATAGGGGAAATGGGAGAGAAGAAAATAAAAGTATCTGTGGGGTTCTGAAATGTTTAGTTATATCTATAGAAGGATCTATCAATAATACAACTCACATTTCTCCCAAGCTCATTCAGTAATGATGACTTTGTACTTAATACCTCCTCAAATAAAGCTAAAAAAGAAAAAAAGGGGAAAAAGTGTTTTTTAATATACTGCACTTTGTCCCACAAATAAGTTAAGGTGGAGAGAGATAAAATTGCATAAAACAAATACTGGCTAAGCACATAGTAGGGACCAATGTGCTGGAGCTTTATGAAAATCTGCTTCCTAAAATAACCTAAATAAATACTGTATGAATCAGTAAAGGTGAGTCCTCATCCATGTTCTACCGCCAACTAGCTCTGTGACCTTGACCGTGTCACTTCATTCCAAGAGGGTCCCTTTCCTCATATTGTAAAGAGAGAATGTAATTCTTTCCTGCATGCCTAAGTGATGTCGTCAAAGGCATTCACTGAAATAAATGATGAAGGGATAGATAAATTTCATGTATTATGCACTTAGCCAAGAGGCCCACATTTACCCCACAATGCTACTGTCACATAGCTCATAAGCTTCCTTCTTTGTGGCTCACACAAGCACCATAGGATATTTATACAACTGATAAATCCCTCAATCTACTCAAGAAAGGACTTCGGCATGTCACAATATCAACACATTGCAATGCAAAGTGAGCAGCTTTCCAAGACAAAAATTTCCGCTGCGGCAGCTTCACCAAAAGGAACATCCTGCCCTGAATCCTTACAGCGTCCTTTGTCATTTGCATGGGCAATTTCAGGCTTGTTTTCCCTTTGCGCACTGTTCTGAAAGAGTTGGTACCCCATCAGTCACGGTGACAGCCCCACGTTACAGATCAATGTAATTTGTTTATTGACTTCTGCATACCAAATTCCTCCAAGGAGAGTCACACATCCACAGCATGCTGGGGAAACATGTAAATACTGACACCCCCTGACAGCTTTTGATGGCTGCCAGTCAGGAACCTCCCAGAGTGCACTTCTTCCTTCAAGGGCCATTCTACTCTTAGACATGATAAATTTCTACAAAAAAACTAGGTAACAGAAGAGAAACAATAGATTTAGTACCACATGAGTTCTAAAAACATGAAAGTGGTAAAGATGTAAATGGTCGCTGTATTAGGGTTCTTCAGAGAAACAGATCCAATAAGATGTGGAGAGAGAGAAAGAAAGAGAGACTTATTTTAAGGAATCTGCTCACATGATTGTTGGAGCTGACAAGTCCAAAATCTGCAGGCCAGGCCAGCAGACTAGAGACCCAGGCAGTCTAGAGGCAGAATTCCTTGTTTTTCAGGAGACTCAAGTCTTTTCTTCTAAGGCTCTCGCCTGTTTCCCACCCACAAGACAGAGAGTAATCTGTGGTCCGCAAAGTCTGCTGATTTAAATGTTAACATCATCTAAAAAAGAATATCTTCACAGCAACATCTAGACTGGTGCTGGGCCAAAAACTGGCAACTATGACCTAGCCACAATGACACATAAAATTAAACATTGGCTTTTCATAGTTTTTTTACTTTGGGGGTAGCTATTGCTTGGCAGATTCACCCCACCCAGAGTCTGGGTCCCTCTGCTTTGCATTTACAGAGAAGAGATTTTACCACTTCCCTGGGGTAAAAACTTAGTAAGTTTTTTATTCTAGCCAAGCTCATAAGAAGGTTAATTATATATCAGAACTGAATTCAATGGCACAGTGTGAGATACCACATCACTCCAGGGCCTAGAATTTCATCTATGTATCTCACGGCTTCTCTTTACTGTCATCCTCCCTCCCGTTTATGTACTGAAATCTTTTCATTCCTTTAAGACTCTTGTCAGATGCTGCAATCTCCAAAAGCCCTTCCCATCCACCTGCCCCCCTTCCCCTGTGATTCTTGCTCTTTACTCGGCTTTGGGGCTGGTTCATTTTTCCCAAGTCCCTCCCCTTCTGCAGTGACATCTGTCATCTGGTTCTCTGCAGGCAAAGGCTATGTTTCCACATCTCCCTTCTCTAAAGTGGGGACAGGGAAGCCACTTAGAGGAAAAGTGAACTGTCTATTCAGAAATATCCTCCTCCCAGTATTTTTTTTTTTTAAGCATTATTTCCTCCTGACAAAAAATCTCAACAGGGTGAAAAATTGCCTTTCCAGAATGCCTCATTCCTGGTGAGTGAGGACTTTAGCACCCCAAAAAACCAAAGTGATAATTAAAGGCTACCAATGAGCACAGGATTTGGATGAGCTTGAGAGATCAAATGCAAGGTGTAGTGGGTTGAATGTCCCCCCAAAATTCATCAAAGCTTGAATTGTGTCCCCTAAGTTTTATGTAGTAGAAACTTGACCCCCACTGTGACTGCTGGAAATCCTATTAACAGTAATTGAAAGGTGGAGCCTTGAAGAGGTGATTAGATTGTAGGACCATGCAGTAGTGAATGGGTTAAAAATGGTGGCCAGGGGCGTGGTTCTGAGGGCTTTACAAGGAGAGCACATGAGAAGTTAGTCTCTCTCTGCTTCAGCATTTCTGCCATGTGAAACCCCTGGGTCACTGTCGCCACCACCAAGACCCTCACGAGATGTCTTCCCTGGATTTTGGACTTCCCAGCCTTAGAAACCTCAACCTGACTGCAATCCCATTGTGCTCTTATTCAGGAAGCCATTCAGAGCTTTTTAGGGATTTGTATTCAAAGATCACATTTATTTTAAATATTAAAACTGAAAACTTCACATATCAGGTGAGTGCAAAAATGGCACCTGTAGTACAGTCAAAAAAGCATTTTGGCTTTTTTCCTTGAGAAGGGAGTGTCAAGCTGCAATGAGCTCTCAATCTCCCTACAGCGTGGTTCTGAGGTATGTGGCTGGTGCAGCTGTCACCGATGCAACTCCATGAGTAAACACTGAGAAGAGAGAGCAAAGGAATTCAAAAGGCTCACAGAAAATCATGAGGTAGGTTAAGTCTACACTTTGCTAAGGGAACCTAAGCTTTCTACCTCCATTCTCCAACCATTTCCCAATTTTTCTGTACTGACAACAATGGTAGCTAACAATATGACTCAAGAGCACCTGGCCGCCAAAAGACACCCAGAGGCCAATCGAATCTTGCTCAAGGTCCACAAAGCACATACAGTTCAAAGTAAGCACAGAAGAGGACTCACCCCTTCCCTACATGTGGAAACTCAGTCATCAATTGATTGTCACCAATTGGTCATCTGGATATAGCAGCTCTCTTTATACAGGGCAAAGTCTGTAGAGATGCTAGAACCAAGATTAAATGGCAAGATCTTGAAAGAGCCTGGATGATCCAGTGAAATCACCAGCCTTCAGAAACAGCAATTTCATTCCAGTCCTCAGAATAGGATTTTTACAGAATGAGTCCTCTCCAGCCCACTGTCTGTGGAAATGCCACCTGTGGCAACTACAACAGCTCCAGCATTAAATGTGGAGAGGAAATTCTCCGACCCCACCTGTCCTTGTCCAGTCCTCCTGCTGGTCCCACTAAAGACCTGGAGACCCGGTAAAGAATTCTCTGACAATGTTCTTCCCTCCCAACCATCCTGACCATGTACAATACAAGATTTGTAGTTTGGAGATTCAGGAGGAGAAAAGAGAAGTAAGTGATGGTAAGCTGACTTCTTGGTTATAATCTCATTTCATACTTTTTTTTTAATTGTGGCTATCCTTCTACAGTTTTCTACCTTTCCCTGAACACTCAAACATACTTACAAAGGTCTGGAAAGAAACAGGTAAAAATGTTACCAATGACTGTTTCTGAATAATAGGAATTTCAGGTAGTTTTTTTTCTTCTTTATTCCTTTATGTCGTTTAAAACATTTATAATGAGCATTAGTAGTTAGGGGAAAAGACAATAAAGTCATTTGCATTTTTCAAATATAAACATAAACGAATCCCTTGACTTCTTTATAAACCTCATCCGATGGTCTCTTATCATAATAATTTCCAAGGAAGTATGCAAATCAAATATTTAGCATTTCATTTTTAAGGGTGTGGCCTGAAACATGAGCTAAACCAACACAAAGGGCTGTATGTGAGTGTCATGAAGTGGGTCTTAACAAATATGCCTAACCACTCAGGATATCAGGGCAAAATAGGTTAAAAAAATGAAAATGTTTGCTAAAACAAGTTTTTCAAATAAGTGTCTAAGCAACTTGTTAAAGTGCTATGACTAATGAATGAGGTACAACACAGAGGTGGTTTAGGATCCACTGACATTTTCCCCTTTTTATGCTGTCTTTTTATTTCTTTTTTTATTGTTATCATTATTATTAACAAGAAAAACAAAAAGTGTCTTAACAGGCAGAGCCAGGTCATATACGTTTAATGACTATTTTTCCCGCTTGGTTTTATGGTATATAGGTGACAAGCTGGCATCCAGTACAGTGCCAGTCAACTGTTCGCCCCAAGGTCTGCTGTCCCAACTCTCACTTAAGCAGCTGTACTGTCTCTATGACAGTGGTTAGCAGCCAGGGCATTGTTGGTTTGTTTTTGGTTTTGGTGGGTTTTTTTTTTCTTTCTGGCTCAAGAACAAGCTTTTTCTGTTTTCTTTGAAATGAAAGAGATTGAGGAAGTTTAAGTTCCTTTCAGTTCACGTTTTACATTTAAAATCTGTTGGATACAGACGAAGGAAAAGACCACAGCACAAATGTGTTTTTCCAAAATGTTCTTAGAATTTTGAAAAACTATGAAAATGCCAGGCTCTGCCTGAGATCCCTATTAATGTCATTTGAAAAATTTTTATTTTATTGAAACTCTGGATTAAAAGAAATGTATAAACTGGCATTTACTCCAAGGCACACAGTGCAATTACAGTATCCAAAAATGCCCAAATACTTCATTGTCGTGAAACTTGAAAGGTAATTATCCAGGCACTACAAGATAAGTGCACATCGACACAAAGACAGATTTAGATGTCTTAGTGTTACTTTATAAACAAATTTGTCTTTAAAAAGTTGTTACTTCTGGGCTGAAAATACAAAGTAATGAAGGTTAGTTTCTTTTGACAAGGAGATGAACTTCTACACTGAGGCACAAAATGTATCCAGTTAATTTCAAAATCAACATAGTTCATTATATCTGGGGGAGTCATTTAGCGCTGAGAGTTTTTGTAAGCTTCGGCTATTAAATAGTTTTACAGCCATGTGCTTTCCTAATTTCATCAGAAGTATTGTAACAAGTTGCAACCTTGAGCTAAGACTACAAAATTGGAAAAGAGCCTAAGCAAATCTTTTAAAATCCATAATTTCAGGAAAATATTTACAATTCTAAGTACTAGGAAAATTCTCTGAGACCTCAAAAGGCATTAGAAAGAGGGCAATATTCAGCTAGCAATAATTTTCTAAATCTATTAATGCATTAAAAAAAAAGTCAGGGCTGCATGGCGGATCTGTAGTGTCAAAGTTACAGGTCTTTTAACTTTGGTGTCAATGCCACACTGACACACAAAAGTTAGGACACAAAGTAATCATGTGACATAAATGAAAATCCACTCACCTGCTTCTTTCCCTTATGGTAATTGCTCTGCATCTACCTGTATCCTGGCTCTACCACCCACTGGCTCTGTCACTTAGGCATATTATTTAACCTCTCTGTGTCTCTGTTTCCTCATCTCTAAAATGGTAATAATAACAGTATGCACCCCAAAGAGTTAATATTTGCAAAGTGCTTTGAACAGGTCTGGCACACAGTTGCAGTCTGTGTGTTAAATAAACTGCAATTTACATAACTGCTTCTGCCACCCAACTCTGTGACAAGTCTGTAGTGCAAATGATCTGACCAAATTAGCATCAAAAGTAGCCACAATTCCTACAAGACAGTTCAGAGGGCTCACATGTGAGAATGGAGAGAAATTACCCAAAATGGCTAGAAGCAGATGCACTATGGTGAAACCCACATTAAAACCAGCCAGAGCATCTTGACTACTGGCTACCCTGAGGCTACACAGACAAATGCTGTGTTAGTCCTGAGGTTTAGCTGTCTCTGGGTAATTCATCACAATGCAGACAAATGAACTATGTTCTAAACATCCTGCGTGGACGTTAGAGAGGAGTTAGATGGGACGCAGAGAGCAACTAGTATTTATTGAGCTCTGACATGGGTTACACACTATGTTAGACATCTCTGTATCATGACATAGGAATGATTATCTGTTTTTCACAGTAGGGAATATCTTGCCATCATGAAGCTAGTTAAGAGGTGGGGGTGGGAGTGGAACTCACATCCAGATCCCTGATTCCAGTTCGTGAACTTTCTCCTACACAGTGCTCTCTTTTGTTCATAAAAAAACTAACAGAGAATATTCAGAGAGGAAGAGGAAACTTACTCAATTCTTGAGTCCAACCAAACATCAGATGAGGCAATCAGTAGTTACCAAATTTGTGAAAGGTGCTCTGTTAGAAACTAGAAATGCAAAGAGAGAAACAGTGTCCTCCGGACAGTCTGAAAGCTGTAGAAATAGGCTTTAGAGCACCAGGAACAAGTATGTGCTGCTGGTGGGAGACTGAGACAGCACGACCACTTCGGAAAACAAAATGGCATCCCACCTAGGAATGTTAAAAATACAAAGACAACCCAGAAATACCACTCCTCGGTATATCCTCTAGACTCAGAACTCTTGCACATCTACACCCACATTGTCTTATGCAAAAACTGGATATATTCTACACTGGAATACTATACCACAGTGAGTGACAGCAGTGGTGTACAGCAACATAAAGCACTATGGGTGAATCTCAAAAGCACAGTGCTGAGAGGAAAAAAAAACAAGTCACAGACTCATCCACATGCAGATTAACTATAAAGGAAAACAAAGAAATCATAAACATGAAATTCAGGATGGTGGCTCCTCCAGGAGGGAGGGTGTGCTCTGGGAGGGCTCCATGAAGTGCTGGCAATCTCTTTCTCAAGCTCAGTGGCGAGGGCAAAGGTGTGAGTTTTACGATTCTTTACACTGTGGGTTTCATTTATAGTCTTTTGCATCTATAATATATTTTATAAAATATTTTTTAAATAAGTAGAAAAATCAAGTTTATTAATTGTTGAAAGCAAAAAAGTCATATACACAAATAGCCACAAAATAAGGCAAAAGCAAATGAGAGATGGAAAGCTGAGATTTCTTGGGTGCTGTGTGCCAGGTCCCATGCTGGGCTTTCACATATACGTTCTCATAAAAAAGAAGCACAGAGGTTATATGGAGTTTCCAAAGAAAGAGAAATGACACCTGGTTGGGAGGACAATTTCTTGGAAAGGACTGACTTCTGCCATAAGGTTGGGTAATGCCTTTAAGAAATAATGGGGAAACCAAGCATTGCAGGGAAAGAAAGCAAAACTTTGAAAGAGGGCATCAGAGGGACCCTAAACTTGCCAAAGAAATATTGAGTAGTCCAACCTGGATCCTTGTCTTAACTCTATGACTCCAGAGATAAACCAGTTTTCAAATCTGAGATTTTGTTAAGAGTCCAAATAACCTCTATTAGCCTATGAAATCCCTACGCCTGACTTCCCACATAAGACTCTTGAAAACGCCTGAGCTGTTAATTTATTCATAACTTAACATGACATGAAAAGAATGTTTAAAGCCAGACTTATTTTGCGCCTCCAAATTTCTTCAGCAAATCATATCATCTTGAACATCAGCTTTCTCTACTACCAATGGGAAAGTTCTAGCTTTCCATCTATTTTAAGTGGAAGATGCATCAACTAACTGAAAACAGGGCAAACAAGTCATTTTTACAGCCAAGTGCAATCAGCTAAGTGTGTTTTTTCTGAAATATTACTAATAATGGCTACTATCAAAATGAGTAACATTTCATCCCGGAGGTTCTGGGACCTGGCTCCCAGGGCCACCATCCATTAGCTCCTTGCATCTGGTCAAGAGCCAGCCAGGGTCAAGTTAAACGTGCTAGACCTGTCTCTTTGCATTCTGCCTGTGATTCTCCCTAGCGCAGCAGGATACATACAGGATTCATCCTTGCTCTTCTGGACTTTTGAAAGGTGCTTTAAGCTAAACTTGGCATTCAACTATTCTTTTAGATCAAGTTTCACTGCAAGTTTTAACGTGAACAAATTTTAAAAATTCAAAAACACACAAAACAGCTGCCATCATGTATAAAGATAAGGCTTTAACATATGGGGAAAGAGAAGAGAAAAAGAAAAAAATTTTTCATACTTGGAAATTACAAGGCAAAAATTTCTACTCGCAAATAACAACAGTGTGGGCAAAGTTTTATAGTGCATTTTAAAAATAACCACTCCTAAATAAACCAACATTATTTTATGGCATGCTTATCCAATGCAATATTAAACACAAAATTGTCTTAGTCATCAACCTCAAGCTAAACTTTCTTAAAACTTCCCAAAGCTATTATAATATCAGAGTTGCATCTAAAGGTTTATAATTTCAAGGAAACTTAAAGACAGTTCAAAGATCCTTTAAATGATTGCTGAACTGTATGTTGTTCTAGAACATGAGTTGGTTCATTTCAGAATCAAAACATTCCTTAACTGTGGGTTAATAACATTCCCACCAGCATTCAGATGCCCTAGGTATTAATTAGCCTTGGCTCCTACACACACCAATTGTGCAAAGTTGGGCAGTCAAACATTGTGAGCCTTGAATTTCTCTCCTGATCTGCCTATACAGTAGGTATCTGTAATGGATTTAAAACATAAAAATAAACGGATATGAAGGGCTGGCCAGTTAACTCAGCTGGTTAGAGCACAGTGTTATAACACCAAGGTTAAGGGTTGAGATCCCCATACTAGCCAGCCTCCAAAAAAAAAAAAAAAAAAAAAAAGATGAATATAAAAATACTTATATATGAAAATGTGAAATATGGTAATATAATTTATTATGAAATATTTAAAAGAGCATACATGAGAAAAGCTCCACCATCACTACCCCCAATTTACCAAGCTTACCACTAACCACCACCCCCAGCAGCTGGGGTTAAGCCCCCCGCTGTCTGGGCAGCCAGAGCACCCTGTGCCTGCACCTATCATGCCTCTTGTCACAGTGTGTGTATTACAGATGTCATTCACGGGATGTCCATCCACTCCTCAGGCCCTGCATCACCTGTGCTGGGCACAGAGAGACATTCCTGTGCGTGATGTTGAATGAACACTCCAGGGTGAAAACGCTAACTTTTGACACAAGCAGAAGCAGAATTAACAAAACCCCAGAGTACAACTGGGCAAGTTTCATTCCAAATTTCCTTAGACATGTTCAGAGAAACTAGGGAAATAACTTTCTAGTATCACAAGGCAATTCAAACCCTTTCTGACTACTTGAAAGGGGGAAGGGAAATGTCCCCTGATGATGTAAACTTCAAAAAGTATGGATATCTAGGCTTAACAATCTCATATTTTCAACCAAATAATGTGCAATCAACATTCTCAAGTTAATTTGAACAGCTAGTAAAGCATAATGCTCTGTGCTAGCCAAACAATTGTCCATACCAAATTATTTTACTACAACTCAAGTCAGTTGCTGCTTTGATTAAACTCTTCCCATTGTGTCAATTTTTTTTGGATCCTCTAACATTAGGAAAAATTTAAATCAACCTTAATCCTAAAGGGCCATGAAAATCAATTACATGATTAATGATAAATTAACGATAAATTTAAATAAATAAATAAATAAAATCAACCTTCACTGGATCAAGAAAGAAAGTATGGCCATTTCACTGCTAACTGTATATTTTAGAATAAAGCAAGGTCAGAAGGGTAATCACATTAAGGTGATAATGCCAACCCACAGCTACAATTTATAATAAACAAAATAAAAATCATATGGTGGTCAGATGATCCAAACTGGGGATTCTTCTTTGAGAGGGTTTCAATGGAAATACTAGGTCATATTTTAAGTAAATTAAATTTGATATAAAAACATTTGAGTAATAGGACATTAATTTGTTATACAGCATTTGTGTCCTATCAAATTCAAATATTTCAAGTCTCCATGACACTCTTTACTCTGCTCGGGTTTGATGCAGGGTCATTTAAAAATAGCAGCTGGGGACGCAGCCAGATCTCCCAGGCAGTGCTGCTGTGCTGTGGGGGCGCTTCTAGACAGCAGGGATGGTAGTTTAAAGAGACAGTACATGGAGTAGGGCTCCGGGTGAAGCGCAGGGAGCTGCTGTTCCCTGCAGTGCATCTCCCTGTAAGAGCTGGGAGCGCAGACCATCTCAACTCTTGCCTTATCAATGGTAGGCAATGATCACCATTTTAAACAAAAGGGGGGCTTCACTTTCAGCCAGTAGGGTAGAAGACATCACAAGTCAGAATCTTAGAGGGTCCTAGAGATCATCTCAACAGGGGGTCTCACACTTCAGGGTGTACCACACTGGAGGGCTTGCTGAACAGCAGATCCCACACCCTCTTGCTACTCAAACTGTCCCCTTTTCCCTGTGATATTTCCCCCTTCTGCTGGCTCATATATAACCATGCTTTCATTTCTCCCATTGTTTTAAAAAAAATCCTTTCAAACTCTGGTTTCCCCTCTACCATCACCACACTCTTCTCTTGCCCTATATGCAAAACTCCTCAAAAAATGGTCTACACTTGTTTTCTCTAACTCCTCTGTTTCCGTTCTCTCTTGAATTTCAGTCCAATGCTCATCCTCACCACTTAACTGAAACCACTCATTGCCAGGGTGACAATGACCTCCACATGGCTCAATCCAACCATCAATTTTCAGTCCTCATCTTATTTGTTCAGTCAGCAGCATCTGGCTCAGTTTACCCATCCTTCCTGCCTAAAGCACATTCTTCACTTGGTGTCTAGAGCACCATGTTCTCCTGGTTCTCCTACCACCCTGCTGGCTGTTATGGGTTGAATTATGTCCCCAAAAAAGATATATTGAAGTCCTAACCCCCAGTACCTGAGAATGTAACCTACTTGGAAATATGGTGTTTGCAGATTTAGCCAAGTTAGTGTGATGTGGTTAGAGTGGGCTTTAATCCAATATGACTGGTGTTCTTATGAAAAGGGGGAAATTGAAACACAGATACGCCCTGAGGGAAGATGATGTAAAGACACATGGGGAGAAGATAGCCAAATGACTGGAGACTGGAGAGGGGCATCTACAACCAAGGAATGCCAGCAATTACAAAAAACAACAGAAGCTACAAGAGGTCAGCAGGGATTCTCCCCTAGAGCTTCAGAGAGAGCATGGCCCTGCTGATGCCTTGATTTCAAACTTCTACTCTCCAGAACTGTGAGACAATAAATTTCTGTTGTTTTAAGCCACTTTTGGTATTTTGTTACTGCAGCCCTAGGAAACTAATACACTGCCTAATCCATCTTAGCATCTATGGCTTAGGGCTTGGTCATCGTACCTCTTTACTTTTCTATACATTCCCATACCTTGTTCTCAACCACTCTAAAGACTTAAAATACCAGCTCTATGCTCACGACTCTCGCCCAGACGTCTCCCTCGATCTCCAGACTCATGGTCCCGTGCCTCCCCAGCTCTGTCCCATTTCAGTGAATTACTAGTCACTAACCAATTATTCGGAAAAACCAACCCTCCCAAAAATAAGTAACATTCGACTCCTTTCATTTTCTACATCCCACATCCCCAAGGGAAATCCTTGTGGCTCCATCTCCAAAATATACTCAAAAAATGACCTCTTCCAATCCCTCCCATTGCTACCATCAAGGTGCAAACTCCATCATTTCTCACCTGGATTATCCCAATAAACCCCTGATGGGCCTTCCTGATGCCAGCCTTGCCTCCTACATCCTATTTGCAATGTAGCAACAAATCCATGCATTGCTCCTTTTACTTTTTCCCAATACACCAGCATGCTTCCACCCCCTGCCTTTACACGCGCTCTTCCCAGCCTACACCGCTCTTCCCCCTTCCATCAGGTCTCTACTCAAATATCACCTCATTAGAGATCCCTGCCCATCCTGTATAAACTAGGAACCCTGGCGTTCCCCTATTCTGCCTTATTGTTCCTATAGCATCCATCACCATGTGACATATTAGCCGGTTACCTTTTTTTTTTTTTTTTTTTTGTCTCCCTCCACTAGAACAAGTTCCATAAGATCAGGGAAACTGATGAATACTCAGATCTTAATCTGTGCTTTGCACTTTGAAGGCACTTGATACACATTTTTTGAATGAATGTATAAGTTAACAAACAGGTAGAAATTCCTAAAACAAAGTGAAATTCACTTATATATATAAACAGTATTGCCTCAAGTTCGTTAACTAAATTTCTCCAAAGTTGGGACAAGCACAACTCTGTCTCAGCAGTGCAAACATTATAGGCCTAAAAGAAAATGCAGAGATCCTGGAAAGAATTAAAAAGTGAGGGAAAAAAGCATGTTAATAAGTTCTTCCTTTAAATGGTGTTTTTCCCCTACAGATGGCTGAGTCCTCCTCAGCCTCCCAGGGTTGGAGAAGGATGGAGCCATCTAAATAATGTGACTCTTCGGCACGGGTTTCTCCCCTGCAGTGGTTGTGCTGGGGTCAGGTCTGTACTTACAGCTGCAACACTGCTCTAGAGACAGTAATCGGTTCACTGTTGCACTTTACGTTAACATAAGCTATAGATGTAACATAAAGCCACATGATTCACATGTCTGCTTCTGAGGGATGAAATGATTATTCAGAAATTTCTTTTCCTACTGCCCAACATGCAAAATGCAAGCCCAACAAAAAGAGCGAAAATGTAAGACGAATATCTAAGCAGTCATTTGGAGATTTTAGTAGTGTTCTCCATGTACACAGCAGCTGCACAGTTTGTGAAGTTGCATTTTATCAGACTGACTTCTATGTCATGTGCCAACTTTTTCCCTTTAGGATTTCAGCAGGTGCAATGTGACAAATCAATACAGATACATTCTTAGCCACTGAGGTAAGAAAACTCTTATCGCAACTTGTCAGGGTGAGACATAGCAGAGGTTGGCGGGGAGAGGAAAGAAGGAAAAGGTACTGAGAGATGAGGTTTTAAAAGGAATCTGTTACTTGTGGCCTAAGAGTGCTGTTAGAAACTGTGTTCCTTCTGTTTCCTTATCTGAAGGATTTAGGGTGGGGTCAACCCTCTAAGTTCCCCACCAATCTACTACCACAACAACACAACAGCATTAGGTCTCTGGAAGGTAACAGTGCTGTGACATCAACTTTAAAAAATGTTTTAAGCACTTGAGTCTAGAGAAGAGTGTACCCCCATAAAGGGAACAGAGAAGGAAAAGCGTGGCCAGACTGTGTGCAACAAGATGAATCTAGAACAGTGATCTTGCTGCAAAGGAGACCTGGAGGTGGAAGTTGAATATGTAAAAGAAAAAGCAATAGAAATAAAGGTTGCAAAAGGGGCCATGGGTACATGAGGGCCAGGGGACGCCTGTGACATTACTGAGTAGGCTCTATTGCACCAGGGACTGAAAAAGGACACCGCAAAACCTCTGGCATTTAACAAGACTCTCAGGCTCACACACACAGTTCTCCCCTTCCCTTTCAGCCTGACTTCTGACCTCCTCAGATGCCCACGTGCTCACCTGTCACATTCATGGCAGTGCTCAAGATCGTTCCCCACCTGCCACCGAGGAGACAGGCTACATCTTCTGTCCTGTATACTACCTAATGCTCTCAATTCTCAATTAACCTTAAATCATTAATAACCATTAGATATCAAACATGTTAGACTAACATTAGAATAATACAGTTAATCATATTTAATACGTAAGAATAATGAGTAACACAGACCGGAAATGCCTCTTTAATGAAACCCATGGAAACGACTGAGATCATCCAAGTTTTCTATTCAAACCCGGCACATCAGTGTTGGTTATATTTTCCTTCTGATTCTCACTGCAGAACAGAAATGCTTTTGATCATCTCTGGAGGCCACCAGAGGTGGGCAAGGGGGAGGGGTGGGCAGGGTTAGGGAGAAATTGGTGAAGGGCCACAAAAAATGTTTACATTGTGTAATGATAAAATTTTTTTAAAAAAAACCTCGAGTTAAAGCTGTTTTTCACTTGGGGTTTTGTTTCATTTTGTTTTGCTGCATTTGTTGTTCAAAAATCACAGCAATGACAGAAGCTTAAAAATAAAAAAACTAGCCCATATTTAAATATAGAGTGGATGTCAAAAACAATTTGAATTCAAATGAATTTTCTAAAAATACACATATATTTCCTTTTTCATTTCTACAGATTTGTTCACTCCTTTAAAACTTTCAAACTATTTTAGGATTTTACTGCAAAGCCAAGATAAGCACTGATTTTTATCTGGCGAGGGCGTTTCCTTCTCAGAAGAACAATCCAGGTCTACCAGGACAATAACAGTAACACAATGGCCAAGGATGTAGGAAAAAAAAAAAAAATCATGATTTTACATTCAGTAGGTAGGGCTTTAATTAATCCTTAAGAAAAAATTAACAATACACACAATTCCCTTTAGATGTCTTTAACTATTTAAAGGCAACTGAAAGTTTCTATTAATTTTCCTAACTAAATGTATTATGCTTTTTTTTTTTTTGTCTTTTTCGTGACCGGCACTCAGCCAGTGAGTGCACCGGCCATTCCTATATAGGATCCGAACCCGCGGCGGGAGCGTCGCTGCGCTAGCAGCGCCGCACTCTCCCGGGTGCGCCACGGGCTCGGCCCGTATTATGCTTCTTTAGTAAGTATTGTTGGTGTTTTAAAAGTAATAATTTTAGAAGATTCATTTCTAATTACTATTTTGAAAAATATTGCAAGCCATGTTTTTAACATATCAAAATTAAGCGATTCCCTATAGATGCCCATTATTGGAAATGCAATGTAAATTCTTTTCTGACAAACCAACCCATTTTGTTTTAGAGATAGGATATTAGCCCAGATACTATTAAACAGGGTGCTTTGGTGACAGGCACCACAGAGATGTACAGACAATAAAAAGCAGTCTGAAAAAGGAAATTAACCGGTCTGTGCAAGCAGAAAGAGTAATAATTTTGAGAATGAAACAGGCAAAAGGAGGGAAGAAACAAGGAAGAAGAGGGGTTTTGTAACTCTAGTAGTAGAGTGTGTGTTGGAGTAAATATTTACTATAGATAGTTCTCCATGTATATCTGAGTCTGCCCAATAATGAGCCATCATGACTTTTTACTGAATTGAATGGTTTTCTTCTTGATGGCAGTAGGAAAAAAAATCCTTCATGGAAGTGGGTGTAAGGAACAAGAAAAAAATCCCACTTGCGTGAAGAGAAAAATCTGACCCACAACACATCCTTTAGTTAAGAGGAATACAGAACTCATCCAAGTTGGTTTTGTATTGAAATCGTGAGCCTCGATCACAATTTTCTGTTTAACACAGAGATAAATAAAAGTGTTGTTTTATTTTCTTCAAGCTTTGCAATACTTCAGGAGGATTTGAGATGATAAAAAAGAAAGTGTGAGGAATCAAAAAATTACCTGATTTTTTGTACACAGCCTTGACCATGAAAAACAGGGAAGGTAGGCTTGGTTTTCCACCCACGGTGTCTAAAAGGAATTAAGCACCTAGCAGTTGCTCAGAAAGTATTTGTTTCAGAAGAGAGGTGGGAGAGAAGAAAGTTGTTTACTTCTAAAACATAGGTAGAAATGTTGTAAAACACATCAATGTCCCAACTCATGGTTCTTAATGCAAAACCTGTACCGTCCACCACGAGTGTCTTCACACAAATCCACTGGCATTTATTGAGCACCTACTATCTGCCAGGATTGCCACTTTTTCATCTGTCGCTCTGCATTAGTCTTTAATCCTGCAACTGAAAACCCCCAGGGACTGTGAGCAGAGGGGACTAGTAATAACGTACCACCCCACCCAGCAACACATTCAGTCATTGGGCACATTATTTCTGGAGCAGTCACTAGCGAAGAAATTGCACTAGGTGAGAACATCACCAAAGGCAGGGTGATGGGTTTCAGTAGCAATTGCATCTGACAAGCCGCCCTTCCAGTCTCACCGTCAGCGGCTACACACCTCTATCCACCTGGTTCAATTCCCCCTCCTCTTAGACTAATAGTTCTGCCAACCCAGGATCCATCCATCTTTCCACATCAGCATTAAGCTGTATAGCAAATGGAAGGGACAGTGAAGCACAGTCCTCCTGTGACTTGGGTCACCTCCCTCCAGTCTCACAGGCTTAGAAAAATCATTTAAAGTCCCCTCCTTCAGGGAGCAATAATCAGCCACAATGTATATCGACAAAATAAAATTTAAAAAAAAAATAAATAAATAAAAATAAAAATAAATTTAAAAAATTTAAAAAAATAAAGTCCCCTCCTTCTCTCTCTCCTAACTTGTAAGATGTAGACACTGCTTAACGATGCCAAACTTCCTTTTGCACATACTTTTAGACACAGAGTATGAAAGTTGAAGTTGTTGAAAAAATACTAATGATTGGTGAACTTTTCAGGAACACAGTAAGCACCCCCTAAAATAAGTGAATAAATTTGCTATTTCTTATCAAGATGATAGCAATTCATGGTTGATAACATTTTATTCATGCTAATGATTATAAACTAAAATAAAAGTTAAGAGGTACAACAAAATTTGGTGAGAAAACAAGAGCTGATTTAAAATGAAAAACCAGGAAAGGGAATGATGCATCCCTTCTCTAAGACACACGTGCCTATGATATTTAACAAAGGAAAATAAGATTGATCCAAAAATGTAAATAGCCAAAGCAAACAGAGAATCATTAATAAAAGAGTTTTGTTTTAAGCCTCTGATTTGCCTTTAAAAAGCCAAGATTTTAATATTTTTTGCTCGGACTTAACTTTGCTAAAAACACAGCAACACAAGCGAGAACAATGCAGAGCCCTCCTTAAGAGTTCATTTACTAGGTCAAGTGCGTATTTGAATCTTAATTCTCATCTACAAAACCATTGTCCTCTGACACTGATTTTCTTATATTGTTCTCTTAATAGCTTTTCTATGCAACTGAATATTTATATTCATGGACTATTTAAGGACTCTTAGAACTGTTATGATCATACCCCACTTGCTCCATCTTTTAGAACACTTGGAACACACAAAAACATGTTTAAAGGCCTATGTTTCCTGAAATAACTTGACTATACTTTTAAAACAGAATACATAAATGTTTGACAGTACTATTTTTAAAATCCAGTTTTGCGATAAACTCTTTATATTGAGCTATAAACTGGAACTCATGAAGAAACATGAGAAACCTTTAGAAATGAATTATATATCCAAAATTGTCATGAAATTGGAGAGACAGCATTCTCTCTGATAATGAGCACCTACAAGTTTTCTTTATAACACAAAAAGAAGGAGCAGGATGGAGGGGGCTGAGAAAAGAACAACTAAGAGAAATTGGTGTGTATGATAACACCAGGGTCCAGGGTTGATCCCCGTACTGGCCAGCTGCCAAAAAACAAAAAGAAAGAAAGAAATAGGCGCATGTAACCAAAAGACAAATGGGACTTTGAAAGAGCTGACAGACTGTGGCTTAGAAATATTAAATTTATTCCATATAACTCCAAAGAGCAGAAAAGGGACCATTAGAAAGTCAAGGCAGGAGAGGGGAAACTTTCAACTTCATATCAGAAAGAACTTCCTACAAAAATAAAATACACAGCCTGATAAAATAATAAATACAATATCCCTAGAGACATTCAACTAGAAGCTGAAATACTACTTAGCAGGAACACTGAAACTGAATTTCTCCATTAGGCAGGAAATGGGACTAGGAGACCAACTCTGTGATTCTACATTTTACACAGTTGTAGTCATAAAAAGTGTAGGTCAGTACTTTTAAATAAATATGTTATATTTCATATGTCAGTGAGTGACATCTGTATTTGGGGGCCCCGCATCCATATTCCTCCTCATGGTAGCATCAACTTGACTTTGCCTTTGAAATGCACCCAGTCCCTTTGGTTTGAATGTGGTTGACCCAACCCTTGCCCCTCCAGTTTGCAACCTCCTGGCCACAAACAGCATGTGACTAAAATCAGGACAAGCGAAATAATCGTGGAGCTTTCATTCAAACTATTGGAGAAGGCAAGTTCTTCCTGCTGAGATGGCTCAGATGGAAACCTGGAGCTGCTGATTGCCATCCACCATCTTGAAAGAGGATACCCAAAAAAGAGTCAGGAGAGAGAAAGGAGCTGAAACCCATGACAGTCCCTGGACCTATCAACACCCAGACTTTTCAGCTGTCAGCTGTGCAAGCAGGTAAATCCTCTTTTCCACTTTAGCTAGTTTGTGTTGAGTTTCTGTCACTTGCCACCAAAAAGTCCTGACTAATGTCAAAGGAGGACATAATGAGTAGGGAAGCATGTATCTAAATAAGCTAATCATCCAGGTCATTGTAAGTTTTGATCTTTAAAACTTGAAACAGAGTATCCTTCCCATCCCGCACCCTGCTCCTGATACATTTTAGGTTTTTCACCAAGTTGAATCTACACCTCCCGGGTCTCCCCTGAGCCAGAGAATGGCTGTGCTTAATCAGAAGTCTGTCTTGGATAGGATTAAAGAATTTAGAAGGAATTCGCTTGCTCGTTGTAACTCAACTACCCTGTGTGGTGCAGACTCCATGCTCTTGGCTTTGCAGATTTCCATGGCAGAGAACAACTAACAAACATCACAGTGGAGAATTTACGGTCTCTCTCAGTGATGTCTTATTGATCTGGAAATTCTTACTAAATGAGAAATTGAACTTACCAGTTGAAAATATGGAAGGGATTGACCATTATGGGGACATCAGGAAGACTTATGATGATTTCTTGAAGAACAGTAACATGGTAGATCTGATTGATGTTTATAAAAAATGTAGGGTTTTAGCTTCTAATTGTGAAAACAATGACATGATACCCCTGTCAGTATTTTTTTAAACAATTTTACCTTAATCAATTTAAAATTCGGCTAGATTTATTTTGATTTTAAACTACAGAATCACGAGTTATAGTTACTTGGTAATGTTCTTGCTTTGGGGATCATGTTTAAGAATGGAAAATTTAGTACCTAAAAGCTAGTTCATACTTGAAAGAAATATTTTGGTGGTACATTTTGTTAGACTTGTATTATTGTTATTTCGTTGATATATCAAGAACAGCTTCTTCTTAGAAAAAAATCTGTATCAAAGGAATTAGTCCCAAATGCCTTATTTTTTTCTGAATTACCTCAGGGATTGCTTTTCTATTTTACTTTCTTGGTTTAAATGTGCATATGTTGTATAAATGGTTGATATGACTTTTTTCTATGGATTAATATTATTTTACTAGATGGGGTTATCATTTATTTTATGAGAATAGGATGAGATAATATACATGAGACAATAGACTATTATTCCTTTTTTGCACAAATATTATTTCTTTACTTTTAATGGGGCATAAATTTAAAAGTTAAATGGAATTTCATCTCTTGCAGTTTGATTTTTCTATATTAGAATTTATAAACTGATTTAGAATGTATTTGGATATATCTAGGTTTTTTTAATGTAGAAAATGTTTATCTTAACATTTACTCAGTATCAATAAAGAAATAGTTAAATAGTGGTAATAACCAAATAATTGTAGTTGAAATTAGAAGAAAGTGTTTACTATATTTTGTAAGATATTCAAATATTTTATAAATATTTCCAGATGATGGTTGTTTTAGCTCATTATAATGGAAACCTCCACTATAAACGTGGTTTATAGAAAACAAAATTTTATTTCACTCTTTAAGAAAAAAAAATTTCTAATCGTCTTCCTCATGACTATTTTCCAGTTTGTACTGAAGCCACTTTGCTCCCAGTCTCTGCCTCAGTTTCCCTTAAGCCCTCAAGAAGTTCTTCCTGGTTTCTCTTAGTCGCCCAAGAAAGAAATGAAATGGGACACTTCCCAGAGCCATCAGCAGCCCAGGTCATGAAAAGCAGACAGTTCTTCCTTCTAGCACTGTCTTCACATGCACCATGTCACAAAAGCCACAGACAGCAGATCAATGGAAAATTCCCCTCTTTCCAAGTGAGCGACTGTCTCAAAACACAGATTCCAGAAATCATTTGTCAAGCTGTCCAGGTTGTCTATTATGAAACCACCACCCAGGCCAAGAGAATAATTCTCTTGCTCCCTGGATCACAGTTGTCTCGGTGAGCCTGAGACCTATTAATCCTGTGTCCTGAATCTCCTCCTCATCTCACATTTAAGTGCTCTGCATTTTTGAGCATTTTTAAATCCTTATTTAGATTTTCCTAGCAAACTAAGAAATGATTCATCTTACAATTTTTTTTTTTTTTTGACAGCTGGCCAGTTCCAGGATCCGAACCCTTGACCTCGGTGTTATAACACCATGCTCTAACCAACTGAGCTAACCAGCCAGCCCTCACTTTACAAATTTTCATACAATCTGGCATGGACTATGGTGAGGACAGAAATCTCATTAGTAATAATTGTTTCTAACCTTCTATAGAACAAAGTAAGGCACACAAAGAGATAAACATGCACATTATTATATTCATATCTGATTATTATCTCATTTTATGTAATTATATTAATCACAACATAATCTGTTATAAAAGATTAAACAAGTTTTCCAAAAGAATAAATCTGCCGCAATTTTCCCCTGATGGTGAGAGTCATGTAAATATCCCCCACCACGTACTTATGGCGGCTTAGGGACAGCGCCACTGGAGCCAAAATGCAGCCACTCGTCACAGAAGTGAAGCATCTGATCTCCTGCACCCAGGGCCACCTCCACACAAAGCCACACGCTTTGGGACAGGAAGGGAAGAATAATACTGTATCCACTGGTAGCTGCAGGGGGACTTTTCGGGAGGCAAAATGGCATTACTTGAGTTGGAATTTGGCCAGGACACTGGGGCTAAATACCCAGACTCTTATGGAAAGTGCCCTGGGATTGTTAATGCCCTCGAGTCGTCAGGACCTCAGTTTTGTGTCTTCTATGAAAAGCAAAGCTGATTAGATCATTTAAGTAAATCTCTCAGTGGGCTTCTTTAGCTTCTGATTATCTAGATATGCTTTAATCACTGTCAGATTGCCCTGGTTAAAATTAATGACAGATTAATGTAAGACTCTCCAAGATATCAAAGCACCAAAATATATACCTCAATAATATATCACATATATTTTTTTTCATTTGTTCCCCGGGGGATTAATTTAGAGCCCCAGCAATTCCTACTTGGACTAAATCATGCTGTTTTAAAGAGTACATAATATCCCAATTATCCTGTTGCCCTTATCTTTATGAGTCTCCAAAGGACAGATAACCTAAGTGGGCGATTAGATTTCATACAATATCCCTGAAACCAAGGTCTGGTTTCAACAGATACATTAAAAAAAAAAAAAAAAATTAAGAATACAAAGAAACAATTACTCTCTGAACATTAAATCTTCTATGTTATTTACTAAAATGCTTACCCATAACATGACTTCAAACCCAATTATTCATCCCCTTTGCCATACAGAAATCTAGATTCTATTCAAAATTCTTAAGGGAATAAGGAAACTAAGAATCTTCATTTAGATGGTATTAAAAATCATAAATATTTTAAACTAGTATACATGTCTCAGAAGGAACACATTTCTCATATTGTAGACAGGAACAAATACTCTTTAAAAAATGGGTTTGGCAGAAGGTTCCTGAAAAATATTAGCAGATAAGTTCTTCCTCTGACTCTTAATCACTAACATCTACAAAACCCAAAAATGAAATGAATAAATGAAGCTCTCCTCCTTTTTTCCTAAAATTTTAATTTATAAACATACTCCTTTGTCCTCCTTTAGTGAGCTGTCTTTCCCTTTCCCATGCCTCACAAAAGGGCCTTTAGAAATGCTCCTGGGATCACAAGACCATTTTGCTGAATCCTGGTTTCTTCATCTGTAACATGGGCCAGCAGGAACAGATATGTGTTTCTGAACCCAGGCTGCACATTAAAATCACCTAGGACACTTTTAAAAATATTAACCCCTTGACCCAGCTCCCACAGATTCTGATTCAATTGCTAGTCTTTTCTGAAGTTCTCCTGGTGATTTGAATGACCAAAAATGACTAAACTAGGCACCGCCAGGATTCTTCCAGTATTGGTTTGCTGTGGCTGCCATAACAAAGTACCACAAACTGGGTGACTTAAAACAACAGAAATTTATTCTCTTGCAGTTCTGGAGGTCAGAGGTCCAAAATGAAGACTTCATAGGGCTGGTTTTTTCAGGAGGTTCTGAGGGAGAATCACTTCCATGCCTATCTCCCAGCTCCTGCGATCCTTAGTGTTCCTTGGCTTATAGATGTATCGCTCTGATCTCTGCCTCTGTCTTCACATGGCCTTTCCCTCTGTGTCTCTGTGTATCTTTTCCTGTCCTGTCTCTTATGAGACAGAACTTGTCAAAGGATTCAGGGCCCACCCTAATCAGGGATGTGTTCAACGCGAGATCCTTATCCTGTATACCTCTGCAAAGACCCTTATTCCAAAAGGGTCACCTTCTGAGGCTGTGGGTGGATATAGCTTTTGGGGGCCACTATTCAACCCACTACATGGAGGTGCTTTTATCAGAAGCCACTAGCAAAATCCTCTGGAATTAGTGCTGGGACAACTAAAAGGCAAAGTGCACCAAGCCAACGTCAGCTGCTACACAAGGAAGACAAGGGACGGAAGGGGAGAGAGAGCACAGGAAGGGTGTGCCAAGGTGGCTCCAGGCCAACTCGCACAGGCAGCTCAGGACTGAGCTGTCGGGCTCTCTCCACTCTAGTTATGGACTCAAGAGTCCAGAGAGAAGCAGCCACTGCAATGCGTGCTCTACCTGTGCCTGCTCTGGGCTAGGACAAGGGCTGGGACATGTTGTGTGGCTTCCATACAACAGCCCACAGAGTTTGAAAAGGCCTGTCATGACCTCTCAGAAAGTCATGCATTCCCTGACCCTGGAAAGGGGTCTTCACTCATTATGTACAGTAATCTTCCTGCTTTCTTTCCCCTACCATGCCCTACCCCAAAGAAAAACAAATCATCACACCTAATGGATTTCTAGGCACCCTGTTAAACACACATAGCAAAAAGGAGAAGAAATGATATTGCTATAAAATACCTACTATAGTTATAACTTTGATTTTATGCTAATCCACGTTACCCTCTTCTTTCAAAATTCTGTTCAAAATCCTCAGCCTTTTCGGATTCCTCTCAACTCCTAGGCCTAAGGACCATCCCAGGCCACATCCTTCAGCATATGCTTGTGCTTGTCAGTATGTTTACCCCACACATTCCTAGGTCTTTTTAGATTTAGGCCCAGTGTAGCTGGAAGCTCATCATAGGCAGAAATCCTGCCATTGGCTTTGATGGAATTCCCAGAGGGTAATACTGTCCTCTGCACGAATGTTATTAACTGAGACAGTTTATGTGTGTGTGTGTGTGTGTGTGTGTGTGTGTGTGGTGTGTGTGTGTGTGTAGTACATATATATCATATATATTTTGCATACAAGTATGTATATATGTATATACATGAGTACAATACACAAGTACACTACATCTCTAGCAAAATGCTGCTTCTCATCAACTCATTTAACTACAGGATTATTAAAAAAAGAAAAGAAAAGAAAAGCAAGAACAAGAAAGAAGTAAATAGGATGGAAATAAATGTTCCTCTATCTGAAAAAAGACTGGCATGCCTACTGCAAATAAAACAATAAATAACAGTTTGTACTACAAATCTATTCAGGGGCCTAACAACAAATATGTATAAATGGTAAGGGCAAAAGACCTCTCAAACACCCACCAGCTTCTCATTTCTTTAAAATGGTTGCAGACTGGTTGGGATGTGTCACTTGCTGTTAACAGGAGAAGTTGTAAATGGGGAGAAGTAGAAACAGGCTTCTGTTTTGCTTCTGCAGCACCATAAGTAACAAGACCTAGGGACAGTTCGGCCATTGCTTGACTACATATGTGGTCTGGGAAGTTAGACCTAATGACAATGACTTCACATAACCCGCCTGTCCCAGTCAGGGAAAAGGTGTCAGGGCTTTTCTTACTCTTGCTGACCCAGTCCTTCTGGGAGCATGAAGTAGTTGCCCCAAGTGAAAGGTTCTCTCCCTGATCTGCAGTATGGGTGGTCTGTGCAGGGTCACCCCTCAAATTCTCCTCAAAGCCTCAGTCACGTCACAGGCTGGTAGATCTTCTCAGCCTAGAGCATCATCCAAGTTCATGATCAATCCCCTTAAATTTAGCTACCCTAAGAAAATATCCACAAATCATATATCTGATATGGGATTGATATCCAGAATATAAAGAATTCCTACAACTCAACAACAAAATATCAAACGACCCAATTTTAAAATGGGCAAAGGACTTGAATAGACATTTCTTCAAAGAAGATATACAAATGGCCAACAAGCTCCTGACAAGATGCTCAACACACCAATAATCATTAGAGAAATGCAAATCAAAACCACAATGAGATACCACTTCACACCCATTAGGATGGCTATTATTTAAATAAATAAATAAATAAATAAATAACAAAATAACAAATGCTGGTGAGGATGTGGAGAAATGGGAACTTGCGGGCATTACCCATGGGAATGTAAAATAGCACAGCTGCTGTGGAAAACGGTATGTCAATTCCTCAGAAAATTAAGCACTGCATCACCATATAACCCAGCAATTCCACTTCTTGATACATACTAAAAAAAAAAAAAAAAGACTGTAAGTGGAAATTTGAGCAAATATCTGTACACTCACTTTTACAGCATGATTTGCAATAGCCAAAAGGTGGAAGCAACCCAAGTGCCCACCAACAGATAAACAGAAAAAATATGTGTTGTATACATGCAATGTAATATTATTCAGCCTTAAAAAGGAAAAAATTCTGACACATGCTACAACACAGATGAACCTTGAGGACATTGTAAGTGAAATAAGCCGGTCACAAAAGGACAAATACGGTGTGGATCCACTTACATGAGGTCCCTAGAGTAGTCAAACTCATAGAGACAGAAAGTTAAATGGTGATTGTCAGGGGCTGAAGGCTTGGGAAATGCGGAGTTAGTGTTTAATGGATACAGAGTTTCAGGTGGGGAAGATGAAGTTTTAGAGGTGGATGTGGTGATGGTTACACAACAATGTGAATGTACTTAATGCCACAGAACTGAATGTTCAAAAATGGTTAAAACGGTCACTCTTATGTATATTTTAACACAATAAAAAAATGATAAAAAAATAGCCACCCAACTCCAAAAATGATCTACATTATAATATGAAATTAAAAATTAAGGCAAGTTGTTGAGGTCTATCTTGTATTTTGCTCTGAACAAGGCTAAAAAAAATTACACTTAATCCACCTTTCTTTAACAAAATAAAAGGGGCGGGTAGTAAAAGCTTTTTCCCTCGCTTAAACCCTCATATTTGCTGCACAGTAAGGCAAGTTTTAAATTGCTTTCGATATTGAAAAATGAAACCACTGTCATTGTTATAGTTAGAATTCAGCTGTTGGTTCTCACTCATCTTTTAACCCTCTTGGTTTTCTGTGCCTTGCTTCATAAATCCCCTAGCACTGGTCCCTCCCACCCACACACCTAGGAAATGGGAGGAAATCTCTCTCCTCAGGTTGAAATTGTTAGGCACAACAATTGTTAAGCACAAGAGAATTGATAGACCTTTCAACAGCCCAAGCTATGGGCTCCCGACACCATCCATGACCACAAGAAAGTGCTTTAGCTCTTAGAAAAGCAATGCTACAAACAGCCAAAATATCAAGTCAAATGGATACTGCAGAGTCAGAGCTGTAACACGGGCACTGAGACACAAACTCTGTAAACTGGCTCTCCACCTCAGTACTATTCGGAAAACCAGGTTTTGTGGAGAGTTGGGGGTGGGGTTGATAACAGGAAAAAAAGATTGCATTCTACAGGAGAGAGAAAAGGAAAGGGAAACAACAATCAAAACTGTAAATTTATCTCACACTTGGCACCTAAAATTGGACTTATAAATGAACACTGCAGCATAAGAACAAAATATAGCCTTTTCCTAATCATAGAAAAATACATAAAAGAAGGAGGAAGTAGGCTTCTGTGTATCCCAAATCTTAACATTTTGTGTTATTTACAAAGTGCTTAATAGCAAGTAGAATGTATTGGTTTTAAAGTAATAAATCTTCCAAATTCTTGCAATGAACACTTCTACAGTCAGAAAAACAAATACTCTAAGTAAAAAATGAAAAGATCACAGACTGTAATAATATAAATAGTTTCCTTCCATTAATAAGAGTCCTTTGTATTGTCTATTCCATTTGCCATTGTCTACAGTATTTATCATCCTGGACCTTCACCCCTGGTTAATACACCTTCAGAAACTTCTCAACTCCAACACACGCAGACCCCATCCTCCTGTTTTTATGAACGACCTGTATACACATATGCAGAGACACATATACTCCTATGACATGCTCAGTTGGGCAGGCTTTCAAAAGTTTTGATTGCTTAATAAAGAAAAACCATCTATCCGAACTCTGCAGCATGCCAGAAGAAGTTTCATTTTCCAAGCCATTCTCTCTATATCCATCCAAGGAAAATATACTTGATGTTATTTTTCAAAAGAGAAAGAGACAGACTCTTGGGTAAAGCACCAGAAGAAGTTTCAGCATTCGTGTTTCAAATTGCTGATTAGCTTGGTGCCACTTGGTGGCACTGTTGATTCCAGTTTGGTCACTGATCTAGGCGATGGGTGTATCAACTGATCCAACCTTAATAAGCGTGTGTGGCTCTTGCCCCATGAGGAACGTCATTAAGGCCTGACAGCCTGTATAGAAACATCAGGACGTCTATGTACCTATCACCTCCAGATCTAAAAGGTAAATTGTATAGTAAGTGTCCTCTTGTTAGCAATTACCCTTGCTTTTTCTCCAAAAAGATATTCAACTTTACCTTCATGGTGTCTGTCTCAGCCTACCTCTGAGAAACTTTCCCTGTTAACTCTAGCCAGAGCTTCCCATGTGGCATGGCAATCTGGGAAAGTATCTTGGGTGCCATCCTGGTAGAAGGAACAGAGTCAGAGACTGAGAAAGAAAAGGAGGTGAGAAGAAAGTAGTACCACCATCTGGAGATTTTTTAAATGCAATCTAAAACACAGGGAAAACTGCTTTCATAGGCTTTCGCATTTGTGATTTATTTGGCAGGTGCTTTCATTTAAACCTCCCAACACACCTGTGTGAGTATCCTATTTTGGAGATGAGGAAATTAAGGCTCACAAGGATTAAGTCACTTGCTCTAGGGCAGCACACAGTTAAAAATTCTGGGGCCAGGACTACAGCCTCATTCTCGTCTCCAAGTCCCCAACACCACAGGGCCTTGCCGTAACAGAGGACTTTATTTAAAAAAAAAAAAAAAAAAGGCTCCCAATCAGATGGACGCCCAGCAATCTGCACCCCAAATATAGGGACTGAAGAGGGGCAGCCAGCTCTCAATACAGTCTACGGCTCTTATCTTTACCTACCTGTTCCCTGTCCACCCCATAAATACATAAACATGCACACTGAGCTGCATATTCATTTGTTTAATTTTTTTTCCTCCTTCAAGATGACCAAAACTGTTAATTTTTAGATTTCAGTCATATAAACATTTGGAGGAAGGTACATACACTGACACATATAATTATCATCCTGTTCTTTGCACCCACCAGGGTAGCTCCTTGTCCTATGTTGATCTCTCCATTTCTGTATAATAAGGAGATATTACAGAAGCCTTAGAGCAATGACCAATATAGAATCCTTAGAGGGGAGCAGAATATGGATATTGTTTATCAAGAATTATAACATTATTGCTTCAAACAACATGTCTGGTGATTCCTTAATAGTGAGAACAGCATTATATGATGTCTTGGTTAACTGAGAACACAAATCATCAGTGGAGTATAAAACATAGGGAAATATTTCGAGTGGCTATGATCTTATTATAAGCATTTAGTTTATGATGCATATAAAATATGGCTGACTGTAAAGAAATGAAACTGATCTTTTAACAAACACTGCAAAGCATATACACGATAAAGAATGTTATCCCTTCTAAGTAGACACTTTGGGATATTATATACATATTCTGTTATCTTGAGACTGCTCAAAACTCTTGTGAAAATTCCTCTTCTGATATTGCATTCAATGCCTGAGGCCTATATTTTTGACTCTTCTCAACTGTGGTAAATATTCATACTTTGAGGGTGGATTTCATTTTTGGAAACCGCAGAGTCACTCGGAACTAAACCTGGCATACAAGCTGGAAGAAACTGTTTGAATTAGACAAGATTCATTCATTGAGTGATTCAACAACTATTGTGTTGGATGCTATACAATATGAAGTTAGCCTCTGCTCTTAAGAGTCTCACAGTCTAGAGGGAAAGATGTGCATGTAATAAATAATTGTAATAAAAGTGATACAATGTTCCCAGGGAGATTTAAGCGGCTCTGGTTGCTTTTAACAGGGACTACAACTGGAGAGTAACAAGGCTGTGTTTCTGGATTGGCTTGGGAAGTTCCAGAAGGAGGCGGTGCCAAATCTGTCTGCACAGCAGCAACTTCAATGGAATGAGTCTGCAACCTCCCAACAGGGCTACTCTAACAAAGGGTGCTCATTCAGATATATATATTATGGCATGTGGTACTTCTAAAATTTGATATTATTACTTTATAGTCACATTACAACCCCAACAAAACTGTAGCCATAGGTTGAGAGCCAATGATCTGAAGTCTTTCCCCAGTGATAAATCAATATTTGTTTCCTGAATTTGATGGTTGTGTTCTGGTTGTGTAGGAGAAAGCCTTGTTTGTAAGAAATACTAAAATATTTGGTGGTGATGAGGCATCATTCTGGCAACTTATTCTCAAATGGTTCCGGGGTGGAGGGATGTTCCTCGTAGTATACTTAAAATTTTTCATAAGTTTGAAATTTTTTCCTAAAAAATGTTTTTCAAAAAGGCAGTGTAGAAAGGGTAGAATAAATCATTTGCCTCAGCAATAGTGGGGCTATTTCCTTACCCCTCTCCACTGCCTAGTTTGGCCCTGTACCAGTGAACTATGACAAGGAGGGGAAAATACTGTCCCTATCACAAAAGACTTGAAGATACATTCATTGACAAAGGGAACATTATGAGATGTTCAGGAAGGATTTGCCTTTTTCTTGTGCATGTTTCATGGACTAAGGACCACAGTGCTGAAAAGAAACATTACCAGAGACCATTAGATCCCTTCTGGGTATAAAAGCTTCGAATTAGTAAAGGGCCACAAAAGTTGATTACATTGTATAGTGTTGAATATACTAATTACCCTGATTTGAACATCACATACTGCACACAGATATTGATATTCAATGCTGTACCTCACAGATATGTACAATCAACTATGTTCCAATTAAAAATTAATTTTCTGAAAAAAGATTCTTTAGGACATAAAAATACAATGTAAGTTAGGAAGGCCTATCAGGGCAGATTCTGGGCAGCACAGCTCAACCCCAGAGCTAGCAAGAGTTGATTTAGACTGATTTCACAAATGAGCCACCCAAAGGAACGGTGTAGCTGTTGTGTTCGAAGTTTCTGTGAAGTTTCCCGGCCCTTCTTCCAGTCAAAGATCCTGCCCCTCCTCCTCGCAGTAGTGATCCTTGTTTAAGGGGTGCACTGTGATCCAGAGGAACCCATCTGAGCTCTTCCTGAAGTAATTAAACACTGCTAGAAGAAAGCAGCTTTCTCTTTGCACTGCAGTCACCAGCCAAGGTTACCAGCAGCCACATTCCAGGAATCAGAGACAAGCAGGAAGAAAGAAGTCAAATTCCCACAGCTCTGCCTCTCACTCCAACAGACAGTGTGGTATCCAGAGCCAGTGTGCCCTTTCTAAGTGAAAAGCCTACGGACTGGGTTTCTCTTCCCAAAGAGTCATGATTAATACAGGTGCCATCTTGGGAAAAGCCCCTGGTGTAAATTAATAACCTGAACTTCCTGCACCAGTTGCCAAGTGTTTGGGTAGCAGAAGCTGGTTTTCCAGGCCCTAACCACCTGCTGGAATAAACCAGCCACAAATTGGTAGAGCTTGGACATTGAATCCCAGAGTCCAGAAAGATGGGAGAGGCCTTAAGACTTCCTCAAATTTCTCTTCTCCCTTAATTTAACCACCAATGGCCACTTTTGCACAGTGTATGGGTTTATGGTTTGGGTGTTGAATGCAGCTATATCCATTGTTGCCATGTTCACAAATGGCTTTATGTTTGTAAGGTCTGTCTCCTCAGTTATGCTGTAATAGCTTTATAAGCAAGAATCTATACTTTGTTTCTCTCTCACTGCAAATAGCTGAGTAGACACTCAATAAACAAGATTGAATGGTTATAGCAAGCATAAAAAGAGGATGTTAAAGCTAAGGCTCTGAGTGAAAAATAAAACTAAAGACAGCTGAAGAGTTTCTCTAGAAATTCATGGAATTCAGGGTAGACTTCCAGGAAATACTGAATGAATGAAACAACCTTGCCTTCTCCCTCCTGTTAAATCACCAGCAACATTCAAGCCAAAGTACAGGGGCACAGACACTAGCACAGAGCCAGCCTGCTTGCTGCCAGGACTTGACATGACTTTACCACCTGGTCTGGTCGTGGTTCTTGGTCAACTCATTAGGAAGCATGGTGGGGAGTTTATGCATGGCTAGCCCTGTCGCACATGAATGCTTTTTAGAAAAGAGACCAGTGGGTAGGTGCAGAAAAATGTGAAAGGGTTATGCCAATCTGATCTCCTCCGTCCTACGGCAGTGTCGCCGTGCTTGTCACACTCGCTGTGCCTAAACAGCTTCTTTCTAGACACCAACTGATACCACTTGGAAGACAAACTACCAAAGACCTGGAAAGAATCGCCTTCTAAAATTGCTCAACTTTCATGTTTTATTTCTTAGGCTACATCTCACGCTATTCTTGAAATCTTTATATTTCTTCCAAAAGTATAATGTCCCTTCAGAGATTTTATTAAGTCATGTCCACTTCCTTCTCATTGTTTTAGAGATGCTAAATTTTCCAATAGTGCATTTTCAGTTAATATATCTTAAAACAACAAACACATAAATGCTTATGTAATTAACATAAAGCCATTTTTTCCTCCATAACCATTAAGAAGTTTACTTTTGTTAAAGTAAAATTTCATCCTAATACAAATGCTCACTATGAAAATATATATAAATGTACAACCTCATGGCAACCAGGCCACGGGATGAAAGGAGGCAAAAATATTTATTCTTTGTTTGCATCCTGCTCTGCAAGGTAGACACTCAGACATCATGAACAAACATAAAAAATATTTTAGATATATTGGGGGACTGCTTACAAAAATCTGCCTTTTTTTTCATTTTGGATTTTGTTAAAATGGGCTACATCTCTACTTTCCCTTGTCTTCATAATATTTCTTTGATAAGACATATTTTGAAAGAAAATCCATGAATATGTTTTCAACCGGCAGCATTTCATATTCTATTGGTGTGTTGACGTAGAAAACAAGCAAGAGACTGAGCAATAGTGTTTGCTATGCAACATCGTTTCCACAGGAATTTGAATTCATTTCTATGCTGTTTATCATCCAGGCCAATATAAAAGAGCTCTTTTTATCAGTGTTCAGAAATACCCCAGAATAAATATTAGCTTATGCAAAACTGCACAATTTGTGTAAGGAGTAATCAATAACATAGCAGATTTCTAATTTTCTATCAATTGCACTAAGACCCCGTAACTGAAACACGATGATGCTGTTTCCATATGGTTATAAACGCTCCTTATCGGTTTCCTCTCAAACCTTAAAGTTCTTTAAAACATTGAGGCCAAAGAATGATCTGGAGAATTTTGTTTCTAAAGGTATGAAATAGAAATCAGACTTCTGGTGAAACTAGAAACTAAGGAAGATAGCAGTTTGCTAAAGAGTCAAGGCTCACATCACATGTCAGCCACCGGTAGGGAATGTGGCAAGCCCAGCCTCACCAGCCAACCTCGTCTCCTTCCAGAACCTACATGCCCTCCCTCGCCACAAACATGCCACATGCTGTCACGCCTTGGCACCTGAACAATCATTATCTGTTCTTTGCCTGGACGATCCTCCCCCGCCCCCAACGCCAATCACAACCAACCTGTTTATTTGCTAAACTACCCATCTAAATTCAAGTTAATCATCTCTTTTCTAAGGCTTCTCTGTTAACCCACCACCCTCCCTCACCAAGAATTTGCCTCTCTCTCTCTCTTCTGAGTTTCCATCACCTTGTATCCACCTCCAGTAAAACACATGCCACAGTGTCACATTGATTTATTTTTCTGTCTCTGGGAACTCCGGGAGAACAGAGACAGTTAGCATCTCTTTCTGTCCCCAGTGACTAGCAATGTCTATTGTAGCCAACAATAAATACGAGGGTACTTCAGAAAGTTCATGGAAAAACAGAAATAGAAGACAATACAGATCTTTCCATGAACTTTTTGAAGTATCCTACTATTTGTTCACTAAATAAAAGAATGGGTAAGCTTTCTGAAAACTAAAGCTTACTCATTTTTTTATTTCATTTTTACTTTTTATGGAAATCTTTGTAAGATGACCCTGCCTTGTTAGGGTACAGTGTCTCTCCTCATTTTTTAGACTTTCTCTTCTCCCAGTTTTTTGTAAAACTGCCTCTAATAGGCAGCCCTTAATCTACTAAGGATGGAGGAATTTGATAAGTAAGCTTGTTAAACCTGTGAAACTAAAACTAAATAGTCTCTGAATTGGTGCCTATTGAGTAAGAATGTCTTGGGGCTCTGGTATTTGGAATGCGTGACAATTAATTCAGCTGTTTGAGGTCACAGAAATTACTTCATGGGTTCTCCGCTCTAGTTTGTAGTCCTGACCTCCACATAATTGAGATTTTGTAATATTTAAGTGCTTTAAAGATGATTTACCATAATCCGTCCCTAGAAGAAAAAGACTCTCATGGAAATTACTCAGAAACAGAAACTGGAAGTTTAAAATGAATTAAATGGTTCTTGGTATATTCTGAAATAGGCTAATCAATTTTTGTACCGAATCTGACCATTTGCGAAACAGAAAATACCACTGAACTACTTTACATAGATATTGCGTATCAGTCAGAACAGGCTCGATTATGCTGTGGAAAGAAACAACCCAAAACTTCTGCTGACAGTGGCTTTTTTTTCTCATTCATGCTACCTGCCCATTATGAGCCACACTGGGTCTACATTCTGTCCTGGGCAACACTGCTAGTCTCCTAGCAGAGGGAAAGAATGTGGCCCACCACATCCTGGCTCATCAACACGACCACTCCTGCACCTGCTGTCTTTCACTCTTTCACTCCCCTGTCACCACATTAGTTCAGGCACCACCTTTCCTCAGGGGCACTGCAGGACCCTCACGTGGGGCCACCGCATCTCACCTGCTCTCCACCTGGTTCATCCCTGCCCATCCTCATCTCAGATGGTAGCTCTTCTCAGAAGCCTTCCCTGAACCCGAAGATTGGATTATTTGACTTTTTCAAGAAGCTTTGGCAAATGCTTGCTACTCTGCTTGGGCAGAGTCTGGACAATGCCGACATTGGGGTGGGGCCATGTAGGACACAGCTGGAGAAAAGACCTGGTGCTCAGGTGACAGCTGAATTCCAAACATGGATCTGAGCACCCTTGGCTTGGAGGTGATGAGAGAGGAAAAGAGAGCCCAGGCACTGACAAGACTGCTTGGGGAGCAAGAGGGTGGGAAGCACAGGGGACATCAATCAGAGCTCTAATACTCAAAATGACCATTTTGTAGCACTGCACCATCTTCTTTTTGAACATAAAACTGATAACACATCATCTTTTAGAGTGTGGAAAATGTACAAAGCATACTGATCACCTCTACGTGGATGGCACCCCAAGTCATATTTCCAGCCCAGATCTCTGCACCACATTCCGGCTGTCCCATTGAATGTGCTGCTTACAACTCAACCCTAACATGGCCAAGGTTGACCTCTGCATCTTCCCCTACATGCACTGTGAGTTCCAGGAAAGTGAATTCTGTCCTTCAGTCCCATATGGTACTTAAGTTACTCAGGAGCTAGGGGCTCCATGGTGAATTGCTTGCAAAACAGTATTTATCACCCTAAGAACCTCTTCGTGGTAAAACTGCAAACATAGATTTTTGTTATAAACAAAGATGCATGTCTATCTTCTAAATCACAAGCACATGAGCATTCCCTCCATTGTGTTTCCCCCTAAATTACAAGACTATATATATTTTTACAATGAACAAATTAGTCACACTGAACATTTTTATTTTAGTACTTACCCAGCTCACTGACCTGTGTTACACAAAGTTACACAGGACCAATGTCAGCTTCCAGGAATTAGAAAGTTGATTGGCTTCCCTGTCCCCACCCGGTTTTGTTATTAGCCATTTCCCACCTGGCTCAGAACTCACACACAGCTTGTAGTTTTTGATTCCTGCCATGCACTTCCTGTTTGCTGTTCAAGCTAAATAAATTTCTCTACAGAACTTTAGATAGATATATTCAACTGGCTAGCAGATCCACTCAGCTGTTCAGCAGACACTGAAAACGCAACATGACCAAAACCAAGGTCAGACTAGAACCTGGGCACAACTTTGACCTCTTCTTCTTCTCCACACCCCAAGGTCAACTCCACCTCCTGAGTATCTCTCAGATTTGTCATGTATTTCCTTCCCTACCACCAAGGCCTGGGTCTAAGCCTCCCATCACCTCTTTCTTTGCTGATTGGAAGCAAGGAAACAAGTTAGTACCTCACAATTTGCTGAGAGGACTTTCAAAGTCTGCACATGCAATCCTATTGCAGTTGGGTAGCTTTGCCCCCTTATAATGTCTCAGTTGTAACATTTTCCTGTGAGAATATTTGACTTAGATCCTTATTTTCCTCAAAAATCTTAAGAATTTTTAATATGGCTGTGACATTTCAAAAATGAAAAAAAATAAAAGTTTAAGGATCCTAGCAAGATTTTATGTTCTTTCTACTACAACAAAATAAAGTATGAGACTAACAGACAACCTGCAAAATACAGTGTTAATGCAAAACAAAAACACTTCATCTCTTTGTCCAATTAGCTATCAGGAACCTCAAGTATTCCTCTGAAACTTCTCCCAAATTCATTGTTCTCCATCCCTCCAAATAAGATTCTTATTCCTTCATGCTTAGATTGCTACTTTCAGATAGTTTTTTCTTATCTTATATTTGCTACTGATACTTTTTATCCATAACTGACTTAATCCTATAGCATGTCATTTTTCCAATTTGTTAAGGTCAATTTGAATTCTTTCATATTTTACAGAGTATCAGCAACTCCATGAAACCTGGAAATTTGATGAGTTACGTTCTCCAATTCTTAAATGAGTTACCCACAGATACATTAAGCAAAACTGGTCATATATGCTATCACTATTCATATGGCCCTTTATTGATTGTAGGAATAGTGATAAATATTGGGGTGTGACATTCATTCATTCATATACCATTACTACAGTCAAGAGAAAGCACCAGCTTACTAAATTTAAGATGAATACATCTATTATTGTCCTGTTGTTTGACTGTGCTTCTCTATATAGAAGGCAATTCAACTGACCTAATGCCATCTAGTTTATGCAAAACCCAGTTGGTTACTATGCTCCTCTAGAAATGAAAGTAAATTATTTGATGATTGGTTCTGATATCTCTTCAAATATTTGATGTTAGTCTACAGTTTCCATGGCCAATCTATTCTGGCTGTGTATTTTTTTAAGCTAGTCACAATACTTACCATATTTTCATTCTCAGGGACTTCTCTTATCACCATATTTGAAAAATAATAATAATTATTATTATTATAGCTCATCATCATAGTGACACCTGCCAATTCCTTCAGCACTCAGCATGACTTACTAACACAAATAGTTCAGTTCTTCAAAGCACTTTTTAACTCTTTTTCTACTTTGACTCTATTTCCTTTCACCCAAACTGGGAACTATTCCAGGCCCCTTCACATCTGATATCTCTTATGAAGAGTGAATTGGATAAGACATTAAAAGCCTCTGACTTTTCACCAGCTTCTGTTATCAGTTTTCCTGGCCTGCCCATCAGAGACCCATGCCAAACAACTGGTGAAATTATATTACAACAAAGTCTTTCTGGAACTTTCCAAAGGACAATAATATGGACAGGGTCCAAAGTAGACTCACAGTGCATTCTCTCCGACAAGAGAATAAGGAAAATATACATTGCTCTGTTTGATTTACTATATTTTATTTTGGCTCTTGGCTTCTTGTGCACCTACCAAGAAAAAGGAAAAAGAAAAAAGAATTTTTTAAGATCATTTCTGTTAACTTAGAATCAAGTCAGTCCATTTTTTTCATTTTAACACAGCCAAATGAAGATTCTTCAAGATTTGGTCTACTTTCACTTGGCTGTCTCTGCCTTGGTGATTCAGAGGATAAGTATTTGGCAAAGACATGCGTGGTGGTACCAGGGTCTACTGGTCCAGAAGTATTTGAGGCATCTTATCAAAGGACCATGAGTTAAACAAAATCTTATAGGTAAAAAGGAAAGAAATGAACAGGAGAAGGGGGCTCCTGCTCTTGCTTAGCTTGCTTCTGTCTCTTCCTCCCCTCACAAAGCACATCAAAGGACCCAGATGCCCAAAGCCAACCTCTTTAGCCCTTCCACCAGCACTAAAAAAGCTTTATCAGTGTTTACCCACCTGCTAAGGCTATGAAAACTGAATAACATTTCCAAATTGCCACTCTTGCCAACAAGCTGAAACAGGAGAAAGAACGTGCAACTAGATGTGGTCAAATTATTTTAAGAACTTTCTTCAAATTTAAGAGAATTGGTAGAATCAAGAAAATGGAAAATATGTAGGGCCTCTGTATTAGTCCGTTTCTGCCGCTTATAACAAAATACACAGAACTGGGTGATTTATAAGAAAACAAAATTTATTGCTTATGGTTTCAGAGGCTGGGAAGTCCAAAGTCCAGGGAACACATATGGTGGCAGCAACAGTGACTGGGAGGTCTCATATGGCAGAAATGGTGGAACAGAGAGAGACTAACCTCTCATGTTCTCTTCTTTTAAAGCCCTCAGAACCACACCCATGACCACCATTATTAATCCATTCACTAAGGCATGGTCCTACAATCTAATCACCTCTTCAAGGCCCCACCTTTCAATGACCATAATAGGATTCCCACCTTCTTAACAGTCACAGTGAGGATCAAGCTACTAATACATAAAACTTGGGGGACATGCTCCTGTACCCACAAATCTCTATCATGAACAAATATACCTAAGTTCACCTATTGGAAGAGGAGAAAAAAATTTTTTTCTGAAAAATCTACTACTTCATAAACAAATCCATATACTTCTTTTGAAAATTTTTTACAAAAATGTCCTGGACTGGTTTCCTAGGCCTCTACTGAATGTTACACATACTCCGTACATCACATCAAAGTCCTCACTGACCTTCTTTTGTACACAGACAATTTTTTTCTTGGAACCAAGAAACATTTTGACATTTTTGTGAAAGACTATTTTCCATTCCAAACTTTCCACAGATAATTATACTTATCTGCAGTTTGACACATTAAGCATCACTACTCAAATTAATTTGTTCTTATGAGTCCTAAAGAGTCTAAAGAAGACCAGAAGTCTGCTCCTTTGTAAATGTTACTCTTTGGTGGTGACATGAGTTTTACAGATCCGTATTAATATCAGATGACAAGGTAAAGTCACCTCTTGGCTTCTAAGCCTCACATCGTCAAAAGCGAATTTCACTGAACCAGGTTCATCAATTCGAAGAATGGCAATACTATAGGAGATACCAGAACTCTTCCCCCTCAACAGTTACCATGTGATGGTAAAGCAAAACCTAGGGCCAGTAGACAGAACCCAGAAATAGCTTCCTATTATTAGGTAAAAGGATCCAAAGTGTAGGTGTCCCTGTGATTATATTAGTGTACCCTAAACCTGACACCACCAAGCGCTGCGCTTTATAGACCGTCTGCAGCCCATTGAGGACTCACCTCAAAAGGAGTATGTGTTGAAAATACACATCTGAAGGCCTCATCTCAGACCAACCACATCAGAATCCATAGGTAAAGCCCATGCGTTAGCTCCCTAGACTACTCTTAGGTTCTACAGTCTCAGAACCCCTTCCCTGAAAGCTGAGCCTTCCAAATGTACTGTTCAGTAGAGAGTTATCCAGTGAGTGGTAAAAGGTGGAGACATTAGGTCAACTTATTGATTGAGTTAGGGAAACTCTAGCTTAAGAAAAGCAGGTAGAGGGAGAGATAAGAGATACGGGTCAGAATGATGAAAACTGATGAGGAAAGATGGACAAAACCAACTACAAATTCTTGTACATGGAGAATTGTTTCCTAATTATAAATTGATAAACTTGCGGCAAACACTGAGTTAAGAGTGTCAAACTATGATATTAGCATAATTCTGCCTTTTAAAACCAAATCACTGAACTGCTATTCAAACTGTTAAGCTTAAGGATGTTGAAGCCAATCACATTATTCGGGGGGTGGTTTTAAAGTAGATATGGTCCACATAAGAATGGCGACTTTCCTTAAATCTCAAACCATTTCTGTGTTAATTCATCTTGAATCCGAATCTAGAGCACTTGGCTCAAGGACAGACAGACACTACAGTGGGGTTTGTCTCCTGGTCGCTGGATAGCTTCATTCTGTCTCAACCTTCTGAGAAAACGAGGAAGACTTGGGTTTATCTTTCTCGGGCTTCCCTCCCCCGTGAGTCCTCACAGCGTTATTCTGAAATGTAAGAAAACCTGGGTTCTGATCTCTACTAATCCACTACCTAGACCAAACGAGTCATTTAACTTCGGTAGGTTGCAGCATCCCTACCAGTAAAATGAAGAGGTTTGACCAGATTATCTCTATCGCTAATATTCTAAATGTAACATGTTACACAATAGCGATGCTGTGCTTTTTGCTTTAAATACGATAGACCCCCAAAGGCTTGTCAATTTATTTTTGCCCAAAGAGAAATATAATAGGTCCAAAGGATCCTGTTGTTAATATTGTGACTTTGGGAAAATAAAAAAAATATATATTCTGCCTGAAGGAAAAGAAGTAAAATCTATTTTGAACTTCAATATCATTGAAATTCTAAAATCCTCCTTTTTTCTTTCCCTCCACCCCCCTTCCTTTAGCGCTCTCTCCCCTGCCCTATCCCCACTAGAATCAGCTAATTCCTTTTGCTTGAGCTGGCTGTAACATTATTTGCATGTAAAACTTACTCCAAAAAAAACTTTGTCGAGGGTAGTATCTCAGACTAGCCTGCAGAAGTTGTTTAGAAGCACTTTTCTTTAAGGGTTTGTAAAGAACAGGATATGGACACAGGGTTTTAGAACCACTTGGTTCTGAGTGCACACTTTTTTAAGAAAGATCAAGGCTGGCTTCACCACGATAATCTATGTTGCCTCCCTACTCTTCACCTCATTCTGGGCCCATCTACTTCCTCTGAGCTCCCCAAAGACTCTTCTATTCTTCTCAATCACAAGGAGGCTCAATATTGATAATCAACAAGCCGTTCTTAAAAAAAAAAAAGAAATGTCACTCAGCTTTTATTTTATTTAAATACACTTGTAGGAGTTTTAACTTCTCAGATGCCACTACTTCGGAGATTTTTGTCCACATATTCCCAATTCTTTATAGTTTCCAAATAAAATTTACAATAATTATTTGTTGCCTCTTAGCAAATAAAATGAGCTCAAAAATATGGTGTCCTTTCTGTTCCCTTCAGCAACAGGCTGGCCACCATTTCAGCACTGCTTAAATGAGTCATTTTATGTATTGTCAGGCTCCGGGCTCTGCCTGTACTATTCTGGTTACATCATTACCAACAAAAGATTTACAAACAGGTTTCCATGGCAAGCAACAAGAACAAATGAAAGAGTCTCAGAGAAATGTAAACAGAAAAGATAAGGCTGGGTCAATCTTTGATGAAGCAGGAATGCAAGCCACCCAAAAGCAACTACTTCAATCAGGACAACTGGAATTACTGGCATTCCCCTGCAACATGACAGGAACCACACAACAAATGAAGACATTGGACTTTTTTTTGCAGCTCCATGCAAAAGACTCTAATCTGCATACAAATTCTGTTCCTGGTTTAATGGTCTGGGCAAATGTTTCCATTTTTATTCATGGCCCTACGTAAAATGAACTTTTATAATAATCTCCTTTTGGATCTTGATGTTCTTTGTAACCCTGATAGCCAAGCACTGATAACAATTATCTCAACATAAACAGTTGTTGCAAAAGGCAGAAATCAGTCAGGATGGGTCAACCCAAAACTGTGGATGGATGTGGATTTACCGCAGGGATAGGGTTGAGTCTGCGGACCCCTTCAGGTAATAAGACAGCAACACATACACACAAACACATACTCACACACATTCATCCATGCACAACTCATACACACCCCACCTGCTCTCTCACACATATGCACACACACATACACACAGAGGGCAGATAAGAAAGGAAACATTTTCATTCATCCACACAAAATACAAAGACAGAACTATGACTTTCTCCTCTTTGTAGCCCTAGGACTTTTCCTAACCCACAGCAGGCAGTCACTAAATGCTCACTAAATGAAAATGGGGTGCCAAATTCAAAGTCACCCCATTTAATTAAATTGACGTTTAATAATTATCATGCCAAAAACTTGTATCATTTCCCACAAAGAGAATGTGGATAAATTTTTCTATCCCTCTTAATAATGAGAAGCCATTCTGGGCATCTTGATACTAGAATCAAAGGAACTCCTTGTTTCTCAGTTTCCTCCCTCTGAAAAAGTCCTCCCTTCCCAATCAATTCATGAAAATGGAATTCAGGTCATTTCGGGTCCTACAAGACTGTTCCAAGAAAGCACAGTCTTTAATATACACTTCTCTAATTTGAATGTATGTAGAAAAAACAGAATCTGATGGTGTCCCCCTCTGGCCTGCTGCCTCCAAGTCCCCATCTTGATGATTTCAGTTGTCATTTTACCTATAATCATAGCCATAGCAAAGAAGTCAAGTGAAACCAATCTACCTTCCTCATAAGCATATAACTAAAAGGAAGTCTATTGCATGACATGAGCCTACTGAGTAAATTATTAAACTAAAAGTGAAGGGTATGGATTCAATGATTCTAATTTCTTTCTATATAACCCCAAACTCCCTCGGTTCCCCCGTCTGCTTCTCCCTTCTCCCCTTGCTTCCTTCCCCTGTCTGGTGCCAGCCTGTGTTCTGTCCCTTCACACCAGCTTGCCATTGCTATTCCTGCCATCTGGAGTCGGTTTTCAGTATCTCTGTCTCATTAACTCTCCATCTATTTTAAAATATCATCTGAAAACATATGTTCCCCCCACCGCCACCCCTTTCAATTTCCTCTCTGCTTTTATTTATTTCATCCTCGGACTTCCTTTAGCTCTGAAAAACTCATCTGATTCACTTTAGAAAACTGTTCTACAAAGGGCCGTAACTGCATTGGATATGAAAGATTGTAATCTCCCAGATTTGAAATATCTCATAGGAGTGGTCAGCACATGTTCCTCCATTTTATCTCCATGAAATGATGGAAAGAGGGAGAAAGAATATGAACCAGGAAATGAGAGCATTTCTAACACTGAAATTATCTTGAATGCTGCGGATCATTTCCAAGGGTCGAGGGCTGCATCCTCTGTTCAGCCAGGCAGCGAGGCAGCCAACCCGGGACCATACGATCTCTGAAGTTTTGAAAGTAGGCTGTCCTGATCATCTTTTTGAACACTGGTTACTCAACGAGAAGCTGTTTAACCCATTTTTAGTTTGCCAATAAGAGAGTTGGAAAACAAATTAACAGCCTCCTTCAATCTTTTTTATTTCCCTCCAAAAACATGCCCAATCACTTGGACTAAAAACATCAGAAAGAAACAAAAACCCCACAACAGAGAGGGGATACATGTGCTTAGACACCCAGTCAGTCAAAAACTTCAATTTCCAGACTGCCCAGCCATCTCATTCTATCGACTCTTTACTTTCCCTAATTAACCTCTGCCGCTGTGAGGACCCCCTTTGAATCCTCCCGGCGAGCGTTTATGAATCATCTGTGGGACGTGCGGTACTCCACCACTCTCCACCGTCAGCCGATGCTTTTCTGCACCATGCTGTGGATTATGTTTCTTTCATCCAACTTGCCTTTTCTTTCTTGATTCCCTCTCACCACAGTGAAGAAGCTGAAAAATGAGGATCTCACTCCCAAACTCTGCTCTATTGTCAGTGCAGCGGGGCTGCAGCAGTTGTTAGAGCTGGAAGCATCGATGTTGCTAAGCAACACTTTTGCACCCTGTGTAAGAGATAAAGAGCAAGACGCACAGCTCCGAGGAGGCGGCAGTCCCCTTTCCCGTGAGCTCTGGGGGGGTGACCTCAGCCTCATCAACAGAGAAATGTAGACTCTATTAATACAGGGCTTGGGGAAGAAAGTTCTGAAATTTTCTTTAAATTATTTCTAATTTTCTCCAAAAGAAACATGACCTAATAGTCAAAGAAATGGACAGCAAACCCATCGTGTGGGTTTCCAGGACTGATCTTGGCACAGATTTCATTGGACAGAGCTACTTCATTATAGACCCTTCCGTGACTCAGTTTCTTCCCTGTGAAAAACAGAAAATGAAAATCAGCTGCTTCAAAAATGTAAGAAATTGATTTTTCAAAGAGCATTTGAAAGTACTCAGCAATGACTAAACTACTATCTAGTAAAGGATGATAACAAATTTCCTGTGATGGTCCTCAGATGTCCCTTGCAGCAATTTTATCAGAGCCTCATTCCCACATATCAGCCTTACATGGGAACATTTTGTGGCTTTATCAGAGGATATATTAACTGCCAGAATGTAACTTTTTTTTTCTTTCTTCTTTTTATTGTAACATAGTCAATTGTACATATCTGCAGGGTACAGAGTGGAATATCAACACGTGTGTGCAATATGTGATGCTCACATCAGGGTAATTAGTATATTCAACACTATACGACGTAATTATCTTTCATGGCCCTTTACCAACTCCTCCCTTATCACCCCCCACCAGAATGTAACTATAAAGGAGGGCCGGTCCTCTCCTTCATGCATGAGCCTGAACCAGAAGAGAGTGGGTCAGCGATGAGGTGGGAGACTGAGCCTATCCTCTAGCCTCAGGGCTCAGGCTCATGCCTCTGTGTCACTTCCTGAACTGAGGCAAGAAATGAACAACTGGGTGACATTACAATAGCATGAACTTCCATTAATTTGACTAGAGTTCTGTAAGGATACATCTCCTGTGATACTCAGCTCCTTCCGTGTGGCTAAGACTGATAGCCCCACAATATCTATTCTCTGTTCTTCCAAGATAAGCCTTCATGCCCAGCTCACTTGCAGCCAGTGTGGCCAAGTAGTAGCTCTGGCTACAACAACGTGTACAGAAGTGATGGGTAAAACTTCCTGGTAGTAGTTCCATTCCTCACCCACCCTTTCTTGTAAGAGGGAAAGCGGACAAGGTAGGAGCCACCGTGAAACATCTGGACAAAGGTGAGACATAGAAATGGTAGGAAAACAAGAGGAGAAAGAGCCTGGGTCCCTAATGGCTTCCCAAAGCAGAGACACTGCATCATCTCAGACTTACGTGACAGAGAAGTGCACTTTCACATTGCATAAGCCACTGCTGTTTGGCATCTCTGTCACTTGCAGCCAAGCTCAGACCCTAAATAATATGTATCCCCTTAATTTATGTTCTACCTCAGAGGTTCTCCCAAACCCAAGAAGTGTCAAGCATGCCAGCAAAATAACTTTGTGCCCAAAGGAAACCCCGAGTAAGTTTAATAAGTGGAAACTGTAATAAGATCTACCACTTACTGAGTGCATCTTTCCACTCTACCCAGAAAGTGAAGCAGTTCTCATCTATAATTCACTTTAGGAAACATCATGTTTTCAAGTAGCCAGCATCTATTTACTGAGCACCACTGTGTACAAAGCATTGTCCAAGACAGAGTGGAAGCCACAAAGATGAACAGGACATGCCAGTCTTCTGGAACCTTCTCACAGGAGTGTCATGAGACGCAGCATTCTGAGAAAGACTTAATTGAATGACATGTGGCCAACCTGAACAAATCATTTTACTTCTCTGTGATACTGAAGATCATCCCTAAGGTCTCAACTGCTCTAAATGTCCAGGCTTCTACCACAACCATTAATATGATACTTCAGTGTCTCAACAGTTGCATAAATGACGATTCTTGCCCTATACACAATCTAACCTTAGTCTCTAAATTATCTATATCATCCTTTTTTTTTTTATAGCTTGAATGAGGTATAATTGGCACACAATATGATGCAAATAGTTAAAGCACACAATTGAGCAAGTCTATATATGTATACCAGTGAAGCCATCCCCACAACGTAAACAACGTAATGAACATTTCCATCACCAAGTTTCCTCACACCCATTTGTAATCCATTCCCTCTCCTTCCTCACTAACCAAAACCCAGGGAACCACCCGTATGCTTTCTGTTGCTATAGGTTAGTTTGCATTTTCTAGAATTTTTTTGAAATGGAATCATACAGTGTGTACATGTTACTGTCTCTGAACCCTTTCACTCAGTATGATTATTCTGAGAGTCCTGCATGTTGTTGAGTGTATGGATATTTTCTTCTTTTTCATTGTTGAGTAGTATTACATCATACAAATAGAACAAAATTTATCCCTTAACCAGTTGATGGACATTTGGGTTGTTTCCAATTTGGGGTTATTAGAAATAAAGCTGCTATGAACATTCCTGCACAAGTTTTTAAACACATATGTTTGTATACACACAAGGGTACTTCAAAAAGTTCATGGAAAGATTTATATTATCTTTGAATTCTATTTCTCCATGAACTTTTTGGAATCACTGGGGAGTACAACATCTAACCTTTTAAGAAACTACCAAATTGTTTCATAAAATGTTTGTACTATTTCATATACCCATCAGCAGCACATGAGAGTTCCAGTTACTCCACATCCTTTTCAGATCTTGGTGTGGTCAGTCCATCGGGTTTCTCATCTTCTTCCAGTTGAGTTTTAAAAGTTCTCTATATATTCTAGCACAAGTCCTTTGTGTGGTATATATTTTGCAAATATTTTCCTCTAGTCACTGGCTTCCTACTTCATCAGTATCTTTTGAAAGGAAAAAGGTTTTCATTTTCAAGAAGTAAAATTTATCCATTTTTTTCTTTTATAGCTTGTGTTTTTTGTGCCATATTTTTTTAAATATTTGCCTAGCCCATGGTCACTAAGAGTTTCTACTACCTTTTCCTCTAGAAGTTTGGTTGCTTTAACTCTTACATTTAAACCTATGATGGACTTCAAGTTAATTCTTCTACTGTGGTGTGACATAAGTGCTGAGGGGATCGGGGGGGTTGTTTGTTTTTTCATGCACATGCCTGTATAATTGTTCCAGTACCATTTGTTGAAAAAGTTTTCCACATCCTATTGAATTACTGGTGTCTTTGTGGAAAATCACTGCTCTCCATAGCTCTATATGTCTTCAAACTCTACTATGCTGTCCTGATTATTGGGGCTTTATAGTAAGTCTCAAAATTAGGTACTGGATATGTCCCAACTTTGTTCTTTTTCAAAACTGTGTTTTTGAATAAGCAAGTCAAATTCTACAAAACAAAAAGGCTTCTGAAATTTCAGTGGGATCATGTTGAATATATAGATTAATTTGAGGAGAACTGACATATTAATAATATTGAGTCTTCCAATTCATGAGCATTGTACATTTCTCCATTTGTTTAGGCCTTATTTAATTTTTCTCAGCAACATTTTGTAGTTTTAGTGTAGAGGTCTGTTATTAGTCTGTTTCTGTTGCTTATAATAAAATTCCTAGAACTGGATAATTTGTAAAGGAATAATATTTATTGCTTACAGTTTCAGAGGCTGGGAAGTCCACAGTACAGGGAACACATCTGGTGAGGTGACTCTACAGCAATGCAGGGTGTCACATGGTGAGAACGGCAGAGCACAGAGAGATAAAGCTCCTCATGCACTCTCCTTTTAAACCCTCAGAACCATGTCCACACCACCATTAAACCATCCACTTATTAATCCATTTACTAGGATATGGTCCTCACAATCTAATCACCTCTTCAAGGCCCCACCTTTAAATTACCATAATAAGATTTCCCATCCTCCTAACACTGTCACAGTGGGGATTAAGTTTCGAATACATAGACTTTGGGGAATATAATTCAATCTACTGCAAAGTCCTACATACTGTTTGTCATATTTATCCCTAAATATTTCATAAGTTTTGACGTTACTGCAAATGGTACTGTTTTTCAATTTCAAGTTCTAATTGTTCATTGTTAGTACACAGAAACACAAATTTTTTTTTTTATATTTGCCTTATATCTTGCAACCTTGCTAAACTCACTTATTAGTTTGGTGGCTTGTTGTTGTTGTTGTTAGATTCCTTAGGATTATCTGCATAGACAATTATGTTGTCTGTGAATAAAAAGTTTTATCTTTCTTTTCCGGTTTTTTTTTTTCTCTTGCTTTACTTAACAGTCAAGAACCTCCAGTACTATGTTGAATAGAAATGATGAAAGCAAACATCCTCACCTTGTTCATCATCTTAGGAGAAAGCTCTTTCACCATTAAGTAAGATGTTAGCTTTACATTTTTCATACATGCTCTATATCAGAATGAAGAAGTTCCCTTCTATTCCTAATTTGCTGAGAGTTTTTATCATGAATTGACATTGGGTATAGCCAAATGCTTTTTCTGCATTTATTAAGATAAACATATGGTTTTTCTCTTTTAGTCTGCTGATACAAATAACATTGATTGATTTTTTTAATGTTAAACCAACTCTGCATTCCAGGGATGAACCCCACTTGGTCATGACATGTTATCTTTTTTATATATCGTTGGATTTGATTAGTTAAAAGCTTGTTAAGAACTTATGCATCTGTGTTCACAAAGAACACTAGTCTGTAATTTTCATTTCTTATAATTTGTTTAGTTTTAGAATTAAGATAATGCTGTCCTTACAGCCTCTGCTACTTTCTGAAAGAGTTTGTATATAATTGATACTTCTTCCTTAAATATTTGCTAGAACTCACCAGCAAAGGCAACTGGGCCCAGGGCTTTTGTTTGTTGGTTGGTTGGTTGGTTGGTTTTTTGTGGAAATGTTTTTAAATGCAAATTTAAGTATTAAATAGAAATAGGGCTATTTAGTTTGCCTGTTTCTTCTTGAGTGAACTTTTATAGAATATCTTTCAAGAAATTTTTCCGTTTCATCTAAAAGTTGTTAAATTTATTGACACAGAGCTATGCAATAATATTTCCTTATCATCCTTTTAATATCTATAGAATATATAGTAATGTCATGTCTAACATTCCTAGGATTGGTTACTTGTGCCCTGTCTTTTTTCTCAATCATTCTGGCTAGAAATTTATCAATTTTCTTATTCTCAAAAAACTAACTTTTGCTTTCATTGGTTTTTCTCTACTATTTTTCTTTTTTTAACATCACTGAACTCTGCTCTTATATTTTATTATTTCCTTTCTTCTGCTTACATTGGCTCTAATTTGCTCTTGTTTTTCTAGTTTCTTATGGTTGAAGCCTAGGTCACTGATTTTAGAATTTTCTACTTTTCTAATACATATGCATGTAATGCTACAAATTTCCCTGTAGGCACTGCTTTATTGGTAACCCATAAACTATAATATGTTTTAATTTCCATTTGGTTCAAAATATTTTCTTATTTCACTTGTAATTTCTTCTTAGACTGATGGTTATTTAGAAGTATACTGTGCAGTTTCCAAGTATTTGGAGAGTTTCCAGACATCTTTCTGTTATTGTGGTCAGAAAACATACCTCACATGACTTAAATCCTTTTAAATTGATTGAGACTTATTGATGGCCCAAAATACAGTTTATCTCAGTAAATGGTCTATGTGCACTTGAGAAAAATGTGCACTCTGCTATTACTGTTGATGGAATGTTCTATAAATGTCAATTAGATCATGTTGATTAACAATGTCATTCAACTATTCTATATCCTTACTGATTTCCTGTTTCTTATTCTATCAATTATTGAGGGAAAGTTGTTGAAATCTCCAACTATAATCATGAATTTGTCTATTGCTCCTTTTAGTTTAGGTTTAGGATCTCCAATCACATTTAGGATTGTCTTAAGTAAATTATTCCTTTATTATTTTGAAATGAGTCTCTTTATTCCTGGTAATAGTCCTTGATCATAAATATACTTTGTCTTCTATGCATACAGCCACTCCAGTTTTCTTTTGATACATGTTTGCATGCTATATCTTTTTCCATCCTTTTATTTTTAACCTATCTGTGTCTTTACATTTAATGTGGGTTTCTTGTAGCCAATGCAAAGTTGGATCTTACTTTTTTTATACAATTTGACAAAATCTGCCTTTTAATTGACAGAGTTTAGACCATTTATATCTAATGTGATTATTGACATGGTTGGATTTAAATACATTATCATGCTATTTGTTTTCATTTTCAAAACTATTCTTTTCCCTTCCTAATTTTTACCTTCTTTTGGATTAAGTATTTTTAATGATTCTATTTTATCTCCTTTATTGGCTTACTACCTACCCCTCTTTGTTTTGTTTCCTTGGTGGTTTCAATAGGGTTTATAATATACATCTTTACATCATCACAGTCTATCTTCAAGTTCTATTATACCATTTCATATATAGTATAATGACCTCACAACAGTATACTTCCCTTTATCCCTCCTAGCCTTTGCACTACTATTGTCATATATTTTACTTCTACAATACTCCATAAAACATTGCTACTATTTTTGCTTTAAACAGTTAATTGTCTCTTAAAGACACTTTTAAAAACAAAACATCTTTTGTATTTATATTCATATTTGCCTTTTCTGGCACCCTTCGTTCCTTTGTGTAGATCCAGGTTCCATTTGGTATCATTTTCCTTCTGCCTGAAGGAGTTCCTTTGACATTTCCTGCCGTGGAAGTCAGCTGGTGATGAACTCTTTCAGTTTTTGTGTGTCTGAAAAAGTCTTTATTTCTTTTTTTTTTCCAAGATATTTGAGACATTTTTTTCTTTCAGTGCTTTAAAGGTGCTATTCCATTATCTTCTTACTTGCATTATTTCCAACAAGGAGTCTGCTCCTTCTTACCTTTGTTCTTCCATACATAATGTCTTTCATCTCAGGCTACTTCTAAGGTGTTAAGCAATTTGATTATGTGCTTTGGTGTAGTTTTCTTCACTTTCTTCTAACTGGGGCTTGTTGAGCCTGTGAGATTATAGTTTTCACAAAATGTGAACACTTTCAGCCATTATTTTTTAAGGTATATTTCTATCCCCCCCCCACCCTCATTTTGTGACTAAAGTTACAAATATGACAGGCTACTTGCAGTTGTCCCACCACTCACTGATGTTCATTTTTTTTAGTTCTTTTTTTTCTTTTTCCTGTTTCATTTTAGATAATTGTTATGTCTTTGAGTTTACTCTTTTATTGGCAACATTTAATTTGCTGTTAAGCCGCCTAGTGTATTTTTATTTTTTTTGTCTTAAATTGATTTAGGTTTATTTTATGTTATTCCATGTCTCTCTTTATCATACTCATGTGTTTTCCTCTACTTACTTGGACATATGGAGTATATTTATGATAGCTGTTTTAATGTCATTGTATTAGTCAGCTTGGGCTGCTGTAACAAAATACCACAGACTGGGTGGCTTATACAACAGATATTTATTTCTCCCAGTTCTGGAGATGAGGAAGTCCAAGATCAAGGTGCCAACCAACTTGGTTCTTGGTGAGGACCCTCTTCCTGGCTTGCACACAGCTGCCTTCTTGTGTATCCTCACATGACAGAGAGAGAGCAATCTCTCTCCCTCTTCCTCTTCTTATAAAGGCACTAATCCCATCACAAGGGCCCCACTCTCATGATGTCATCTAACACCAATTACCAAATTATCAAAGGCACCATCTCCAAATACCACCACATTGGGGTTAGAGCTTCAACATATGACTGAGGGGCAATGGGGGGAGACACATTCAGTCCATAGCAGTCTTTGTGTAGCAATTCTATCATCTGTGTCATTTCTGGGCCTTTTTCTATATACTGTTTTTCTCCTCATTATGGGTCATATTTTCCTGCATCTTTGAATGGCTGGTAATTTTTAATGAATGCTAGACAATGTGAATTTTACTCTGTTGAGGCCAGAGTTTTTTATATTCTTTGAAATATTTTTAAGTTTGAGCTGGATGCAATAAAGTTACTTGGATACAACTTGATCTTTCCATGGCTCACTCTTAATCTTTGTTAAATAAGACCAGAAGAGCCTTTAGTCTAGAGATAATTTGGCCTCACAACTGAAGCAATAGTCTTCTGAGAACTGCAGTTGATACCCTGCATGTTAAGAGTTCTTTCCACTGTGGGGGGTGGAAAAAGAAACTAATGAGTTTCAGGAATGATTTCACCAGATTCTTGCCTGCGTCTTTACCCAGGCTCATGCAATTTCCTTGCATGCATTCACTGAAAACTCTGCAGATCCCCAGAGCTGTTTGTCTGTGTAGTTCCCTCGTATCCAAGACATTGTTCTGTGAATTCTAGTGGCCTTAGCCTTTCCAAACTCTGAACACTGTCTTCTCAACTTTGGGTGATTGCTGGGCTCTGTCATGTATCTGAAAATGTAATGCACGTCCCTGTGCTACAGCCAGGAACCCTCTCTAGGCAGTAAACAGGAGCAACCTCATTTGCTTCCCTTCTCTGAAAGATCACTGTCTAGTGCTACTTAGCTAATGCCTGAAAACTGTTGTGTCATGTATACTGTCCAGTTACTTTTAGGTTTTTTTTATTTGAAAGAGTAATTCCAGTCCCTTTTATTCTATCATCACTAAAAGAATCTCTGTATCACTAAAAAGTCTCCATATCTTCTTAATCTGTTCTCTCAAATATCAAGTCTAAAGAGTCAGTTGAGTACAGCATGGTGGTTATGAAATGGGCTCTGGAGTCAGACAACCTGGGTTCAAATAGCAACTTTGTCACTGTATCTGTGTGATGTAAGTTATCTACCTCTGAGTACAGCTTCTCTATAAAACAAGAATATTAGAAGTCTATACCTAGCTTGGGGATATTGTGAGGGTTAACGGAGAAAACACACATAGAACATTTCACATTGCTCCTAGTAACAGTAATTACTCAATGGTTGTTAATATATTTATAATCATAATCTCCTCATATGCCAAATTGACGAAGACAGCAACCTAGTGTCTGTCTGGCTGACCTAGTATCCCTACAGCTACTAACCAATGAAAACTGTGCCCACCACAGGCTCTATCTGAACCGTCCACCCCAGCTGAATATTTGTGTCAAGTTCAATAACTGACAGGCATGTCTCCTTCAGCTAATGGGTTATGTTCGCTGCTCCCTAATTCTTTCTATACAGTTTTCTTCAAGTCAGGATCAAAATGTCACCATTTTATAGACACTCTGGCATGCCTCCCTTAGAAGGGGCAAAACGTTCATTATTTTTATTCCTTCTAAGTACTCCACATACATTGATTCGGTTTTATACTTAGCATAACAATAAAATTCTGAAAGCATACTTAAAACCTAAATTGGAATTATCACAAGATAATAGCCCAGTAAACAACTCTCAGCTTTTCTCTACTTAATGTTCTATTGACTTATGCTAAAGCTCTTGTCTGCTCTTTTCCAACCTCTGGGGAAAAATTTTCCATAAGTACAAATGGTTAAATGAGCATTAAAAGTAAGTGAAGTTTTTTCATTACTAAAAAAGCTAATATTTGTTTTATGTATTTAGACAATGTTCTAGATACACCATTGGCAGAACTATATTAATCTCATCTAAACGAAGTCATCTTTATTTTTCTAAATTGCAAATGTATAGAATGAGTCTTAATAAAACCATAGGAAGTTCTTCTTCCTATGCATGCATATTCCGTATAGTGATAAAATACAACATTGGGTGTTATAATTCATCACAAGTTATATCCTAAACACAAAGAAGCCTAGAGGCATTATTTTCACAGCTTACAGAGCACTTTGACATACATTATCTCATTCATTCTTACAACAGTCCTGTGAGCTGGACACTCACAATAGGGGAGAATTAATATCATGGAAAATGAAAGAAGACAAAGACCAAGATGTCCAACAGTAATCTTTCTCTACTCTAAACATAGTTAATTCTAGACTATCTGAATCAACATTTTGCCATATTGCTTTAAACGCACACATAAACATATATGTGTGTGTGTGTGTGTATAAAGCAAATATATGTAATATGTTTAATATAACATATTTGAATTATTATAAATATTTATGTTTATTATAAATGATATGTAATAATATGATCATATATATGTTTTTACATCATTTATATGGATATATGTGGACCATTTGAAATTTCGTAGCAAGCATAATGACAATTGAGTCATAAATACTTCAACACAAATCTCCTCAGAACAAAGTCATTCTCTTACATCTGCACAATTATCACAGGAAATTTAACACTGGTACATTATTATCTAACATACAGTCCATTTCCAAATTTCTCCAGATGACTCAATAAATGTCCTTTATAGCTGTTGTCCTGACCGAGGATGCAATCCCAGATCACACACTGCATTTAGATGTCACATCTCTTTAGTCTCCTTTAACCAAAAAGCAGTTCCCCCGGCCTTTCTGGTCTATAATGACTAGGATTTCTTAAGAGTACAAGCCCTCATTTTTGGATTTATTTGATTGTTTCATCATAATTCAATTCGGGTTAAACCTTGTGGCAGGAAAGCTGCCTAAGTGACAGGAAGAGAAGACATGAGAGGGTGCGTGACATCAACTGGTTCCTCTATTGGTGATGTTAAATTATTTACACTTGGTCACTTGTTTAAGGTATTCTCTATTGTAAAGGTGCCTTTTTACCTCTGTAATTAAGTAGTCCAGGGGGCAACACTTGGTGAATATTCTGTTCCCCAGCAATCTTTCACTCACTGATATTGGCATCCACTGATCATTCTTGCCCGAATCTCTTATTAATTACTATGGTTGCTGTAAAACAGTGATTTCCTCTTCCATCATCCTGCTACATTTATTAATTGGTCTCTTCAAAAGCATTTCATGACAGCAAGAATACCCAGGACCACCTACATGAGAGGGGTAGAACAGGAATGAAGAAGCCTCCTGGATAGAGCTGAGCTCTTCACGGGAGGGGCACACGCCCAAGTCCCAAGTCAGTGCTAGATACACGCAGCGCTGCACTTGCTGCTAGGAAGATGTTTTCTCTATGGTTGATTTGGTTCAAAGGCATTCTTCCATCGTGTGAGTGGTGGATGTTCTTTGTTTCATGATAGTGATGGGATACTGGCAAAGGATCTAAAGGAACTACATTTTCAAGATTCATACAATAACCTCTAACTTCCTCCTTGAAGTAGAAGGAAGATCTCTGAAAACATCAGACTGAGAAAATTGGACTTGGCTGAAAAATCCAGGAGATCATTTCTAAAGTATGCTTGGCTCTGAAACTGTTTTTTTTACAGTATAGATCACACACCCCAAAATTAAATTCTTTCATCCCTTGTCTTACATAGCTCCAGTTCAAAAAAAGAAAAGGTATTTCTTTCTATCCCTTTCTACCTCTCTTACAGAGAGATAACCTGAGCCTTTATAACTATATGACTTTATAAATTTAGTCAGACTAAGTGCCTGGGGATGGATCACCTTAATGCCACAATAATGCCAAACCCAGTGCTTCCAAAGTCTAGCCCCTTCCATGGTGCTCCACCCTACCAAAATGCTGGCAAATAAAGTAAAAAAGAAATCAGTGTAATTCAACAGTCATAGTGCAATCCATAAATACTCTGCCAATGATGCCACCCGTGAATGTCATTTTTAAGAGCTCAAACTTATGCCTTCCCAAGTGCCATAGAGAAAGCCAAAATCAATGTATGCACATTACTAGCATACTACATAATCACAGAAATAAATTACTAAATGATCATCTTACGAATCACTGTGAAATCATAAAATCTTAATCTTAGAAAGAGTCATAGAGAGCTAGTCCAATCTCCTACCCAATACCAGGTTCACATCTTCAGTATCTGAAATAATAATGCCATCGCTGCTTAAATACCACTGGTGGAAGTTAGTCCACGACACCTGGCAGTTCATCCCACTAATCAACAGTAACACAGAGGACAGCCTGGAGATTATGTGGCTAAGAATCAATGTGTTTTGCATGTAAATGTACCAGTATACCAGAGAAATACAGTGATAGAAAAATGCACATTTAATAGTAGGTTTCCTTTAAATACTAAGTTTTTCCAAAACTTTGGAAGCAAAATTCTATTTATCAAAATTTGTTATACCAATATTAAGAAAGTTAACAGATAATGTATATGCAAATACATTCTCAGGCCAAAGAATGTGGGACTATCTCCCACTGTATCTCTTGCCCTGAAACATATCCATCTCAGTACCATTAAGTCAAAACTCTATCGTCTGTGTCTTCTTTCTAAGAGTCCCAAGAGTATGACTTCATTTCCCTCTCTTTACCACACTGGCTCTGCACATTTGGGCTCACATGATTAAAAACCTATTCTCTTGATCTACTCACAGTCCAGAACACAGTGGCCATGGCAACTGATAAACATAAGGAAATATAGATATGCAGAAATGATGAGCAATTTTGAGCCTGGATGATTGGGAAAAGAGTGTTATAATAGATGGAAAAGGAAAAGAGACAACCTGGTTGGAAGAGACAGAGCTTGGGTGTAGAGACCTGAAATTTGAGATGATGGGAAAACGTCTAGTGTCTGGGTATGAATTCAAGAACAGACATCGATTTGAGTCATCAGCAGAGTTTGACACTAAAAATATGACAGATCAATTTCCTAAGGAAAGAGAAATGAGAAAAAAGAGCAGTAGCAAAGTCACCAACTTATATTCCCCTCAAGTATTTCTGCCTCATATATTGTCTTTATTTTCTAATTTTCCCCCAGTGAATACTCTGATCTTCCCAATTAGTTCTGTAGTATCAAGAATCAAGTCTCACATACCTTCTCTTAAGTTGCTTGGGTCACAGAAGATGCTCAAAAAAATCATTTGGGCTTGTTCTAACAACCATTCAAAAATATTACGAAATACCTCATATCAGTGGAATTTGCCAATGCTTAACACGTTTCCTGAACAGTGAAGACCACCTCCTATGGGTATCCGGAAGTGTCATTTATAGCATCCCTTTGAGGTCAACACTAAAGTTTGTCTTTCTATTAAATTCATGCACTCATTCAATGAAAACTATTAAAAACCCACCATGTGCAAGGCAGTGTGCTGAGACGTGTCTCTGGGGAGACACACAAAGTCCTCTCTTCCCTAGATCTTACAGTATGTAAATCTTCTTGTGCAAAGTCAAAGGCCAAGTTGTGCCTTGCATCATTTTAGGGCTCTCCAGTGTATTTGAGAATACAAATGCTTTTAATTTAATATTTTTCTTTCAACTTTGGCAAATAATCTAAACTACTTAAACCAAACTAGCAATAATATGATTTGAGGATAATTGCTACTTTGTAGATAAAACTGCATGTTCTAAAAGTTCTTTATCATCAACTTTATTCATACACTGAAGCTATTAGTAAAAAGCTCACTAAATCATTTATGTCACAAAAGCCATGAGTTCAAGTCATCCTGCCTTTCAAATAAATGCTTGCCACTTATTCCCTCTGTTTAGACTTACCAGTGCCATTTCCCATGCCTGGACCTCTCCTTTGCCCCACCTCACCCCCAACACACACACCAAATTATCCAAATACTTCCTTCTCTTTCATAGTGGCACCTCCAACTCATCTAGTCTACAGTCCCCCTCCTCTGAACTCTGATTACATTTTTTATTTATATACATATATATATGTATAGCCAGCCTCAACCAATTTAAAGTTTAGATTTAATTTTTCTTATATTATTAATAAATGTTTCATGTAAGTTTTTTTCCTCTGCTAGACTATATCAGTAAGCTCTCTGAGGGAAATCCCCATCCATGTGTGTGTGTGTGTGTGTGTGTGTGTGTGTGTGTGTGTGTGTGTGTGTGTGTGTGTGTGTGTGTGTGTGTGTGTGTGTGTGTGTGTGTGTCTATTAGCACCATTCTATGCAATTTGATGCATATAGAAGGTAGACAATATTTGCAAGTGACTTAAATACCTCTTGATATTTATAGAATTTCATATAATACCTGATACACTTGGCCATTTGACAAATGCTTTTAGATTATAACACTGCATACTAGACCAACATAAATTCATTCAATCCCATAACCCAGCCCTTCAAGGAAGGTCCTATTTTGATGAAGGATGAAGAGGGAGGCAGGAGGCAAAGCTTTTATCATATTGATAAAACAGTTACTAATATTGTATTACTGTCCTATACAATATAAGGCAATATCACTAACAAAGATTAGGGAAAAGATCAAAGAGTTATGAGTTATTAATGCACAAATAAAAAGAAATCTAATACCAAAGACATCAAAGCCAATAATATCTTGTCCTTCATTTATTGACCCATAATAATCAGACCTAGGCTTTTTCACCTAGTAGGGATGAAAAATTCACACACAGTGATAACTTCTCTCTGAGAAGTCAAAAACCCTTAAGGCAATAAAACCAGCCCATTGAGGCTCATTAGGATCACAGTTTAACAAGCAGACCTGCCACTCAACCTCATCCAGATTCAAAGTTTCAAACAGGACAGGGAACACGGAGTTTAGAAAAGGAGTAATAAAAACTATCGGAAAAAAAATAGGCCAAAAGGAATAAAAAACAACGGATCCTGAATCAGTCTCCACTGAAGTGCAGGTGTGGAGGGGTGCTGGCAAGGCTGGCAGAGACAGGCCAGAGAGGCTCAAAGCCAAGCCACAAGGAACTGTCCTGTGTTGGTAAAGGAGAGATGGAGTCACTGAAAGCAACCTTGACATCTCTAATTTCTATGATGAATGGAATCCCAAGTTCTCTAGAAGCTTGCACACAGACAGACAGACACACACACACCCCACACACATGCACACAAACACACCACACACATGCGCGTGCACACAGACAGCCACTGTACACGTGCCTTGGGTTGAGGCCATACTCATCCATCACATTGAAATGAAACCAGGAGCTCCTTTTTACATCTTAGACTCCTATTAAAGGCATGTTTCATGTTGTAAACATTCTTAAAAACAACTATTTTAAACTCAGAAGACACACATGGTAGGAAGAAAAGGAAGTTGGAAAGGGGAAAGATTTATGAACTGGACTGTTTGAGGCTCCACTTGAAATCATCTAGCGTCACTCTTCCCTTTTTCCTGCAAAACAAAGCCTCAAAGTAGAGAGAATGGACAGGTTGAAGTGGAAACTATCATGTAGAAAAACAAAGGTGAATCTGCTGAATGCAAATGAATTTAGAAGGAACGTAAATTTTGTTTCTTGGCCGTCAAAAATAGTTTTGTGGATTTGTGCCAAAACTAGAAACAAAAGTGTGCTCTCTTCTCCCTGCACCCTACAGAGTTGCCTTTGAAGTCATAATTGCTCCACAGGGCACAGATGGAAACAGAACACAGGCTCTTTTAAAATTTTATTGTATATGGTTTGGTATGCAACAGTGTCCTTCAAGCATTTATAAGAAGTCATTTTCTGCTCCTTCTTAGATATGCTAAACTTTTCTTTTATGCTCAGGAATTTAAATCCATGCTTCCCTCTGGTTATACCTTCTGGTCCCAGAGACAGCCTCAGGGACTTGGCCCAGTTGCCTGGATCTGGTTCATACGCTGACTGGATGGACCAACTCCAGCTCCCGGCTTGTAAGGACTAAGGCTGACTCTGCAGCCACCTGGCAAGCCTTGGCCAGCTTTGCAGCCTTCTGGTCTCGCCTGACCAGCTCCCTGGGAGGCCTCAGGCCTTCTTACTGCACCGTTCTGACTTCCCAGGCCTACAGGATGAAGTGCACCTGTCCATTCTTCATGCCTGATACCCCACATAGAAAGGAAGAAAAATATCCCATTTGGAATAATAACAGCTATGTTGCTGGTACATTTCAAAACCAAACCATCTTCCAAATCAAGGACTTCTTTGGTAAGCCTTGTCACAAATGTGAAGAAATATTTATACTGTTTTGTTTTCTACCAAGATACTGAGTTTAGAGTGTGGAACTGTCCTGAGCCAGCATCATGTAAGTAGGAGCTAAAAGATCAGAGAAAGAGAGAAACAAAAACATTCCATGCTTTCAAATGCATTAACTCACCCCTGTGTGAACTCTAAAGGGAAAAAAAATCAAAATAGTAGTACATTTTCAGCATAAGCAATTTAATTGTAGAATATTAGAATATGGCATCTTTTCTCTGGTAGGTAAGCTACAACTGAAAGGAATCTTAAAGACCAACTAATCCAATTACTTAAAAAGGAGGAAACTGCTGCCCAGAAGTTAATGGCTCAGACTAATAGAGTAGTGTCAAAGTGACACATAAGCCAATTAGGAAAAATCTCTACTGGCCAGAGATGAGACAATATGAATATCGAAAAGAATGACCACAACTGATTCAAACACATCAAATCTATAAAATCTGTGGTTTATAATGAGTTGATAAGATGTTCCTCCCACTCCCTTCAATCCCCCCAAAAGGTAGAGAATAACAAACTGGCTGACCACCAGTAGAGATCAAAAACACTGTGACCAAATGGGCTTATGAACAGACTAGATATGGCTAAAAAAAGAATCTTGGAACTTAAGGATATCAACCGAAACCTCTAAAACTGCAAAGCAAAGAACACAAAGACTGAAAAAAAAAAAATAGAACAGGATATCTAAAGACTTTGGGATAACTGCAAAGTGTGTAACATACATGTATTGGAAATACCAGAAGGAGAATAGGAAGAGAAAGGAATGGAGAAATATTTGAAACAATAATGACTCAGATTTTCTCCAAATTAAAGTCAGATATCAAATCATAGATCCAGGTATCTCAAAGAACAGTGAGCAAGATAAATGCCAAAAAGAAAACTATACCTACACATATCATTTTCAAACTACAGAAAAATAAAGGTAAAGAAAAAATTGAAAGAAGCAAGAGGAAAAAACACTTTACCTAAAGAGGAACAAAGATAATAATTACATTCTACTTGTCCTCAGAAACCATGCAAGCAAGAAGAGAGGACAGTAAAAATATTTAGCTTTGAGAGAAGAAAAACCATCAACCCAGAATTCTGCACCCTGCTAAATTATCCTTCAAAAGCGAAGGAGAAACAAAGATTTTTTTCAGACAAACAAAATCTGAGGGAATTTGTTGCCAGTACATCTGCCTGCAAGAAATGTTAAAAGAAGTTCTTTAGAAAGAAAGAAAATGATGAAGGTCAGAAATTTGGATCTATATAAAGAAAGGAAGTGGATCAAAGAAGGAATAAGTGAAGGTAAAATAAAAACTTTTATTTTTCTTATTCTTAATTGATCTAACAGGTAACAGTTTGTTCAAAGTAACAATAGAAACAATGTATTCAATTATGTATGCTTATGTATGTATCTTATGTATGTTTATATATACGTGAAATAAATTATAATGATACAGGGAGGAGAGGAAGGAATTAGGATTATTTTGTTATTATAAGGTACTCACACTACCCATGAAGTAGCATTGTGTTATCTGAAAGTGGGCTTGGATTAGTTATAAATGTACATTGCAAACCTTAGAGCAACCACTAAAAAAAGTTCTTAAAAAAGAAGTATAATTTATATGTTAAGAAAGGAGAGAAAATGGAATAATATGAAATGCTCAATTAAAACCACAAAAGGCAGGAAAAGAGTGGAAGACCAAAAAAGGAACAAAAGAACAAGAGCAACAAATAAAAAACAAAATGACAGACATAAGCAACAAAAGAAAAAATAAACAAATGGGACTACATCAAACTAAAAAGCTTCTGCACAGCAAAGGAAACAATCAAGAGAGTGAAATGACAACCTACAGAGTGAGAGAAAATTTTTGCTAACTATGCATCAGACAAGGGATTAATATACATAATACACAAGGAACTCAAGCAATTATATAGTAAAAAAACAAAAAACCCAATTTAAAAATGGGCAAAGGAACTGAACATTTTTCAAAGGAAGACATACAAATGGCCACTAAGTACATGAAAAAATGCTCAACATCACTAGTCATCAGGGAAATGCAAATTAAAACCACATTGAGATGCCACTTCATCCCATTTAGACTGGCTATATAATCAAAAGGCACAGAATAACAAATGCTGGTGAAGATGCAGAGAGAAGGGAATGCTCCTACACTATTGATGGGACTGTAAATTAGTACAACCACTACGGAAAACAGTATGGAGGTTTCCCAAACAACTACAGATAGATCCTCCACATGATCCAGCAATCCCACTTCTGGGTATATACTCAAAGGAATGGAAATCATCATGTCAAAGGGATACCTGCACTACCATGTTCACCGCAACTCTGTTCACAATAGCTAAGATATGGAACCAACCTAAATATCCATTGATGGATGATTGGATAAGGAAACTGTGGTATGTATACTCCATGGAATACTACTTTGCCATAAAAAAGAATGAAATTCTCCCATTTGCAACAACATGGATGAGCCTGGAGAAACTTATATTGAGTGAAATAAGCAAAGCACAAAGGGATAAATACTGTATGTACTCTCTCATACATGGGAGCTAAGAGATAAAGAAGAAAGGAAAGAAAGATCACAGTGGTACATTGGGCTTGCAGAGGGAGAGAACATATCTAGTGATACAAAGTGGTGTGGGGAAAGGGGGATGGAGAGGGAGGTCAGGGATAATTGAGGGGATAATTGGGTGGGGGACATAGGGTATAATCACAATTTGTGGTAATGGACATGCTGCCATATGGATCTTGCCATCACATCTTAGGCATGAGTGGTGACAATTTGCTTTGTATCCCATGAATATTCATAACCAATAAAAACAAAACATTAAAAAAAAACAAATATGACAGACATGAATCCAACTATATCAATAATCACTTTCAACATCAATGATCTAAATGCACCACTTATAAGGCAGAGATTGTCAGTGTGGATCAAAATACAAGACCCAACAACCCATTGTCTACAAGAAACCCACTTTAAATATAAAGACATAGATAGATTAAAAGTAAACGGATAGAGAAAAAGATACCATGCTAACACTAATTAGAAGAAAGCAGTAGTTTATTAATTTCAAACAGAGCAGATTTCAGAGCAAGGAAAGTTGTTAGGGATAAAGAGAGGCATAACATAATGATAAAGGGGCCAGTTCTCCAAGAAGACAAAACAATCCTTTACATGCATACATCTAACAACAGAACATCAAACTACATAAAGCAAAAACTGATAAAACTGCAAGTAGAGATAGATGAATCCACTCTTAGAGTTAGAGACTTCAACACCCCTCTATCAGTAATGGACAGATCCAGCAGTCAGAAAATTAGTAAGGACACAGTTGAATTCTACATCACCATCAATCAACTGGATATAATTGACCTTTAGACTACTTTATCCAACAAGAGCAGAATACACATTCTTCTCAAACTCATATGGAACTCACCGACACAGACCACATTAAACACACTTCAACAAATCTAAAAGAACAGAAAAGCAGTACTTAGAAGGAAATTTACAGCATTGAATGCATATATTAGAAAAAAGAAAGATCTAAAATCAATAGTCCAATTTTCCACTTTAGGAAACTAGTGAAAGAAGAGCCAATTAAATCCAAAGTAAGCAAAAGAAAAAAATAATAAAAATTAGAGCAGAAACCAATAAAATTGAAAGCAGAAATCAACAAAACCAAAAACTGGTTCTTTGAAAAGATCAATAAAATCAAAAATCCTCTAGCCAGGCAACCTAAGAAAAAGAGAGAGAGGATACAAATTATTAATATCAGACATAGAAGAGGGGCCATCACTACAGATGCCCTAGACCTTAAAAGGATAATAAAGGAATGCTGTGAACTACTCTATGCCCACAAATTTGTTAACCTGAATGAAATGGACCAACTCTTTGAAAGACACAATCTGCCAAATTTCATAAAAGAAGAAGCAATCTGAACAGGCCTATATCTATTAAAGAAATAGAATCAATCATTAGTAACCTTTCAAAACAGAAAACACAAAGCCTAGATGAGTTCACTGGTGAACTCTCCCAAACATTTAAGGAAGAAATTATACCAATTCCCTACAATCTCTCTCAGAGGATTAAAGCAGAGGGAATACTTCCTAACTCCTTCTATGAGGCCAGCATTGCCCTAATACCTAAACCAGACAGAAATAATGGCAGTGTGTGTCCTCCTCCACAATTAGGTCTCGGTGGTCTTGTACTTTGTTCACTGTGAAGATTTTTTCTGTAAAAATAAATAAGCAGGAGCAATAAAACCAAAAAACAACTCAGCCAAAGAAAAGCACAACACAGCACAAAACTAATAAAGGCAGTATTGGAGAGAGACAAATGCTGTAATACATTCGGAACCGCTGGTGTATATGACAGCTCATGACATGTAACACCGACCTGAAGACTGAAACAGAAACACCATCTTTTTTCTCCCCACTGAACTAGTCATTTCTTCCAACCACTAAGCTTAAGAGAGGAATAAGGAAAAGAAAAACAGAAGAAAAGGATGCTCGTTTGGTGAGAAGCTGAACCCCTGTTCCCATAGGTACCCATCTTTAGAATGAACTTGGTAAAGTTTCCTGATGTGGTATTTTTGGAAAGGCCAATGGTGACTTTGTTCCTGCTTTTTCTAGAGGGCAGATGCAGCTTTCTTTTTTAATTTTTTTAGCATGTATGCATATATGTTTGTATGTATTTATATTGAGATATAATCCTAACACCATAAAATTTACCTTTTAAAAGTGCATAACTCAGTGGGTTTTAATACATTTTCAAAGTTGTGCAACCATGACTACCATATAATTCCAGAACTTTTCACCACCCCAGAAAGAAACCTTGTACCCATTAGCAGCAGCACCCTCCCCCCATTTTCCCTTTCCCCAGGATCCTCTGGCAACCACTAATCTACTTTGTGTCTGTAATAAAATTGCCTGTCTTGCATATTTCACATAAATGGAATAACAGAATATACAGACTTTAGTGCGTGGTTTCTTTCATTTAGCTTAGTGTTTTTGAGGCTAATCATGTCACAGTATGTATCAGTACTTTATTCCTTTTTTACCGGTGAATGATATTCCATTGTATAGACATACTGCATTTTGTTTATCCATTCATCAATTAGTAGACATTTGGACTGTTTCCAGTTTTTAGCTATTATGCATAATGGTGCTATGAACATTCATGTATAAGTTTTTGTATGGACATATGTTTTCAGTTCTCTTGGAGAAGAATTGCTGGGTCACATGGTAATTTATGTTTATCTATCTGAGGAACGGCCAGACTTGTTTTCCAAAGCAGTTGCACCATTTCACATTCCCACTGGCAATGTATGAGGGTTCCAATTTTTCCACATTCTTGTCAGCACTTGTTATTGTCCATTTTTCTTACTATATCCATTCTAGTGGGTGTGAAGTGGTATCTCAATGTGGTTTGGATTTGCATGTCCCTAAAGATTAATGATGCTGGGCTTCTCTTCATGTGTTTATTTATCATTTGTATATTTTCTTTGGAGAAATGTTTATTCAAATCTTTTGCCTATTCTTAATTGGGCAATTTGTTTTTTAATTATTGAGTTGTAACAGTTCTTTATATATTCTGGATATAAATCCTTTATGAGATATATGACTTGCAAATATTTTCTTGCATTCTATGGGTAGTCTTGCCACTTTTTTGAGAGTTCCCTTTGAAGGATAGGTGTCTTTAAATTTTAATGAAGTCTAATTTTTTATTGTTGTCGCTTGTGCTTTTGGTATCACATGTAACAATGCTGCCTAATCCAAGGTCACAAAGATCTGTTTTCTTCTAAGAGTTTTATAACTTTAGCTCTTATAGTTAAGTCTCAGTTCCATTTTGAGTTAATTTTTATATGGTGTGAGGTAAGAGTCCAACTACATTCTCTTGCCAGCTTTCTTTTTGTGACACTTTCAGTCTGAGTCAGTGAAGCAGCAGCCCTCACACAATTTACCTGGGTAGAAGTCACGGCTTCAAGGTGAGTAAAGCAGGTACTATGTTTAACAAAATGTAATTACTGGTTAAATCATGGAAGGGATAAAGTACGGTATCTTAGGAGGCTAGGCTCAGTGGAGGGCTTCTCACTGTAGGTGAGCTGTAACCTGTTATAATTGCTCTTGTCCCAATCAATGGGGGACAGGATACAGGGTGGTGGTGAGGAACATGACTCTATCTTATTTCTACTACTTATAAGCTGTGTGGCTTTGGACCAAGTAATTCTTTTCTCTGTGCACTAGACCCTCCTCATTTTAAAATAAGGAGAGAAAAAATAGAGCATCTTCATAGAGTTATAAAGATGATATGAGTTAATATAGGCAAAGTACCCAGAACAGTGCATGGCACATTGTAATCATCCGGTACATGTCAGTCATCATCATCAGTAAAAATCCCACCATATTAATCCCAGGGGTATCATTTCCAAAGAAATACATGTCTCAAAATAATAGCAGAGGAGAGCTTGGATGGGTGATGTGACCGTCATGGCAACATCTCTGATTCTCCCGGATGGTGTCCTCAAATCCCAGAGCCTTAGAGCTCCCCAACTGGGGAACCACTTGATGCTGGTGGTCAACTTTGCCTTGTGTACAAGTCACTCTCCATTTAGTTTTCCACCCATCTGCATATTAACCTAAGGCAAATTCTAAACAGATGCCAAATTTTCCATGCCACAAAAAAAAATAAGACTTAAATTTAATCAAGTAATGTTCTACCCTCCTAGACTCAAAGGAGCTTTATAAGGGATAAATATTCTTAATCTATGGTGTTTCTGTTTCAGGTCATTTAACAACAGCATTAGAAATACTTCATAATAGTAGAGTCAGAGGGCAAGATTAATTCTCTCAGTCTCATTTTTTCCAGAATTTCCTGCACATGCTGCGTAAGTTTTAGGAGACGCCCTTCAATCTATGTAAACCCACATCACAAACAACTTTAAGTCTCTCTTTCAAGGGATATCTTTGCTACTACTGATCCTTAATTATCCAGTTTGTACAAATGTCCATGCACGGGTGATTTCCTATCAGTTAGAAAGCTTCTGGAACATTTTCCTTCCTACCCTCACAACTATCCCATCAATTAGTGTGTGCTTAATAATTGCAAATTACTTTTAATATTATCATATGCAAAATAAAATTAGATGGGGAGACCTTCTGGGATCAAATCATGTACTGGGGGATTACTGAGTTCTGACACTGTTTTAACAAACATCAGGATTTGTTCACCCAGAAGAACACTGTTCTCTTTTCCCCTGGAAGGTTCGCTACTCTTATTCTACAGTGCTGCTAGAGCTTAAAATATTTTTCAGAGTTCTTCTTAAGAATTCCTTTCAGATCCTGTTTGTTATCTTTGTATACACAAATCACACACACTTCAATATTTTATACCTTTTCTAAAAAACAAAAATGGGATTTTTTTCAGCTTGATCATTCACCCAGTCCACCCTCAATTGAGGGCAACACTGGGCCTGGTTCCAGTACACTCATTCATTCCTCTTTGGACACCTCTTGTGAGTCATTTTAGCTCAAATAGACCTTTGTCTGTCACAGGCCCTATTTTATCCCAGAGCCCAAGCTGAGAGCAAAACAGTCTGAACTCCACCGTCAGGACATTCCTCACTAAAGAACACACATTTCCTCTTCCAAACTGAATTCACTAAGAAGCTAAGAAAATTGTAAAACCACTGGGCGAGGTGAGGCCACAGGGTCTCTGCCAGCAGGACAGCCCGTCCTCCTCAGATGTTTTCTCTGGTGCTTGCCCACCCTTATCCTCCCAAGGGGCTGTTTTAAGATTTAATTTCTGCAGTCTCAGTCAACCCACATCCTAGTTAGAGCCTCAGTGGAGATTTTTTTTTTTTAAAAGACAAAAAAATGCTGGTAATGATTCTTGGCATAATAACATTTAACAAAAATGAGGCTTTGAGGAGTTACTTCTCAGGCCAGGTGAGGCTACCTGCATTCAGTCTCCTGCAGCTGCAGGAAATGAGCCAAAGAAACTAAACCACAAACAGTGTTTCCACTAAAGAAAAAAGGAGCTTTTCCAAGTGGCATACCAAAAATACCCATTGAGTTATGCCCCTGGCCTGAGACATCATGTCACAGCCCTTCCACAGCTGAGCAGAGTTAGTGATGGGTCTACACAATGAGGGCTTCTGTGCAGGGAGGGTGGTCCACCTGCCTGTGACTGTCCTGGTTTCAGCACTGAAAGTCCTGTTTTCAGTGGCAACCCAACCACCGCTGGTTCTCTGCAACTAGCCTGCTCTGCCACTGACACCTTACCTCCAAACTGGCCAGGACAAGAGAAGAGGCCAGCCTGTCCCGGAGGCAGAACTCTCTGGGACTTAAAGAGCTCTGACTGGTTCGATTAAACACAGCCCCATTTTTTATTCAACTTCTTCAGTGGTTCAGCCTGGGAGTCCACAGCCTTCTAGAAGCCACGCGATCATATTCTGGGTTGGGTGGTAAACTTGCCTTCTAGTCCAGTGGAAGAGACTCCAACCCTAAGTTTCCAAAAGTCTGTCCTCAGACTATCTACATTAGAATCGCTAGGGAGACAGATAAAATCCAAGTTCCTGCGCCCACCCCACACCTGCTGGATCAGACTCTCTTCAGTAATAGAGTTCAGAAATCTCCAATTAAAAAAAAAAAAGCCCCCAATACATTTGGTGAATACTGAAATCTGATAACTGCTGTCCTGGCTACTTTTTATCCCAAGCCCTCAGCCTAACCCTCGACACAAAGCCAGGGCTCAACAAGGATTCCAGTATCAGGAATCCTCAGCCAAGGTCAGCGACAGGTGAACTTGTCTCTTGGGCCTCCCCATTTGTTCTGCATCCCTGCTGTTTTCCAGCCTTCTGAGTCCCTTCTCTCCTCCCTCAAGAGCCCCTTACTTTTGCTGGCTACGGTTGGACAAAGCTCACCAAGGCCTACCATATCCTGAAGGGTCTCTGCGTTCCAAAATCACCTCCAATTTCTCCTCCCCCATCTATCAAATCTTTCACTCACACAGCACATTGCAGTCTGCTGTTAGGAAAGCAAACTGGATAAACTAATTCACACCCATGGCAAAATAACTGATATAATTCCTTACTTTTCTTAGGAAGGAGAAGCAGCTTATTGCCCCAATGAGTCATGAACTGGTGGAATTAATGAACATCTAGGGGAAATATTTTTGGAGTTAATAGGTTCTTCCTTAAATCAGTGCTTTCTGCTGACTTCCTTGATGGGCACAAAATTTTCTTAATTCGGCAAGGAGAAATCCCAGTAAGGTAGCCATTACAAAACTCCTCATAATATATGATTATAGGGAAATAATTAAGGCATGGTCGTTGGTCTTAGCAAATATGGATCTTAAGTCCGGGCTCCACCACTTACTGGCTGTGTGATTCTGCACAATATATTTAATCTCTTACTTATAAAAATGGAGATAGTTATAGCACTTACCTCAAAGCGTTGTTAGAATTCAAATAAACAATTTTTTCAAAGTATCTGACATCTGGTACTTAAGAAATAGTTATTATTATTAGCATTATAAGAGTATGTATATAACAAATATTCATCCACAACTTTGCTGTATTCAGTTACACAAAACTATTCTGTGTACTTAGTCTTCATATTTAATCATTCATATAGCCTTGGTGTTCATCTATAACTCTGAAAAACTGGGGAAAACATTGACAAAACCTAGTTTTACCCTGGACAGGTAGAAATTTGTAGAATCAGTCCAGTTTACTCCTGCTCAGTGTCCAAGAACAGTATGGCTACTGCTGTTAATTTCTCCCTGGGGTATTCAGCCTTTAAAATGCATTCAAGGTCATGGTAACTGAGGCTACTATCTCCTTGGCCACTTCCTATAGGTGGCACCATCTAAGCAAAAGCATAACTGGAAGTGGAGAGAAGGTTAGCGTGGGGATGATGGGTATCGTGATTTCTAACAGTCAGTGGTCAGCTCCTCTTTGCCAGGCCCCCTCCTCAAAGGTAGTGACAACTATAACCATAAAAGACAAGGTAGGATGGAGCATGAAACTGGCTTTTTCAAAGAGTAGAAACCAAAACAGTCTTGCATTATTGGATCCACTGATGACACTGTCCCAACTCACACTAAACATCTACAAAACATGTCCATTTTCTGCTGGGAATTTCCAAGATCAAAGAAAGATGGACACACACAAGTAATGGCCCTCTGAGGTGGAGAGGGTTGATGGCTTTTGAGTTCCTACCAAGCTCAACATGGGGTGGCCCAGAAGGTAAAACTGGAGACAAAGAGAAGAAATCTTTAAAATAAATGGACCGTCAACAATTCCTCTACCATGATTACAAACCAGAGGAAATACACAGTGAATATAAGCAATGCAAAGCTTACAGAAAAATGAAAACAGGGGTCAGGGTTCAACAAAATGACAGAGAGGAAGATGAGGCAGACCAGAGGCTGGGGATGAGGACAAAAACACTACGTGGATGACAAGTGCAAACAGTAACCACCACGACTCTCTGAGCACTTGCTCTACTCCGGTGCTATGTTATGTGTTCAGCAAGCAATGCCTCATCTAATCCTTATGACGACTGGTGAGGTGGGTATTACCCACAGGAGGCTCTGAAAGGTTCAGTAACTTGCCCAGGGTCACACAGCTAATAAACTGCAGAAGCAGGATTTGAATCCAAGTCCAACTGATTCCAAAACATGTACTTTTAATAACTGCACAAAACTGAAGAAAGAAAACCAGAAAAGAACAAAGATTACTGGGATAGAATATCTTCCAAGAAAACAGAGAGTGATTGCCATATTACCCCAGACACTCTAAGTAAGCAAAATGAAATTAAATTACCAGAAGTAAACAGCACATCACAGCAAATAGTAGCCACTATCCATGACTTCATGATATTCTTATACATGATCTATTCCCCCTTTGAGTCTATCTGCTCAGCTGTGATTTAGCCTTCAAATCCATTTGAAAGCAATTCAACAACAAAATTCAAAGGAGAACACATGAAGACATCTCTAATTACAGTATGTGCATAGAGCACTCAGATGTTAAAGGCAGTGGCTGGCCTAGGAATTTTCATACTCAAGTTCTGCAGCACTAGTGGAACTCTTTCTGGGGATCTAAGTCAATCTCTAAACACTATAATTTAAAGTAACATGAAGAAATTAGAGAAGGACATTTTCATTAGCATGAAGCTTTAGAGTTGTGGCCAAAGGTATTGAAAGCAAATGTAAAATCCAATCAGAAAGAATGAAATGACTACATAATGCTGCCAAGAACTAAAGAAATGCAGAATGTAATGAAACTGTGGAGGAAATCAGTTGCAATCGGGATGAGGATGCAGACACACATCCACCCAAATCAGATGAAAGGAGAACATAAGAATATCAACCCAGGAGACCAAGGCTGAAAACCCATCATGTAAAGGATGTGGATTACTATCTGTTGTCATAGCAACCATCCAGGGCTTGGCCTCACGTTGTCACAGCAATTAGAAAATGGACTTACCTGTAGTTCAAAAAGAGCCTGGACACATGCCTCCTCAACTCCAAATCTCTGCCAGATGAACAACTGTATAGCGGCACACACTTCTGGCTCAGTTTGCTCAACTATTAGCATGGCAAGCTCAACCCACCTGCTGCTCATAGTTTGCATGTGTGCTGGCAACCCTGGGAAGGTATGGACTTAAATATAGAGATGCCAAAGTAAATAAAAGCCATAGTATTAATAGCTTAGTGCAAAATTCAGAATAATCTTTGTACATTAGATATTAAAGTATATGGAATGTTTGAGAATCTGACATCTTGGAGAACATGCCAGATTGTAATCAATTTTAGACTTGTGACTGAGTAAAAGGTGAAAATATGAATGTTTTTAACTAATATTAGAATGTTTAGGATAGCAAGGAAACTATTGTATTTATAAGTTTAATTTTTAATTTACAAGAATTATCCAAGTACTTAGGAAAGTGTTTGCTAAGGTCTTCTTGTTTGTTTTATCAGGCATTTAGAGTGATTAAAAAGAAGACTGGATATATTTATTTACAAATACAACTTTAAATGTTTAAAGAAATGTGATTAAGTTACAAATTAAATGGATTAATGGGAATTTAGTCTGTCCAACTTGAATTTATCGACCATTATTTAAAGCAAACACCAAAAAACTGTTTGTTCTTATTTTTTACATTACTTACTAGATTTTTATATAGAATAACAAGACATTTAAGGTAAAATAAAAGCATAAGATGAAAATAAATCTAGTTTTCAACTTTAATAAATCAATATTAATCAAAATTAATATCCATTTAAAACATATTAACTTTAGCCCTGCCAAAAATGCATAACCTGAATCTAATTGAGAGGAGACATCAAATAAATGTAAAATAAGGAACAATCTACAGAAAACTGGTCTATACTCTTCAAAAATGTTACTGTCTTGAAAGAAAAGAAAGTGCTATTCCAGATTAAAGATGACCAAGGGACATGATAATTCAATAAACTGCATGATCTGGGATTTTCTTCCTCTAAAAATGACATTATTGTTTCATATAGTAAAATCTGAATGAGGTCTATAAATTAGATAATTCTACGGTATCAATGCTAGTTTCCCAATTCTGAAAACTATATGGTAGCCACACAAGAGAATTCCTTTGCCTTTAGGAAATACATAGTGAATTACTGAGGGACAAAGAGGCATCTTATCTGCAGTTATTTCAATGCTTCAGGAAAAAAATAGGTAGTAGAGAGATAGAAAGAGAAAAGGATAAAACAAGTGCGTTAAAATGTCATCATTTGGAGAATGTGGATGAAAGGTATACAATAATTCTTCATAATATTCTTACAATTTTTCTGTATGTCTAGTATAATATCAAAATAAAAGTTAAAAGAAAGAAAAAGCAATATTTAAAGTAACAGTTTGTTTAAAAAGCCACCCTTGGACATCAAAAGTCACCCATTGACAGAGAAGTACAAAAAGATGATTAAAAGCTAGAAAAGTAAATCTAAGAGAACAGAACAGGATTGAATAAAATGGACAAAAGAGAAATTACATTTTTAATAAAAGTCTGAAAATTAGCTGGTTGGTTAGCTCAGTTGATTAGAGTGCAGTGTTGTAACACCAAGGTCAAGGGTTCAAATCCCCGTACCAGCCAGCTGCCAAAATAAATAAATAAATAAGTCTGAAAATTTGAGAAAGTATTATTTAAAATTTGTTAAGCTTTCCGCTACCTTGACTCCAATGTCAATTACATCCCTTTGTGCTAAGCACCCTGGTATGATCATTGCACACAATATGAATCTACCTAAATATCATACTGTACTCCATAAATATATATAGTTATCATGGAACAATTAAGAAAAAGAAATTAAATAGTGATTACCAGAGGCAGGGAAAGGGAGAGGGGCGGGGGTGTCAGGGAAAGGTTGGTAGATGGGTACAAAGTTACAATGAGATAGGAACAAGTTCTGGTGCTCTAGGGTAACAATAGCTAACACTATTGCATGTTTCAAGATAGCCAGAAAAGAGGATCTTGAATGCTATAACCACAAAGAAATGATAAACGTTTAGGTGGTAGATGCGCTAACTATTCTGATTGGATCGTTACACAATACATGCATGTATTGAAACAACAAACTATATCCCATAAACATGTACAATTAGAAAAAGTTTTTTTAATTAAGAAAAAATAAAACAAAGCCAATTATATCCCTTTGGATGAGGGCTCTGATACCGAGTATGGGGGACGTCCACAGCAAATACCTGCCCCAAGGTTATATAATGGAGAATTTGGGACTAAGGATGTGTGTATGTGATGAAAGCATAGAAATACTTAACAATCACCTTATCCTTTCATTAATTCAACCAATGTCGACTAAGCACATGTTATACACATGTGTGAAGCCGAGAAAGGAGTTTTCCAAACCATGTGCAAATGGAGGTTAAAAGTTAAATGTGAAAACTGTTTCACTAATTGTTTAGCATGAAGTTCAACGAAATAAGCACAACTAACCTCATTTTCAAGGTAAAAAATCTTGAGGAAAAAGGGGGTCAAGGGAATAGACAAATGTCAGAAAGGTATTAAATGGCACAATCTGAAGTCCTAATAAAGCTGAAGAGCCCCAAATTCTAGTCCTTGATTTGGAATAACTGTGTAATCTTGGAAAACCATCCCACTTCCCCAGATCTTAGATTTCCTATGTGTTCAATAAGCGAACTGGACGAGACGGCCCTTGAGGTTACGTCCAGCCTTAAAAAAAAAAAAAATTCTAGAATTTCAATCCTAGGACTTAGCCCCACTGAATATACATCACAAGCCAAAGCAGGATAAGACTAGAAAAAGCCTAAAATAAGACCATTCCAGAAAAACTTTAATCTAGTTTACTCATTTACACAGAAAAGGAAAATGGTAATTATTCAATCAGAAAAAAATTATGATTATTCAAATGAGGTACTGCAGAAAAGTCAAATAAGGAGAGGATCTTTGTTCTGTTTCTCTTGTGATTGTTAAGAATAGTAACATTCTCTAGGCTTTGCACTGCAGAGGTGACTGAAGCATTCATTGTGCCTTTGGAAGGCAGAAAGGTGGCACCCTACAGGGGCTGTCACTCTTCTTGTCCTTTGCCTTTGTATCCACTCCCAAAGAACAAAGACACAGTCATCACCCTCAGTCACCTTCGCTTTTTTCCCAGGATTAGGTAACTCCTACAGGTTGGGCAGAAATGACTGCTGGCACTGGGAGAAGCCCATGTTGGGCACCTTCCCTTTCTGTGACCCAGGAGCCTCCCCAAAGCTGCTTCCGGCCAACCAAATTGCCCCTTTGAGGTAACCTACCTTCCCTGGACTGCCAAACCTCTCAAATAACCCTCTCTGTTCAAATAAAAGCAGATTGGACTAGGAGGAGACAGATTCCAACCCATATCCTATCATTAACTGGCTGAGTAACCTGAAATTAGCTATTTAACTTCATATGCCTCTCCCCTCCTCTAAAATAGTGGTTAACATCAGATCTGCCAACTCAGTGAAAAAGTATGTAAAATGAAATGAAAAAAATATGGAAACATGTTTAAATATATAAAAAGCCCCTTCAAATTAATAGGAAAAAGATATACTTTCTAGCAGATGAAGGGTAGATAAAAAGGCTAATCACACAAGTAAAAACGGCCAAAAATATTAAAAGATACTCACTGATAGCACAAGGAATTGGAAATAACACAACCATTAGATACTATTTTTCATTCAACACATTGGTAAAATTTGGAAAATTACATTAGCAAAGGTGTGGAAAGACAGGCATTCTCATATACGTTGTTTGGGAAGGCAGGTTTCTGGTGCCTTTTATCAGGGGAATTTGGTGGTATCCAACAAAATATTAAATAGGTATGCCTTTTGACCTGGCAAAATCTCTTCCAATATCTCCTAGAGGAATACTCTCACATTTGCCAAAGATATATGTATAAAGATGTTCAATGCAGCCCTGTTTCTTTAAATGTCCATTAATTGGGGGATGGTTACATAAATTATGGAACATCTATCCTACTGAATATTAAATTACCATTTAAAAGAACTAAATAGATCTATTTCTTTGTTCTGACATGGAATATGCAGGTTGAGCATCCCTAATCTGAAAATCCGAAATCCAAAATGCTCCAAAATCCAAAACTTTTTGAGCACCAACATGATGCTCAGAGGAAATGCTCACTGCAACATTGTGGATTTCAGCTGTTTGGATTTGGGATACTCAACTGTCAATGGTAAGTATAATGCAAATATTCCAAAATCTGAAATCTGAAACACTTTTGGTCCCAAGCATTTTGGATAAGGGATACTCAATCTGTATTAGGAAACTAGAATAGTGCCTGACACATAGGAGCTGCTTAGGAAATATTTGCGGAATAAATAAATACATATACACCTTTTCATAGCACTTTGCATATTCTATCTCATGTCTTTTTTTTTTTTTTTTGCTGGCTGGTATGAGGATCTGAACTCTTGACCTTGGTGTTGTCAGCACCACACTCTAACCAACTGAGCCAACAGGCTAGCCCTCAAGATAACCCTATGATATGAGCCAAGCAGGTATTATTATTCACAGACTAAGGATGAGGAAATTAAAGTTCAAAGCAATTATGACCTGCCAAGATCCCAAACCTAAGGTACGGGGCCAAAGCAGAACCTGATCCACTGGTCAGCATCCTCTGGGGGCTGGCATCCATCTCACCCACCATGAGGCTGACCTGTGAGCAAACCCCAAAGACAGCACCGGAGGGTCACTCAGTAATCACCTGCTGACTTGGACCAACTGTACCTTCTTTTACCAGCAAAGCCCTCCAGTGGGTGAGGCCTGGCTCTCTGGACCGCTACCCAGGCCCACTGGGCATCTAACAACAGGTCTGAAAGGAGGTCATTCCACAACAGGTTGTCATGGAAACCCTATCCCCCCTTCTCTTTGCCCCTAGAACAAAATGAAGCAGGAAGGGAAAGAGAAGTATTTGTTAAGGGCCTGCTAAGAGCCAGCCACGATGAATAGGGAAAAATTCATCTGAGTCTTCCTTTACAAATCACCAAAAGAAAAAGAAACTGTGCGTTGTTAAGCAAAGTACAGAACAGGCCTACACCACTGCTTAATCTAGGTCAGTCGTAACTGCAAGGGAAGTGATCCCACGTGCAGCGCACTCCGTTCATCCCTCTTAGGGCCACACGTGTCAGGCAGCACGAGTCCCATCACATGTGGCCCGTCTGACCACAGCTGTGCAGCAAACCTGCCACCAACACATGCTCTACCCGCTCGTGTCTGGAGCATGCATTTCAGACACACCAGGAAAAACTACTGGCTGATTTAGAAAACACAAACACTCTGTCGGGGATAATAGAGAATGGCCAATTTATTCAGAAATTTCAGATGTTGTGCCCTGGGTTTTATCCATCCTACTCCTGCATAATCAGAAAATGAAGAGGGCACTGCGTTAAGGCTTTGTTACCTTGGAACTTTCATCTTAATTACAGAAGCTCTTAGTAACCGTTGCTTAGTAACCAACACGTTTGAAATAGATTTGTTGACTTATTACAAGATGCTCTGAAAAGACCTTAGAGTGAAATTCACCAATGGAAAAAAATAGCAACAGCCTGGGTACATTGAAAAAAAAAAATTTTACAAAAGCACTCCCAACATTAGGGTGTCACCAGATCCCCAACATAGTACTGAATTTCTGCAGTAGTTTCATGATACTCTACACTACTTTATGACTGACCTATTATGCTCAGAAACACTGCAGACACAGCTATCTGATTGAAAGGCTACCAAAGCTCTGTGAGATAGGCCTTAGAGTTTTGGTCAGTGCAGGATTCTACACAGAAAAACAATGCCTTCTGGATATCCTGAGGTCCCTCTTACCCTTCACCACACAGTTTTGAGTGCTTCTTTCTATTCAAGATTTCAGAAGCGCCTGAGGCTTCTGCTGAGTTCTCAAGTCAGAAGGAAAAAGCAAGGGAAGGTTTGCCACTTTGCCTCAGTCTTTCCAAGAGTATTTCAGCACCTGTTAATCTGTGATAAAAGTGGAAACGGAAATGCATTTTAAGACTACATCCTACACACATCTTCCCCAAAGCAAACCCCAGCCCCACACACTGTCCTCACTGAGCCCGGGACCTCCTCCTGCTTCCTGACAAGCTCTTGCCACCTGCTCACCATGTCCACCCCAGAAACCGGATCTTCACCCATTATCTTGGAAATAGGGATCCTCATTGGCAGAGTAAATCTTCTCCCCCTCCACCCCCACACTGCTCTCTTGTAACTTTCTGGTATTTTCCTTTGACCCTGCTTCTTCTCTTCTAGTCTCTCTTCTTGCCTTTTATTTATTTATTTTTTTTAAATACTTCTCAAAAGAAGAGTCTCCATTCACTGACTTTCCTTTCTCACTTCCTACTCAACCCTCAGCCCACTGCAATCTGATTTTACCTCATGGTTTCCTCTCCAGGCACCATTTCTGTTGATTCTAGAAAGACTGAGCCTGAGAGAGAAATTTCAGAAATCTACTTCTCAGATACATGCTTGTCTTTGTATTTGCAAAACTACTGCTAGATATTAAACTAGTTTCCACCACCGCACTTCTCCCAGTGCCCTGTAGCTTCGTGAAGCTCTGACGTGGACTATTACTTTAGCCTCATATTTGAAGACATCCCACAGCTGCCAAAATGCTCTTCCTACACACTTCTTAATCTGACAAGCTCTGTCCTCTGTTCAAAAGCCATCTACCGTGCTCCATGTTCTGGGGCAGCCTTCCTTCCCCATCTTCTCTACTCCACAAGTCCCACCTTCCCAGAGAGCCCTTCCAATCTACCACACAGTCCACGCCTACACTCCTAACAGTAAGAAGGACGCAAGAGAGCATCCCTAAGCAGGCACCTGTCCAGAACATTCTGTCTGGCTTCCCAGAACAACTCAGGTTGCCTCAGTCTGTGTAGTGGATTGAATTATGTCCCCCCAAAACTCCCTGAAGCTTGAATTGTGTTCCCCAAGTTTTATGTATTAGAAACTTAGCCCCCACTGTGACTATTAAGAGGGTGGGAAATCCTATTATGGTAACTGAATGGCAGAGCCTTGAAGATGTGATTGGATTGTAGGACTGTGCAGTAGTGAATGGATTAAAAACAGTGGTCAGGGGCATGGTTCTGAGGGCTTTAAAAGGAGGGGAGAGTCTGTCTTTCTCTCTGCTCTCTCTGCTTCCACCATCTTGCAATGTGAGACCCTTGGGTCACTGTCACCACCACCAGATGGATTTTGGAATTCCCAGCCTCAGAAACTATAAGCAATAAATTTTATTTTCTTACAAATTACCCAGTCCCAAGAATTTTGTTATAAGCTACAAAAACGGACTAATACAGTCTGCATCATTCATGTCCCTCCACTGTCTGGCCTCACGAGTATTTGAACTTGAGGTATAAATCGTTATGCTGGCCTTCCTGTAGCCACCCAAACTCAATTCATTCATGAAGTCCTTCGTAAAATAAATATGTATCAAGCTCAGATATTTATCAACATGCCAGCCATTGTTCTTACGCAGTGGCGATATAATAACAATAAAAAATAGTAATGAAACTCTCCCTTTTCTCATGGAGTTCACAGGATAAAGAATTACTCAAATAAATATGAAATACCTATGTGACGCTCTAAGAGTTTACAGTAGAGAGAATAGCCCAATCAGCAAAGGCATCCCTGTTGAGAGTAGAAACTAAAGGACAGAAAGGCATCAATTAGATCAAGTTATGTGGTGGGGCAGGGAAGTTACAAGAAAAAGAACACATGCAAAGGTCCTGGCTTCTCAAATTATTTACCCAATTTATGCTCTTTTAGGGAGCCTCTCTACTAAGTTACGTTTTTTTAGCATATCATTATTGACTTCTAAACCAAATAAAGGATCTCATTGCAAAATCAGAGGCTGAAAGGTAAAATAACAGAGCCTAGGTTTTAAAACACATATTTACAAAAATATTTTTTCTGTATTTCCCTACCCTCATTTATTTGCAGCTCACACCTTTTTTAAAGTCAAGATTTATATCAGAGTATTGTAAGCTTTCAGTTCTCATCAACTTTCCGACAAATTCTGCTCAGAACAGCTGCTACCATAAAATTTAATTTGCCACTTCCCAAAAAAGTCACTTCGATGTAAAATAACTTTGCCTTCCTGCTAATATTTTACAACCAATTAAAATCGAAATGATAGACTACCCAGTGAGGCTCCATCCATCGACCCACACAACTACAGGGTGTGCAGAAAACACATGAAGTCACACATGGTGAAGAACATGCAATGTATCTCCAAACACTTGCACTGCCAAGAAAAGAAACTGGTGGGGATATGTGGCAAATATAAAAATCAGATGTGAAAACTTAATCTGAGGAAATCACTTTCCATGTTTCAAAAGATGAAAGACAGAGTCATCATGTGCTCCTAATTAACCTCTGTAGTAACTATTCTCTGCACACCTTCTGTGCAAGTCATACCCAAAGCCAACAGATTGGCAAACCCAATTCTGGCATTTATTATTAGCCCACAAAATGAAAACTTTCTTCATATTTTTTTTTAAATGCCCAAACCATACAAGAAAATTAATAGGAGGTGGAACCGAGCCAACCTCTTCAACGCTGGCTGCAGAACAAGGTTCTGTTGTCAAAACTCGTTCACACCAAGGTGGTGCTTTATGCTCCAAAGAGGTGATAGGAATGTTTCCTCAGCCAAGCCAAGGAAGATTAATGACCGCCGTGCAGAAATATACGGTCTGTTAGGTCAATCCTTGCCCACAATTGTCACTGAAGGGCAGGGAAAGGGGGGTGGCCAAGGAAAGGATCCGAGTTCGTCTTCGAGAAATAAGCAAGACTCAATCATCCTATGTGATGTTTCCGAGTTCCCTCTAAAGCAATCTAGGCTGAAATTACATTCGGGAAACCACAGATATATTTTTACATATAAAACCACACACCCCATGTAGCTTAAGTCAAAAGGAGTGACTTCATCACTGACAATGACAGACACTTCCTGTGCCATCCTTTCCTTAGACACTCATGTCCTAGCAACTCCCAGGGGACAAAAATCCCTCAAAAACCATGGCCTCATGATAACCCTGGGTTCTTTTTTATGACAAAATACACTCTCGTGTACACCAGAGGTGATATCATTATACCAAACACATGATGGCCCCTTTGGCACATATGCACAGACAAAGCCCTTTTTTGGCCTATTAGTACTTAATTTTCATAGCAGCCAGAGTGAAACTGTTAAAGATCTAAGTCTCACTTCATGTCACTCCTCTGCCCAGCACCCCAGCAGCACCCGTCTCTCTCCCGTGCTGTTTGCTCTGTGCCTTTGCTATTCCCTCACCTCCGCCCAGTCTTGCTCAGATGTGAGGACTGCACTTCCCTGACCCACTTATTCTAAACTGCAAGCTGCCCTCCAACCCCCTGCCCTTCCCACCAACACTCCATCTCCCTTCCCTGCTTGGGTTTTCTCCACAGACTTTGCCACTTGCTAACACATTACCAATTGCTTTGGTTTCTGTCTGCTTCCTACTAAAATGGAAGCTCCATGAAGGCAGGGATTTCCATCTGCTTTGTTCACTGTATTCCCAGTGATTAGGAAAGAGACTGGTTCCAAGCTGATGCTCAGTTAATATTAAGTATATGAATGAATGCATCCCACCACTGACTGAGTGAACGAAGGAGTGACTGAACTCCCATCATCCAGACATGGAACAGGGAAGCATTCTCAGGCAGAGTCAAGCCCAATGTTACTTTCACCCTAGTCAAGTTCCAAGGAATCTGGGATTTCAACACAGTAAAATTCACAATGGATTCTCTTTCAGGTTCATCTGTCTGGCCATCCCTCTACCCCAATGGTCATGAACTAATCTCATAGTTTGGATCCCAAGAACAGTGACTACATTATAATATTTAAAATCCATTAGTCCCAAGAATTCCATTGGTACCCAATGAGCATCTACACACTTCCATTTCCCAATGTCACACAATGCCCCTGGGCCACTTTTCATGTCCCAGGCTACAAGGACAAAGGTATCCGCCACTGACAAACATCCAACATAAATCCAGAGCAACAAAAACCAACAAGATACAGCAATAAGATATACCTTCACTCAGATTTTAACTAGTCTGCCCAACTGAACATCAGATAACATCATACTTGGTTCCAGGCATAAACTCCACTCTGAACTCAAGAACCTCAGAACAGCAATTGAACTTAGAAAAAAAAAAAGACCAAGACATCAAGCTCTAGTCCAGGAATCCAATGACCACAAATCTTTTCATAGACATTTTTCCAAAGTGAAAAGTGACCTTGGAAAAAATAACTCTCTATCAACTTCCTTGTTTGTAGCAACAGAGATAATAGAATAACCCAACAGAAAACCAACATCACCTTATATACTTAGAACCAAAGTCCTGCTCTCCTTAGTCTCAATCTCCCTTTCCAGGCTTTGTGGATTTTCTCTGGCCTAGAATCCCAGAACTCCAGTTTTCTAGGCCCAAATTGTCTACCCCAAACCATGGACCTTCTAGCTCATAAACGTGAATAATGAAAGTATCTAATATTTATGGGTCAGGCACCTTATATACATTACTTCATGTAAACCTCTCAACAACTCCAGGCAGTAGATGCTATTATTATTCTCACTTCACAGATAAGGAAACTGAAGTTGGAGAGATGACATGACTTTCTGTGTAACTCCAGAGCTCAAGTGGAAATAAGTCTGACTTCAAAGCTTGGGTTCTTAACTATTACACAATAGCGCTAAGTTACAAAGGCTAATTTATAAGGCCACATAAACAGAACAGAATACACGTATATTATGTCTATGTTCATAATAAATATAGACATAATATATGTTTTTTCAGAACTATGTTTCACCTTCTTTAGTGTTTTTGAGGAACTGTTTACTAAAAATTGGCTTAATCATGAAGAACTCTCTAGATCAGAAAACAACTCCTTATATAATTAATAAAGCAAACATTAAAGTCAAATTTAGAAAGTGAGTCACAAAGTAAAGGAGCTACAACATTAAATTTTCCTACCTTCTGCACTCACGGGCCTTAACAGCACCCGTGTGTTTAGAAATGCACAATATCAAGCAGAGTAGAAAAAAAAGCAGCAAAACTTGAAAACAGCAGCTCAAACTCTCCACATTATTCAAAATGCTAAAGAGACCACGTATGTGCATTTTCCTCAATTAACAACATCATAAAAATATATCTTCACAGCCAAGAATCTCTTTAATATGTTTCCCAGGAGTAAATTATTTTAAAAATCATAAAATTTAAACCTACTAGACAAAAAAAAGGAATTTCCTTCTCAAACACTTATTCAAAATCTAAATCTTACATAAAATCTAAAATAATTTGAAAATGCATTCCAATTTGAAAAATATACATGAGTACTTTTGAATTCTTGAGTACTTATGCCTATAAAAATTTAACACCTCATCTTTAAATTTCATACTCAAAACCCAGGTGATGAACACCTTGCTAATGCTCAAACAATTGCAACATTTCAAAAGATGAAAACAGTGAAATAGGTAAAGCACTGCCTGGTTCTAGAAAGAAAACCAACTGGGCAAGGGGATGCCTTGGAATAGCAGAGTCACATAGTGATTAATGCTCCCATTTACTGAGGTCTGTGTCCAGTTCTTTATAAACATCCAATCCCTCTGCAGAGACTAACCTCCACTGCATGGTGAGGACACAGGCCCCCGGAGGTGGAGTCAGCCCCAGCTCACCTCCCTTTGCTACCCCTCAAAGGCCACATAGGTAACTGCCCTACAGTCTCAGGTGGGGCCCAGACCCCATATTTTGGAACAAAGGTTTTTAGAAAAGTTAAAAATGTCCATCATACCACAAGTGCTGAATTTCTGGCAACTCAAGTGATAAAAATCAAAGGAAAGAAAAATCTAAAGTCATTCATTTATTTGAGGGGAGGGGAAATTATATTCATGTAATTTGGGAGAAGTGGCTTTGCCTTTTCTTTAAAGACCTTGGTGAGCTTCCTATCTGACATCTTTTCAATGTGGTTGTACACACAGTGCAGAAAAGCACAAAGGTGCTTTTGTACACATGTACAGTTACCAAAAATTAATCCAAGATAGAAACATCAACAGTATTTGGGAGGCACTGAAAGCTAAGATCTGATTATGAGAAGGAAAAGGGAGGAGTGTGTTTGGGATTTCTTTTCAAAGGCAGGGGGTGAGCATGGAAGAGAAACTGCTTTTCAAAACACACACTAGCTGAATTGGCGGATTAGATTTCTATCGGGTAATAAAGTCCACCTGGGAGAATAGGCTAACCAGGGAGCATGTCCAATGACCAACCCAATTCTTATCACAGGATACACTTAGGGTACACTCATGTATACATTCCTTTTAGGAGCCCATTTTTTTACATATAAAAATACTAGTGGTACAAAAGTAAGTCTACTTATCTCACTCTTGAAACAGATAAAAATCTTTCATCTCTTAATAAAATAATAAAAGAAGTTTTAAGAAAGTAAAGATATCTGAGAAAGTTTATGATAAAATTAATAATTAAATTTTGAGATTGAAATATAAATCCTCAATTGTAGGAATATTAAGATTATAAATCTCCACACTGAGATTACATTGAACTAGAGCCAAGGTCACTATCATGAGATTTTTTTACCCTTTTTTTAAAATAAAGTGATAAGAACTATGTAATTTTCTATGAAATTTTAAAGCATATTTCTTCTTGCCTTTCCCATTTGAAATTGAAATTCATTTCCCTATAAATATTTTAATACCATTCTCCTGTGAGCAGGAAAATCCATCAGAGAAAAATTTCCTAATTGTCTCACAAGCTTATAATGCACATAGTATCACAAAGTAAAGGTCCAGGGTGAAAGAGAAGAAGGTTATTACACTTCGAAAATAATTGTGAGCTCTTAAGAATATACATGTCAAACATTTCTCCTTCCCCTTTTTAAATTCTAACCTTTATTTTAAGCTTTATTGAGGTAAAATTGATTTACAAAAAATTAACAGCACTGAATACTTTTTTTAAAATTCCAAGTTCATTGTGTGTATATTTCGTTTCTTATATACCATCAAAAAACAAGGCTAAGTTTACTTTGCTTTACTTTTTATTAGTAAACCTGTAATGGGTTGAATTGTGTCTCCCCCCACCCCCCCCAAAAAATAGATATGTTGGAGTTCTAACCCCAAGTACCTCAAAATGGGACCTTATTTGGAGATAGGGTCTTTACAGAGGTAATCAACCTAAAACCAAGTTTAATTAGATGAGGCCTTAAACCAGTAAGACAGGGTTCCTTGTAAAATGAGGAGATCAGGACACAGAAACACACAGAGGGATGACCATGAAGACACCGGGAAAAGGTGGCCATCTGCCAGCCAAGGAGAGAGGCCTTATAAGAAATCAACCCTGGGGACACCTTGATTTCAGAGTTCTAGCCTCCAGAACTGTGAAACAATAAATTTCCTCTATTTAAGTCACCCAGTTTGTGGTACTTTATTAGAGCAAGCCCTCATATTATAGAACATATGAGGGCTTTTTATTCTGAAGTCCTGCACTCATCCTTATGGGAATTTTGCCAGGAATTAATGCCAAATTTATTAGGCTGTAATTTCTACAATCTGTCTCTTCCCCTTTATAAAACTTGGACTATTTTCCCATCTCTAAAGCTCTTTTTTGCCAACAGTTTCTCAAAGAGAATCAGCAATAGCAATTACAGCTGACACTTATATGACGTCGACCCTGTGTCAACTGTTTACATAGATGATCTGATTTATTCCTTCGGGAATCAGAAGAGGTAGCAAGCACTACTATTATCAGCAACTGAGACACAGCATTCCCATTTTGCAGATGGGGTAACTGACACGCCACCATTTTACAGGTGAGGAAACTGAGGCACGAGGCGGTAAAGGAAATCAACCAGCTGAGTCTCGGAGTCTACTCTCCTCACCCTCGCACCGTGTTCATTGCTAAGGGCTGTTGTTCCACAATTTCTGTTCCAGCACCACATCTGCAGGGTGTTCTCAGGCCCCTAAGATGCTCTCTCCCTTCATCAACAGATTCAAACTTTTATCCTGCTGAAGAACAGTTTGATGTCCTCTTACTATTGGCGCTCCTGCCATCTATTTCAATGTCTCAATGATGTTTGTAGATTGCTTCTAGTTGGAAATCTATTCTCAGTTGAAAGGATGAAGCTAAGTAGGAATCACATAATGACTCTTCTCTTTTCTTTATCATTGTTTATTGTCACAATATCTTCCCCAAGCCATGGTTCATTTTTTTTTCTCAGAACATAAGTGCTTTTAAAACCCCTTTCTTTGTCTGTAGAATTTTTCCCAAGCGATTGCTCACTTTGACCTTTAGCTCTCCTGGTGCTATTCTGTCTGTGCCATTTTTGAACTCTCAGTTGAACGTCTTTTAAACTGCGTGTTGTGCTAATCTGGGCTCAGAAACTCCCCGGAGATGCCCTACGTTGCTTTCTCTCTCTCTCTCTCTCTCACTGAAATAATTAACACGTTTTCAATCTCGATTTTATTTTTCAAAGTTTTCTATCTCACTTGGATCACCTCTCTTTTTATTCCTTCTTTGGTTAATTCAGTCAATCTTTATCAAAGGCCTACTGACAGCAGAGGACTGTACTAGTCACCAGGTATACAGGATGGAGTAAAATTCTGTGTGTCTCCTGCCCACGTGGAATTTCTCAGAATCTAGGGCTTCTTCGACAAGTCCAATCCTTCCCTTTTCTCCAATAGGAGAATAGTCCTAAGTCTGGGTGTGGTATGACCAGTTCCCTCATGCTAATGAACTTCAACATAACACAGACCACTTGCTCCGAAGTCCTCACAATTACTTCCCCACCAACCAACTCTTTTTTGTTCTCCAAATTAAGTCCAAAGCAGCTTGAAAGCAGTGAAACTGTAAACAAAAGCACAGCAAGAAAGCAACTGATATTCTCTCAAACGTTCAGCAGATGTCTCATTAAAGCCTCCCTTTGCCACTGCACTTTGCCTCTGTGAAGAAGTGTCCCCAGGTTGAAAAAGCCCCCGTTGCATTCCCAGCCAGGACAAGAGGGACATGGTCTTCCCTGCAGCGGGACCACCTCTGTTTCCTCTTCATTTCATTGTCACTGAAACACTCGCCATCATTTTTTCACCTTCAAGTTTCTTTCTATGCCTAGATTCACCTATGGGGCATGTTTCTTTTTTAGCATAGCAAGCCTCTCTGCTGCCACAATTTAACTATTAGCCTGTCCCCATCCCACACTGGTGATACTGCTCCATCTTATATACTTGTATTCGTGTCTATGCGTTGGTACAGATGGGTGAGATCGAACATTCTCCTGCTGGTCTCTTCTGAGAATTACTTGATCCTTCCTCCATTCAGGTACTTCTTTTATGTTCCCACCTGTTTTCTCCTGCTGGGGAATTAATTTTTAAATCCTGGGTAGTAACCTCTCCCAACCCACCAGCACACACCAGAGAAAGAATCCAGGCTTAGGAGGTTTGCTGTCAGATAAAGGTCTGCTGGGTCCCATTCAGAGCAAATATGCTTTAAAGTCAATCAACACGTGTTGATTCAGTGTCTGTGATATACCCATCAGTGTATAAAGATCATACAACGTGCTTTTCTTTTCAACGTCTGCCAAACTGCCATCATGCAAGACACTTTCTGGGTAGCAGTCACGCCCTGTACAAATCATAGGTACTTTCACCAGCCACTTAGCCCTCCAGGTACATATGATACAAGAGACACTCAAATAAACCAGCTTCCTCACTCCCGGCCAATTAAACCTTACATTACATAACTACCGTTTAAAAAAAGCCCACAGAGGCAAACCCTCTAAACAGGATTTTCCTTCTTTAGCAGCCTCTGAGGAAAAACTGCTCTAATATGGTGTTTCTATTCCTGACAGGAATAACCCTTAATTATTATGCACTTTAAGCATCTAGAAATTTTTAAATAGAATTTCACTTAATGTTAAGAAAATCAGAGATCTACCTCACTGGCAACAGAAAAGACTTGAAACAGAGAGAAACAGAGATGGGGTGAGGAAGTGGGGGGGTGGGGGGAGAAGCCCACGTCTCACCGAATTGTTTTTGAAGTTTTGGACATGTGGGGAAAAAGACAGAACATTAAAGAAAATCATATAAGAAAATAAAACTCTTCCACCAGAGAATGTATAAACCTTTTTTGCATCAGGGATTGATCCATTAATCCCTGATTAAATTTAGTTTCAGGAAATAAACCAAACTTATTTCCAGGAAAAAAAAGAAATATATATATATATATATATATATATGACATACAAGTCAATATGTATATAATCTGATGTCTAAAACATGGGATTGACCCCTAAGACTTTGAAAAAGAGTTGTAACAAAGTGATTTTTATAAATTACCTTTGTAGACATCATTCTTGTCAGCATTTGTTCAATGGTATGTCAGGGTCCAGTAATCTAGCTATCCAGATCAATACTTCAGCTAAACAGAGGAAGTGTTTGCTACTGTTCACATGCACTCTCAGTCCAAGCATGGCCAGCTCCAGCTGGGATCGCCACACGATCCTTATGGAAAGAAAGGTCTACTCCATCTCATTGAGTCGTCCCTCTCAATAGGGATGCCTGGAGTGAGGCTGAGCTGTATGGCTGAGACAACCAACAGGGCTCACCGTGTCCCCAACAAAGCTAGCTGGCAATCTACTCTTTCAAGGGGATGTTTTCTGAGCACACAGCAGGTGCTGGAGTATATGAAGGCAATTAGGACCATTCCTGCCCTCAAGAATGTAATTTGCTAATAGGAAAGACTTGCTTAGTTATAAAAGCCAAATCTAGAGAGTTATATTGAGGGGCCTTCCATGACTAGGTCCTGACATCCACTTCCTGTCTACAGGCAGCAAACTGTTGATATATCTTGTCCAGCTTTTATGGATTGACTGAATAGAGATAGTGGATTTTAAATCATCATTTTTGTCTTAATGGGATAGGAAGGTTCATGATGTGAAAAGCAACACTGTATCAATGGGTTGAACAGTATATTTGATGGAGGCAGTGTGAAGTGCACCTGTTGTATAATAAAGAATTTGACTGGCCTTTATCCCTGGTTCCTGGGAGAGATACTCTAAATAATTGAAATTTCCCAAGTAACTGGAATGTCTTTGTTATTCATGAGCCTCTTGGACCTTATCTGAGTGTATGCTATCAAGATGGCTCAGGGTGGGGGCTGGCCACCCCAGAAAGACCAGCCATGTGATTAGAGGGTTAGGGCTTTAATCAGGTAATATCAGCTGACCTTCTCCAGGGAGGAGAGAAGGGCTACAGACTGAACAATCACATGGCCGATGAGTCAATCAACCATGCCTATGTAATGAAACCTAAATATAAACCCTGGACAGCAAAGCTCAGTAGAGATTCCTGGTTGATGTGGCAAGAAAGTAACACATCCTGATCCCCCAGAGCAAGGATAAGGAAGCTCCATGTCCAGGACCCTCTCAGATTTTGCCCTATATGACTTTTCATTTGGCTGATCCTGATTTACATCTTTTAGCATAAAAGAATAATCTTAAGTACAGCACTTTCCTGAGTTCTATGAATCATTCTAACTAATTATCAAATCTGAGGGGGTTGTGGGAACTCTCAAATTTGCAGCCAGCTGGTCAGAAGTGTGGGTGGTCTGGGGACTCCTGGACTTGCAGCTGGCATCTGATGTGAGGGCGGTCTTGTCAAGGACTGTGCCCTTAACTTGTAGAGATGATGCTAACTCCGGGTGGTTAGCATCAGAATTGCACTGCAGTATTGCAACACCCATCTCAGTCCCTCAAACACTTACCAGAAATAGTCCCTTTAAGAAACAAAGCTCTTGCGGCTGACTTGACCTCCCCTACCTCCAACCACCCCAGGCTGAGAACTTCCATGGTCCAATCTCAGCAGGAAACCACATCAAATGGGTAGACAAATACAACTATAGTATAAGCCAGGCTTTTTGATAAGTGATATAATTGAGGTATAAAAACTACAATGAATGCCCAAAGAGTCCAGTAATTAAGAGATTCAGAATAACTGCACAACGGTAGCCAAAGCCTTAAAGATGTACCTTCAAGATGAAAGTAACTCTTACACAGGAAGGCTTAAGAACAGCATGAGAAAAGGGCCAAATCACTATCTAATTAAAAATGGTAAAAATTAGAATTATATTTAACTTTTATTAACTCTTACTGTGCGCCTAAAACTCTGCTAAGCTTATTATTTGGATATTCCAATGGATCTTTAATCCAATGAAATAGAGTCTATTACACCCATTTTACAGGTAAGGATACTGGGACAGGCTAAGAACCTTGATAAAGGCTTCAGAGCTAGCAGCCCAGGGTGGCTGGAGAGGAGGGTAAATGGAAGTAAGCAGAGGAAGCGAGATTGTGAAAGGTCCTGAATGTCTGTCAGAAACCCAATTTTTTTTTTTTTTTCTGTAAGCAATGGGGAGCCATCAAAGGTATTCATAGAAGGGAGTTGTAAGGCCAGGATCATGTTTTCAAAAGATAACTGTGGTGGCAGGAAAAACACTCAAAGAGAAAGACTGGAACAGAGAGAGAAGTTAGGGGACAATGGTAAGGTCACTGGCCAAACATAAGAGAGCCTGACCCAGGGCAAGGACAGAAGGAATGTATATGGGGACAGGGATGAAGAGGAAGGAGGCATAGAAGATGACAGAGGTCATGATGCTTGGGAGCCTTAGTGGACAGGGGGTAACAGGGACAGGATGGCACAGGCTATCCAAACTAACAAACCACCAAAAATACACCTGTTTATAGGGTGCGTCTTTCCATATTAATGGTGCATTTACTACAACACTCTCGCCGCTCCTGTGCATTGCCTGAATTGGGTGGGATTCACACTCTTGGTCAACTAATGGCTAATGAAGTCATAGTTAAAGATCAAATTCAATACTGGCAAGCAAGAGTCTAACCTCTACATCCCAGATCTACAGACGCTCAGCTGAGCACAGCCATCCGATTTCTCCAAGTCCTCTGTGTTGGGTTGCACCTGTCTTTGATGGGTAACGAGCAACAGGGCAGCTAATCAAGGATTTTTGTCTAAATGGCTTTTTAGGCTGCTAAGCTGAAGCAGAAGTATAACAGGCCATCAGTCTAGTTATCGATTGGACACTATTCAAGAATGCACCCATCCAACTAGTTTTCTTCTCACTCCTCCTAGAATTCAATGGCAATGAGCCAACAGAGAGTGTGGAAAAGTAAACAGAAGTTAAGCAACTCCTTCAAGGACTCCACATGAAAAAATGTAGTGCTAACTATAAATAAATTAATTCTGGGTTTCCAGTGCTTAAATCAACAATCATTGCCATTCAGACCTGGTCTTTCACTCAACTTCTTGTTTTCTTGATGATGTCTGGGCCCACATGTAGGTTCAATGAGGGAGGCCTTCAATTCATTAACAGGACTTTGCTGAATTCAAACAGCAAACCTGAGCATGGAAGAATCAATAAAAGCTTTTTCACTTAGTCCCTGACATGTTCTGGATACTCAGCTCATAAACATGATTCTCGATGCCACTTCTCCCACTGCTAGAAGCCTAGATCTTCCTAGTAATGCTCATCACAGAACAGAAACAGAAAGAAGAAAAGAAAATTGACTTCTCCTTCCTCTAGAGACTCTGAGGGGGCTTGAAGCTCTGGAAGACAAGGGTGTCATGTCTGTATCTCTCTTACCCCCTGACATTCCCAGGAACCACTCTGTAAAGCACTCATCTGAAAACGTTTAAAGAAGACATACCGAAATGTACTCCAGCACTGGCCCCTGACACATAATCAATGCACTTTTAAGCGCACACATCTATATCTTGCATTAACCTCGCATTTCACCATGATTTAGGAGATATTTGCTGTGCTTCATCTCAAAATCTTTTCTAATCTGACATCATTCCATCATAAATACATCATCATAAAGCGACAGAAACCGCATATCAAAAGACACCTTTTGGAAACATTTTCAAGTGGGACAGAAGCCAGGGCATGATTTGTAAACATGATTTTCTACAATGATTTCAAAAGATACCAAAATGCATTAGACATTGTCAATGGTTCAAAAAGCTAAACAGTAATCGGATCATTTTACATATACACTGGATCATTTTTGTTCCGCTCAAAGTTTTCCTCCCCTTGTTTTCAATCATCCAGCTATAACAACAACAACAAAAAAATACAGTCATCCTTTCATATCAGGTACTATGTCAAGGAGCAAAGATCTAATTTTTTCATTGAACTTTCAGAAGGAGAGAACAAAGGTTACTAGAGATGGGGAGAGGGAGGGAGGGGGTTTAGGGAGAGACAGGTCGGATAAAGGGCATAAAGAAAAATTATGATTTGTAATAATGAATATACTACTAATAAAAAAATAAAAATAAAAAAAGATCTAATTTTTTCTGTGAGGTATATAATTATAAAGTCAGGTAAGATGTACTCTAATTGATGCTTACTAGAACTCCTACATACCACAATATCTTTCTATAGGAACTGTCACTTTTAACAATGTGACATTTTCTCCTGTCTTTAAGAGAGAAATATGAGACAACAACTTTCAATTTATTATTAAAAATAGAAAGTGGACTGACATGTGGGTACCTAATAGGTATCATTTGATATAATAAGGCTCACAAACATTTCCCCACTCAATCTCCATTAAGTCTATGTAATCTCCTGTTCGATAGGAATTATTTTCCCATTTTGCAGATTATAATTAAACTCAAAAGACAAACAAGCATCAATAAGAAATGCTTTTAGATAGATATCATATTTTGAAACCAAGCGCCTAAGCAGTGAAAGTAAATTCTGCCACGTTTATTATGGATTGGAAGAGGTGAGCCTATCCCATGAGTGGGGATATTTTACCTCTTGTGAATCAGACTTCATGAAACCTGGTCACTCAGACCAGACCTAGATTGCCCAACCTCTGTCTGCCTCTCCAAAAGAAACTAGTCTGGGCTACGTCCTGAATTGAGGGGCAAGTGCAGAGACTGCACTCTGAGATGCTAGTATCATCCTCCCCGTCACTGAGGTGGCTAATATGATATGTATTGAGCACCTTTTAAGTGCCAGGCTCTGGGGACATGGGTGAGCCAGACATATCCCTCACAGTTCCCACATAGGACAGTACAAGCTCTGACTGCTGAGCTGAGACCTATGGGATGATTCATTGGGTTGGCCCCAGGGGAAGGTGTGGGGTCGGGTGTGGCTGGCACAGACAGAAGAATGTGGAAGCAAAGGCTGTTAGAATTCATGAACTGACTCCACCGCATTGTACTCATAGGCAACTTTCAATACTCTCTGATGGATGGGGCATTAAGAATACTGAACGGGGGCTGGCCGGTTAGCTCAGTTAGTTAGAGTGTGGTGTTACAACACCCAGGTCAAGGGTTCAGATCCCCATACTGGCCAGGCACCAAAAGAAAAAGAGGAAAAAAAGAAAAGAATATGGAGCTAAACGAGTGCTTTCCAACAACCACTTCCCATAAAAGTATTTCTAAATCATTATCCAGTGTACACCCGTATCTGTATCACTTAAAAATATATATCTGCCAAAAAATGCTCTTTTTACTACTCAAATGCACTCTGATATTTTCTCTTCTCTGGTTCTTTTTTTTTTTTTTTTTCTTTAAATTCTGGTTATGACCCTCTAATGGGTGGCAACTCACAGTATGAAAAACTTTAATTGAAACCTTTTGATAGGTGTGGCTGCCTATTATTTATTTGATATGATTCCTCTCCCTGCTCCACTCTTTCTTTACCCCTCAAAAATGAGAAAATGAGAGGACTGCTGTTTACAGAAGGTCTGCTACCCAGGAACTGGGCTAGAAGCTTCGCAAGCATTAGTCCTCACACAGCCTAAGGGTTCAGCATTACTGTTCCCATTTTACAGATGAAGAAACTGAAGCTTAGTGACACAGAGGCTTACTCAACAGGACAGGATAGAGCCAGGATTCAAATCTAGCTCTGTCTTGCTCCAAAACTCCAATTACAACATGCTGCACTTCATGACAGGTTCTTAAGTAATTAAAGCTAACTTAATAGCAGGAATTTCATAAATCCCCTTGAGATAACTCAAGTCCTTGGGGTGTCAGAGAACAAGATTTGGGAGGCCCGTGGGTGGTGGAGAAATGCTCAGGTTTAAATTTAATTTTCCTTCCGTGTCCTCTGATAACCCTATGTAAAGACACTAACAAGGAGTGACCAACAGAGAACTGGTAAGTGAAAACCAGTAGAGCACTGGCCTAGATAATCACCCTCAAGCCAGGCTGGCAGAATTGCACTGACCGTTCTGGATGGTTCCTAATGAGCCGACCTAGCTCAGCATCTTTCAGACTGAAGAAAGTCAATAAATATTCACGAGAGGGAATGCTAACACAGGCAGAGCAAAAGTAAACACAACGCCCAGCTCCTGCTGTTTTATTTTTTTAAGTCTTCCAAAATCACATTAAGTGAAACTCTTCGGTGAGAGGGCATCTCATTTGGATGGATAACAAAACACACCTCTCACAGATTATCTGTGTTCTTTTAGCCCCCTAATGAAAGATACATTTGAGACAGATACAAGATATATTCAATGTAGGCAGGTCAGAACAAATTTTCAGCCCCCCAAAAAATTCTGCAAAAGTGATTTGGGAAAATTATTGGCAAGGTCATGTTAAATTACTGCAGCAGTACCCGGCCTCTCCCAAGACATAATATAACTTGACATTTAGTGACAGCACATTATTAACTGGCTGGTCACTGGCATCGCTACTTCTAAGTGGCAATATCTCTCTTATTTTTTCTTTTACATATATGTAATAAATGCAATTTTGACTTTTATACATAATGAACTACATAATTTATTTGACAAATGCCTTCAGTTTTATATTCTTTGTGTGGCTTGTTGGGCAGCAAAATATTTAGTTTAACTTGGCAAATAAATTCACATATAAATATGAGCAATGTTTTTTGTCTAATCATCTAGTATTATTTTCTCAGCACCTCTCAGCAATAAGAATATCACCTAGTCCTTTTTTCTTTGCACGTTCCATGATGAAAAAATCCCGAATGTGCTGAAGAATCCATTGCCTGCTTATGAAACATAAAGCCTTATGAAAACATGGCACGTACTCAAGTAGACCAGTTTGTTTTAAAACATTTTAATAGTGTGCACTGCTGCGTTAGGAACTAAATGTGTATTATGCCCAGTCTTACATCCAGTGTCTACTATACTTTGATCGTTCTATCAAAAGATCAAAATTTAAATATCATGTAAATTATATTTTGTACATGTCCTCTTTTGCATGAAATCAAACAGAACACTTGTTTCTTCTCTAAACACATGAGAATATAAACAAGAAACATATTTAAACCAAAGAAATACTACTTCATTCCATTAAAAAATGCCCTCAGGTATCAATAAAGTAATAAGCCTTTATGTTTTCTTAAAATAATTCTAAACATCTATGTTCATGCTTTCAAATTTTTAATCATATTTTTAATACTTATCTTAAAGGTTCTTAAGTTAATTGGGCATGTTATTTTCAAGGGAAATGCTACTTAAATCCTCTTCCTGAAAACTCTGAGAGGTTATGCAATTCAATAGAAATGACAGCAGAAATTGAGTAACTGATATTGAATCTCCAATAACCAAGAAAATTGTCACCTTCATAACAAGTAAATGTAAAGTATGAAACTTGATTGGATCCTGGTTTTTTAAAAAAAAAAACAGCTATGAAAGACATTCTTAGGACAGTGTGGGAAATGTGAACCTGGACAGTATATTAGATGTTATCATGAAATTTTTGTTAATTTACTTATTATGATAATGGCTCTGTGATTCTTTAAGAAAATGTCCTAGTCAGTGCATGCATGATGCAGTTTTTAGGGATAAAATGTCATGATATATGAAACTGACTTGATGTATAAAACTGACAAATGGCCCAACAATAATAAAAATATTTGTACACATAATTAGATAGATAAAAATATAAAGCAAATATGGCAAATGTTGATAATAGGGTTGTATCTCAGTAGAGGGTATATGGATGCTCACTGTATCATTCTTTCAACCATTTTGTATGTATGAAAATTTTCCCAATAAAAAATGACAGTGGAAAAGAATAATCGTTTTCATTTATATATATTGACTCCTGAACCAAAGTAGATACAGATAAAATATGGCTTTACATGGACAGCGAATGTTTCATTTTCCGGTAGCAGCATACATTAGAGAATCAATTTTCCACCATTGACCCAGAGAAATTATGGCAGCCCTCTGACCACAACAAAAGGGAACAGCTGATTGACACACCACCTGAATCACAGCAGATGCGTCAGAATGCCCAGAGGGTAATCCACGCTGACCAGCCAGTTTATGAGACAATATGTACCCTTAGAAAAATATGGGTTGAGGACAACAGGGGCCTTCAAGCCTGGAGCCTTCATGGCAGATGGAATCTGCAACTTTTTCAGGCTCCATTATCTGGAGGTAGCCATGTCAAGCTATGACATGAACTTAAAGCTAAATTAAACAAATTCAGAACATCAGCTTTCTCTACTCATTCACCCACTAAGGATGGGTTCCTGTCCTTCCCCTTTTCATCTGCCCAATAAAGTGGACTACCAGGTTCAATATTAAGCAAAAATTCTGAAGAGCTACCCCCAAAAACTGACTTAAAACTAATAATAAAGTACTGGAATCATATAAGAAATTTTAGAGAGAAAATCTGTAAACACTTGATTTAAAGATCCCTGAAGTATTGAAAATAAGACCCAGACCTGGGGCCGGCTGTTTAGCTTACTTGGTTAAAGCATGGTGTTGGTAACACCAAGGTCAACGGTTTGGATCCCCATACCAGCCAGCCACCAAAAAATATATATATGTATATATATGTTTATATTTTTATATACATGAAGACTCAGACCTATAAAACAATACAGCAGGATGTTTCCCATTTATAAATAGAGCTCTTTGTTTTGGGTCCAAATCTCAATGTTTCTGGGCACTATTAAGATCACTATTCACCAGTTAAGTAAGAATGCAAGCCAGCCCTTCCTGACCCATATGCGACCGGCTGCAGAATCTGATATTCTTTTTTACTTGGACTGAACTAAAACTAAGCAGAAAGCACCAAATTTTCAAGAGGCCCAATACAATCCCCAACTCCATGTCAACTGCTCCTTTTTCTGTCCTTCTCTTTTTATCATTTTTTTCCTCCCTCATTCAATTCTTTATCTACTGATTGATCGTTGTTGCTGTAATTGTTATTCTCTCCTTTTCTTTCTCTCTCTTTCCTCTTTCCCTCCCAGGCCCTCCTGGCCTACCAGGGGCACCCAAAGGCATTGTTAACGCTCCAGGCCATGGAGCTATAATGAACCCTGATATGGCCCATAAAGCCTGATGGACTCAGGCTGCTGCAGGGCTGAAGCAGTTACAAGAAGAATGGTTTACTTTCCTTTAACCAAAAAACAATTATCATGTTTATGAGATGTCCAGGCCCTTTCCCTTCTCCTCACTGCCACCTGCCATTGATCCTTAACCAGTCATTTCAACTTCTCTTTAAGGGAAGCAGGAGACCATGACGCTGAAACCTCGGTTTGCTTCATGTTATCCCAATACGAGGCATGGCCTAGGAAGCTTGAAAACATCAGTAAGTTTGGGGGGTATCAGTGGACTTCACTTATCCAAGAAAGTCCTGAATTCTGTTCAATGCCCCCATTTTCTGACTGCTTGAAAACTTTCTGGTCTGTCTGTAAGCACTAATTTAGGACCTGAAGGAAACACAAAGAGAATTAAAAATGTTTAAAAACATTTCATCAGTCGAATTTTAAAAAGCTCTTCCTAGAGAGGTATGAGCACATTATGTCTGTTTACCAAAAATGTACTAGGATAACATATTCTCAGTAGATGCTGAAACACAAATGAACCAAGGGCCCTCCACCTCCAGGAGACCTGGATAAACCTGCTTCAAAAACTCTATGGAGGATGAAGCTCTGGTAATATTCCAGCCAAAAAGCCAGGGGTCCAGAGGTGACCTCTGCAGCCTCTAGACCAGACCGGCCCTGCAGGGAGACTGGGAAGAAGGTTCAACCATCAGGGCCATGAGCCCCCAGTAAAGCACAGTCTGGGGTGGGGAATGCTCACAGGAGTGGAGAAACACATGCCTAGGGCAGCAGGGTAGCCCCGTGCAAATACTGGCCAGTGTTGACCCACCTGCAGCCTCCAGGAGTGATCAAACCCCTTCCCCAGGCTGAGGCTCTCAAGGCCTCCCTTTCTTTGTCTGTCACACAGGGGTAATAAGAGTGCCCCCTAACTCATAGGGTCATTGTAAAGATTAAATGAGCGAGTATTCATAAAGCGCTTAGAAAAGGGCCTGATATACAGCAAGTGCTATATAAATGCTAGCTAGCTACTATTATAGGCTAGAAGCATGCTTACCGAAAAGTCTGTCAAAGGAAGCTTACCTTCTTTATCCCCACCTACTATTAACCAGCAGGAAGTACCCAGTCTACTACAGTAGATCTACCACAACGGACCTACTACTAACCAACTGAGAATACTCATGTCTTGATTTTTTGGTTCCCTAACCCCCGATCTTTGCAGTGGTCTCAGCGAAGACCAAGTGAACAAGACTCTTTTCCTTAGCAACTAGGTTCAGATATAAAATTGCAGTATGACAACATCCTATGATTAAAATAAAAATTGGTATATGATTAAAATGGAAATCTACCTGACATGAACTTCAGAGCCCACACTTTCTCAGTGTGTAAGTTCTACAGCTTCTAATAAATGTCCCTAACTCTGCAACGCTGTGTACCTTAAAAACTAACCTGGTTGAAGACACACAAATTACCCTACACATTAGTAAGATATAAATGCCCTTCAACAAGGAGCACGGCCCCAGACATAATTGGCCAGTGCCCAACCTGGAGACACCATGAGTCAATTCTTCAGAACAGGAAGGTCCACTGACTGGGCCCTGATGCCAGGGCCACACCTGGCATGCAGGTTGACAATACTTACGCATTACAATAGGGCTTCTTTTCATAGCCTTTGTAGTTGTTCATGTTGAGAGCCATCTTGCAGACCTCACAATGGAAACATCCTTTATGCCAATACTGGAAAACATAAATATTTAAAATTTTAGCACAATGCCAGTCTTTGCTAGGATGGACACAGAAGGAAAGCTTTTTAGAGCATCACAGTCCCTGTATTTGAAAATACTACAAAAAAATTATTGTAGGTAACAGTGGATGTGTTTACCTACTTTCAGTTAAGTAAATAAAGCACGGAGCTATTAAAATTGAGTTTTAAATTAACCCTTTCCACAACGTACAGGATCGTGATGAAAGAACCGCCGAGGCTCTGTCCATACTGCGCTTCTATGAGCAGCCAGAACGGAATTCCGAGCTCGGTTAATGGAGAGATGGGACGCGTGGAGTGGCTTCAAAATGTAAAGGAAGCTAGTTCAAAGTATCTAAACGCATTGTTTGTAGGATCTCGATAAATATGTGCCCACCAGAAGTCTGGCAACCCGAGGGGGCAGGAGGCGGACTATGTAAGTACCTTTAGCCCCCCCATCCCTGTCCAGCTTCCACCAAATTGCAGAAAACGCGGACTCTGTCCGGGATGACCGTCGGGGTGACGTCTGGCTCTAATGAGGCATTTGTATCACCAAACGCAAATTTCACAGGGAACGCTTCCAGCTGGTTTCAATTGTTAGTCACTCGGGATCGCGCCTGGGTCTCTCTCCCGGGCTGTTCAACTGCTCCACGCCCGGGAAGGGCAGGGGCAGAGCTGGAGGGACCAGGCTACAGCCACGTCCTCCGGCATTCCGCGCGCGGGTGGATCAGACACGGTGGGTCCGGGTCGCCGCGCTGAGCCCGGGCTCTCCGGCGGGGATTATTCTAGCAATGCGGCAGCGGCCGCCCCATGACATATTAATTACTACTTGCCTCTCCCCCTCGCCGGCGTCACGGGAGGCGCTGGGGCGGGGGTGAGGTGGGGATGCGAGTGCGGGCGGATCGGTGGGGCTGGGGGTGCGAGGCAGTGGGGGGCAGGCGTGGAGGTGGGAGGGCGCGCGGCTCGCCCACTTGCCCCCGGGTGCCCCGCCTGGTCCTTCTGGGCCCCGCGCCGCGCACCGCCGTGCCCGGTGCCGCGCAGCCCGCACCCGGACAAAAGCCTTCCCCGTTCCAACATCACAGTCGCCAAGCGCGGACTCTGACACTCCTGCGGGCATCTCCCTTCGCGCTCCCTCCCCCTGTGCCAAGACCCACGCAAACACGCCGCCCCACTCAGCTCTTTCCATCCCCGGTGCCAAAACTTCTCGGAGCAGGTGCAGCCCGGCGCCCGGTAGGTTCGGACTGGCCCGGCGCCCCCTCGCTCACCTTATCCAGGCAATTGACTTTCTCCGTGGGATACACGACTTTTCCGCAGCGGGCGCACTGGGGGTTCATTGTCGCGGTTCCCGGGGGCGGCGGCTGCTGCGGCGGCGGCGGCTGGGGGCTCCAAGGAGCCGCTGTGACATCCCCCGGCAAACCCCGCACCGCCTCCGGGCAGGCGGGAGGGCTGCGGCCGGCGAGCGCCGGGGTCGCGAGTCGCGGGGGGACCCGGGCGAGCTGGCCGCGCGACGTGCGGGGAGGGCGGCGTGGGCGCGGGTGGGGACGCGAGGGGCCTGGCGCCGGGGACCGGCCGCGCTCTGCGCCTCTCGGCTCGCCGTCTCTGGGACTCGGCTCCGGCTCGGGCTCCGCGCCGCTGGCTCTGCGTCGCTCGCACTCCAGGTACTGGTGACTCACACAGACACTCGCGCCCGCCCCTCGCGCTCACTCGCTCCCCGCCTCGTCGCCGTCGCCGCCGCGCAGGCCAAACCCACCGGCGCGCCCCGACCGAAGTGGCAGTGAACGAGCACGTCGGGCACCCGGGGAGGGAGGAGGAGAGGGCGAGCGGGGGGAGGAGGAGGGCAGGGACCCGGAAAGCGCCGCAGACTGCCGCGGGCTGCGACTGTGAGGCCTGGGGAGCCAGCCTCGCACCGCCGCAGCCCGGGGGCGCCCAGGTGGGCGGCGGCGAGGGCGGGAGCGGGACGCAGGAGGGAGCGGGACGGGGGTGGCACCAGTGGAGGGGGAGGAGGACTCACCCCCGCGCACCCCCTGCCCTTCTCCCCCACCCTCTTTTTCTCCAACTGGGTGCACCCCCTCCCCAAGGCTGTTGGCCCTGGCACCCGCAGGTCGCGGGGAGCCGAGTGCGCCCGCTCTTTTCCTCCGACCCTGGGGACGGCGGGCAGCGCCGAGTCCCGGGTGGATCCAGGCTGTCCCAGCTGCACGCAGCGACGCGCTCGGCCCCCGGAACCAGGAGACCCGCGGGGAACCCAAGGACTCAGGTACCCGCGGCGCCGGGGATTGTGCCGCGCCCGCTCCCACGGGCCTTCCCGACAGGTCACGTCCCCCGAGTGTGTGCCTGAAGTCCTAGGACCCTGGGTGAGGAAGAGCCTTCTTCTGGCTGCCACCCCCTGCGCTTTTTATACCTGTCCTTGGAGAACGACTGGTCATTTTAGGCCGGAATTAAGCCTCGCTTGATTAATAAAGGGTCGTCGTTCATGGGGTGGAGCGGGGGTCATACACTGTATGGTTTCGCAGTTAAGCAGCACAAGGATCTGCGAAAAGTTCTCCACCGGCATTAAGGAGAGCTTTGACAGACACAGTCCAAACCAGAAGAGCCAGAAAATCCAGCTGAAGGCTTAGGAGAGGATGAAAACAAACGGAAAAGGACTTTTTTTGTTTCAAAAAAAGATTTCAGGTTATCAGAGTCGCTTTAGGAGAGGCTGCAGACCGGAGCTCCAGTGCCTGGGTTCAAAGCAGGACTCTGCCATTTCCTAGTCACGTGATCTTGTGCAAATTCTTAGCCTCTTAATGCCTCAATTTTCTAATCTACCAAATGGGGATAAGGATAGAGCTAGGAAACAGCTCCTACTGGGGGGATTAAATGAGTCAGCAGTTCTGCAGTGCTTCAATCCGCCTGGCTCCTGCTAAGCACTTCATGAGAGTCAGCTAAGATTATTATAAATTGGTCATAAAAAAGAAGCAAACACATTCCGTTGCTAGTACACAGATTAAGACTCTAATGCCACATAGCAACTACTGTGACAAATATTTCTGTCATTTCAAAAAAAATCATAGCTGGTTTTCATGAGAAAAGAACTATTGAATTCTGAGCCTCTTAGGCAGGCTGCACTGATGAACATATTCATAACAATGCTGTGCTGTTTGACTTTTCAGAAGGGGTAACTTCCTAAAAGTTTTCACGAAATGCAACAGCCTCTGAAGCATGCATTGCTGTGTTCACAGGCCCACCTCGAAAGCAAATAAAACGATAATTTGCTGTCAGAAAGGATCAGTTTGCTTTTAAAAGCACTTCAGAGTTCATCAGAAATGCCTGAGGGGAAAAAGTATTTATGTGATCACCAGAAAGGTAGTAATTTTCTTAGCATTTAGATTTTCATAACTGTAGGCCATAAAATATAGTTTAAATATCTTATTCTCTTTTTTAAATGGTAAGCACAAAATTCCAAAGAATGATGATGGTAAGTGGCATTTATAGCTAATTACATCAAATCTTTTAACTATAAAGTTGTATAATTTCTTACCAAACCAGCACCTATCACAATGCCTGACACGTAGTACGTACTAATTAAATGTTTACTGAAAGAAAGTGTGAATAAAACAAATGAATACATTACAACTAACTGGGATGTGTTATTTGAAGAACAAGCTCAAAATTATATTTTCTTCTCATATCTGTTTCTGACTCTTCATTTTCTGCATCAAACCAGTTTCTAAGTTTCTCAATGCCATTTGGCTGATGTTAGAAGAATTTTAAAACCATCCATATTAAAAGGCCTTCTTTATTTCCAAATTCAAAGTACTATAAACAGAGAATTGGCAGACACCTGTCATCTGGCCCAGCCTTCCTCCTTCAAGCAGATAAATGATTTAGTTGTCCACTAGGGAGACCTTTTGCCCTTCCATGTGTTTTTCACTTGACTGGTCAAGAAATAGTTCCTTGTGATAATTATACCCCAATATCTCTAATTTAAATCTTTTTCTGCTGGCATGGACATCCACAGATATAAAAAATTACTGATCATCATCACCCTCACAAAAACATTTATATGTTTATAAAGTTAAATTTTTTCTTTAGCTAAAATTCCCAGATCTGTTTACTCTTCCCTCTGGGGCCTATTTAGGCAGAAACTATTGAAGACTTTATAATCCCCTTTATTATTGGAGCTACATAACTTGAACTCCAAATTAAAAGTTTTAAAGAGTAATTAATATTACAAAAAGCCAAATAGTGGCTTTGGCAAACATTGCCTTGGGTGCAGACTGTGTTAGACTATATTATATTAGTCCACAATTTTTTTCTCTTCCATCCTAGCAACACTTTCTGCAGCAAAATGTACTTCCCCACTGCAATGACAATGACCTTGACCATGTGACTTCCTTTGGCCAATGGAATGTAAGTGGACATGACATATGTTGTATTGGAGCAGAAGCTGTAAGGGCAATTGCTTAGTTTGCCCCTATTCTCCCACTCCTTTGAGCTTTCACCTTTGGCCATGAACAAAGCGTACCTCAGGAAGTGGCTACTTCTTTGACTTTTGTCCAAAAATGAGAAGACTTGTCTGGACGGTAAAGCCCAGCTAAGCTCAGTAAGCCACATCATACCCAGCAGAGCCACAGCAAGCCCACAGCCCTCACATGAGGGGAATAAGAAATAAGTTGTAAGCCACCGAGATTTGGGGGATTGTTTGTTACTGCAGCCAAATCTGACTAATACACTGCTGTAGATTGGATGACCCCCCTCAACCTCATTGAGGCTTAATTCCCACTGTAACTGTTGAGGGTGGGAAATCCTATTATGGTAATTGAAAGATGAGGCCTTGAAGAGGTGATTAGATTGTAAGACCGTGCAGTAGTGAATGGATTAAAAATGGTGGTCAGGGGCATGGTTCTGAGGGCTTTAAAAGGAGAGTGAATGAGAAGTTTGCTCTCTCTGCTTCAGTCTCTCAGTGTGAGTCCCTGCCATCACTGAAATCAACACCAAAGAAAGCCATCACCAGATGTGTTCCCTGGACTTTGGACTTTCCAGCCTCTGAAACTGTAAGCAATGAACTTGGTTTTCTTACAAATTACCCAGTTCCATGTATTTTGTTATAAGCAAAAGAAACAGACTGATGCGTACACTAATGATGAGAATTGAAGAGAAATGTTTTCTACTTCTTCATTAACAACAAGGAACTGATGAATTTACATGAAAGTTTCAATATATGTGTTTTTATTTTTCTAAGAAGTATGCTGTTAGAAGTATAGTGTCGTAACCAGTAAAGCATAGAGCTCTTGTTACTAATTAATTAACCATTTCATCATATCATTCTATAAAGCTTTATTGTGCGCCTTCCATTTGTCGGGCATTGGGTAAAATCATATATGTTGTTTTCCCTTGGCCCCAATTCACCATGCAGGCGAGTTTTCCCCACCAACGACTTTGGCATATGAAAGTAAAAGGAAAATGGTAAATCTTAGCTCACAATTTTGTTTGATATCTGCATGTGAGCCTTAGTCTAATGAAGCATTTCTTCAAAGATTTTAAGCACTTCAGCGTCCGACAGCGTGGCGCACTCAGGAGAGTGTGGTACTGGGAGCATAGTAGCACTGCCGCCGCGCAGGTTCGGATCCTACATAGGGATGACCAGTGCACTCACTGGCTGGGCGCGGTGCGGGCAACACCAAGCCAAAGGGTTGCGATCCCCTTACCGGTCACAAAGATTTTAAGCACTTTAGAGAAATGATCTCTTTAATGGTGTAGTATCGCTGCAAATTAATGAAAAATATAAAACAAAAACATTAAGGAAAACTCAAGATTCAGAAGTTGTTTTAATTATAGAAACAATTATTTTCATTCATCCATTCAATATGTAATTATCAGTAGGCAAGATGTTAGACTCAAATGGATGAGCTGGGGAATAAGGCATGATCTCTGCTTATAATAAAATCTAGTGGGACAAATAAGTAAGCAAAGAATCACAATACAATGTGATAAATGCTCTAAGAGAAAGCTCTGCTCTAGACACTATGGCAGAACAGCAAAGGAACTTCTAATTTAGGCTTTGAAGTCAGGAAAGGCTACCTAGAGGAAGGGGTCACTACATACCCTATCAGGAGTGGAAGATTTATTTACATCACTTCGATGTCCCTCCTCTCTTCCAAAACCACCCTGTCCATTTATCCAGTTCTGCCCATTTTATCGCAAAAAGCTCTCTTGAATCTGTCTGCATATCTACTGCCACTGCCTTAGCTTAGCAACTTATCATGTCTTCATTGCATTGTTCCATAATGACTCTCTAAAAACTCTTATCAGCACACAAGGCATGGAAGGAGGTAAGGTTTCACTTTCCCAGACAGGACTTGGAAATATGGTAGATAGAAAATTCCTATCTCCAGGTCTGGGACCGCCCCCCCCCCCCATATTATTTTTTAAATAAATATTAACTCATGTAAAGCCCTGAACACAGTGCCTAGCACCCAGTAAGAACTTGGTAAATATTTGTTTAATCATTGAATGAGTAGAGTAAAAACTAAACAAAATCAGACTCCTTGATATATTTTAATGTAAATCAGATGCAAAGCAACAAGTATGATGATAATTATTATCACCCCTTCCATGTATTTCAAGACTGCTTTCTGAATCATCTGCCAACTTGATAAATATCAAGCTATAAAAATAAAACTTGCATTAAAAAATGCTTTTCTTAACATACATGAGGAAAAATATTGTATGTTATTGAGACAATAATTTCCCTTTATGACCTGATGAACTGAATTGTGGCCTCCCTAAAAAAAATCATATGTTGAAGCCCTAACTCCCAATGTGATGATATTTGGAAATGGGGCCTTTGGGAGATAATTAATTTTGGATAATGTCATGAGAATGGGGCCCCCATGATGGGATTAGTGCCCTTATAAGAAGAGACAGAAGAGAGCTCTCTCTCTCTCTCTCTCTCTCTCTCTCTCTCTCTCTCTCTCTGCCATCTGAGGACACAGTAAGAAGGCAGCCATCTGCAAGCCAGGAAGAGAGCCCTCACCAGAACCCAACCATGCTGGCACCCTAATCCCAGACTTCCAGCCTCCAGAACTCTGAGAAAATTAATTTCTGTTTTTTAAGCCTCCTAGTCTATGGTATTTTGTTAAAGCAGCCCAAACCAGCTGGTACACTACCTCAGCATGGCTTATTAGATCAAGGAAACCGTTTTTCTTGCCCAATAAAAATAGTGAAAGAAATAAAGCTGTTTTTCATTTCTTGTAGTAAATACCTTTTACACCAAAGCTCTGACTCACTAATTAGCATCAATTTTGAACTACAAGGAATGTAGATTTCCAACCTGCTTGGCAAGAGTTGCAATTATGTTCCGTGACAAATTAAGGGATCATCCTCCTCTTAATATACACAAAAGCAAATAAAAATTTAATCATTGTAAAGAGTTAAATGATAAGACAGCAGCAGTCAATGAAGGATTATTTTCGGTATTAAAAAAAAATCTAGGTTTAGAATAGGTTGATTAAAATTCTGTGTGGACCCAACAGAAAGGAGGAAGAAGCGACTGGAATGTATCTACAACTCAAAAGCATTTTAAGGGGGAAAATGATATTAATTCTTAAAATTATCCAAAACGAAGGTAGTATTTTCTTTTGACTCTTTGATTACCTGAAACAGAGTCACTCAAGTTCTCTCATAAAAGATTCATGATAATGTTCCCCATGTGCGGCAACCTAGGAAAAGATGAACGACTCAACTTCAAACAAGAAGAAATCTTTGCAAACAGGCCACAAGGGGAAAAAGTCAGATCTGTAACAGCATGAAGTCAAGGATCTTCACTTGAACAACCTGTCACTAGCATGATACAGCTGGCCTCCACATGCCACCTCTCTCTGACACCCCCACCTGCTCGTTTGCACCGTCGTCTGTCTATCTTGCTTCCTCCTGGATAGACTGCCATGCTCACAGAGTGTGCTTCCCCAGAACTTCTTCCTTAGAATTTTGGCTAGCCATGACCACACGTGGCCCCTACTGCTTCTCTTGGCATCTTTTCTTCTTTCTCTTCCACAAATAACAGCCTTATTCTTTCCCTATTTCCAGATCAGATTCAAAAAAAAAAAAAAACATGCCGATTAGCCCAGCTAATCTTTCCACATCTCTGGGTCATTAGTCCACCTCTGGATTATCCTGGAGTCAGGTAGAAGCAACTCAAGAGGAAAAGAGGAGGGGGCTAGACAAAATCACACGGGGCACAGGGACCTGTCTTCATCAGAGGCTGTGGTCATGGTGGGTGTTTGATGGCCTAACCCATCCAGAATATTAAGGGAAGTTCAAGAACAAAACTGGGGGAAGGGCTAGGCTCATTTTTAAAATCTCAATATCATTACAGACTAAAATTTAAGCGTGAATGACATGTGGCTGCTGGTCATTTTTTTCCTTTTAAATTAATTTTAGGATAAATTAGTAGACATGTATACGTTCTTATCTATTAGGCATACTATTCCCATTTCTAAGAAGTAAACATAAATAACAAGGAAATCACAATGGCCTCAAAAGTAAGCTCCGAGCCTTCAGCAATTGGAAAACTGCAGTTCTGAGCAATAGTTCAAAGATCTGTGCACGTGCTGTCCAACAGAAAGACAGTGGGAACCACAAATGTGAGCCACATTTGTAATTTTAGATTTTCTAATATCTGTATTTTAAAAAGCAATAAGAAACAAGTAAAAATATTTTAGTAATTTATTTTATTTAACCCAATTTATCCCAAGTATTTTTTCCAACATGTTTCCAACATTATTCTGAACATTCATGAGATGGTTTACTTGGTTTTTTCTTTTTCGTGCTAAGACTTCAAACCCAGTGTCTATTTGCAGCACCTCTCGGTTTGGACTAGCCACATTGCCTATGCTTCATGGACACCGGAGCCACTTGGACAGCCAAGGCTCACTCTGCCTAAGACAGAAAGCAGGTAGCATGAGCAGGATCAGGGTCAAACAATGGGGCAGGGGCTAGCGTTGGCTTACTCTGAAGGGTTCCAGGCAGTAGGATTACACTGGGACCATGGAGCAGGGACAGCACCACATACCACTAACATCAGAACTGCTGACACGCTGACCTCCACCGGGCTCTTAGAACGCAGGCTGGGCAGCCTGAAAGAGAAAGCGACTGCAGAGGTCACCGTGAATGAAGGAGTCACTGTGAGAGAAGGGCAGAAAGAGGGCAGAGAGGGCAGAAGGTGGAGAAGGAAGAAATAAAGGGAAGAAAGGAAGGAGAGAAAGGTGTGAAATGAGAGTGGGATGGAGGAATGGGGTGTAGCAACAGCAGGGCAACATGGAGTTGGAACAGCACCAAAAAGGATACAGTAATGCTCCTGAGGTGCTGGCCAGCTGACCCTCGACAGGGCAAGCAGAGGAGAAAGAAAGGAAAGGGCCTGAGGAGCTCAGAGGCCCAGAAACGAATTTCATAAAAACCACGTGCCTGGGAAAAAATCAACACGGCAGCATCAAGGATGAATGCCATTAATGTCATTGACAGAAGTAGAACATTTTGTTTTATATTAACAAATTAATTCGGTTGCTTGATCTGCTTGTGGTTGGCTAACTCTACGTGTGAGCTCAGTACTAATGGTTTGAGCTCCTGGTAATGAGGACCGTTTGCCTGCCTCACATAAGAAGAAAATAATTGCTGGGCAAGTTTTTATGAGTGAAGAAGGGAAAGCGTGGCCAAATGAACACTAAGCTAGTAGTTCAAGGGGTCAACATTTTTTTCATATTTTTCCCTAATTTGCTTTCCATTTTTTAGTGAACTATAGGTATAGCTTGTCAAAAGATGTTTTCCTGTTTTGAATAATGGGACACAAAAATGTCTTGTGGCAAAGCTAGATCAGAAGTAAGCCATGCTAACACACTGGCTCACTGCTCAGCAAAGGAGCTGAGATCTCAAAGAAAGATCTGGAAGGTGGTTTTCCCCACATTTGACAATGACTCATCACACAAGGAGAGCCTGGAGCCTGCTCTTTACCAACATTTTACAAACGTGCACAGTACAAAATGTGCCCATTAGCACTAGGCATCAGAGCAAGTGCATGTTCTTCAGCATGAGTAATAGGAATTAAATGAAATGAATGGAAATGGCTTCATGGAGATGGATGGAGAAAAGAGCCTTCATTATATAAAAAAGAAACCTGAGCCCCTGCTGCTGCTGCTACAGCAGCTTCATCCAATAAAAATAAGTACTAAAGCTCAAATAAAACAAAACAGAGATGTAATGTAACAGAGTACCTCTTAAAAATTAAAGTGAAAAGGTAAAACATTATGTTAAATAGCATTTAATGACATGAAAAGATGTTTCTGATATTTTGATAAGTGAAAAAGGCAGGTTATAAAAATATTTGTTCACTATGACCTCATTTTTTGTTAATTTTATATCAGTAAATGCGCATTGAAAACATTGGACTAGTATACACGAAAATGTTAACAGAGGTGGGATTATGGTTCATTTGTACTTTCCTTTCTGTCTGTTTTCCAAATTTTCTACAGTAAACATTATTTTAGCAAATAAACTCTTCTATAATGCATTCGAGTGCTTTGTTTTTGAGATTGCTGTCTGAAGTGACCCCAGCCCCACCTTCTCCTCCCCACGCAGTTCCATCTGGCTCAACCACCATTAAAGGTGCTGGCTCTACCAGTCGCTTAAATGGTCTGTCTCTTGCTCCACTGGAGGAAAAGGTGGAACCAAGAGGAAGCAACAGCTTTTATGGTGTGGGCTTTTGTTTGGTTTTGCTCACAGGTTAAAGAATGTGCCTGGTAACACCCAAGCTTTTCACGCCAAAACCTTTATTCTGGCTGCAAACAAGAGTGAAAGGGCGTGGAGAGGTCACCTTTTCCAGAGACTTCCAAGACCTGCTAGGCAAAGGCTGATGGGGAAGAAGTACAGGTCCCACCCATTTCTGGCACTCCTGGTGGTCAAGGAATCAAGGAGGATGTGGTTACTCAAAACTCACTTCTCGGGCCAGCCCGTGGCTCACTCGGGAGAGTGTGGTGCTGATAACACCAAGGCCACGGGTTCGGATCCTATATAGGGATGGCCAGTTGCTCACTGGGTGAGCGTGGTGCTGACAACACCAAGTCAAGGGTTAAGATCCCCTTACCAGTCATCTTTTTTTAAAAAAAAACAAACAAACAAAAAAAAAAACCCACCTCTCTCTGGGGAGAGGTAACCACCAAGCTGAGCACATAGAACTTCAACTTCTCTTTCTGCTCCATTTCCTTGGGCCCTATGACATATCCATGGCCTTCGTAAACTTCTGGCAGTTTATGCGATAGATTTTGCCATTTGGAAAACCCTCAAGTCTGACCTTTGTAGACCTTCCATTTTTCCTCTTTTATTTTTCAACATGTTGGCTTGAAAATGGGGATTTCAATTATATTCCTGCCACTGCTTGAATTCCCAGAGAAGATCACTAAAGACATCAGAGATTTGTACTATGGTGGCTCCGATTCCTGTTGTTTTGTTTAATTCCCATTTGTATCTCTCTAAATTCTGATCATTTAATAAAACAGCAAAGCAAAACCTGGCTTTTAAATTTTAAAACTTCAGGTAAAGTTAATACATACTTTTAAAACTATTAAAAATGTGTCTTTACACATAGAAAGCTGTTAGAGATATATTGAATGTAAAAGCAGATGAAACAAAAAGTACATGATCATCCCCTTCTTAAAAATTGTGGCTTGTCATTTAGCTCAGTTGGTTAGAGTGCGGTGCTATAACACAAACATCCAGGATTTAATCCCTGTAACTGCCAGCCACCAAAAAAAAAAATTGTTCATATATATGTATATGTATATATATATATATATACACACACACACATGTGTGTAGAGGGTACCCTTGTATGTATATATAAACAATTTTCATATATTCGTATTATATATTTATATATACACACACGTATGCATTAAAAGGTCCTAAAGGATGTTTATCAAGCTGTTGACAATAGTTATGGCTGAATGGTGGTGTCTTAGTCCATTTATAACAAAATATAAACTGGATGGCTTACAAACCACAAAAATTTATTTCTCACTATTCTGAAGGCTGGGAAGTCCAAGATCAAGGCAGATCTGATGCATGGTGAGGACCCACTTACAGCAACTGCTTGCTGTATCCTCACATGGAAAAAGGCCTCTTTTATAAGAACATAATCTCATTCATGAGGTTCTCTCTCTCATGATTTAATCACCTCACAAAGGCCTCACCTCCTAGTACCATCACTTTTGGAATTAGAATTTCAACATACAAATTTGGGGGGCAAAAACATTCAGACCATAGCTGTGGGATTTTTTTCTTCTCTCTCTATCTTGCATGCACACACACATCCTTGCTGTATTTTCTAATTTTTCTGTATGCACATTGTGTAGTATTTTTATTTAATAAAATAAATAGAATTCAAATGGTATCAGCACATCACCTATATCATGCCTAACATAGCGTAGGTACATAATAAATGTTTTTCTTCTAATTCTCAGAAAATAATAGTAAGCAGCATTTATTGAGTCCTTATTCTGTGCCAAGCACTGTAGTAAAGGTTTTTTATGTATTATCTCATTTATGCATACATAACATTATAAAGTTGGTACTATTATTGTTCTCTCTTAAGAGATGAAGCAATTAAGACAGAGTTTAAGAAATAGGAGAAAGTCCAGCACTAGTAAGTGGCAGAGCCAGAACCATACACTGGACAGACTCGCTGAAATTCTTGGTCTCCATCACCCCAGCAAGGAGCAGTTTTGATCATAAAAGTTGGATTAACATCTACTGTACTTGTAACTGTTTTCTATCCACTGCCCTCGTTCTTAGTTTTGGAATTTTGTTTGTTTTGTCTTCCACTGTTCTTTGCCTTCTCTTTGTTGTTGTTGTAGGTATCTGTAAGTTTTATTTTTCTTATGAATATTCATGAGATACAAAGCTGATTGTCACCCCTCGTGCCCAAGATGTGATGGCCAAATCCATACTGGCAGCATGCCCATCATCACAAATTGTGCTTATACCTCGTGTCCCCCACCCAGTTATCTCTGACCTCCCTCCCCTTCCCCCCCTTCCCCACTCCACTTTGTAGCCCTAGGTATGCTCTGTCGCTTTGCAAGTCCAACGCACCACTGTGGTCTTTCCTTCCTTCCTTCTTTCTCTCTTAGCTCCCACTTATGAGTGAGCACATGTGGTATTTATCCCTCTGTGCTTTGCTTATTTCGCTCAACATAAGTTTCCCCAAGCTCATCCATGTTGTTGCAAATGGGAGAATTTCATTCTTTTTATGGCAGCAGCCGCCAAGGTGATCCAAGACCTGTGTGGCACTGGGAGTTCAGTCTAATGCCTTCTCTTTTGAGCATTTTACATGATTAATTTTTTTTTCTCTCATGGCATATCCATTACACTTTTCTTCTTTTTTCTTTTTCGTAGTGGTTGCCCTTGAGTTTGTATTATACATTTACAATTAATCCAAGTCCTTTTTCAAATAACACTTTACCACTTCACAGGTAGTACAATCAACTTAGAGTATTCACAATTCCTCCCTCCCAACCCTTATAACATTACTTTCATTCATTTTACTTATCCATGAGCTATAGTCACGAAATACATTGTTGCTACTATTATTTTGAACAAACTGTTATCTGCTAGATCAGTTAAGAATAAGAAAAATATTTCATTTTACCTTCATTTATTCACTCTCTAATGCTCTTTTTTATTTATGTAGACCCAAGTTCCTGATGAGTATATATATATATATATATAAATATATATATATATATTTTTTTTTTTCTTTCTGAAGAATTTCTTTTAACATTTCTTGCATGGCAGGTCCACTGGCACCAAATTTCCTCAACAGAAAGTCTTTCTTTCTCCTTCAGTTTTGGAGGATAATTTCACAGAATACAGAATTTCAGGTTAGTGGTTTTATTTCTTTCAACAGTTTAAATTTTTTATTGCATTCTTTTCTTGTTTTCATGGTTTCAGAAGAGAAATCCAATGTATTCTTATCTTTGCTTCTCTATAGAAAAGGTGTTTTTGTCTCTGGTTTCTTTCAATATTTTGTCTTTGATTTTCTGAAGTTTGAATATGATACATGTAAGTATAGTTGCTTTGTTTTTTGATTTTTGTGAGGGTTTTTTGTATTTATTCTATTTGGTGTTGTCTGACTTCCTAAACCTGTTATTTGGTGTTTACCATTAATTTGGGGAAATTCACAGTCATTATTGCTTCAAATACATATATCTTCTGTTTCTTTCTCTCTTTCTTCTCCTGATATTTCCATTATACATATGTTATACATTTTGTAATTTAGTTTTGGAAGATTCTATTAAATTTCCTTAAGCTCACTAATTTTTCCTCTGCTGTGTCCAGTCTATTGATGAACCCAGCAAAGACATTCATTTCTGTTACAGTGTTTTTTACTTCTGCCTCTTTCTGTTGATTCTTTCTTAGAGTCTCTATCTCTCTGCGTATACTAACCCTCTGTTCTTACATGTTGTCTTCTTTTTCCATTAGAGCCCTTGGCATATTAATCATAGTTATTTTAAATTCCTGGCCTAATAATTCCAACATCTCTGCCATATCTGAGTCTGGTTCTGATGCTTGCTCTGTCTCTTCAATCTGTGTTTTTTATCTTTTAGTGTGCCTTGTAATTTTTTCTTGGAAGTTGGACAAGATGTATGGGGGAAAATGGCCTCAGGTAAATAAGGCTTCATTCTGAGGTTCTTTTGTCTAAGGGACTAGGGGTTAGGTTGTGTTTATTTCCTGTAACTGTAGGTGTCAGAGGACAAAATTTCCCCAGTATCCTTATTTATGTTCCCCCTGTTGTCCTTGGGTTTCCCTAGAGACTTCTTCTTAAATAAGGTCTGCGAGTTATGGTAGTTCTCTCAGTAGAATTTCCCTGTTATTGTACAGAAGCCCTAGATATGTTGGTAAAGTGGGGGTCGGAGGAAAAAGCACTCAATTTTCCTATAATTAGGCCTCAGTCTTTTGGTGACCCTGTACCCCTTGGCTGTAACCTCCAGAAGTGCTTCTCATGTCCCCCCACCACCCTCCCCTTAGGTGAGACAGGAAGACCGGGGTTGCTGAAGCTGGGTATTTCCCTTCCCCAGGGGCATCAGACTGTGTAAAACCCCATTGGTTAGGCTCTGGTAAAATAGTTTCTCTTGAGGGGAGGTCTTGTTAGGAAAAACAAGATCTGCTATTGTTCTTTGGCTATTTCTCTGGCTCTTTCAAAATTGTTCCTTTTCTTTTCCCCTTGCCAGAAGCATGAGGGGATTTTCCTCCTACGTTCACTAAGAGAGCCAGGGAAGGCTCCTGGAAGTGAAACTCACAGTGTGGGATCCCTGTAAGACTAGGTCCCCTGGAGTTTTTATCTCTCAGGCTTGTTTACACTGGGCCTCCAGCAATTCATCAATTACAATTTAGGTTTTCCTACCATGGTACTGGGCCCCATGGGTGTTTATGTTCAGGGTTTCTGCTCCAGGTCATTGTGACTCTTCATATCCACCTATCTGTCTCTCCAATTTCAGAAGCAGTGGTTTGCCCTGTGACCTCAATTCTCTACTTCTCTGATGGATCTAAGAAGAGTTGTTGATTTGAGCTTGCTCCACTTTTTTCTTGTTGTGTGGACAGGAGTGGCAACTTTCAAGCTTCTTACATGCCATATTAGTCCATTTTCTGCTGTTATAACAGAATACCTGAAACTGGGTAATTTATAAAGAAACAATTTATTTCTTAGTTTGGAGACTGAGAAGTCCGAGGTCCAGGGAACACATCTGGTGGGGCCTTCTTCTTGGTGGAGACTTTCTACAGAGTCTCATGGTGACGCAGGGTATCACATGGCAAGGGCTGAGCAAGAGCATGTTTTTACACGCTTTCTTCCTCTCCTTATAAAGCTCCCAGTTTACTCCCTAATAACCCATTAAACCATTTAACCATTAATCTAGGAATGAATTGATCTGTTTGTTGAGTATATAGTCCTCACAATCCAATTGCTTCTTAAAGGTCCCACTTTTCAAATAACATATCAGGGATTAAGTTCCCAACATGAGCTTTGGAGGGGACAAACATTCAAACCACAGCACATGCCCAGTCAGAAACTGAAAGTTGCCAAGTAACACTTTTTATGGCTTCTCTTCTCTTTCCCCATGACCAGATAGCATATATGTGATCTGGAACACTAAGAAAATCCCAGTGCCTCAGTATCATCTTCACAAGTGTGATACAAAAACAGTTGTCATTTCTAGCTAGACTTGTCACAGATTGGAATTTATATTCCTTATACAAGTTATAAGTTTATCTTTCTCTCCTCAAAGCTTAACATCTGTTATAATAGTGATATGTATAAATGTAATCATTACAAAATGTACAAATGCAAAATGAAATTAAAACATGTGATTAGTGGATATGTAATGGATTCTTAATTAGCCATATAAGCGGAATAGAAAAATAACAAAGTAGCTCAAAATTACTATTGTTTTAGGGGACATAACTTTGCACCTGTATTTTAATAGGGTATATAAGATTTTTCTGAAGGTATTTTTCATAAAAATGTTGGAAATATGCGGTAAAGAACTGTAGTGGATTGACTGGTGGCCTGAGAGAGGATACATTCACGTCCTAATTTCCAACACTTGTGAATGTTAACTTATTTGGAAAAACAGTCTCTGCAAATGTAATTAAGTTAAGGATCCTGAGATGAGGAAATTATCCTGGATTATTTGGGTGGGCCCTAAGTCAAATGACAAGTGCTCTTATAAGAGAAAAGTGGAGGGAGATTTGAGAGAAGCAGAAGAGAAATATGCACAGAGAAGGAGGCAATGTGACCACAGAGGCAGAGATCGGAGTGATGCAGCCACAAGCCAAGGAATGCTGGCAGCCACCGGACACTTGAAGAAGCAAAGAACAGATTCTCTTGTAGAGCCTCCATAGAGGGCACAACTCTGCTGACACTTTGATTTCAGACTTCCCCTCCAGAAATGTGAAAGACTAAATTTCTGTCATTTAAACCTATCACATTTGTGGCAATTTGTTAAGGCAGCCCTGGAAAATCAATCTAGCAATTTGGAAGGATTTTCTAAATTGTCCATTTTTCTCATTCTCAGCTCCCCTGCTGAAAATCCATACCTACATCACAGCATCTCACCTTGGGCTGCTGCAAAATAACAGCTTAAATCACATTACCTTTTTGAAATTTTTCAGAATTCCAGACATTATCCCAGAATTGAGGTGTTTTAGGTTTTAAAAGGCCTTTTTGCTTCAGGGCAAAAAGGAAGAAATCCCCCTTAATAAATTATAAACTCTTAAGGGCTGGGATATTATGAATAATTTGCCTTGCTATCCCAGCACAAATCTTGGCTCATTACAGGCACTCTAGAGTTGACTATTAATTGACTGAAAAGACAACACATGATCCTGGATCTGGTACCCTCTGTGATTAGTTAAGTTAATAAGAACTTGGAAGGCAGGATCATCCAAGGCTCATTTGTAGAAGGTGATCCATTTGTTGATTATTAGAGGTGAATTTTACAATGTAATTAATCTCTTAGTGCAATTTGGGTGGCATAATCTGCTTATATCAAACATCTAAAGGATCATTAAGAACAGATTTATAAAGAACAAAATATCTAGAGGTCCAAACTGTTACTGATATTGAAATGTTCCCATAGAACATACAAAAACTATTATGATGCTTATAGAATAAAATAAAATGCTAGTTTAATCAGTGAGTAAGTAAAGCTATGTAATAGATGTGCCCTTTCTACAAGTATTAACCAGCTATATTTTAGTGTTTGAGGGAAGTGATATCTGAATGTCTCCAAATTACCTTCTCAGAATTAAAGTTTCCCTTCTCTCTCTGAGGACTGAGAGAGGTACATTTCCACAAAGGAACTGGGCACTGCTTTCTGTTAATTTTTTCCTTTGTTAAGTGTTCCCCCCTTTATAATGAATGATGTCTTTAAGTATTTTCTATTGATGGAGGAAGCTTAAAAGCTACTTAGGATAGAGGGATGAAGTTTTAAATATGTTCAACATTTGGTTCAGAAGCGTCTTCAGGTGTTCTTACTCAATCTGCCAATTTCCCACCTGGGGCCCCGTCCCCAACCATTCTTAAATCTGGCCTAGTGTTGGTTAACACGTCTAGGGTGTTTATGATATGCCAGGCACCAATCTAAACACTTTGACTAATTTACTTCTCATAATAACCCTAGTAGTATTACGATTAAACCCATCTTATAGATGAGGAAAATGAGGTACATAAAAGGTAACTTGCCCAAGATCACACAACTAATAAAGCAGGAACCTCGACTTTAATGTTTGAATTCTCACTCAGGTTCAATACTGGAATGAGCTGAAACTTCTTTATTGTACCTGGTTACCAGGTTAGGAAGTCAGACGCAGGATTTTTCCCATCCATAAAAGCTCTTATCTTTGGAATGTTCTATCCTATTGCCAGCACAACACCTGGGTTTATTGATCAGAACTCTTGTTGTTGTTATTTTGGCATATGTAGGAGAGGCCTATTCAGCAAGAAAAATACGAACCCAGTATCTGCTGCTGGCTTCTATAATTCCATTATGTAATTATTTGACAACATGCCCAAAGCCTTTGACAATAGGTACATTTTAAAAATATTGTTGTTTTTAGCTGAAGGCATTCTACACGGTGAATCATTCTTATCAAAAAAAAAAAAAATCCCATCCATTTCAAGATCATTTTCCCAGCCCCACCCTTTGTAGGCCCAATATGCTTTCTCACAAAATATTTGATGACAGAAAGCTTCCCCAACATGTAAAACTGGAAGTGGCACCGGAGATCGGAGGCTGTGAATGAATGACTGTAAAAGGTCTGGAAAGCCAAGTCTTTAGAATTTCTCTTTACAGGATTAGCTGGAGCATTACAGAGAAGAGTGGTATTGATTGCTCATTTCAGAAGGGCCCCAAGGTTTTTGTTTCTTTAACGTCTAATGCAGTAGAGGGTGTCTTATGGGTAACTCATCATTCTCAGGTTCTCAAGAAATCTCCTTCTGAATAGGTGAACTCTTCTAGGCAATGCAGTTTCTAGGCACTTCATTCATTCGTTCCTCCAACTGGACAGTGATTTTTTTTTAAAACACCAGGCACCGTGATCAGCACCAGCAGCAGTAGAATGAAATTCCTGACTTCAAGGTACTCACAATCTAAAAACAATTAAACAGATAAAATATACAAACAACTTGAATACCAGTGACATGCTATAAGAGCCCCCTCTAGCAACTGTCTTTTCAAGATGCACCTCACAGCAGAGGTGGGAAGTCTCCATGACTGAGTTAGGGGTGAGTGGTCAAGGATACTGAGCAGTCAAGAGAGGACAGAGTGTTCCAGACAAAGGGAAGAGCATATTTAAATGCACTGGGGAGGTGCCCAGTGCTCTCAGGAGGTACAGGCCAGTCATGGAGATAGGGGCAGGAAAGATAAAGAAGAGAGAGGACCAAGAGAGGGGGACCAGGCCAGAAGTAGGAGAGATACTACAGGTCAGTACCTAGAGACCGGGAAGCTGCAGCAGCCTAGAGATTCAAGGAAGTCAGAAATCAGAGCAAGTGCAGTTGGAAGCTGGAACTGAGCAGAAAACTAATTATTAATGACTGCAAAGAATTTCAAGAGCCAGAACTAAAAGCCTGAAATGGCCATAGATCAACAAGGGTGCATCGAATGATCACTTAGTGAAGTTTCAGTGCCTGCCCCAAAATAGTCTCTTTTGGAGGGCTGGGGGCCCTGGCTGGTTGGGGATCCAAACCCTTGACATTGGTGTTATATCAATGTAATCTCCATTTGTCCTTTAAGTTTAGATGATTCAATCCAAGTTTTAAGAAGGGTTGAGTTTGTGTAAATACTGTTTGAAGCCATGTACTACAGAGCTCCTTCCAGCCAGATTGCTTGTCCAAAGCCCTTCTCTACAGAAATTCTAGAGCAACCAATGAGAATCAGAAGGACAAAAGGAGAAAAAGATATGGATTTCACCACCTAAGTCTGAGTAATAATTGATAATAATTATAGCCAATATTGATTGAGGACTTACTCAAACACAGTACTATACATTCTTTCTGCATGATGCCCTTAAATCTTTACATGATCCTCCAAGGAAGTCCATAATGGACTGTCACTTATATTGTAAAAATGTTTATTTGTCATTGCCGAGATTTCTTCAGTACAAAAATTAACTGTTGTTAAAATCTAAGAGCTTTTACATGCATATTATTTTTAATGATACAAATTCAAAGACAAAATACTAAGCTAGTATAATATTTCTCCCCATTGAAGAATAAAGCTTCTCAAAACTAAAATGTATTCTAAAATATTTAAATTCTATAAAGTTACAAGAAATACTGTCAAACCTAGTAACCATTTTTTTAAATAGAAAACAAGTTATTGAAGTAAGCATTGATACCAAAAGCAAGACATGTAAGTATTTCACAACAGTTTTTTAAATTATAGAGACTTTGATCTTCTGATTGCTAATCTGGAACTAATTACTAATTTTTATGATTTCATGTTCAGTAATTGCTATGTATAACCTTACAGAATGATTTTTGTAATCATTGTTATCAGAGAAAAAAACAGTGTACTAATGTGAATGTTGTTTACTTACGGGCTACCTTTTTCTAAATCTCACAAAGCCATTATAATAGCTAACAGCAGCCCTGGGAGTGAATCCAAGAATCCAAGAGAAGGAAGCCTTATCTATGCCCATCCTTTGAGGCCACATCAAGCCTCTCCTGAGATCTATCCCTGCACAATTCAGTTATAGGGGCCAATAAATTTCTTTTTTATCCTTTTTTTTTTTTTTTTTGCATAATCTACTTTGGTTCAAGTTTTCAATTATTTGCTTAAAAAAGAATATTGACTGTTACAGAACAACACAATCGGATTTAATCAGACAAGACTCACTTCAGGGAAATCAGAGAGAAAGCCAATGATATAGTTCATGAAAGAAATGGGCACCCTTCAGCATAAGGTACCTGCAGCGGGGCTGGATTCAAGAGGCAGACCACAGCTACACTGGAGATGGGCCCCGGGGACACGTGGAGCAGCAGGGAGGACGGCAAGGGAGTAATCTGCCTCTCATTTCTAAGCACATTTTAGAATTTTATAAATTATTAACTGATAAAATTAGAAATTTCCTGGGGCTGGCCCACCCTCCTTTCCCCTAGGAGGATTATTGTCAAATTAATCCAAACAGTCACCCTAGAAATGTCAGGTAGATACAGCCATCCTTATGAAAGGAAGGTCTTCAAATTTTGTAGAGACATCACTCAACAAGGCTAAACCACAAGGAAGAAAAACAGATGATAATGAATGAGGAAATACACCTGGCTCCACTTGAGTGACAGCCATGAAATTAACCCTACCTAGGATGTTTTCTAAAAACATAAATCTCCAAGTTGTCAGGATGATGTTCAGCATAAAAGTCACAACATATCCAGGTAGACAACATATTCTAGTAATTAAATCCACTATCTGTCACCAGAAAGGACTTTATTCCCTCTGAATATATTCTGTCTGTGAACCTGACAGTCTGCCTCAAACATGAGACAGGTGCTCCCAGTGACTAGCTAAATACTGGATGTCAGCCATTTAATTGCATAACTGTAATTCCAGGAGTTGAAAAACAAATTCATCTTCACTGCTTTTATATTGTGTATAAAATGTAAAACATCATGTAAAAATATCATGTATATCTCTCTCCTGCTATCCCTAGAGTTTAAAAGATGCATGTTAGCTCTCAGTAAATTCAAAATTACCAAAATATCCTATAATCAAATGGAAATATTGGTGGTATTTGATATTAATACAAGGATTCTGCAAAATAATTTTTTATTTATTTCATAAGGGCTATATCTACACACAGCCAAAATTAAAGCAATCCATTGAAGTTATACCTATACAAAACACTCCCAAGAGTTTTGTGTGTGTGTGTGTCATTGACTTTATTTTGACACTATTAATGCAGGTGGCAGCTCTTCATTTCTGAATCTCTCTACTTCATTGGCTCCAAGGACAGTCACTGCTCAGCTTCTGTGCTATGCCAGGACTCTTCTTAACAACTCATCTGACAGAATTTTTTTTTCAACCACTCATTGGTGTCACTTTGACCCAGCTGTGCCAACATAATTGAGCATTCTTTAAAAAGCTCAGGGTCTTGTTCTAAATTATTTTTATAATCCTATCTTTCCTTTAATACATGTTCAAGCTTTGCTGCAAAGGGACCACACTGCAGCGTTTTCCATGAAGCACAATTTTTAGGATGTTATTTCATTTTCTCACGTTCCCAGTTAGCAGTTGTGATGGATCTCATACTTACAAACTAAAAGCATGATGAGGATACATTGGCAAAGATTCCTCTAAAAAATTGTGGCGTATTTAATTTCGCTCTTCTACTTGTGAAAAATGGTTATTTCTCTTCTGGTGAGTTTTGTCAGATGATTTTCTGCAGCCGTGGCGCTCTGCCTTGGCTGTGCCTCAGAATCCCTGTGAGGTTGTTTAAACATACAGATGCCCAAGGCCCCGCTGCCAGAAATTCCGAATCTGTAGCCGGCATTTGTATATTTAAATGCTCCACAGGTAATTTTGATGGGCAGCCAGGGTTGAGAACTGCTGTTCCACAATATGTCTAAAAGCTTTTCTTCTGAAAGAATAGAATATCAAGATGAATTAATTCCTGGGTTTTGAAAGCAGCGATTTAATATCGACCAATACTTTGTTATGTCATGACTCAAGTGGAGAAGGGGCCAGAGTAGATACACAGAACAAGGATTATCACGTTGTTGTGCTGTGTAGTCATAAGTCCCAGTGGTCAGAGCCTTCGCCAGCCTCCTCTGAACATCAGCTTCTTCCATGGGCTTCACAGCTGTCTGCTGCTTGGAAGTCCCCAAGTCTTCAGCCTGCTGGGTCACCTTATTCTCTGAGACCTTGATGAAACCGGGATGTACTGGAAAGAGGAACTCCTCTTGGAGTAATGGACCCTGTCGTTTTTCCTACACTCTCTAGTCTCTGCTGTGGTTTGGATGAGGATTCTGTCTGCCAAACCTCGTGTGGAAATTTGATCCCCAATGTGGCAGTGTTGGGAGGTGGAGCCTATGAGAAGTGTTTGGGTCATGGGGGCGGATCCTTCACGAATAGATTAATGCCCTTGAATGGATTAATTCCTGTGAGTAGGCTGTAAGAAGTGTGTGTCTTAGTCTATTTTCTGATGCTCATAACAGAATACCTAAAACTGGGTAATTTATAAAGAAATGAAATTTATTTCTTATAGTTCTGGAGACTGGGAAGTCCAAGGTCAAGGGGCCCACACCTGTGGAGGGTCTTTTCCTGGTGGGGACTCTCTACAAAGTCCCAAGGCAGCATAGGGAGTCACATGGCAAGGTTGCTGAGTGTGCTAAACATGCTTCTTCCTCTCCTTATAAAGGCACCAATTCACTCCCATGATAACCCACTAATCCATTAATTCATTAATCCATTCATGAGGGCAGATCCTTCATGACCAAATCACCTCTTAAAGATCCCACTTCTCCATACTGCCACATTGGAGATTAAGTTTCAACATGAGTTTTGGTGGGGACAAATCATATTCAAACCACAGCAGTCTGGCTTCCTCAGTTTCTCTCTTGCTTCCTCTCTCACCATGTGATCTCTTTGTACATGCTGCTCCTCTCCCACTTTCCACCATGAGTCAAAGCAGCATGAGGCCCCCACCAGATGCAGCTGCCCTGTTTTGAACTTTCCAGCCACCAGAACCACAAGCCAAATAAACATCTTTTGCTTGTAAATTACCCAGTCTTAGGTGTTCTGTATAGCAACACAAAACAGACTAAGACGTCTATGAGTTGCTGCTTCTTCAGGATTCCTCTCTCTCCTCTCCTGGCCTTGCTTCTGTGCACACTACCCCTTTTCTGTACCATGGACCCCAAATAGAGCTTGGACACCCTCTTCTTTCCTGAAGCATCCCTGCCACAAAGGGGGACACTAGAAAACTTGGAGTGAAGATTCAGGCAACAGAGGTGTGTTACCAGAGCACAGAAGAGCTAGAAATCCAAGTTGAAGATTAGGAATCTTTGTTCTAAAGGTCCCTTGGCCACTCTTACTCCAGGAACCCCTCCATGTAGAGCCCTGCCCACGGCTAGGTTGCTTGCCTGGTCTCCTACCCAGTCCCCTCCAGCTGCCAGCCCTTGCCACCAATGCCTGCTACCTTTCCTGTGCAGAGTAACTCAGCTCTTCCTCTGTCCAGAGCCTGCTCCATGATGGACCTTCTCCTATCATTCCTCAAAAAGCTCAATTTATTCGATAATCCAGAGAATGACCATTCTCTCTCTCTGGAACTTTACTACTTGATTTTAAACTAATTTTTCCTGTCCACTAAACTGATCCCTAACAGAGATGGTCCTGGATAATCAATTTTTTGAACTCTTGAGAGATTTAATAAAAAAAAAAAAAAAAAGCAGTCCTATTACAAACCTTCTGAAAAAAGTCCTCAAACTTTACAGATTGCACATTGGGATCTTCAAAGGTGTCATAGCTGAATTCTTCCCAGTCGTGCAGAAGCCTTCTTAAACATATATATCTGGCAACTGACTGAAACAAATATTGTGCATAGTCACACGTGGGCACAGAGGCACAGCTCAAGGGTGATCCAGAGGAACACCAGCTAGGGCTGGCGGCAGCTAGGGCTCACCATGTCTCCCTCTCCAGAAGTCGCTGCTGGTCAAAGAAAGTGCCTCCCCTAAGACGATGCCCTCACACCACAGTGGGGCACCGGGAGATGTTCACAGCTGGCTGTAGGTGGAAGAGGACACCTGAACTGTAGTTTGCCAAGGTCGCAAGACTTCTGCCAAGTAGGACTTCAAGCTACAACATGGCGTTTGTGAACACAGAGCTGGGGACAGATGTGCACGGGCCTCTGCACGCCACTGGGATAGCCCACATCTCACAGCTGGGTAATGCAGGGGACCAGGGCCCGTCCGTCCCCTTGTCTCAGTCGGAAACACTCCAGGATGGGCCGTCTGAGCTCCAGAACTCCCAGTGGGAACAGCTGAGGCCTCAGCGGCAACTCATCACCTTCCCAGTTCTGCCTCGGGCAAGGCCACCTCCCTCGCCACCCTGCACGTGCTGCACCAAAGCCACCCCCAGAGCAGTCTGCTCTAAACCTCAGGATCTCAGAGTCTGCTTCCGAGGATACATGACCTAAGCCAGCTGGCTACCTTTATTGACTGGCTTAGTCAAAAGTGGTTGTGCAGAGTGACAGATCCCAAGGGGATTTAAAAGGACCACAACTCCAGAGATGTTGGCAAGATGTTATTAAACGTGTGGTAGATTGTGGACATCCCAGAAGCAGAACAGAGACCAGCAATGGTCAGCCGGCACACCTGGACAGCTGAATGTCATTCTGGACTTCAGTGACCTAAGATTATTGTTATGGAGATGATACCAAAGTGGATTTTTCAGCAGCTGGCCAATCCTCTCCTTCTGCAGAATTTTGTTTGCTGTTTCAATAGGAACAAATGCTAAGGCCGGGGTGCTAAGACATAACCAGTTATTACTTCAGCTATCCGCCTCATTCACAGTAGAAGGATACAACTTCTACTTCTTCGTGGAAATGGGCCCGATCTCCTTGACTCTGTTGGGCTCTGTCTCTGTTAAGTATGTCGTGAAAAGAAAGTAGTTTCTTACATGGTATCCAGATCAACAGAGTGGGATCTTTACACTTTTAGAAGCAGAATTCCAAAGACCTACCCTAAAAATGGCAGGTAATTTTAAAAATTAGTAGTCACTGTGTTTACAAGAGTATTTTTATCTACTTTTACCATTGTTGTTATTTTTATGAAGTAATAAAGATATCCTGGGAATTTCTGTTGCGTTATCTATTCTCTCCTCTGAGTCTCCCCCCGCCCTGCCAGCACACACACACGCACATTCACCTTCTAGAAACACATGCGGTGTAACAAAATAATTGGCATAAGCTGGGCCTAACAGAGTTGACTCACCTTCTAGTTTTTCTTTGAACCTTGTTCAGTACGTATTAAAATATTGAAAATGTTTTATTTAATAAGTAATAGTATCATTGGTAAACGTATACCTGCAACAGTTTATCTAGCTTCCTAAGAATTTCTGCTCAGACCACAGAAAACTCCCTACAGACTAGGAATGTCATATTAGAGTTAGTAAGTTTCACAACACATTTATTTGAAGCATATTTGCATATTTATTTTTATTTATTTTTTATTTTTTTATTTTTATTTTATTTTATTTTATTTTTTTGCATATTTATTTTTTAAAAATTAATGCTGCAAGATTGGGAATAAGGTCGTTGTGAATAAAGTTTCTATGCTTTTGGACATTCCTAATCAATTCATTATTGAATTCAAAAATCTGCCTTTAATGTGCCGCTTATTCTCGTACAACCAGGATTCTCCATGAGATGGGACAATGCTACTGTGCTGTTTCCTCATGACCAGCAAATCGTCTCTCCCTCTCCGCAGACGTTCTCTGTACAGTCATTAGCAAGGCCCAGATGGCCACAAGCTCCCACATCAGAACTTCAGAAATCCTGAACTAAGAATGTTCCCTAGAGAATCCATAATCATCTATATAAGTTAGTGTGAAAAAAGACTGAGAAATTGCTTTTATAAAAAAGTTCTCCAACTTACAGATTGAAACCCCATGGGTGTTTATCTCGGAAGAAGAATTTCTCACTTCATTTCTTTTTCAGCCTAAAAGTCGCTGGTAGATAATTTTCTATTTTGTGGAACTGCAACAAATACCTTATTACTCCCTCTATAATTGAAACAGAAGAGTGGGGCTGAATGATAAAGAAGAAGAAAAGAAGAAAATTACATTAGTGTTTGATATGCTAACAATGCTTTTGCAACAGGTCTGAATGCAACCTGGGAAAACAGAATAACCCAGCAAAAATAAACAGATGGCCCCTCGAAGGGAACATTTATTCTTTTTGACTGTCCAGTCTCTGAAGCTCCTTCCTGCATTTGCTGACCTCCCCACCTAATGGGTCTGAAAACTTAGTTGACTGTGCCAGACACCTGCTTTTCCAGGCTCCCTTGCAGCCAGCGTGTGGGCAGGTAATCACATCACCCACCCTACCAGACTTGACCCCAGCACAGGAGGCAGGAACAGTGGAGTGTGCTCTTTCTCTGACATCTGTAGCAGCCTTGTTTCAGGAATAAGTCCATTGGCCCAAAGCTATCTGCCAAGTCAGATTCCTTCAGAAGCATGAGATACGACTTTGAACACAAGTTGATTATTTGGAATGAGCTCAGGAAGCACTGGTCGGGAAGTTAAGGAACAGAAGAAAGTTAATAGGGCACCTTAATGAACAGGTGAGCACCTGATCTTCAGTCCTGCTGGGGACTTCTGGGAGATGGTATAGAACAGCGTTACCTCCACACAGGGGTGAGAAATCCAGACTGTTATGGACTAAATATATGTGCTCCCCCTCAAAAAAAATTTGTATGTTCAATCCCAAATCCCAGTGTGACTGTATTTGGAGTAAGGAAGTTATGAAGGTTAAATGAGGTAATAAGGTCAGTGCCCTCATCCGATAGAATTAGTATCCTTGTAAGAAGAGACACCAGAGAGCTCAGACTCTCTTTTTCTCCATGTACACAAAAGGAAAGGCCATGTGAGGACACCTCAAGAAGAGAAACCTCAGCCAGAACCTTAATCTTGGACTTCCAGCCTTCAGGACTGCGAGAAAATCCATTCCTGTCCTCAGGCCCTCAGGCCATGACATTTTGTCATGACAGCCTTAGCAGATTAAGGCATTCTAATTCTTGTTTATCATGAGGGCATTATCACTCCAGGTCATCCAGCCTGCCCCACCTGGGGGCGGCCCTCAGGTGGAGAACCACAGGTACTTTCCAAAACTGTGGTGGAGGAAAAAGGCGCGGTTGACGGAGTCTTCTGCAGGGGCCATCAGGAGACCTCGCCATTTAGAGTTCTGGGGCAGCAGAAGTGATGTTTTTGCCAGCCCAGTCCTGCTGCATTGTTTCCATCTCTCTTCCTGGTGGCTCGCCTGGCACCAGGGCCCTGCCCACTGAGGACACAGAGCACTGCCTCTGCATAAGTTCCTTTTCTCCATCTCTGTCAAGTCCTTTTGTGTTGATTGCAACTAAGATCACTAACTGCATTCCAAGTTAAATCTAAACAAGGAAACAAGAATTTATCAGTGTCACCTGCATCTTACAACCCAAAATGACTACAACGGAGATACCTATCTAATCTGTGAAAGAAACAAGACAAATCAGTAGATGACCCTGAAGGGAGACTTTTTGCAAAATAAGATTATAACATCTGCCCCCAAAGCCCTAACATTTTCTTTATCATGTGGCCCAGCAGTTCTATTTCTAGCTAATTTGTCCTAAGAAAATAACTGGACAAAAGCTGAATGAATGTGTATTGTGATAAATACACAATAACTTTTTTCAGGGTATTGTACATAATAGCAAAAAATTCAAAACAAATCAAAGGTCCAGAATCAAGGGAGTATTTAAATTAATTTCAACATATCGATAGCGTTTTTTAATACAAAAGTATTAAAAAGTATGTTTTTTAATACAAAAAAAGTTCATGATGGAAGTAAAAAACAAGTCACAAAACAGTATATTCACTAGGATCCCATTTTTGTAAGAAGAAATATATATAAATCTTGGAGAAAATTCTAGGATAAATACAATATATTAATCAAAGTTATATTTGGGTGGCAAAACAAAGGTAATTTTAATTTTCACTTTATACTCAGATATATTTATGATTGCTTTATAGGTACTTTCTAAATTTGTACATAATAAAACCTGCTCTACCTCACTCACAGAGATGTTACAGGGCAGGAAAATATGACTGTCACTGAAAATTTCATGACCATGCAGTTAAGTGAAGTTTCCCTAGGAAAAGATATATGAGGATCTTCAAAACAAGGTGGCATATAATTTAACAATGCGTTACCAGAGCTGCTATGATTAATATCAGCAGGTACAAAAATAATGCTAAGATTATGCATGAACAATTAGCCATCAAGGTGAATCAAGGTGGGGATTCACTCAGTACTAAAAGTACAAACCCAAGATTGTCTTTAGCATCAGCTGCATCAAGATGTCCTGGAATAAAACCAATTACAAGAGATCAAAAAGTCCTGGCCAATAAAACAGTCATTGGATTGTATAAAAATATTAATAAAGCAGTGGATATTATTGGTATCATAATTGCCTTTAGCAGCAACACTTTCAAATCCTAAAGAGACAGAATTAAATAAGTAGCTCTGGCAGAAGAATTAAAGCAAATGTGTAAACTGAATACTACTAAATTAAATTCTGTTGTCCTGGCAACATTAATACTTTGATAAATAAGTTATTCGACATTTTACAGAACTTGGAATTTATCGTGTGTTGGTGAAAATTCAGAAGTCATTCCCTCTGTGTACTTGTTGTATGGCCAAAAGATTTCTATCTCAAACATAGGCTGGCTGGTTAGCTCAGCTGGTTAGAGTGCAGTATCCATAACACCAAGGTCAAGGGTAGAAACCGCGTTGTTCCTCCCCAGCCCTTTCTCTCTTCCACCATCCTCGCAGAAGTAGATCTGGGTTTGGTATCCTCACACACACAGCCTACACTCCCTTCTCCACCCTGCTTTGCCCTGGGAGCCTGACCTGCATGGACTACATCATGTGTTCTCCTGACCTTGGGCTTGCAGTTGGGTTTGGCCAGTAGGGATCCCCTGCAGGTCATAGGGTGGGAGAAGGATAAAGCCAGGGTGCTTCTTCCCTAGCTGACTCCTTACAGACTGGCTGCCTCTCTCAGCCTAATGTGCTACGATTTGAGAAACAGCCTTTCCCCACAGACTGTCTGTACTTGTGTTACATCTGTCTTTAGGTTCTGGAAAACATTCACTCTCCTGGCCCAGGGATACTAAGGCTTTGTTGATACTAGCCATGGGGTACCACAGTCTTTTGTGGAATCCCTACACCTCTCCCCATCTTTGTAAATAGTCACTTTACTAAAATCTCCTCAAATTACTCACTTGAGTGTGTCATCCATTTGCAGGTGGGACCCTGACTGATCCATGTGCCACAGGGAAAGCTGGCCCCACCCTCCGCTCTGGGAATTCTCCAGGGTTTGTTTAAGCCAATCAGCACATTCCATTCCATTGATTAAGGAGTGGGCAGAAGATATGTGTTCCAATGAGAGTAATCTCAGGATTCTTGCCTGGAAACCCAGGCCTGGAGCAGTCTCTCTTATGACAGATAATTTCAACTTAGCTGGCCTCTGGGACCCCAACATCTCAGTGGCTCAACACAAGGAAAATCGATTACTTGCTCACATCACAGCACGATGACGGTCAGCATGAGATGGGAGCGGTCTGCTCCACAAAGTCATCACGGACCCAGACTGCTCTCATCCAGTGTCTCCACTTTTCCCTAAGCCCCTTGTTCTTGCTGCAGGTAAGAGGAACAGAAGTAAGGATCAGGCCTGACATTACATACATTCCTTCCACACATTCCACTGGCCAGAGCTCGGCCATGCAGCCCCACCTAACTGAAGAGGCTGGGAAATGGAGTCCAGCTGTGTGTCAGGGAAGAAAACAGAAGACTGCAGTTTGTTGAACTAGTGTCTCTATCTCACTCTTCCAGCAAGGGTTGGCTGTATCAGTCAAGGCTGCACTTGGACGCATGTGACAGAAACTGAACTGCAGTGACTTAACTATATAAGGGTGGTGTTTGTTTGTTTCTATATAACTTGGAATCTGGGAGTAGGCGATCCAGAGCTGCTCCAGGAGCCCGGCTTCTCCTCCTTTTGTTTTCTGCAATTCTTAAATTATGAATTATATCTCCAGGTTCAAGATGGCACTAGGTATTTGGTGCAAATTCCAGGCAGGAGGAAGGTGAAAGGGCAAAGTGCAAAGGACAAAAGGAATTTGTCTAAGAAGTTAGTCCCTTTTTTAAAAGGCTTATCTGGAAGCCCCATCTAGCAGACTGTCTCTCTTGTGGCTGTGCTACCTTAAGAAAGCCCGGGGGGAGTGCTGCTAGATAAAATATAGGATGTTCAGTTAAGTTCGAATTTCAGATAAACAATAAATAATTTTTTAGTATAAGTAGATATGTCTCATGCTGGGTACTCTGCTTTTTGCTTGTTTTTGCTAAATCTGGAAAGTCTAGCCTGAGAAAATGTGTGTATTTTTTTAATGAATACGTTGCCTCTCTGAAAAAAGGCAAGGGTCTGTTGATAAGAATGAAAAATAGACCTTGTGTAGCAACTGAAAATGTGTGCCTCAGGAACCCCATGACCAATACTCGCCAATAGCACGTAAACAGAATTCCTGCTGGCTGTGGCTTCTAGGAAGTTTGATCTCTCTCCTGATACAAATGGGCAGACATGACTTTTCCCTGAACCATTGATGCGAGTTCTGGAGGCCCAGCAGCTATTTTGAGACCATGAGGTAATAAGCCTGAGAACAGAGGCCTATGCATCAAGGATGGGGGAGCAGAAGGATGACACGAGCCTGGGTCCAGAAGGGATTGTTGCACTGCTATGCCAACCTGGATGGCCTGCCCCAGTTCAGACATGACAAACTGCCATCTTATGTGTTGCTGTGTGGTTCATTCTCTCTCTTTCTCTCTCTCTCTCTCTCTCTCTCCCCCCCCGACTCCCCTTCCCCCATTTTTTCTTTCCTTTTTTACAACAGAACACATTCCCAATTGATATGTATCTCTTTCCTTTAACCCCATGAGAGAAGCAGCCTGAGAATTAAACCAAGACCAACAAGAGGATACAGCTGATGGAATTTTCCTAAACAAAGCAAGACCCACCAGGTTAAGCCCACCATACCTGTAGTTACATGAGCCAACAAATGTCTTTATTGTTTAAAATCATTTGAGTCAGATTTTCTGCTCCTTTAGGAAAAACGTCCTAACTAATAAAATCAGATTTGTCATCCCAATATTGTATTCCTAATGGATTTGACAACATTTATCTCATTATACCAAGACACAGAACTAAAATTAACATCAGACAACATAATATGGAAGGCATTTTTAAGTAGGAATTCATACATTTTTAAAAGCAAAAGCTCAAAATAAAATTGTACAATTAAATGTTTTTGTCAAGCTCAATTTTTCCCCTATATTCTATATGTTTTGTAAGGCCTGTACATAGGTTAAATTTTTTAGTATTAATTATTCCCACTAGTTCTGTAGTCATGCATTAAAGTGCTACATTTTTAAGTTTCAATAATTGGACTCCTGAGATTCACAGAGAGGAAGAACAAAACATTAAGGTGTCATATTCTATTCCCAACATGTGACTGTCATTATCTTCCAACTCAATAATGCTCATAAATGTACAAGCTATGTATGAGCTACTGTAAGTCTTTAAAATCTTGTAGCTTGACATTTATAGCTGTCCTAACCAGCAGGAATTAATTTTAGCTGGGTCGCACTTACTGTTTCATGCACGGCCTCTAGGAGCTTTGGAAACACAAAAATATTGTGTTTGGAAAAATATTGTGTTTCCAAAACACAAAATAAAATATTGTGGGGGGGAGAAAAAAGCCCACAAAATCATGATCCATATCCTCAGTCAGGTTTTCACTGACATGAGCCGCGTGTCACAGATTCAGCAGAAATAAAGGCCACAAGGGAAAGAGGGTGATAGACTACTTCTGCACAAAGCGATTCCCTCATTCTTAACAATGCACGTAGGGAGGGAAAGTCCTGGCATGAAAAAAACAGGCAAAATGTTTATTTTCCTGAGATGACTGATGTGTGCAATCAAAACCCTTTCTCCAGTCTTACCTGGACTGGCACCTTTGAGAGTCTTGCTTCCCAGGGCTGGCCAGTTTGGTCAGTTGGTTACAGCATGGTGTTGAGGACACCAAGGTCCAGGGTTCAATCGCTGTCCAGGCCAGCCACAAAAAAATTTAAAAATAAAATTAATAAATAAAAGTCTCACTTCCCTAATGAGAAAAGCCAACTAGCTGTGGTCTCTTCTTGTGTAGAAATGCCAAACCCAGTTACATCAACTTCAAAAATCTGAGTCCTTTTGTTGAGGTAAAATTTTATTATATCAGATGTTTGTTGCGTCAGTTAAGTTGGCCATGGCTGAAGTGTTTTTGTTAGAGAAGGATGCTCAAATTCACAGTTGTTGTGTTGATGTGAACTGATCTGTAGCCATGGCTTCATTCACACACCCATGGTAGCTGGGGAAGCACAGAATTTCTCACTGGTGCTTAGGTCAGAAACCTTTCGGAAATGACCTGCCAAGTTACCACCAAGTGTATGTGTTCTGATGTAAGGCTGTCCGTGTAGCAAATACATTTCAGGGTTACAGTTACTCAGTTCTCTATCTCTCTCTCTCTCTCTCTGTGTGTGTGTGTGTGTGTGTGTGTGTGTGTGTGTGTGTGTGTGTGTGTGTAAAACATGTTATACATACATTATCAATATATATTATACATGTATCATAATTATACATATATACTGTATTATGTATAGTATATGTACAGTGTTATCTCTCTGAACATCTGAGAGATAATGTTGTATATATATACTGTATATATGAGGGTACTTCAAAAAGTTTGTGAAAAAAATAGAATTGCAAGATACTAGGAATCTTTCCAGGAACTTTTTGAAATACTCTCATATAATTCTGTGCACATTATGTGCATATTATATCAGAGAGAGAATATGAATATATATTACTATGTGCTGTACATAATATGCATACGTAACAACTTGTAATTCTATAGATACTTGTAATGTAAAGCAAATTTTTTTCAATCTTTAAGAAAATTCATTGCAAATTAAACTGATGAACAAATACTTCCTAATGAGTGCAATTCTTGCACCAACTCCCCTTGCAGAGATTTCCAACACCAGCTCATTTGGGGACACCAAGCTGTGGATAGCCTCTAGCATCCTCCGAGGGATCAGAGGAAGGAACTAAAGACAGACAAGGGCTGAAAGGACAGAAGGAATAAACCACCGCCCATCATTTCTCAAGAATTTGTGAAACTCTCCATTTTCGATTTCTGCTCCTTTTGTGTAAACTAAAGAAGCTTGGGTCAAAGGGGTGAGATTGCCGGGTCCTTCAGCTTTGCTTTGCTTGTTAGGTGATGCAGGGACATCTTCAGATTTTCATTTCTGTGTCTGCCACCTACAGCGTGTCCTTTAGCAAGTGCTTTCCAATGGCCCCGTGGCTACTCACAATTTGCACCGGCTTCTCACAATTCTACTCTAGTTCTTTTTGAGATACGTGCCACTTTTCATCATACCAAGCGGCTGGCTTGACTACGGTTCTCACTCTTTTAGCTGCTGTGTCAATACTTCAAAACATTCAGTCAGTTAACTCAATTCAGTCAAAAATTGTCACAATGTTTAGCACTGTGTTGACACAGCCCATGGCACTGGAGGAAATACAGCTCATTAAGTTCTTAGTGATTCTTTATGGAGCAGAGCTACACCCTGTAGCAGCTACAAATGTAGCCAGACCACCATGACAAAAGAAAGGAAATGAATCAATATCGGAGTGTTTATCGTGTCCCAGGCACCACGTTAGGATTTGTCCACATTTGATCTCATTTAATCTCACAATAACCCAGGCCTTCTTCATTCTGACCATTACCCGGAGTTGGATTGAAAATGATAGTTTATTGTGGAGTTCCTATTTACACACTATTACTCAAAGCAGAAGAAGATAGGCTGACAGTCAAGTTTCACTTAATGGTTTAATTTCCTTGACCACAAGTATTTGGTTTTGTTGCAAACTGATATGATTTCTTTAAGAAAGCAGAATGCAGAATTTCTTCTGATCTGGATATATTGTGCACCCAGAAAAAGTGGACTTTAAAGAGGATTGGAAAGAGATGTGGAGGTGGTTGAGGAAGGAAGATCAAGGAGGCTGGGGAGACTGAGGAAAGCTTCATCCTAAAGGACGGTATCTCTAAAATGCACATTCCAAACAACACTGTCTGAGTGCCAACTGTATACAGTGGCAGGGCTGACCAAGAGATTTTAAGGAAACCAGAGGAGACACTAACTGCTACTGAGTAGCTAGGGAGCGTTAATGAGGCATTTAGTGAAGGTGCCCCAAGGACTTAGCAATGACAATGTCCTGAGGCACAGAACCAGCGCAGAAGGACGCCTGGGGAGGCCTGAAGAGCAGAGAGTAAATAGAGAAAACCATTAGAAACCATTCTAAAGCAGCCTTTAACTGTAATATAAATGGAGTTTACATATTAAATGAAGTATTCTATTTTCACCCCAAACACTTCTGTCTTTAAAAGAACTAACGAATACCTGCTTGTCTTGGGAAGAGAAGGGAAAGGAAGATTCAATAAACTGCCTCTCCTGGACTTTCATAAAAAATATCAGCCCGGAAACAAAAAAATAAAAATAAAAATATCAGCCCGGTAAGGGAATTGTCACAGACAGATTTTCCCCACAATTATAAAACTCGACATTTTCACATCTTGAATGACAATAATATAGACAAATAATTAGATCCTAATTTCTGCTTCAGTGTTCTTCAGTTCTCAACAACTAATTGGTAAATTACTCATGAACTTCCCCTTTGCATATATCTCACATATACACAAGCAAAATAAAAGTCAAAGAAAAGGACTTCCTATATATGTTCTTTTCAAATTAAAAATTTGCATCTTGCACACATTTGTTAAAGATATAAAATATTCTTTGACGTTCCCAAAGATGCATTAAGAGGCTAATAAGCCTTTATTTATTTATTTTAAGGAAAAAAGGGGGAAGGGAGGAAGGAAGGAAAGAGAAAGGGAAGAAATTATAATAACTGTATAATATACAGTTATTAACTGTATATTATAGTATACAGTATCATAACTAATGCACACACACGTAAATATACAAGATTGTTGGGTACAGTGGGAGAAAAGTTATTCAGGTACTTCTTTTTTATTGCTAATATATACAATTTACAGAAAGATCAGAAACTATATATATAAAATGAAAAAAATGAAAATCACTTACGATGAACCTCCCAGAATTAACCATGTCAATATTTTTAGGTAGGCTCTTAGCATTAAATTCTTTAAGGAGAATATCCTGTGTTCTTCAAAAAAAGGAATAGAAAGTAAATTAAAGGAGGGACCCTGCCACCTCACCCTGACTCCATCCTCTCAGGTCTAGTTTCCTTCTCCTGCCATTGAGCAGCAAAAAGTATGACACTTTCCAGTCCCTGAGGAGATGTCAAGTTCCACTGGGCCCAAGCCCTAATCCCCAAAACCTGAAGATCAGATCTAAATAATTAAAATGAACTTTCAATTCCTCTGTTCTTACCTAACAGTTTGGTTAGATGCACCAATCAAGAATGTATGCTTGTGATGGGATGTCTTATAATAGGCATTTCACAGTGTTCATGAAATTCATTTTGGGTCAGAACTCTCTGGAGCAGCTGCTTCTGGAAAAAGTTTTTTACCTAATTTAAGGGACAGGACTTAATATTTATGGGGCCTGAATCATAAACAATTGGTAGAGAGGGAGGCAGTTTTAGAAAAAGAATACAAATCATGAATGCAAAATATAGCATGAAAGTAAATATTTATTCAGAATAAGAAAGGAATTCCCAACAAATAGCATATCTTTAAAAGCTGAAAAATGCAGAAAAATGACCATCTGTTTATGAACTGGCTGGCACCACTATAATATATTTCCACAGACTGGCTTCTGGCTCTGCTTGTTCCTCCTCCACTCCTTATCTCCCTGCAGTGTCAGTCCCACAGGACAGGGTCATATCACAGTTCAGCCTCTGACCCTATGCCTTCATTTCACAACACCAGGCAAGTTGCCACAATGGGCAGTAGGACACTCCTGACATCCTTTCCTGCACTGGACAGCCAGCAACAGTTTGTCTATAGAATGACTCTGAACCACGGGAGTATATCCCACGAAACCCAAACTAAATGTATGCCCAACTCATCTTCACCTTAGCCAGATCTCAAAAGTGCCTGTGGCCACTCCAATGCCACCCATCTAGAGGAGAAATCAGAAGGAGAAGGCACAGCAGTCCTAACCAACTGCGATTAAAATATACGTTTGCCAATTTCACTAAAACTATCACCAAATGAACAGAATGCCCCTGGGGAATGGGCCCTAGAAGTAAATCCACCTCTCGCTACAGGTGTACTCACAATTTGTGCAGCATTCCAGAGCAGGTGGCATCCCTCAGAAAGGCGAAACCCTATGAGGGGGTGGTCACCAAATTCGGTGAAGTATACAAAATTTACTTGACAAATCCTGGGAAGGTACCTAGAAGGTCTGGCCAAATTGAGGGGTGAGAGGCCAGCCACAGCCAGCAGTAGAGAAAACAAATCAAACGTGAGCCCCAAATGAAAAGTCCCAAGAGACAGCACTCCAAATTACAGGCATAGTTTTGCAAAGAAGCTGCTTCTCACAAGGGTAACTCTATTTTGTTTGTTCCAGAATGAGGAACAGTGGCTATTTATTTATTTAAAGGTGGCGAACAGCTCTCCCAGACATTGCCAGGAGGCCAGGGAGTTCTAAATATAAATTGCCTTCCAATAATTTGAAAACCTAAAAGTTGATAGTACACTGCTGTTGGAAAAAAATGCAAGTTTGGGGTGCCACACATCTGTGGATTCAAATCCAGGCTCTGCTACTTAGTGGCTCTATGACCCCAGACAAGGTACTTGGCTGCTTGAAGCCTCAGTTTCCTCACCCACACAATGGGTTTAATGATATGTACTTCATAGTCTTATTGAAACTTCATGGTATTTCTGACAATTCTACCACAAATGGAATTTTCAGCAAATAGTAGCCATTAGTATAAAGCTGTCTTTCCCACTGACTGCGCCATGGCACAAAGAAGGCAGCTAAGTATTTGGTGACCTTGCCTGTTACACAAGTAAATAAATACTCATTTCTTAAGTTGAGATTAAAACCCCAGTTGAAATTTGGGAGTTTCTGTCTGGTGGCAGCCATCAGGTAAGCCAAAGTAGTTGCTTACAAGTACATCCAGTAGCTATGGAAGAAGGAGCCATTGACGTAATTGGCTTTCCTCTGGGGATCCACTGCTGGCATAGGTCCCTGCCCCATCTGGCCAGATAAAGTGAGCAAACTGGAATACAAGGCCATGCCAGGTTGTGTCAAATATCAGATTTGTGTGCACCATGGTGGCTACAAGTGCCCAGTTCCTAAGGGTGCAGCCTACAGCAAGCCTGTCCATCAGGGCTTTAACCAGCTAGTTAGCTCGAAGCCTTCAGTCTGTTGCCAAGGAGCGAGCTGGATGCCACTGTGGGGCTCTGAGAGTCCCGAATTCCTCCTGAGTGGTGACGATTCCACGTACGAATCCTTTGAGGTTATCTTCATTGATCCCAACACCCAATGGATCACCAAACCAGTCCACAAGCACAGGGAGAGCTGACATCTGCAGGTTCCAAGAGCCATGGCCTTGGAAAGGGCCACACGTTTCAATACATTGTTGGTGGTTCTTGCCCTGCAGTTCAGAGAAGACATCATACTCTCCAGCCCTACCATTACCGCTGGTATAAGTCATATTCGTAAAAATCATACCTATCAAACAATTTGGGACAGTCATGTCTGCTAAAAAACATTCTCCAATTTGTCTGTTTAAACAGTTCTACAGATTATTTCATGAATACATTGTCAAATTGTGAAAGTTAAAGTGCAATAGAGTTTGAAGACTATAAATGATGGTGTAATAAAATAAGTTTGTCTTTGCTTTGTCTTATTACGGACTTAAATGTCAGTGTTAAAAAAGGTGTGCTGTGCTATATAACAGGTGTAAAATAAATTCTTTAAAGGAGAAAAAAATTAATTTGGGGGTGTTGGAGAGGAAAACTTTTGCTCTACACATTTAAGTTCAGTGACTGTGGCTTGCAAATCTAACTGACAAATGACAGATTAACAGGAGAGAAGAAATACCACTTTTATTAATATTTTCATGTATGGGAGTCATAGAAAAGAAGGGAAACTCAAAATGGTTAGACTTAGGGACTTATATGTCATTTTGACAAAGGAGCGTTTGGGCTTCAAGGGATGACAAATTGTGGAAAAGTGAGTAGGAAATATATGGGGGGACTAACAGAAAATAAGGATTATTTTAGTAAGATTTGTTTATGCAGACTCATCTCACCAAGTCTCCATCTCCCATGAGAAGAGTTGCTCTCCTTTTCCTAATACAGGAGAGGGGGACACCTTCACAAAAGGAAATGTATGTGTTCTTATTAGGCAAAAAGAGGAGGGAAGAGAACACTTTCTGCTTGATTCTCAATTGCTCAAAATAACCCTTATGCCACAATAGCATATTTTAAGGTGGCATATCCTGATCCCCTTCAGGAACACATGGTCAGGCCAGGACATTTCCTGATACATGCATTAGCCTTTGATCTGTTGTAAATGAAAACTTTCTGAGAATGGTACTTGGGTATATATTTGGTGTGCACTTGGGGATGGGAGTAAGGTGAAAGAAGAAGGTATTAAATATAAGTAATAAAATTAGAAACATTTATATGAAACTGTAAAACTACTAGAAGAAAACATAAGTGAAAAACTTCATGACCTTCGTCTTGACAATGATTTTTTGGATGTGACCCCAAATGCACAAACCACAAAAGCAAAAATAGTCAAATGGGATTGCATCAAACTAAAAAGCTTCTGCACATCCGAGTGAAGAGACAACCTATCTAGTAGAAGAAAATATTGGCTAACTATACATCTGATAAAGGGTTAATATTGAAAATATACTCATATTAGGAACTCAGACAATTCAATAGCAAGAAAACATATAACCTGATTAAAAAATAGCCAAAATACCTGAATAGACACTGCTCCAAAGAAGACATATAAATAGGCAACAGATACATGAAAAAATGCTCAATATCACTATCATCAAGGAAACGCAAATTAAAACCACAGTGAGATAATACCTCACTCCAGTTAGATAATACCTGACTCCATAATGGTTATTATCAAAAAGACAAGAGATGACAAGTTTTGACAAAGCTGTGGAGAAAAGGGAACCCTTGTACACTATTGGTGGGAAAGTAAATTAGTACAGCCATTATGGAAAACAGTACGGAGGTTCCTCAAAAAATTAAAAATAGAGCTGTCTTATGATCCAGCAATCCCACTTCTGGTTATATATCCAAAGGAAGTGAAATCAGTATGTCAAAGAAATACCTGCACTCCCATGATCACTGCACCACAAAAGCCAAGATATGGAAACAACCAAAGTGCCTATCAATGGGTGACTGGATAAAGAAAATGCAGTACATATATATGCAGTGGATACTATTCAGCCTTAAAAGGAGGAACTCTTTCATTGACTAAAACATAGATGAAACTGGAGGACATTAGGCTGAGTGAAATGAGCCAGGCATGGAAAGACATATATCACATGATCACAATTTTAGTGAAATCTAAAAAAGGCGAACTCACAGAGGCAGAGAGTAGAATCGTGGTTAGCAGGCACTGGGCAAGAAGGGGGATGGATAATGGACAGGTGTTGGTCAAAGAGTACAAAGTTTCAGGTAGACAGGAAAAACAAGTTCTGGAGATCTATTGTGCAGCATGGTGACTACAGTTAATAACAATGTATTATATACTTGAAAATTGCTAACAGATTTTAAATGTTCTCACCACATTTAGAAAAAAAGTTAACTGTGACATGATAGATATGCTAGCTTGATTTAATCATCTCAGGATGTATACACATATCAAATTTTCACATTTTACACCATAAATATATACAGTTTTTATTTATCAATTTTACCTTAATAAAGCTGGGAGGAAAATTTTAAAGTAAAGAATAAAATATAACTGATACAAATGTGCTCGCCTACTCTATGGGGAAGCCAGCCCCCTGCAGCCACAGCATGCCAAACTAGCATTCAAATTATCATTTATACCTAAGTCAGCCTTCATTTTCTAACTGAAAGGTGCTTTCTTTCAAGTTCTACCTGTTTTACAGGAAGAACAGATGTCTAATATCTTTTTAATTAAAAAAAAACTTTTTAGCAAGTTTTATCAAAGAATTGAGTGTCTACCTTTCAAAATACTGTGAATTTCCTGGGTCCTATCCTCTCTTTTTCATCTCTGTGTTGTCCCTGTACATACAAACATTAAGACCTAGGAGCCACCGTGGTTGCATGCCCTTTGGTGATGAAGGGTGAGGCTCCATGAAATGAAGTGGTTTTCTGTTTCTTATAACAGAATACCTGAAACTGGATCATTTATAAAGAAATAAAATTTATTTCTTATAGTTTTGGAGGCTGAGAAGTCCAAGGTCCAGGGAACACACCTAGTGAGGGCCTTCTACATGGTGGTGACTCTGCACGGAATTCTGTGGTGACCAACTTATCACATGGTGAGCATGGTGTGAGTGAAAGAATACTTCACTGTGCTCACTTGCTCTTCTTATAAAGTCATGTGTGCCATTCCTGTGACAACCCACTTAACCATTAACCAATCCATCCACGAATAAATCAATCCATTCACAAGGGCACAGTCCTCACAATCCAATCACCTCTTAAAGGTTCCACCTTTCAACACTGCTGTAGTCTGATTTCCCACCCTCTTAACACTACTACAATGGGGGTCAAGCTTCAGTGAATTTTGGGGGGACATTCAATCCACAGCACCTAGGTACCCACCACTATTTCATGCCCTTTGGTGATGAAGGATGAAACTCTATAGAATGAGGTAGTAAGACCCTGAGTGAGCCTTTTCTCTTTGCCACTTCTGAGAACCATCTGGGGAACTGTCTTCAGGCTGCAATGAGCTCTGCCACATTCACTTCAACAGGTTTTATACTATTACCTGATTTTAAAGTTTATATTTTCAAATTGTGGAATACCCGACATTAACAGGTACTTTCAAAAAGTTTAATGATTTGAAACCAGGTTTGTTTTATTCTCACCATTTTTATATCCTAGAGAATAATTCATTTAAATTACAAATTTTGCTTTGTTTTATTTTGTTTTTACTCTTCAAGTCTCGTTTTTCTCCTATGAAATCCCTATTTTAATGGTTTTGTTGTTATTGCTGCTGATGTTTGTGTTATTGATGTTGATAGGATTAAATAAATTTAAAATTTTTTTGCTACCAATGTCTTATTTTGCTGCTAAACCTAAAATTTCTAATCCCGCCAAATCACTGCTATTTTCTTAAAATATTATATTTCCTGCTCCCAGGATCTCATAGATAAGATTTCACCCAATTTAATTCTTAACACATTTCCCTATAAAAAAAAATCTGAAATTTCAAATCAGTAATAATTTGTTCCTGTTCATTGGTGGCCAGATTTAAGCATAAATCTTTTCTTTTCTTTTTTTTTTTTTTTTTTTTTTTTTCCCCAATTGGAAATTTTCTGATCTGTGAACTTAAAAAACCCACTTATGGAACAGCTCATTGATTTCATTATGTCTTCTCTCTCCCAGGATAGGGGAGCCCTCTTCAAGACCTCCTCCCTGCCTCCCTCAGCTAGTTCCATATTTTAGGGCTTTTGACTTTTTTATTTCAAGAACTCCTAAACTTTGGGGAGTATTAGCTTTAGTATATAGCATTTATATGCCTATTTATTAGGTATCTGAATAAGTAATGTTCAATTCTTCAAAAATGCCATGTAGCATTTCTAATTTAAAGGAGATGAACATTAATTTTGTGTTGAAAATGATGATTTGCCCCTATGATCCTGAGAAGCGATCTCTAGATATGGGGAAATATTTCTCTTGGAAGTGTTGACTCTCCACGCCCTCTGGTACAAACCATTTCGCCCGGGTCAGAGAAAACTATAAGCCTTTCCAAGGGGCATTTTACTTTGTCAAGAGACATTTCACTGTACCCGAATGTTGTTAAGCGTTATTCAAATACACTTGTGGGTTTTTTTGTTTGTTTGCTTGCTTTTTTGTTCTTTGGTTTTTGTTTGTCTGTTTGTCTGTCTCTGTACACCTTGAGAGAGAGCTCTGGTAAAAATGCAAATGGTAAGGTTCACAGTCATGTGATAAGCACTGATTTTTAAAATAGATATTTACATTTTTAAAAGGCAGTTTCAGAACGTTCAGATTTTGAGAACCAGAATTATAAAAGCAGAGAATAATAATGTTCTTTCCCATCTGGAGAGGGTAGTTCATGGAACTAGGCTACTTAAAGCTCCCGGAACTAATAACCCAAAGTTTTTAATGGATGTTTCTTTCAGTTGGCCGAGGACAGTCAGGTCGTCTTGCTGGTTGGCAGACCTATCTTAAACATGTGTTACTTTCTAAAGACAGTATACAACAGGGTCACTTTTTAAAACTTTTTAAAATTTGCACTTCTTTGATAGCCAAGACTTAGAAGATACTTTCAAATTTTGTTTGCAATTTGTATTTATTCTTTTTTGGGTTGTACATTAATACCCTTTACCCATTTTTCTTTTAGTCTTTTTCTTATTTATTTTTGTGGCTGGCCACAGGGATCAAACCTCGGACCTTGGTGTTATCAGCACCACACTCTAACCAACTGAGCTAACCAGCCAGCCCAGGGTCACTTTTTAAGATGAGAATTTAAGAAAAAGCAAAATAATTTTTTTGAAATCACTTTTAGGAACACTAATTCTACTTTATGAAATCACGTGTTGCCCGATTCTAGAATCACAATAAAGCCAATTGAGATCTTTTTTTAAAAAAATCACTTTTAGATGATTAAACAAAATAATTTTTAAAAATTAAATATAGTCATCACACATTTAACCTGAATCTTATGCTGTTTTTTCCATAAGTATGATTTCTAAAATAGAACCATAATGGATATTATTATATTCAAGAAAAGTAATTTCACCTCATAAAACCTTCACCCTAACTCCATGCCTACATTCTTACTGTTCATGAAATATTTCTAGCTCTCTGCATTTCCTACAGCCCTTGTGCTTGGGTAGGACCCAAGAGTCAGTGGCCCATGGGTTATGGAGTGGAAGTGTAGTGTGAGACCTTCCAGAGCTCTCTTTTCCCTCTGTCACAGCCTGATCCCAGAGAGAGGTCAACACTGACATGCAGCAGAGCCCCCCACCAACCTATGGTGGACATATAGGGTGAATGAGAAAAACCTGTTGCTTTTTTCCCCTCGATATAATCTAATCTATGCTGGCTGTAACAAGTTCCATGTAATAAGATAATAGAATAAAATTTTACCAATTTGGAATAATGCAACAAATACACCAGAATGAATTAGTAACATCTATGAATTACAGCATTTTTAAGAAAAGCATGTTACTTCTGACAACTGTTTACTATGGCGTGAACCCCACCTGATTTCACCATTGACTGGAACTCTTTCAGTTCCCGTGTGACTGGAGAGTAAGTGGTGTCTTTTTCAATGGTTTTATTTCCAGTTGTTTCATTTCTATTTGGTGTCTCTCAAAAAGGTAGGAGGGGATATACCCAAATGGATAAGGGTGTTGACAGGAGCAGATGGGCCTGGCTTTCTGTCCCATCTCTATAGCACACCAGCTGGTAACCTTGACCATGTCATGTACCTTCGTATGTAGAATGGGGGTAATCTGTGCCAGAACTGGTACACAGTAAACCTCACGTGGTGGCTTGACATTGTTGGAAATTATTCTGGAGTCTTCCCTTTTACATTTAACCACTGCACAGCTCTGTGCCCTGCCTGGGGTGACTATTCCGCTACTGCAATTCACAGACAATATTTCTCAAAATGAATCAATTCTTCCTTCCCCAGTTCATGGTTCATCAGATAATTCCATCTCTTGGGTTAGAGATCCCTGCTGTGGTGTTTTTAAGTGCAAACATTCAATTTCATTTTTTGATTGGAATTCTGATAGCCCATAAAAATAATTCAAATATACCTATGAGATTCTCACTCTAGTTTTCCCCGTGGGAGGCAGTATAAGGAGATATAAAGAACATGGACTTTGGAATGAGTCAGGCCAGGGGTTGAATTCCAGTTCTGTCCTTTACTTCCACCTATAGCAAGCACACAAATTCTCTAATTCTCAACTTCTTTGTCTCTAAGAGGGGTAATAATACCCATGCTAGCACATTGTCATAAAAATGAACTGAGCACACATGTTAAAGCTCATCGCCTAGGATACAGTAACTGCTCACTTAAAAAAAGAAAGAAAAACGTTAGTTTCCTTTCCATATTGTGCTTCTGGGTTTTCGACACAGTTTATTAAAATTCAAATCACTGTGAATGGAGTGATGGTTTCAAGATTGAATATCTTTCTTAGAACTCCTTCTATTCCCTTTTGCAATGAGAGAAATCATGTCAACTCCATTTGAATTTTAAGCTTAATCATTTGCAAACTGGAAACCAACAGTCACTGGTGGTAGGACACAAAAGTAACCTCCACGTGAGCTGATTTCTTCTTAATCATTCAATTAAAGGGAAAACTATTAAATTTTTGCTTTATTTTATGTTTTCCATCCAAATGAAGCAGGATCCATTGACCAAAGGAAAATCAGTTGGTTCACAATAATGCATTGCTAGGAAGCATAAGGATACAAGTTGATTTATTCATTCATTCATTTTTGAGAATTTAAAATGCAGCAGGCACTTAGTTTGGTGGATGCAGAGATAAACAAGAAAGACAGAAGAGCTGACTTCAGGGCACTTACAGGCAAATGTGTAAATTATAAAAGCATAAAGTAATAAAAATACTTCTATTTATTATAGAGGTGTATGCCGTAAAGAAAAATAAAAGAGGATAAGGAGATAGAGTGATGGAAGAGAGATTCAGGAGAGAACTTCAGAGGAAGTAGTGTGCAAATGCATGAGGATCTGGAGAAAGAGCATTCCTGGAAGAGACAAGGAGGTAACAGACCTGAGGCTAAACTAATTTGCCAGATTCAAGAAACAGAAACCCAGCAAGTACTGTATAGCCAGCAGGAGGGGGCACGGAGAAGAATGGTAGGAAATGAGATTAGAGAACAAAGTAGGAACCAGACCATGTAGGTCTCTGCAACCCATACTGCAGAACCTGGACTTGACTTTAAATACTCTAGGAAGCCTTTAGAGGGTTTCAAGCAGGAGAATATCATGATCTGACTTACGTTTTTAAACATCCACTTAAATTTCTATATGAGAATAGACTACAAAAGGGCAAGAGTAGAGGCAGGAGATCCACTAGAAAGTTGCATTAATTCAGGAGAGAGATGATTCTCTCAGATTAGAATGGTGGTGTTTGAAGGACTTAAAAGTGATCATATTTGGGGTATATTTTGAAGACAGAGCCAACAGTACTTCCCAAGCAATTGAATGTGGAATATGAAGGAAAAACAGAAATTGAGGACAATGCCTAGATTTCAAGTGTGAGCAATTGGGTAAAATGTGGTGTGATTGCAGAGAAAGATAAAACAGGGGCAAAATTAGGCAAGAAAGTCAATAATTCTATTTTAGGCATATTATGTTTAATGCTTATTTGGCATCCAAGAGAGGTTGAGTAGGCAATGAGATATACAAGTCTTGGGGGGAAACAGTGAGTTAGCGTTTAATGGAGACGGAGTTTCAGTATGGGTTGATGAAAAAGTCCTAGAGGTGGATGATGGTGATAGTAACACAATAATACTACTGAACTGTATGCTTAAAAAGTTAAGATGGTAAATTTTATGTGTATTTTATTACAATAAAAAATTGGAAGAAAAAAAGTCACCTACAATGTCCATTTCCTGGTTTTGATATCGTACTACAGTTATATAAAATGTCACCATTGGGGGAAGCTGGGTGAAGGGTATACAAAACTCTATGTACAGTTTTTGCATCTTCCATGAGTTTATAATTATTTCAAAGTAAAAGTTTTTAAAAGTCACCTACTAGACATGTCAATAAAAACATTCTTCCTTCCAGATATTTCAGTGATCCAACTAACAACAAAAAACTTCCTTCTGAGCTTCTGTGCCTTGGTGCTGTTTCCAGCAGTGATGGAGTTTGGATGTGTTGTCCTCCCAGAACTTATGTGAAATCTAATCCCCACTGTGGCAGTGTAGGGAGCTTTTAAGTCATGGGAGTGGATCCCTCATGGATTAATGCTCTCCCTGGGGTCGGGGGTAGTGAGTGAGTTCTCGCTCTATTAGTTCCCACGAGAGCTGGTTGTATAAAAGACCCTGGCACCTCCCCTCTCTCTCTTGCTTCCTCTTACCATGTGATCTGCTTGTACCCACCAGCTGCCTGCCACCTTCTGCCATAAGTAGAAGCAGCCTGAGGCCCGCACCAGATGCAGCTGTCCCAGAATCGTGAGCCAAATAAACCTCTGTTCGTTATGAATTACCTAGTCTCAAGTATTCTGTTATAGCAACACAAAAATGGACTAATAAGCAGTGACAGCACCCTTTTTCCTATCTCAGGTATGACCACATTTCTAAATTTGCTCTAAACTCTGACACACTGCTCAGAATTTTAAGAGTGTGTCTGGTCCTCTGACCTTTACTGCCTATCATTTAAGAAGTATACTTCTTTCCATCCTAACACCCATGCAGCATAAAAATATATCTCCAAGGAAGCTAAGTGATTTGGGAAAGTATAATTTTTAGGATTAGAACTACAAGGAAAGGGATACCTGTTGAAAGAGGTGGTGAGTGGATTTGATTTTCTTACATCATAATGGATTTGGACTCAGAGAAACTGGACTATTCTTCCCATTAAATATTGACGTGCTCTTAACCCCCTTCTCTCTCCTCCTGCCCACAACATCACCCATCTCCAAGATAACCTCAGCCAACTGGGATCACAAATCTGGCTTCCTAAACAGAGACCAAAGTTTTAATGGATCCAGAGAAGCCGACTGAATCCACAGGAGCCACCTCCAGTAAACCATCCTTCAGCAGCACTCTCCTTGATGCTTCAGAACACTTGAAAGTCATCAATTTGTCTGGAGGAACATGACATGCAACAGCTGGCTTCCACCAGAAAAGGCCAAAACAAGGCTTAGCTGTGAGCTATAACCAGCACCCAAGGCCTCTTCAACAGAGAAAGGGCAAGACCTATGGAGATCAAAGAAAAAGGGCCATGAAGCGATCACAAAAAATAGTCAAAAGAAGCAGAAAATGAGTGTTTTTAGAACTCAACTATTGTTGTCCCAAAAGTGAGTATGAGGTGGCATAAGTAATTCAGAGCAGATTAACTAGCATCTATGAACTGAGAATGGTAAATAAAAAACAATTTGGGTCAATACAATTCTTAAAGATTGCTAGTTGTTAAAAAAAATGTTTACCTTATGGACCACCTATTATTATGGATCAGGGCCATGTCAAGGCAGAAAAGGTGTTTTACTAAATCATGTGTTGATTTAGGACACACCTATCTTATCTGAGATGTGGAGATCACTCATGCTTTCTGAAATACAGGTCATCAGTCAAATCTCTCAGAACATATTACAAAATGGAAAAGAAATGACTTGATATATTGCACAGTCTTATAGCCATTTGTGATCAAGAAAGGTTCACAGCCACTAGCTTTGACATTCATAGCCCCTATAGTTTTTATTTATATGATAAAGTAGAAGCTGTTCCTCTCCTGATCAATTTTCTCTTCACCTGCACAAGATTAGCATTCAGTAATTCTTTTTACAGATGTTTCATATCCAGTCAATTCACAACAGCTCACAGTCTCAGTCATAGGAGGGAAAAGTTAGCATAGTTAACAGTTTGGGACTAAGCTTAAAGAAAATTTAACAACTGAATTTTACAATGTGGTTATTTCCTGATGTTTTATCGTTGTTACTCACCTACTTTAAAAAAAAAACTTTTGAAGATTCCCCCATTGCCTATCAAATTAAGTATAAATGTAAATCTGTTATATTTTAGGTCACAAAATGAACCTCAAAGTCTTTCCAGCCTCATAAGCACTGTACCTCTTACTAAACTCCACTAACAACAGTAATAGCTAACATTTTTAAAGCATTTGTTGTAAGTTGGAAACAGTTCCAAGAGTTTCACACATCTTAGATCATTTAATCCTCATAACTACCCAATAAGATAGGTATGATTATTATCCCAACCTTTATAGATAGAGGACTGAGGCATATGTTAGTGGCTCGCCCAAGGTCACAGAATAGAATGTGATAGAGTTGAAGTTTAAACCCAGGCAGCTTGGTATCCAAGCCCAAACGCTCGATCTTGATCATTTTCATTTCCTTGAACTTGCCTGTTTCATGGATCCTTCTCTACCCTGTATCTTGAACACCCTCCAAACAAATCCATTTCCAAAATCCTATCAAGGTCCATTTCAAATACCACATCTCGCATGAAGCCTTCCTGGCTACTCCCATCTAAGTGCAATCTGGTCTTCCTTGGACCTCATTTAGCATTTTCCTCCTATCTTCCCATCTCCCTGGACCCTAATTACATTCTCCCTTTATTGATGCTGAGTTTTTTTGTCTTGATCCCTTCATAGACTGTAAACCGTTGAGCATAGGCAATAAGTTGTTTTCATCCCTGTATCCCAGGCAGAAGCTAGCAGAGTCTCTAGAACACTGAGAGATCTTTATAGAAGTGCTCACTTAATGAACTCTTTCTTCCTTACTTTGATCTGAATTTTCCTGGGGTGCAAAATAAGAATACAGACTCGACTTGCAGATATGATAGATATCATGTGGCCTGGCCTTGGGTTATGTGCCCCTCAGTAATGTTGGGAGAAATCCCAGGAAGTTCCCACATTTTCTGCAAAATAAGTCATTTCAGGGAAAACAGTATTTGTATAGATTGGCAATTGCCATGTAGCCTAGGTGAATGTCTGAAACAGTTGTACTTTTTCCTAAGAGCTTAGAGACATAATCCAGCTTTGCAACTTCACGAAAGCAAGTGTGAAGTTTTTCTTTTGAAATCAAGAAGGTGGAGGAGAGAGGAGGAAGAGGAGAAACTGAACTTTTCTTTTTTAGGATACTCAGCCCCCCAAAAGAGAGTATAATTCAGAGGCAGGTGGCTGACTAGCTGTCTCTGATATTGGTTTGGAAGGTTCAAGTTACCAAGAAAAGGAAGGCTCTGGTTACCTTGACAACAGAGGCAAGTCAGGGCTACAGCATGTGTGACTCTAAATTCCCTTTCAAAGCCCTGGTAGATTTAGTACCATTTTATCAGAACTACGTGCCTGAAACTTTTGTTTCTGCAATAGATTAAACCCGCACTAGAAATGGTTTTCAGGATAAATATATCTTTTGTTTCACGGATAACGTTACACAGCTTTAATAATTCTGATAAGCCAAGTCTCCTATCTTGAATTGCCTGGGTTGGTTATCTCTACTGCCCAAAGACCTTGAATAATAGGCCCAATTCTGTCCCAATTTGCCCCAGTGAGATGGCAAACACAGTACATTTTACATGTTTTTAACAAGCACGTTACAATTTGCTTTGGCCTAATGTTCAGACGCTAAATATTTTACTCTTCATTAAAAATAAAAATGCCAAGAAATAGTAATTTGAAGAGATCAAATTATTTCCTCTGGGATCTAGTCAGTTGCTGCTGATACCAAGGGAAACAGATACCTTTGAAACCCTCCCCCTCCTACACCCCCACATCCTAGCCACTCTCTCACTCCTGCGTTAGTCTCTCCCAGTCCTGGCAGGCTCACCTATCTGCAAGACCCCCAAAACCCAGAATCTCTGGAGTCCTGCTCCCCTAAAAGTTTCTGGGGTCTACTTTTTGGTCCCATATTCACTGCACTCCCAGATGCCAGAATCCCTGGGATTTTGGCCCTTCTCTCTTGAGACAGCTGGTGGGAATGTATCTTGGCCAGCCTCATCCAAACTCAGAGCAGACTTTCCCATTAAAAAATGTTGCAAATGGTAGTTAATATCTGTATTCCTGTTGGATCAATAAAATATGAGCTAAATAGAATTTTAAGGACTGGTGTAAACCCCCTGCATGCCTGATACCATTCTTTCTATCAGGAATGTTTTCTAAGTCCAAACCAGCTAAGTTACAAACTCTTAGCACCTAATATATTCACAGGTTGTATTCTGCCTATATTTCTACCTTCTCCATGCTTTTTGATTACATACTGGAAATCCCTTTGTTAGTTTAGGATCATAAAGACTTATTGCATGTATATTTCCTCTTACCTGAAGAAAATCCATCATTTTGTTTTGCTGAAAAAAAAAAAAAAAAGGAACTCATTATGTTCGATGTTCAAATATAAAAGTAACCTTTAATATCTTTATAAGTTATTATTGGATTTTTTTTTAATGTTTTAAAATTTATAACAAATGCCTTTGCAAGCTCAGAATATAAAATAATATACCATCTCTTCATTTTTGCTGGTTTATGATAAATAAGCAAAATCGTAAGGTTGGGGGAAAACATTTATAACAGAGCTATATTTCCTGAGGAGAAACACACTCAGAAACAGAACAGGGCAAGAAAAGATAGTATCAAACTGTCTACAGCTTTTGGCATGTTGAGCATTTTCTCCCAAGCCCTGTTTTCTGGATTTTCACTATCATATTTCCTACTTCTGTTGCTTTATTTTTATCAGCTTCACAGATTTGTGAAAAAAGGAGTTCTTCCTAGATTGAAATATGTCTCCATTCTCTCACGTGTTTATCTCTTGGCGTACATTCAAGTTTATGTTCCCATTTTAGGTTAGTATTTCACGAACGTGGAATGAGCGCCTCCTTTACAGAGTTCAGAAGCTAGAAGACTCTAATGCCAGCAAACAAACAAAAGGAGCAAAGGCTGGGCTGCCCTGAGCCAGGCCACCAGGCTGCTGGTTCAGCCCCTCATCACATTCCTGGGCGGTCAGTCTGAGGCTGCTCTTCCTGCTGCATTTGCAAACATCTCTCCTAAGCCCCCTGAAGGATGGGATGTTTTGCAGTGCAATCAACACAGCCCTCACACATTTACATTTCTGCCTTCGTGCTGGAAAAATGTTCTTCATGTGTCCTCTTCCAGAATGTTCTGTGGGCTGGGTTTCATTGTCATGTTCACAAGAAGTCATTTGCTAGATGGTAGAAAAGAGAGAAAGGCATGCAAGATTTTTCTCCACACCTGGAGAGCCAGATCCTACCTACCTGAGGAGGTTCCTATGCCTTTAGGGAGATCAGGCCACAAGCGCAGTTGAGTTTAGCATGGGCAGCAAGGTTGCGACAATGTATCCAGCATGAAAGAGGAATTTAAAGATACTAAACCTGTGATGTTTTGTAAAATCAGACAGTTTTTTTGTTTTTTTTAATTCAAAATATTTTAACATTTGTCAGCCAGTTCTTCACAGACCCGGGATTCCACTTCTGTCTCAGTACCTCTTCGTTTTTTAATAGAACTATATCTCATCTGAGAAATGTTCTGTTTACTGGCTGAAAGGCGCACAACTCACCTGGGTAAAGAGAGAAAAGAGGGCACTGTACTAATAATCCTATAGGTAGTTTGTATTTACAAAATATTTGGAGCATTCCAACCTATCAAATGGCTAAAAGATGGTTAGCGCAGTTGATTAGAGCATAGCCTTATAACACCAACGTCAAGGGTTCGGATCCCCACACTGGCTAGTCACCAAAACAAAACTAAAATAAAATGGCTAAAAGAATGGACTGTTTTCAAGTCAGGTGTAATTAGTCCATTTTGTGTTGCTATAACAGAAATACCTGAGACTGGGTAATATAGTAAGAACAGAGGTTTATTTGGCTTATGATTCTGGGACGGCTGCATCTGGTGTGGGTCTCAGGCTGCATCTACTCATGGTGGAAAAGTGGCAGGTACAAGCAGATCACGTGGCGACAGAGAGAGAGAGAGAGAGAGAGAGAGAGAGGGTGCCAGGGTCTTTTTAAGCAACCAGCTCTCGCGGGAACTATTAGAGCGAGAACTCACTCATTAATCCCCCCTCCCCCAGGGAGAGCATGAATCCATTCATGAGGGATCTGCCCCCATGACTCAATCAGTTTCCAACACTGCCACATTGGGGATCAAATTTCCACATGAGTTTTGGAGGGGACAACACATCCAAACTCCATCACCAGGATTGGAGAAAGAGCTAGCTTGTCCAAACACCTTTACCTAAGGAAGTTGAAAACCAAGTCCCAGGCAGAATGGCCTATGGAATGTTAACAAGTAAAGGCAGGGGCGGGGGGTGGGGAACAGAAAGAAAAGAGCAGCGGTGAACCCTGAGTGGAGCCCTGCCTCGGGAAATTGGGCAGACTCCTTTGAGTGGCAGGTAGACAGTGTTTCTAATCTTACGAGGGTCTCAGAATCCTTTGACATTTGCTTGTTCAGCAGTGCACACCTGAAGGAGTGAATGAGCTGGATACCTCAGAAGAAAGCTGATTGCCGCACACTGGTGAATCTCCATATAGAATCTGCTACAGCTGCCCCCTGTCCCAGGAGTGAGCAGTGTCTAGTGAGTGAGGTTAAATCACTGTAGACATCCATTCAAGATGCCCACACCTGGGCTGGCTGGTTGGCTAAGCTGGTGAGAGCACAGCCGTATAACCCCAAGGTCTTGGGTTCAGGTCACCATACTGGCCAGACACACACACACACACACACACACACACACACACACACACACACACACACGCACACATTGCCCAAGATGTCCAGACCTCCCCTGAAAAAGAAATTACCAGTCTGTCAACCTGCAGGACCAAGCATGATCTAGCCTCTTTGTAGGCAGGCTGTCCTGGGTGATTTATGATTTATATGACTATTAACTAACAATGCGTATTGGGTCTTTACAACATTCCAAGAACCATGCCAAGCACTTTACATGCATAATCTCCCTAAATAGTCACAGTAACTGGACGGAGTAGGTGCCACCACTTCATCCCCATGTGACAGAACATCAAAATATCAACCTGTGCTTCCTTTCCCCACCCCACAGCAGTGAGGACATTCCCCTCGACTCCCCTCGACGTTAAGGATGGGACAGTAGAAACACAAAGAGAAAGAAAAGTCTGTTCTCGGGTCCAAGACACTTTCAGAACTCAAGAAAAATAATTTGAGAACAAGGGGTGTTTTTATCTGGATGTGACTTATTTGTAATTTTTAACTAAAAGAATTATAATAGAGATCCGCAATCCTCTATCCCACACCTTTTAATTCCTCCTCAGCCCAAACCTTGAAATTCACTACTTTCAACTCCTTGAGCTTATTCTTAGGCTTATTTTCTTATTCTCAAATTATACACTTAATCATATTTAACATCTTCTGTTGATTTCCTGTTATGGGAAGTGAAGATCTGGCTCTCACACACCACCACATCCACTTTCTCATCCCCCCACCTCCAAAATAACTCTATCATAAGTTTTAGCTAGATCAATATTTTATATTTACACTATTTTGATTGTGAAAATACTGTTTTGTTTCATGCCCACGTAGTGTACTAGGATTAAATTTCTTTTCTTGAATAATTAATAGTCTTTATTGGCTAAGATGATGGTTTTTATCCAAGTTTAATCCTAGTGAAAAGAAGCATCTTACCTGCCTCCTCCCAAGAAGGAAGTCCACAGCTCTATCTAGGAGAAAAAAGCCAGCATTTATAAACGTCCACATCCTGAGAGAAAACCATTGGAAGAAGAAGAAAATACTAAACCCAACAGAGCAGAAGCTTCAAAACGAGTGGAAACAGTGAATTTAGCCCATGCTTCTGAGAAACATCAGAGAACTTATCAACTCAGACTAGGTGCATGAGGAACCATGGTCCATTGTACTCGGTTTTGAAAATCATACTGAATAGATAATACAAGCTTAATAATAGGTGTTATCTATCAAATTAACTATTGACTACGAGAAGTTTGTGCTAGTAAAGAAGTCATGATTATCCCTGTATTTACTCATATTTCCTAATCTTGAAATAGGCTCTAAGCTGAGAGTCAGTCTTCTAGTAATGGAGCCATCTTGACCAGAGAAAAAAGAACCAGAACTTCAAAAGAGGTAAAAACAAAAACCTGTTTTAAAATTGACAGTATATTGTTTGTATCCTCTACAAAATCATGATTGATATGTCTTCATAATCAAGACAACATAATATAACTATATTCATCATAGAGTCGAGATATTTGCAGCAGAGTGTATTGATTGACCACAAAACTCTTCCTGTTTCTCTAGAAAGTATTTTACTTTTTTTTTCTGTATCTCCACACATAGCTACGTTTGTTTTATCAGAACAACTTTGTAGTTTGCAGGAGAAGTATGCTATATGACCTTGATGCAATTACTGCTGTAAGCTTTTAATAAACTTGACCATAAACTCCTCAAGAGCGGGAGTTATGTCTTGTCTACGTTTCTATCTCTAACACGTCGCATCATGCCAGGTATTTAAAAAATATTTGTTATACCAAGTGCTGACAAGGATATAAAGCAATTGGAACTTTGCTAGTGGGAATGCAAAATGGTATAGTCCCTCTGGAAATGGTTTGGCAACTTTTTATAGCATTAAACATATGCTTACATATTACCTAGCAATCTCACTGCTGGGTATTTACCTTAGAAGAAGAAAATGTTATGTCATACAAAAACCTTCACATGAATGTTTATAGTAGCTCTATTCATATTTACCAAGAACTGGAAACAATCCAAATGTCCTTCAACAGGTAAATATATAAGAAAAGTTTGGGCTGGCCAGTTAGCTCAGTTGATTAGAATGTGGTGCCGATAACACCAAGGTTCAGGGTTCAATCCCTGTATTGGCCAGTGGCCAAAGAAAAGTTTGGTATATCCATACAATGGAATACTATTGAGCAATAAAAAGAATAAGCTATTGATATATACAAAACTTGAATGAATCTCAAAGGCATTATGCTAAATGAAAGAAGCCAGTCCCAAAAGGTTATATACCGTGTGATTCCTTTTACTTGACATTCTCAAAAAGACAAAACCATGGTGATGGAAAACAGATCAGTAGCTGCCAGGAGTTGGGGTTGGGGAAGAATATGACTATAAAGGTTTAGCAAAGGAGAGTATTGGGGGTGATGGAACTCTTGTATCCTGACGGTGGTGGTGATAACACAAGTCTATGCATGTCTTCAAATTCATAGAGTTGTACACCAAAAAGAAAAAAGTCCACTTTATTGTATGACAATTTTAAAAATCAAATTTAGTTAAATGTAAATTTGTTGATGTCAGGCTCGTACCTGCCCATAATCCTGCTGACTGGGCCAATTGTTGAGCTAGTGCTGGGTCTCGAGCTCACAGACGCCTCAAGCCTGTTCACAGACTGGGTTACAAACCCTTCACATGCCAGGCTAGATCACCAGACCCCTCCCACGCAGGTCTATGAGCTAGGTAACTGGCAAACAGATCCTTGGAAGCCATAGGTCCAAGAGACGACCAAGGCAGACGCCAGCCAAGTCACAGCGCTGCACATGCACACTAACTCCACCCACACACAACTTATTTGCTTAAAAAGAATGTGCCACACCACCCCCAACTGTCCCTAAGGTGAGGGGACCTGATTAAATTATTCTATTTTCCCAACAATCCACCCCTTCAGGGTCCCTCACCATACAATCTACATGTTCAGAATCTTCTGCAATGTTCCCTTAGCGAGGATAAATGACCCTTATATTTATACAACCTATTGTCCATTCAATATGCCTTAAGGCTTGCAGTTCTGTCCTTTTAACTGTTAGCCACATATGTCCAGTTAGAAGTCACCATTGGTGTGATCCTCCATGGGAATCCTGCAGTCATACTGATGGGAAGTTCAATGAACATTTAGCAGGCTGACACATTGATCACAAGACTCTGGTACAGTGCCTGCAGCCAGAACACTATGGGCGAAAAGACAGAAGGGTTATTGGTACCAATACATTATCTGAATAGCTTCTGGGATGACCCTCGTCTTACCCAACCAGACCATTCCTAGGAATTTGACTGACAGCCCAGGTCCTTGCACTTTGGCTGTGTTCACGTCCCACCCACATTGTTCCAAATGACTTAGCAATGTTGGAGCTGCCTGGGTTAAATCTGCAAGAGAATCAGAGGTTAGTAACACATCATGAATGCAGTGAAGCATTGTAACCGTGCTGGGTCTAGTCCACTTGGCTAGGCCCCCAGCCACCAAACCATGGCCAATGGTTGGGCTATGCAGATAGCCTTGGGGCAATACTTGAAAGGTCCACTGTCTTCCTTCCCATGTGAAGGTGAACTGATCTTGGCTATCAGCTAAGATTAGAATAGAGAAGAAAGCATTTGCAAGGTCCAATACATAATGATAAATCCCCAGCTGAGTCATCAGCTGATCCATCAAGTCGTAAACTGAAAGCACAGCTGCATGCAGAGGAGGCACTACTTTGTTCAGTTCTCGATAATCTACAGTCATTCTCCAGGTACCATCAGGTTTTTTCACTGGCCATACCGGAGCATTAAATGGGCTATGAGCCAGACGAATAATGCTAACTTTCTCTAATTCCAATATAGTGGCACTTATCTCTGCATGTCCTCCTGGTAGGCAATACTGCTTCATATTAACTACACGTCTTGGCTTGGGTAAGTGGGTTATGTTTAGCATATCCTCATAACACAGGCTTTACTGTCCATATTCGCAGCCAAAACTCTCCAACTGTTGTTTGCAGGTAAAACCATAAAGATGTATTCCGCTACAGGAGATATATATACAGTATATACACAAGGAGGTAATCTCCCTATGGTAATGACACAGCTTTGACCTCAGTAGTATGTCCTCCATATCCATCTATATGAACTGTGGCCCCTGGAAACTCATCTGGATTGCCATATATCAGGCTACATTCTGCACCTGTATCCACCAATGCCAAAACATGCTGCACATTTGTCCTTGACCAATATATTGCCAAGTCAACATGAGGCCTCCGGTCCTTGCCTGCCCCCAAAAGATGAGTACCTTGGCCTGCTCCCTAGTCAAAATGAAACAGTTCATCCGCCTCCTCGGCAGTAACCAAAAAGTCCTCTAAATCAACTGAGCTTAACTTGCTACCTGTTTCCGGACATTTGGTAAAACACTGTTCATGGAGCAATTGCTGCCACAAGGCAAACAGGATGGCATTTGGCTGCCAGGCAATTTTCTTTTTATCAACCCCTGCTGCAAGCAAATCAAGCTACATCTGCTTACGGCTAGTCTTGCTTGGTCCCTTTGGGATAAAATCCCGAGCATTTCTTGGGGGTTTGGTCTTAGCCACCTTTTGGACCCCTTTTGCTTGTCTTTTCTCCTCTACTTCACCCAAGCTGCCTATCATGGTCGTTACCTCATGTATAGGATGACCAATGTATGGGGCCAGTAGGGCCATCAGTGACCCAAAGGACGTTGACAGGGCATTTTGCAGCACTATGTCCCTCATGCTGCCTGTAAAATTTTCATCGTCTGGGCCACAAGTGTTCACATTAAACATGGACTGCCTCATCCCCAGCTCCCAAATGATCTGGACCAACTCAGCATGCATTTGCCATTTACTAACAATCTTGGCCAGTTTTCCAGCATTTGCCCACACAGTTCAGGCAGCTGCATTCACCCAGTCCATCAAGGAGTGATTACCTGGCCCTTGTGCATATCTGCGGCTATTCTGCAGCCGCTGCCTCAGGGACAGGTGCATGGTAATGGAGGACAATTTTTCCATCTCCTCACCAGAGCACATCACACCATCCACCCCTAGGTCCCATAACCACAACAGCCAAGCAGCCAGGGGCTCCCCCTGTTTCTGCCAAAACTGTCTCCCCAAGTCAACCAGTTCAGTCTGGGTATACAGGACATAGGTGGTGAAAGGGGTCACCTGTGGATCACCAACCGATTGTCTGTCCGGTCCCATAGGCTGCTCAGGTTTCAATTTCTTGTGCACAAGAGGTCATGCCTGGAGACACACGGTTTCCCCCAACTCACCACTGGGTTGGTCGTCTTCCCTGCTGTGAGAAGCAAGAGTGGCCAGTCACTGCATGTTGTCCTCCAGGGCATTCATCCATGTTTCCAACAACTCTGCTTTCTGCCGCAAATCTTGATCAGTTTGCAGCAGAGTGAGCAGCAGCCAGGCTCCGGTCAGCAGAAAAGTGGCCACCGGGCACCACAAGCTAAGGGACAGCCACATTTCCTCCCCTTCCCAAGGGGTTTTGTGTTGTAGTGCCTGGTCTATGCTGCCTTGCAGTACAGTGTGCAGAAACCAGATCCCGGTCAACAGGAAGGTGGCCACAGGGCACAACATGTTCAAAAGTAGCTACATTTCCTCCTTCTTCCAAGGGCTTTTGGCTCCTGTACCTGCTCAGAATTCTGTTGCAGACTATGTCAATTGTTGGGCTCTTTTACCTGCCCGTAATCCTGCACTGACTGGGCCAATTGTTGAGCTAGGACTGGGTCTTGAGCTCACAGACCCCCTCAAGCCTATTCACAGACTGGGTCACAAACCCTTCACATGCCAGTCTGGGTCACCAGACCCCTCACACACCAGGCTGGGTCACCAGACCCCTCACAAGCCAGGCTGGGTCACCAGACCCCTCACACGCAGGCCTGTGAGCTAGGTAACCAGCAAACAGGTCCTTGAAAGTCATAGGTCTGAGAGCATGGCCACACACAGAGGACACCCAAGGCAGATGCCAGCCAAGTTGCAGCACCACACATGCACACTAACTCTACCCACACACAACTTATTTGCTTACAAAGAATGCACTGTACCACCCATCCCTAAGGTGAGGGACCCTGATTAAATTATTCTATTTTCCCAACAGTTGAATATAAGTGAACTATTTAAAAGTCAAGTGAAAATACGTGAAGTTGTTATAAGAATAAAGAAAATTTAGATAAAAGGATGCATGAAAGTAGGGAATTTCCAGGACTGGTTTAGGGACTCACTGATACCACTGGAGACATGTTTTTTTCCATTTTTCTGCCTTGTCTTCCTCAGCAAGTTGGCTTGTGGGCATCATCCCATATTGAAACTCTGTATCCAAGAAACAATGATTCCCCATTTCCCCTTCCACCAGTCCCTGGTAACCACTGTTCTACCTTCTGTCTCTATGAACTTGACTATGCTACATACCTCATATAAGTGGAAACATGCACTATTTGTCTGTCTACCACTGGCTTATTCCACTTGCATAAGGTCCTCAAGGTTCATCCATGTGGGAACATGTGTCAGAATTTCCTTCTTTTTTAAGGCTGGCTCATATTCTGTTGTATGTAGACACAACGTTTAGTTTATCCGTTCATCCATCACTGGACACTTGGGGTGCTTCCACCTTTTGGCTATTCTGAATAACACTGCTGTGAACATGGGTGAGCAAATATCTGAGTCCCTGCTTTCATTCTTTTCTGTATATATCCAGAAGTAGAATTGCTGGATCACATGGTGATTCTATATTTCATTTTTTGAGGAACTGTCATGTTTCCCGCAGCAGCTGCGCCCTTGTGCCTTCCCACCAGCAAAGCACAAGGGCTCCAGTCTCTCCACGTTCCTGCCAACACTCATTTTCTGGTCTTTTGGCAGTAGCCATCCCAATGGGTATGAAGTGGTGTCTCATCGTGGTTTTGATTTGCATTTCCCTAATGATTAGTGACATTGTGACTAATGATTGAGCATCATTTCACATGCTTATTCGCCATTTGCAGATCTTCTTTAGAGAAATATCTATTCACGTCCTTTGCTCATTTTTGAACTGGGTTGTTTGGGTTTTTGTTGTTGTTGTTGAGTCTTAGGACTTCTTTATACATTCTGGATGTTAATTACTTACCAGATATGTGATTTACAAAAATTTTCTCCTATTCTGTGTTTTCACTTTTCACTCTGTTGATAGTGTCCTTTGATGAACAAAAGTTTTTAATTTTGATGAAGTCCAATTTATCCATTTTTTTCTTTTGTTGCTACACTTTTGGTGTCATATCCAAAAAAATTGCCAAATCCAATGAGATGAAGATTTTCCCTGTTTTCATCTATGAGTTTTATAGCTTTAGCTCTTACATTTAGATCTTTGACCCATTTTGAGTTAATTTTTATACATTGTGTTAGGTAGAGTGAAGATCTTATTTTAATAGACATGTGCTGCATGACAACATTTCAGTCAACAACAGACTATGCATATGACAGTGGTCTTGTAAGATTATAACGGCTATACCATATAGCATAGGTGTGGAGTAGGCTATACCATCTAGGTTTGTGTAAGTATGCAATGATGTTCACACAAGGACAAAATCGCCTAACTACCACATTTCTCAGCACATTGTTAAGCAATACATGACTATTTTATTTTAATTTTAATTGATATATTTAAAATAATTATTCAAATATTACATTTCTCTTTTAAAGGCCCTTTAAAATAGTTCCTGAGTTTATCTAAACCTCTGTATCTCAACATATTTCTCACAATCTCAAAACTGAATTACGAGTATTCATAAAACAATTTTTTACTCAAAGGGCAGGTCCATTACTCTAGGATCTGTTCAACAAAATTTTCTGTTATGATGGAAATTTCTCTGCATAGTCCAGTAAAATAAGCACTATCTCCATGTGGCCACTGAGCAATTAAAATGTGGCTAGTGTGACAGAGGAATTGAGTTTTTAATTTTAGTTGATTCAAATTTAAATTTAAATACCCTTATGTGGCTAGTGGCTGCCATATTGGACTATGCAATGTCTAGATTCTCTTAAGATTTTTCCCAGAAAATTACATACCTGGGCTGTATTATTCTAACTTTTAACAGAAAAGCCTTCAGAACCTGAAATTGACACTACACCCTTAGTTGAGGATTAGATATATTAAGGTTAGATATAAGAACTGCTACATGAAAAGTGTCCTTGAATTTTCTGTAGAATTCCTGTTAAATCACATTTCATGAAGTTCACTGTTCCTTCTATAAATGCTCTGTATGACAGAGTCCTCTCATATTCAATATTCTTAAAACATTTTTAAAAATCTTTTGGCAATATAGTACACTTACTTTAACTAAATAATAAAGTCCCTGTAATTTTTCATCTTTTCCTTATTTTCTTGGGTAAGAAACTCAGAGCTAAGAAGAAATACTTTTTGATGAATTGTAGTAGTTCCTCTTAAACTTTGTTTTCTAGTATAATCATTTTCTCTCCTTCCTCCCCCATTCTACACTCCCCCAAACTGCATTATTTTTGCTTGTGATATTTTACCTTGATGGTTGATTTGATGGTATCTGTTCCTTTCCTTTTAGAGTAGTAGCTAGCCAGATATACAATGATATGACTGTTTTAACCCCAACCCTGCTCAGATAGCAATTTAATCTTCCTCATGAGCCTCCATCCCTCTTAGTGGCTGTGGCCAGGTCAGGAGAAGGCTATCTAAACTCTCCAGTTAATAGCAACTTAGCATCATCAGATTGAATTAGTTCATTTCAATTAAGTCAGTCTCTTTTAGGTAAATATTCCATATTTAAAATTTCCTCTGCCTATGTAGTGGGTTGAATAGATTCCCCCCAAAATTCCACCTGGAACTTGTGAATATAATCTTATTTGGAAATAGGGTCTTTGCAGATGTTGCTTCTCCGAGAGACCTGGCTATAGACTGAACGTTTGTGCCCTTCCTCCAATTCCCTTCCCCCCCCAAAAAAATCATATATTAAATCTTAACACCAATATGATGGTATTGGAGGTGGGGCCTTTGGGAGGTGATTAGGTCCTGAGGGTGGAACCCTCATGAATGGGATTAGTGCCCTTATAAAAGAGGTCCCAGAGGACTCCCTTGCCCCTTCCACCATGTGAGAACACAGAGAAAAGATGGCCATCTATGAATCAGGAAGAAATCTGCTGGCATCTTCATCTTAGACTTCCCATCCTCCAGAACTTTGAGAAATGGATTTCTGTTTTTTTATAGCCACCTAGTTTACAGTATTTTGTTACAGCAGTCCAAAAGGACAAGGACAGACCTCAAAATGAGGAACAGGGTATGACCCTTCTCAGCTTTAAGCTTCCCTCTCTTGCCATCTAAATTAGCCCCACATCCCAGGATTCTGGCCCGAGGAGGGAGGTCATGCTACACCTTTGGGACTAAAAGGCGCCGGCTTCTCCTGCTTCCCGTGTACATCACAGCCTTGGCTTATAGAAAAGTCTCCAGCTTTTGATGCATTAAAGGGAGCTTAAGAAGCTTAGAAAACACTTCCTCTGTTTGGAAGTCTGGTTTTCAACAGTCTTGCTGGGGACACAGATATCCTGTTTTGGATATCAAACACTTAACATTGATTCGTTTTGCATCTCTGTATAATAATCCTAATCCTCCCCAAGGCAAGTAAATGCCCCTGGCAGAATAGGTGGAAAGTCACACAAGCACTAAAGGCAGACGAGAAAAGAACAAATATGTTGATAGACTAGAAAGACACATAGATATTTTATATTAGCCTCCTCACAGGAAAGTAGAAAAAGAAAATTCCACTCTTTAATTTTAGGTGAATTAGTTTTGGCTCTTATAATTCTTGTTGAGAATTTTTAAGAAACTGAATTACCCAAAAGTAGCAAGTTTATACCTGAAAAAACATACAACCTCACTGGGAAGAAAAGATATGAATACACAGAACAAGAGAGCCACACAAAGGCCAGGTGAGAGCACACACAGGTAGCATGTCCTGCCTATGAAAGCGAGGCAGAAACCGGAGAGGTCTGTGGCATGTCCAGAGCAGGGGGCATGAGTCACAAGCAGAGGCAGATTTAGAGAGGCAGAGTGGAAGGTGTGAAGATAATCTAGACACTGCTGCCCAACCTTTTTCAAGCTATGGCACAGAGAGAAAATAATATCGGCTCGGCGGGCTGGAATAAACTAGAGAAGATTGAGGGAGGGGGCTACTTACAGCATACTTAGTGGAAAAAAATTATTACTTTTTAGTCTTACATAATTATAAGGAAAAATGCCGATTATTAAGGAATATATTAAATATAAATTTGTATAAATTTCCAAATAAATCATTTTGAAGTTTTTAAATGAAAACATTGAGCCTACTTCTAAGAATATAACTTTTTTATACCAAGTTAGGCCTACGATGGCCAAAATGCCAACTTTTTAAGAATGATCTCTCCAAATTCTTGAAAGTCATCATCGATGAGATAATTTTTAAATGAAAAACTTTTATGAGTTTTAAACGAAGGAACTTTGCACAAATACGTGCTAAAGAACTTGAAGCCATTTTTACATCAATCCAAAATGTACAACAATTGAAATATTTAAACTCTATTCATTATTTATATTCTTTATTGAAAAACGTAACATTTGGGCCGAGCCCGTGGCGCACTCGGGAGAGTGCAGCGCTGGGAGCGCAGCGACGCTTCCGCTGCGGGTTCAGATCCTATACAGGAATGGCCGGTGCACTCACTGGCTGAGTGCTGGTCACAAAAAAGACAAAAAATAAAAAAAGAAAAAAGAAAAATGTAACATTCAAATGTCTTGTGATAATATGGATGGATTTGTAATTCAGTCAGACCTTTTCATATACAGAACTTCAAAATAATAATAGAATTCTTAAATTGCAGAATATGCTTGTATTGTTTAGGCAATTAACCAGCAGCTAGTGTGGACATCACTACAGGGACTGACCAGCCATGAATGGACAGAAGTATTACAACTTTGTGAAGAAGAGGACCATCCCTAGAGCTGTGCCCCAGCCCTGACTGCCCAGCCCTGAGGCTTGTGCTTTACTTCCTGGGGACTTGGAACATGAACTGGACACACCAGGGCCACTTGCCCATAAGAGGCAGTGACCAGCTCTGTGGCTGGCTGCTGTGGTCAAAGTCCAGGTGGTAGAGTGCCTTGTTAGCCATACACAGTGTGCCGCAGTGGGACAGTGGGTGCTGATGTCACTGGAGCTCTCTGCCTAGGGACTCTTAGGACAGTCTGTCAGACTCTGCTTCCCCCAGGCCACCCTCTGAGGAGCCCCAAACAAATTAGCTTCAGTCTCAAGGTGACTCACCCAGGAGCTCCAGCCACCCCAGGCCCTGCCAGATGACCCCAAGAGTTACAGAGTGTGATAGTTCACAGCACACGTGTAGCCCATGAGTGGCACACGTGGGAATCACATTGAGGACGTCATGTCCAAAAGGCCAGATGTGAAAACGACCCAAGTATATAAGTTAAGGATGGAAAAAGACCCGGAGCACGGTGGAGGAAACAGGGTTGAGAGCAGGAGCAGGTGAAAATGGATAGGCTGAGACAGCAAGCGTCAGAGATGCAATTTGATAATAAAGACCTGATAAAAATTGTTTGGTAAAGTATAAGCTGTGCTGTTCAATGCAGTAGTCGGTAACAACATGCAGCTACTTAAATTTAAGTGTATTAAAATTAAATAAAATTGTAAATTAAATAAAATTGTAAATTCAGCTCCTAGTCCTACTGGTCACATTTCAAGCATTCAAAAGCTGATGTGTGGCTAGTGGCTACTGTGTTGGACAGTATCTTCGTAGTGAGTTCCCCCGGGAAGTGCTACATCAAAGAACATTCTCTCCCAACTACGGATATCCACGTTAGGTTTTTAGCACCCAGGGTAATCCAGCCTCTAAAAGTGATTCTCCTCCTTCCTTCTGAGATAAAATTTAATGACAAATTTGTTAGTAAAATTTCTTTTTATTTCCCTTCCAAGCCATAGTAGCCAGTGATAGCTCAGTGTTAAATTTCCAGAGATTCCGCAAGCCAGTTGCTAAACATAACCATTATTGAAAATTAAATTATATAAACTTACAATTAATTTTATTAAAAATAAAGCTAATAATACTCAAATGTATTACTTCCTAATTTTCTTACATTTTACTGCTATCTGTGCTATTCGGGTTATTTATGTCTATTGTATCTATAAGCAGAAATACTATATAATGGTGTTCTACTGCATGTCTCTTCCCAACTTGACACTGGTAGCTTGAAATTGGCCATGGTGGGAGTATTGACACTACAGAAATAGGCCAACGCTGAAAATAGTGTTTTCCAGAGTGTCAGCTGCCAAACATATATCAGCATACCACGACTGCTTTCTCACACTGGGTTATCCACCAAGTATTTTATGTGAAAATTATATGATTTGCTTCCTGGAATAAAAACTATTAAGCAAATGATAAAGTCTCAAGGTGCTACAGTTTACAAGCAAGCATTGTTCTTAAGTATCTAATGAGCCGCTAAGACTCGGACATAGATAAATATCTTCACTTTGCCTCTTACCAGCCTATGTGTCCTCAGTAAACTCAGCGAACTTTCTTGCTGTGTAGGGAATCCATGAACTTAACCTCCCAGAGCTGAGCCCTGGCCTATTCAAGCACAATGTAGGTAATGGGAAGAATCTCACAGAGTTCTTTTAAGGATTTGTATGAGAAAATGTATGTAAAATGCCTGGCACATAGTAGCTAGGAAGCCCTGATCCTCTCCACCCTTGCTGTAGGATTTTAAAAAATCGAAAGAAGTTTAAATCATGGTGCTTCCACAAGAGATAACAATCCGGTTGAAGTGAAAAAGAGCACACACACCCCACCAAAAATGAGTGAGAAAGCAGAGATACAGGAGGAAATGATGACATCAGGGAGCATTATCAAGGTCATTGCTATAAGGAAAACCTTCAAGTATTAGATTTGACTTTAGCATTGTTCCCTACAACAAGTGCGTGACAATGACTCCATCTCGTAAGAGGTGTGCAGATAAGAGGGTATAGGGTGGAACATGAGGAAAAATGTATACGCATGTATTTGAAAAGTTGTATGTGTTTTATAAATGTATTTTTTTAAGTAAGTATTTTAAGCGTGGTCCCCATTTTCAGGAATCTTCGGTTATTCACTGTGAACTATTGTAAACACTATTTGAATAATTAAGTCAAAAAAAACCAAAGATCACTGCTATAGACAATAGGAGTTGATTCCTCCAGAACCTTCTAGAAACACAGAATGCACCCTCAACGTGGTCATCTGAAGGATGGGAGGACAGGGCACCCACCAGCTCCCGTCTCTCATTGCTGAAGATGGCTCCTCAGGTTTTGTTTGTTCTTATAACAGCTTTATTGAGCTTCATTATTATAATTCACATACCATACAATTCACTCATTTAAAATGCACAGTATAACTGTTTTTAGTATATCCACAGATTTGTGTAACCACCACAATCAACTTTGAAACATTTTGGTTGCCCCAAAAGGAAACACTATACTCATCAGCAATTAAACCCTGTACTCGTTAGCAATTATTTGCCATTTTCCCCCAACTCCTGTTCTCCCCACCAACCTTAGGCAACCAACAATCTACTTTCTGTCACTATGAATTTGTCTATTCTGCACGTTCCATATAAATGGAATCATACGATATGTGGTTTTTTGTGTTTGTCTTCTTTCATTCAGCAGGTTTTCAAGATTGATCAATACCGTAGTAGAAGTTATATCAGTAATTTATCTCATTTTATTGCAAAGTAATATTCCATTGCATGGACATACCACATTTTGTTTATCCATTAATCAGTTGATGCACACTTGGGTGGTTTTCACTTTTTGACTATTATGAATTGTGCTGCTATGAACATTCATGTACAAGTTTTTGTGTGTACATAAGAGTGGGGGGGGGGGTTGTTTTGTTTTGTTTTGGCATCTGGCCAGTGCAGGGATTGAACCCTGGACCTTGGTGTTATCGGCCCCATGCTCTAACCAACTGAGCTAACCGGCCAGCCTGGACATGAGTTTTTAATTCTCTTGGGTATATACCTAGGAATGGAATTTCTGGGTCGAATGGTAACTCTGTGTTTAACTTTTTGAGGAACTACCAGATTATTTTTCAAGGCAGCAGCACCATTTTACATTCCCACCAGCAAAATATGAGGATTACAGTTTCTACACCTCTTCACCAGCACTTTATTACAGCTATGCTAGCAGACATGAAGTGGTATCTCACTGTGGTTTTAATTTGGCCCCTGGCCATTATTAAAAAGACCAAGAATAACAAATGTTGTAAGAATGAATATGCTAATAATAAATAAAAATTTTTAAAAATAATTTATGACACTCTAGGATATGTATCTTGAATAGATGGAATTAGAAGACAGAAATTAATCTGTTTTCAAAATGGAATAAATGATATTTATATGGGGGAGTGGCCAGACGGTATGGCATGAGGGGAATACTTCTATGTGCTGGAGAAACTCAGTAAAGAAATGGACCATAGAGAGTAGCTGGGTCGTCCTGGTCTTGCAAGATGGTGGAATTTGGGTGGAAAAGAGTCTAAGGACACTCTCAGCAAGAAGAATAATGCGACCGAAGGCTGTGACATGGGCACAAGTGTGAGCAGCAGAGAGACCCTTGTCAAAGGAAGATGTGAGAAATAAGAAGAGCTGGGGAGGGAGGGGCCAGGTGCCAGAATGCCTTGATGACAGGCCACTCAGAAGAAAGAAACCACGTCACCTGCCTTAGACCCCAAAGCACTGTGGTAGTGCCAGCCTCAAAGTCCAACCTGAACTAAAATTCAAACTAAATTTGGCCTAAGGCCGCCTCCGTATTTCGATTGCCTATGTAACTAACTGCAACCTAACTTAGCACTGAACCGACTGAAAGCCTAGCTTAGGAGTGTACTTTTCCCCAACACACAGCGGCGTCGTGGTCAATCAGCATCGCAGAGCTTCAATCAATCAGGGGCAGCCACCTGGTCAGACTGGGTTCAAAAAAGGCCAACACCAAGCTGTGACCAAGCAAGCTGTTTCTGGAGCTCACTCCATTTTCCGTCCATAAATGCTGCCTGCCCAGTTTGCACATCGGAGCTTTCTGAACCAACCCTGGTTCTGACGGCTGCCAGATTAGCAAATTGTTCTTTGCTCAGTGAAACTGTTAGATTTAATTTGTATGATGTTTTTCTTTTAGCAACCCACAGTTTGAAACTCCGCCCTGTTTGGGGGCTTCTAAACCACGGCTCTCATGCATTCGTGTGCCCATTCGTTCAGCACAGATCAAGCTTCCATGTGGCAGGCTCTGTGTTGGGAGCCGAGTATGTGAGTCCAGTAAGCCCATGAATGATTATTACACCCATTTTACAGATGAGGAAACTGAAGGCTGGCAAAGCCTGTACTGGAACACAGTCTTAATCACTAGGCTACGCTGGTCCTTATTTGGGGAAGGGAAGGAAGAAAGCACATGGATGGGGGAAAAAGTGAAGGTTCAGCTATGAAACCGATCCAAACAGGCTCCTAGTGCATTCCCACCCTCTGCTCCTTGCCCATCCCTCCCTCTAGGCTTTCCTGCTCCCAAAGGATCCAGATCTGGAGAGGACTCACAGTCACTGCTAACTAACATCCACCCCACCACCCCTACCTGCATCCCTCTTGCCAACGGCGGCACCCAGATTTTTTCCTTAAGAGAACTCGAGTCTTCTTGGTGGAGAAACCCTGTTTGGGGTAGGACTGGCCACTCCCACCCAGCTCCAGGGCCAGGCCCTTATTGGCCAAAAATAATCAGCAGAATTCCACCCTGCCTGCTACTGTGATGGCCTCAGGGATGGGTAGTAATTCAAGCTTAAAGCAATCAGTCCCCTGGGCTTGCCTCGGCCATAGTGATTGCAAGTGTGTACTGTGCAGTGGGGAGGAAGTCGGGGGATGGACCTAAGGTGGAACAGGGTGGACCTAAAGAGGAGCTGGAAGATGCAAGACTTCGGCTTGATGTCTGAGGGAGGGACATGCTCTCAGTTACTCTCTCTGAAGGTAGCCAGGAAGCATGTCACCCTAAAGGCAATTGGCAACCAACTTGCCACCAAGAGAGAAGCCAGGCATGGAATAAATTTGATACCACTGTGGGCAGAGCAGGAAGAGAGAAAGAAACCCAGTCCTTGGAGATATCATTGAAGAACTGGATCTAACCAGCCCAGCCCTGCCTTATTTCTGAGTTTTCCTGTTAGGCAAATCAATGTTTCCTTACTGCTTGAACTGGTTTGCATTGGATTACATGGAAACAGAAGCACTCCTTAATGATCGATGTCTGCAGGGAGCCCCAGCACTAAACAGCTCATCAGAGAATCCAGTCCAGATTCTCAGCCTCTGAGACTTCTGCAGCCTCTGGCCCTTTGGGGACAGCTCCAGACATGAGAGGGTCATCCAATCCAATCTGGTTAAGAGGCACTTTCCCAAAAGCTCAGAAGGCTCTGGAGAGAGCCCAGGACACATGTTGTGCCAAAACTCGCTGACGGGGCCTGCTGATTCCAGAAACAGTCTGATAGGCTTCTTTATTCTCTCACTACGTTTTCTATTTACTTGTTTGCAATTAGGAACATTTACTTTTAATTTAGAGAATTTTCCTCTTTTTCTTTGGCCTGCCTTTAAAATAGATCTGCACTGTGATGCTGCTTTACAAACTGCCCTTGGTTTTCGTGTTCATTTGTTCAAGTATTTGGTGTATTTGCAGCCAAGAAGCCTCAGGCACTGGATCATTATGTTCTTCTGTTTTCCCTTTTCAAGTGTTCAGTTAAAACCCATGATGAAACCAGACAGGCTGTGCTTTCAGGCATTCTTCTGCAGGTTGAGCCCTTCCCTTCTGCACCCCAGTCGGCTCCTACTCTGTACCTGGCATCTCCTAAAAGAGAAGAATGTTGCCCTTTGGTGTGCCCTTACTAAAGTTCCAGCCACACAGAAAACAGCAAATCCTTTCAGATCAGAGGAATTTTCTTTAGAGATTCTTCCAAAAGTTCGACAGCAACAAACAACAAAATCTAACAGTATAAGTTGCAAAACATAGGGAGACACGGGCTCTCCCAGAGCTTAAAAACCTCATGGAGGTGTGCACAGGCACTGGCGTAGATGCAGGACAGGAAGCATTTCCATTTAAGGCAGTAAGAAGGGATAGTTGACAACCAGGAGGGCTTTGATCTGCTGATCCTCTTATCGATCTCTTTCTTTAGCTGTTTTGCTTGTGAAGGGGTCTTTTGTTTGAATCACTAATTCTTCTTGCAGATCTTGGCTTAACCTGTTATACATACTAAGCATCCTCTGGGGAAATGGTGGGTAACTCCAGCCTGTACACATATGAAACACTGGGGTGTGGGAGTCCACAATGGTCCAGGCTTCTTCTTTGCTTAATGTCAGTAACATTGTTTCCCTAAAGATTCTCTAAAAAGAAAGCAAAATTGTTTTTTTGTGTGTGTGTGGCTGGCTAGTGCAGGAATCGGAACTCTTGACCTTGGCATTTATCAGCACTGTGCTCTATCCAAATGAGCTAACCTGCCAGCCACAAAATTATTTTGATTCCAACCTTTGATAAAGGATGCTGAGCTTTCATCCTATCATCCTACCTTTAAAATAAAGAGTTATAAGTGTCAGCTCCAACACACACCCACGTGCAAAACCCAGCCCCAAGTGGTCTGCTCCGAGGCTCACACTCGCAGCAGTCACCAGGGCTCACACAGATGACAGCCGCCTGCAGACAGGTACAGAAGCGGAGGGTGCACTGGCTCAGTCCAAAAGATCGCCTGGGATAATGAGCAGAGACCTAAGGATTCTGAAAGCCAAAAGGCCCTGTCTTTTTTGAGGCTGCCACCAACTGAAAGCAGACAGAAAAGGGAAGGATAAAATAAAACAGACTTTGTCTTATAAGCCTGGCCACACACACCTGGTGATCGTTGGCTTAGCTGGCAAATTGCAAGGGCCTCGATGGGAAATGCAAAACTCAACAAGTGGCTGTCGCTATGGAAACAGCTCAGATGAACCCCAAGAATGAAGGACCTTAGCCTAGGGAAAATGTCGGAGGAGGATAGATGTTGCTGTGAATATGCCATCATCTAAAGGCAGTGCCGGGGAAGAAGTTAAAATGATTGAACAAATCTCTTCGAACTTGACACAAGAAGTTTGCCCCCGGTCACAGGATTTAGAAAGAACGCTGCTCTCTGTCCCACAGCCTAGGGGACCCAGGCTGCATGAATCTCAGCTGGCTCCAGGGCACAGCTGGCTCCAGACCTGTTGCCCATGGGGGACAGAGTATTGGCCTTGCAGGGCTCAGACGCCAGAGCTGGAAACCCGGGGTGAAATGAAGGATAGCAAAATTCATCTGGGATAGGAAATGAACTAGGGCTTTGACTAATTCAAAGCTGTGGGCTGTTAAGTATAGGCCTGGGTTTTCTCTCAGGAAGTGATCACATTCAAGGTCATATTTTTAAAAAGAAATTTCCTCAGAAAAGCCTCATTTGCAAGATAAGGCCAGGTTTGTGTCTGAGCATGTTGGTTTAGTTTAGGGTCCTGCCCCAAGGCTGAGGCTGGGGACTGAGGGCTGGACTAATGGCATCTGTGTCCCTTCCAGCCCTGTGATTCTGTGATAATTGGCTGGGGGGGGGTGGTGTAGTGATTTTCCAGTACAGCCGTGATTACAAGATGCTCTTTAAATGCACAGTGTAGACATTCTAAATAGCACGTTTGCAGACAATTACCCAGTCAGGAGATTATACAAATGCAATAACTAACACAGGAGCAGGGTTCTCCTTCAGCATCAAGGGACACAAAAGGCCATCTGAAAACAGTGTCCAGAGCCTCTGCAGTGGGTTTTTTAAGCAGGTGCAAATGTGTTATCTACTACGCATCTTTATTAGATGCACAGACTTACTTTCCTCCTTGCTGCTCTCATGATAATAGGAATAATAGGAGGAGTAATGACAACACAGCAACAGTGACTGGACACTTAGAACGTTCTAGACATTGTTCTAAGCATGTGTAAGTGTACCCGTTCACTCGTTTCAGCTTCCTACTTACTCTTTGAGGTATTCCTGTTTTCCAAATTCAACAGTTGAAGAAACTGTCCCAATCTTGCCCTAAAAATTTCATACTGTGGTTGGATTTGAAGCACATCCACCTTGCTCTGTGTCCCCAGCTCATGTGACCCTGTAGGGACTCGATCTGGGAGCAGAGGTGTGGGAGCTGTGAAAGCACAGAGCTGAAGCTCAAGAGGGCGTCTCATCTGCCCCCACGTGGTGCTGGGACAGCGATGGGCCATTCTCCACGGTCTTCCAGGCAGCACGTGGCCACCCTGCAAGGGACTGGAGAACAGGCATTTGTTGAAACTTGGTCCCAGGAATGGATGGGGCGGGCCTTTGCATCCCTGCAGAGGAGGACTCAGGCAGCAAGTTGACAGCCTTCTGTGGGCACTGTCCTCAACTCTCCATCCAAACCACTCAAAATATGAGGCATTGAGTTCTTGCCAGGTCACCATCCAAGGCTCAGGTCCTACTCTTGAGAAGGGACCGGTGGTATAAAGGGTGGGCTCTGAAGCCAAACTGCCTGGCATTGGAGCCCAGTACCACCACTTACTAGCTGTGTGACTCTGAACAAATTACTTAATCTCTCTGAGTCTCAGTGTCCTTATCTGTAAATAAGGGGTCACAATACCAGTCTCGAAGCATTATTGTGAAGATGAGACAACTAATGGCTATGCAATGCCTAATGTGAAGGGGCAGCAGCCTTCCATCCCCATAGCAGACACTGGTACTCACACGTGGCACATCTTCCTGTTGAACCCGGATACACTGAACCTTGAAACCATTCCAACCCCTGGGGCTCCAGGCAGTTCCTACCCACTGATGAGAGTTGGTATGTGAGTAAATCCTATTTGCTGCCGTTGGCGTCATGCATAGAGATGTAACAAATTCATTGATTCGTTCAACAAATATTTTTGAAGCATCCATGATGTGTCAAGTTCTCCAATAGAAGCTGAGGGATATAATGGGGGAAAAATACATGGTGCAGGCCTCTTGTGAGCATGGATGGTAATTAAGTGACCACACACGGAGTGGATGTGGGGAGACCAGTTAGTCTGCGTGAGAGGTGAGGCAGCTTAGAGAAACATAGATGCACTGAAGAGATACAGTCAATCCTCAGCACTAGCAGATTCCATCATTGTGAATTCACCTATTCACTAAAATATATGTGTAATCCCCAAATCAATACTCACCACACTTTTGTGATCATTCCTGGACATGTGCAGAGTGGTGAAAAATTTGAGTCACCCCATGCACGCGTTCCCAGCTGAGGTCAAACGAGGCACGGACCTGCCTTCTTTATTCAGCTCTCATAATGTAAATGAGAGAAACAGGAGCAGTCGTGGGTACTCTGAAGCCCTATCTCCCTCAGAACCACCCCGACTGGGGCAGGAAAGAAGAATGGGCATCCATGCATCCTGTTTCCTGGCTGCAGGGGGCCACACAGAACCCAGAAGATGGGGCAGACGAGCATAAGCAATTTCTCCAGCTCAAAGGCAACCCCTGGAAGTACAGAGGCAGGAACTTACTCTGCACCCAGGAAATAAAGCAAAAGGCAATACATCGCTTTTGAGAGCAGGGAATTTGAGATCCACTCAGAAGATAACACAACACAGTGACTAAGAATATGGATTGTGGAGTCAGGGAGACCTGGATTGGACTTCCATCAAAATCTGCAATGGGCTAGGTTGATGACCATGGATAAGCTTGATAAGATCTCTGAGCCTCAGTAAGACAAAATCAATGAAGTAGGTTCCTGTATCCATTAGGTTGGTTTCAGCTGCAAATAATAGGAATCCCAATTCAACGCTTAACCAATAAGCAGATTGTTTTCTCACATGACAATAAGTCCCAAGTCAGGACAGCATCTATGCCCAGCCCATCAGGGCTCCGGCTCAACTTCTCTGAGCTTTCTTGCTCTTCCCTTCCTGGGGTGTTGGTTTCATCTTCGGTCTGGAAGCACCACGGCTGCCACAATTCCGGATACGTCATCGAGAAAATGACAACCTCCAGTGGAAAAAAATGAGGGGCTATTTCTTCTGACAGATCTTATTTGAATTGGAGAGAAAAAAAATTCCCAGAAGCCATCTCCTCTCAGCTTACCGTCCAGATGAGGGTCACATCTAGGGCTGCTGTTATCCCCCACCTCGCCTTTGGGCAAATTGGAGAAAGGCAGCACCTTAAACGAGGCCTTGGGAACTCTCCGCTGCCTGAACTTGGTAGTGACTGTGTACACGCGTGCTTTCCTCAGTATGCTCTCTGTGGAGGCTGCTGACATATGGCTCTTTCAATTTAATTTTAAATTAGTTAAAATTAAATAAAATAAAAGATTCAGTTCTTCATTCGTGCCAGCCACATTTCAAGTGCTGGAGAGTGGCTAGTGGCTACTGTGTTGGAAAGAACATTTTCATCATCACAGAAAGATGTATGGGACAGAACCACTCTGTAATTCAGTCAGAAGTCCAGCATCTTCATGACTGAACACTCTCATAATTTAATATATGTGTACGATGTGAGCAATGCCCCCTTTAATGTGATACATTTGTGCAGTGCTCAACATGAACACCAACATGTGGCGGCCCTGACCTCATGCTCATTCCTAAACCAATCACTGGCAGGGGCGACAAAATCCCTAGCACTGACTTGGCTTTAGACCCACCATGAGTCAGCCATGGTACTTGAAATGCACCTCTCCCACAGCAGGTGGCCATTCAGAAGAGAGTGGAAACTACAAAATCAAGACTGTGCCAACAAAGGGATGGGGTGGGCTTGGAGGCAGCATAAAACCCATAAGGTGCTTGTAAGAGTTAAAATAATACATTTATAGAAGTTTGTATGGTGCCTAGAACATAATAATAACTTTGTGGATTTTAGCTATCATAATCATAATTGATTAATAATTGTTTTTTGGATTCAAAATGTGTTCTCCTGCAAAATGGTGCAGCCTCTATGGAAAATGGTATGGAGGTTCCTTAAACAATTGCAAATAGATCTACCATACCACCCAGCCATCCCACTGTTGGGAATATACCCAGAGGAATGGAAATCATCAAGTCGAAGGTATACCTGTTCCCCAATGTTCATCGCAGCACTCTTTACAATAGCCAAGAGTTGGAACCAGCACAAATGCCCATCATCAGATGAGTGGATACGGAAAATGTGGTACATCTACACAATGGAATACTACTCAGCTATAAAAATGAATGAAATACTGCCATTTGCAACAACATGGATGGACCTCGAGAGAATTATATTAAGTGAAACAAGTCAGGCACAGAAAGAGAAATACCACATGTTCTCACTTATTGGTGGGAGCTAAAAATTAATATATAAATTCACACACACACATACACACACAGACACACACACACACACACGCACACAAACGGGGGGGGGGGAAGAAGATATAACAACCACAATTATTTGAAGTTGATACAACAAACAAACAGAAAGGACATGGTTGGGGGGGAGGGGGGAGGGAGAAGGGAGGGAGGTTTTGGTGATGGGGAGCATTAATCAGCTACAATGTATATCGACAAAATAAAATTAAAAAAAAAAAAAAAAAAGAAATGGTTCAATGGTATTGTATAGATTATTGTATAGATTAAAGGGTTTGAAGAGATAACAAATGTAAATAACTTAGCACAGCACCTTACAAATAAAAAAAATTAAATAACAAAAAAAAAAATGTGTTCTCCTAAAGTATACAGAAATAGTTGAAGGAATATGTACTGGGAACAAAGCTACCTTTCAAGAATATAAATAAAATCTTATTCTAATCATAGTAAATTTTTTTTCATAAATAACTGTTGTATCTAACTGTGGATGATTTACAGATTTGCACTGTATATTTCCACAGATTAATTATAATTAAATTACCTGAATTATAAGATTTATAAAAGGTTTATACTTTATGAAGTTTAGTTCCTACTAGTAGAAAGTTATTCTAAATTAGCTTTTTAAAAGACTGTTTACACTTCTATGTAAAAACTGAGCAGTGTCTAAAGTCTGTGTAAATGTAGAGACAGTTTGAAAACATGTATCTGCAGAAGGCAGGTTTAGACAACCACTGAAATTTTTTTAGCCATAAAGGATGGAAGCCAAGAATTTCTTTGTGGTTTGGTCATATTTAGTATAGTTTGTTTATGAAATAAATTTGTAAATAAAAGTATAAAATAATTTTTATTTAAAAAAATAAATAATAATAATTGCATCTCAATTGTTTTGGCCACTGCCAGAACTGAGCATCTCACAAAAATGCAAAAGAAGCACCATAGGGATACCCCAGTTCCTGCTGGGAACAACAGAGACACTGAGGACACTTGTCACGTCTCCCAATCTGGCTTTCCATGAGGGCATTCAGACCAGTGTCTCAGCCCTCTAGGACCCAGTTTGCTTCTGAGTCCTCTGAGTGGGGCAGGCTGTGGGGGACATTGTGACACCGAGTTCCACAAGGTGGCTCAGGCAGCTGGGCTGATGCAGACAGTCCCTCCTCCCCCAGTGAGGACACAAAGGAGCACGCCTGTCACAGCCACCTCCGGAGAGATGAGATGAGGATCTTCCAGATCAAACCTTGCAAGAGCTTTGGGCTTCTTGGGAAATACACTCGGCGAGCGTAATAGACGTAGCTGCTTTTATCTTTTCACCCTCTAAAGACGGGTGTTTAATATTCCAATGCAGGCCAATTTGTCAAACAAAATAATGAATGTTCATGCTTAGAAATATCCAGCAACACCAGAACATTTGACTTCAAAGGTTATGGTCTCTTTCGTTATCAAAGATTACTAAATATCAACACATAAGGATGGAGCCCACAGCTCATTAATGTTGAATATAATTGCATCAGGCTGTCCATACTGGCTTTTCCACCGGGTTGGATCTGTTGTTTATCAAGATTTGCTGTGGAATATATTTGCATATTTAGTGAGAGTAAATGTCTAATAGGGGAAGAAGTTTACCTCCAAGGTGGTGGTCCTCTCTACCAACCATGGTCGTCAGGTACAGCTCTCTGCCTCTTTCTATTAATCCCATAGTCACCAGACTTGCACAAAGCAAATATTAAAAGGTGGTGAGATCCAGCTAGGAAAATGAGTCATTATAGAGAATTTACTTAAGAGAAATTTGAGTAGTTCCTTGTTTATTTTCAGATACTCTATTGCTAATGTGCATGAAGTCCATGTAAAATTACAGTAACATCTGAAGCAGGCTAACATAGCTTTCCAGCCATTATCTCAAACGTACCACAACTGCTCTTGCATCCCCAAAGCAAAACTCTCTAGAATTCCACTGAATAGTGGCATCATCTGGTGGACATACGTGATACTGCAACTCCCCTGCCAGTTTCTGTCATCCTTCTGTGACAAATACTAATTTCTTAATTGTGCTGAATTGCTCAGGAATTATTGTAAACTATTAAAATTTCCTCTGTTGAACATCTTCAGTTAAGCTGCACATCTTCAAATTAGTATAGCACTTATAGACTGTAATGAAGTCTTTTTTTTTCCCCAGATAATTAGTATGTTCAACGTTACACAAAGTAACCATTTTTTCTGGCCTTTTTCCAATTCCTAGCTAACCTCCTTCACCTCCCTCTTTCCCACCTCTGGTGGCCTCAGTTCTGTTCTCTCCTTTTGAAAGCTTAGCGAATTATTGTGATTGTTGTGTCTTTCTTTCTTTCTTCTTTTATTTATTTACTTTTTCAGCTCCCACTTATGAGTGAGGACATGCAGTATTTCTCTTTCTGTGCCTGGCTTATTTCACTTAGTATAATTTTCTCTAAGTTCATCCATGTTGCTGTGAATGGCAGTATTTCATTCTTTTTATGGCACAATAGTATTCCATTGTGTATATATACCACATTTTCCTTAACCATTCATCTGATGATGGACATTTAAGTTGGTTCCAACTCTTGGCTAACATAAATAGAGCTGTGATAAACATGGGGGTGCAGGAATCCCTTCGACATGATGGGCATATACCCAGTAGTGGGATTTCTGGATTGTATGGCAGTTCTATCCATAGTTGTTTGAGGGACCTCCATACTGTTTTCCATAAAGGCTGTACTAATTTACAGTCCCACCAACAGAGGAGGAGAGTTTCCCTTTCTCTGCATCCTTCCCAGCATTTGTTATCCTCTTTCGTATTTTTATAATGCCCAGTCTAACTGGGGTGAGATGATATCTCAATGTGGTTTTGATTTGCATTTCCCTGATGATTAGTTATGTTGAGCATTTTTTCATGTGTCTGTTGGCCATTTGTGTATCTTCCTTTGAAAAATACCTGTTCAGTTCCTTTGCCCATTTTTTAATTGGTTTACTTATTTTTTTACTGTTAAGTTGTTTGAGTTACTCATACATTCTAGATATTAATCCCTTGTTGATGCATAGTTTGCAAATATTTTCTCCCATTCTATAGATTGTCTTCTTGCTCTGTTAATTGTTTTTGCTGGGTGGAAGCTTTTTGTTTGATATAATCTCATTTGTTTATTTTTTCTTTTGTTGTCCGTGCTTACAGGGTTTTATTCATAAAGTCTTTGCCCAGTCCTACTTCCTTAATCCATTTTGAGTTCATTTTGGCATGTGGCAAGAGGTACAGATCTAGTTTCATTCTTCTACCTATGGATGTCCAGTTTTCCCAGCACCATTTACTGAAAAGGCAGTCTTTTCCCCAATGTATGTTCTTGTTGCCTTTGTCAAAGATCAGTTGGGTGTAAGTATGTGGGTTGATTTCTGGATTCTCTATTTTGTTCCATTGGTCAGAGTGTCTGTGTTTTTATGCCAGTACCATGCTGTTTAAATCCTGTTTCTCTGTTGATTTGTTGCCTAGATGATCTGTCCAATGCTGAAGAGGGGTATTCAGGTCCCCAACTATTATCATATTGGGGTCTATCACTTTCTTTAGGTCTAACAGTGTTTGCTTTTTATATCTGAGTGCTCCAGTTTGGGGTACATATATATTTATGATTTTTATGTCTTCTTGCTGGATTGATCCCTTATCATTATATAATGGCCTTCTTTGTCTCCTTTTATGGTTTTTGGTTTAAAGTCTATTTTATCCGATATAAGAATAACTGCTCCTGATCATTTTTGGTTTCCATTTGCATGGTATATCTTTTTCCATCCCTTCACTATTAGTCTGTATGTACCTTACATGTAAGGTGAGTCTCTTAAACACAGCATATAGTTGGGTCTAGGTTTTTAATTGAATCAGTCAGTCTTTGCCTTTTGAGTGAGGAATTTAATCCATTCACATTTAAGGTTGTTATTGAAAGATATTGTCTTACTCTCAGCATTATTTCATCAATTTTCATTTGGTATTAATTCCTATTTAAAGGTTTGGTAGGATTCAGCAGTAAAGCTATCCAATCCTGGTCTTTTCTTTGTTGGGAGACTGCTGATTACAGCTTCAATCTCATTGCCTGTTATTGGTCTGTTCAGGTTTTCTATTTCTTCTTGGTTTGTATGTGTCCAAAAATTTATCCATTTCCTCCAGGTTTTCAAATTTGTTGGCACAGAGTTGCTTACAATAGTCTCTAATGATTCTTTGTGTTTCTGTGATATTGATTGTAATGTCTCCTTTTTCATTTCTGATTTTTGTTAATTGGGTCTTCTCTTGTCTTTTTTTTAGTTAGCCTAGCTAAGTGTTTGTCTGTTTTGTTTATCTCCTCAAAAAAACCCAACTTTTTGTTTCATTGATCTTTTGTATCATTTTGGGGGTATCTATTTCATTTAGTTTTGCTCTCATCTTAATTACTTTTTTCCATCTGCTAATTTGGGGATTGGATTGTTCTTATTTTTCTAGCTCTTTGAAGTGTAACATTAGGTTGTTTATTTGAATATATCATCCCATTCTCTTCTGGCCTATAGAGTTCCTGTTGAGAAGTCTGTTAGTTGGATGGGGACTCCCTTATAGGTGACTTGACACTTTTCTCTCGCTGTTTTTAGGATGGCCTAGGCACTGGGCCACTTAGTGATTCCTTGCTGAGGTTAGCGACACTGTGTTATGCATGTGGCAGCATAATTCCCCCTGTGGGTTGTGCCATTGGGTCATGGATCTGCACTCACTCACCTCTTTCCCTGGGCTCTGCTGGTTACTGTTTGTGCCAATGCAGTCGAGTGGTGGGTGGGACACCTGCATGGTGGTGGTAGCTGCTGCTGTGATGGCAAACTGCCCTCTCAGTGGCAGTGGTTGTGGCAGTGGCTGTGACAGACCACACATGCAGAAGCAGTGTCTGCAGCAGCAGTGGGGGCTGCCTGCAGCTGGTGAAGTCCTTGGGTGCAGTCCTGCCATTTGTCTAAAATCTTATGATCTTACAGAGTCTGGGTGTACTGTCTATACTTTTCCAATTACTTGATGTATAGATCTTATTGCAACCCAAATGGTCATGAGCTCCTTGAGGGCAAGTGTTTTATCTCTTTTTTTACATGTTATACTTCCTACCATCTTAGTGCGTTCTCAGTAGGATTTGTCCAGAACTAAATAATTTACACCACACATGGGTAACTATATTAAAGAGAGCAGAATGTGCAGTTGAAAGTGCATAGAATTTGGAGGCAAAATACTAGGGTTCTCCTTATACACTGTTGGTGGGACTGTAAATTGATAGAACTTTATGGGAAACAGTATGGAGTTTCCTCAACAAATTAAAAATAGAGCTACCATATGATCCAGCATTCCCATTTCTGGGTATATATCCAAAGAAAATAAAATCAGTGTCTTAAAGAGATATCTACACTCACGTGTTCATTGCAGAATTATTCACAATAGTCAAGATATGGAAACAACTTAAGAGTCCATCAAGCAAAAAATAGATAAAGAAAATGTGGTATGTATAATTATATATATATGTATATAATTGAATATTATTTGGCTTTAAAAAAGAATGAAATCCTGCCATCTGCAATACATGGATGACCTACAGGACATTATGCTAAGTGAAATAAGCCAGACAGAGAAAGACAAATACTGTATGGTATCACTTGTATGTAGAATCTAAAGAAGCCAAACTCATAAAAGCAGAGAACAGAAAGGTGGTTGCCTGGGGCTGGGGGTGGGGGAAATGGGGAGATTTTGGTCAAAGGATACAAAATTTCAGTTATAAGATGAATAAGTTCTGGAGATTTCACATATAATTTGGTAACTATAGTTAATAATAATGTTTATATCCTTGAAATTGCTAAGAGAGTAATGACCTCTAGTCATGCCCCTGATGTCTCAGACCCAGATGCTGCTCTGCCCAGCTGAGGGGTGACTCTCCCTTTCTGGGACCAAAGGTTCCCAGGGTACTCAGCCTATCTCTAGAGACAGATGATTTACCTCTTACCCTTCGTGACCAACACCACTTGCCCTTTGCCAGGATATGCTTACCCTGCAGCAGATGCTGTCAGTCCCTGCTCACATTCCCCCTGCCCACGCAGAATGTGGTAGGTGGCCTCTAAGAGGGTGCCAATGACCCCCCCACCCAACGTTCACAGCCTTTGGACCCCCTCCCCTTGAGTAACTTCCTTCTAACAAATAGAATATGGCAACGCTGAGGGGATGTTTCTTCCATGATTAGGTTATAGAACTAGCTCCCATTTTGTTGGAAGACTCTCTCACTTACTTAAAAGCAAGCTGCCAGGTTGGAGAGGCCCAGTGCCAAGAAAGTGAGGGCAGAATCCAGCCAACAGTCAGCAAGGAGCCAAGGCTCTCAGTCAGCCCAAAAGGAAATGAATCCTACCCACAACCACATGAGTTTAGAATTGAATCCTTCCCCAGCCAAATCTTCAGATGAGATACCTACCCTGCTCAACATCTTTACTGCAGCCTCATGACAGATCCTGAAGCAGAGAGTCTCTGAACTAAGTCGTGGCTGGTTCTTGACCCACAGATATTATGAAATAATAAATGTGTGTTGTTTGAAGCCATTTTAGGCTTTTAATGACTACCCTGGGCGTTCTCTGTCTCAGGAGCTTGCTTGGCCCAGCAGGTAATGCCACAGGATCAACCTTCCGCTATTGCATTTGGATAAATTTCCCCAGCTTCCAGACCTTAAGTGGGATGATTCCAACTGCGGTCCCTCAGAGGGTTCCTAGAAAATTGAGCCCATTGCTCAGAGAGGTAATCCACTCATTAAATACCCTTCATGGCTTCCCTCCCCTCTTTCTCTCACTTCTCTACTCCTTCATAGCATTTCCTAAAATTACCTCCAAGAAAACTACTTGCATCCATGTGCTTGTCAGCTTTTCCTAAGTGTCAGAGCTCTGCTATTGTGAGAATGACCATGCCATTGGCAAAAAAAAGACTTCATTCCACCGCAACCCCCCAGCCACATCCCCCAGTGTATCCTGAGCAGCTTTCCAAGTCCTCTCCACAGGACCTGCATCACTCCCTATAAATCTTCCACCCCTTCCTCAGGGAAGCCTCTTCCCACCAAAACAGAGCTGCAAGGAGAGCTTGGCAGTTTGTCTGTCCAAACTTAACGCCAATGGCCTGCAGGTACATGGCCTGGGGCCAATGTACCTAATATTTCAGGCAAATCTTTGTTCAAAACCATTCTGTCTGCATTAAGCAGAATAAGGCCCACCCTCTATTCGTTTTGCTTCTTGTTCTGCTCTTTGTTCATTCATGTGTTAATTCAAGTAAGCCTGTGTTCCACCAGCATCAAGGAAGACCCAACTCTGGCAGGCAGCAGGCAACACCCCTGAGTGGGTCCTTCGTCACATCTCACCAGCTGCCTGCAGGCATCCCAGAGGCTGGGGGGGTGGGGGGGGGTGTTAAGAGGGTGGAAGCCATTGTCATCAACTTGCATGTTTTTTAAAACCATGAAAACATCAGGCACTGTCGTTTTCTTATTTATTTTTCCTTTGCTTATTTCCACAAGTGTCTCTGTGTTGACAAATCAGCCTCAGATACATACCCAGAGTGCTAACAAGTCCTGCTGGGTGCAGATTGTCAGCTTCCGTCATTCCCTCCCTACTTGGCCTTGCCACCATGATCTTTTCCCACAAGTAGGAAGTCATTCTGGTCACTACCTATGTCTTATGCTCAGCAGCCTCCCTCAAGACAGCCTCATGGCACAGGTGACTTTCTTCTGGGGAACTCAGACCCACCCCCTCTATTCTGGGTTAAGCATTAAAGGATTCCCCTCCACATTTCTGTCACTCTGCAGAGCCTGTTTATTGTCCTAATTTCTCCAGGAAAGATACCATGTGCAAATAAGATGAACCCCATGTCCTCTGAAAATGGCAGGTATGTTATCGAAACCCCAAAAGATGGAGCCCAGTTCTGGCTGGGCAATCAGTGAGGCTGGGAGAATCTGAGCTGCCAGCTACCCTGCCCTCAAACCCCCAAATTATCCACTGATTCCCCCATGGGCCTGCACCACTGTGCCTTCCAACACACAGTGCTTTGGTTTTCTTCTAGAACCTTCTGCCTGACTAAAAGTCACTATTTGATAGTAGGTGGGCCAAGATCTTTATGTGGACCCTTGAGCCCCATTTCAGGTTGTGTTGCTAGAACCAGTGATTCGGGGCTGCCGGCTCCGTGTGTCCCAGGCAAGTCCAGGGAGGTTCTTCCTGATATTCCAGTTTCCTTGGCAGGGATGTATGGTTTTCTGTGCACTCATGGGACAATTGAGGACATCCAAGGCCCTTCAACTGGCCCTGCCTGTGCTTGCATCTCAGAGTGATAAGACTCTCATGCCTAGTCCACCCAGCCATTTCCTCACTGTGTACCTGTGGGCATTTTACCTGACCTCTCTGGGTTTCAACTTCTTCAAAGAAACAGGTATATGAATGCTTACCTCCCAGGGCTGTCTTGAGGGTTATATGAAATAAGGTGAGTTATGCACAGGGAGCTTAGCTCAATAGATATCTCCCACTAATTACCCTAGGTCTGTGTTGTCCAATATGAAAGCCACTAGCCCCATGTGGCTATTTTACATTTGAATTTAAATGAATTAAAATTAAAATTCAGTTCCTCAGTCAGACCAGCCACATTTCAAGAATTTAATAACCACATGGGACTAGTGGCTATGGTATCAGACGTTGCCATCATTGCAGAAGTTTCCATTGGGGAATTTGAAGGATCCCAGTGCCCAGGTGCACCCCAGAACAATTAAATGTGAACTGCTCAGAGTGGGGCCCTGCCATTAGGTGTTTGGGGGATTGGTTTGGATTTTAAGCTCCCAGGTGATGCCAATGTGCAGTAAGGTTTAGAACTGCTGCCTTAGACAAACTCTCCACGCCTGAACTCTATTCTTGAATATTCCACCTGCATACGCTAATCTTTGACCCCTGCCTGGGGAATGCTTTAGAGATGTGCCCCTCCCCTAAAGTCTATGGTATTTGTTTATTGTCTCTAACCCTCAATTGCCAGCAAACCTCAGCTCCTCCCTCAGATTGTTACTCCTTTCTGCAGGTGATTTTTTCATGGCCCTGCTAGACTCTGAGCATGCGTAGGACAGGAACCAGCCAGTCCCACAGAGCACCAATCTGAGATCCTGATCACATATACAACTGCAGGTAAAGATTCATCTTCTATTAGATGTTCTGTCCCTGAAGGGCAGGACCTACCTGTATCTTTAGAGACCTCACAGTTGAAACCCCCTCATGAAAATGAACATAAGTGGCATGTAGTTGCCCTGGGATAGATAGGAGGCTGATGAAAAATTTACACTAGCCCTTCTTCTTACAATGTTAGCTAGCAGTTGATCAATGGTTTTTACCCTTCAAATCCAAGGCTTCCTCCAGGGGGCACTATATCCATTGTATTGTACTCGAATGACACCTCCCTGGGGTCACACAACTCCAGTGCCCAGGCAGTTAGATAACCTAAAGCCCCAGTTCCATTCAGAAAGATCATAGCAGTGATAAAAATGTCTTATGTGTATACTATGCCTTACAATTCATATCAGAGGTGGGCAGACTTTTCCTGTCGCAGGCCAGCCAGGTAATATTTAGGCTCTCCCACTCATACGAGCATTCCAGCCTGGATGGATGCACAAGGCAGACAGGAATGTGGGAGGTTGTATTGGCAAATGAAAAAGACAGTTGGCAAGAACATGTGGACGGAGAATAGGTATCCCCAAGACTTCATGGAAGGGTGTTGCTTTGCCTCCCACCGATTTGTCACCCCTTTTCCCCTGGGTGATGGAGCCACCAAAGATTACTCAAAGCCCATCTCTTTTGAGCAGTGAGAAGCCCCAGAAAGGGGTTAATATCCCAGGACCCTCAAGTGTGAGGCATCCTTCCATTTGGGAAATTAACCACGAATAGGGGTTCTCTTCCTGCTTTTATTCTGCAGACCAAGAAGTTACAGGAAGAGACATAGGTGGGGTTTTGCTAAGTACAGTTTAACAAGTTTTACTATAGAAGCTGGCAACATTCAGTAAAAACAAGTCAGATGACATTCTGTTAGGCAATTAAGTGATCCACTAACAAAGGCTTGATTTAGCAAACATTCCTTTTCTGTCTAGCAGCTTTTTAGTAACTTTACATATCAATTAGTAACTTGTCTGTCTTTGAGCCAGCAGCCTTGCTGTGTTACAATACTTATCTTGCAACAGAGATTCAATAGCCTGGGGAAATTTTCCTGTCCTTTGCAAGGTCAATATTTGAAACTGCAAGGCTTTAGAAAACCAGGCCCTGTGAGGTACATTTGTTTTATGAATCCTCTACAGAAGGGACACTGTGGGTTTCTTTAGAAGTGAATGAAAAAGTGCATTTAAATCTGGCAATATCGTATAGAATGGTGGAGAAAGAGGCAGAAATGTCCAAATATTCAGGAGATATCAGAGTATTCCAGGGATGAGCTACAGGAGGCCTGACCCACAGGTGGCCAAAGTCATAGCAGAAGGCCAAGTACAATGCTCTTCCAAAGGAAAGGTGGGAAGGCTTGAGATTCACTAGACTTGGAGGACCGAACAGTGAGCAGTGACTCCAGTGGATCCCGCCTGGGTGAGTAGACAGACTATTTCTTTCTATTATGAATAATCAATTTGTCTACACTGACTCTAAATAGCATAAATATAGTAAGCCTTCAGTACCAAATCCCTCAAGCTCAGTACAAGTCCTTGTCTTTTCTTTTTTCTTTTTTTTAATTAATAGACTTTATTTTTTAGAACAGTTTTAGGTTCGCAAAAAGTTGAGTAAGATATGCAGAGAGGTCCTCCCCGCCCACACACATACACACATCCTCCTCACCACTGACAATCTGCACAGTGCGGGACGTTTGTTACAGTGATGAACCTACATGAACACATTGTTATCACCCAAAGTCTATAGTTTACATTAGGGTTTATTCTGTGTTGTACATTCTACAGATTTGACAAATGTATAATAACACACATTTCCCATTTAGTATAATTTCACTGCCCTAAAAATCCTCTGTGTTCCACCTATTCATCCCTCCCTTCCCTGAACCCTTGGTAACCACTAATTCTTTTACTATCTCTGTAATTTTGCCTTTTTATGTCATATAACTTTTTTTAAAAAATAAATTATTTTCGGGCCGAGCCCGTGGCGCACTCGGTAGCGTGCTGTGCTGGGAGCGCGGCGACACTCCCGCCGCGGGTTCGGATCCTATATAGGAATGACCCGTGCACTCACTGGCTGAGTGCCGGTCACGAAAAAACGACAAAAATAAATAAATAAATAAATAAATTATTTTCTTTGTAATAATACATGCAGAGATGCAACAATCAAAAGATACAGTAAAAATAAAAGTCTCCCTCCTTCTGTCCAACAGCCATCCACCCAGGCTCCCAGCCTCTGCCCACTCATGCAGACACAAGGGTGGCTTTGCATGTGTGACTTTTGAAGGGAGATGTTGACAATGAGGTGCTAGCAAGACAATTAGGTACAGAGATCAGTAAACATCTGCCACAATAGAAAAGGAATTCCAGAGACAGGTCAAACCTGGATATGTAGATTTAGGAGCTGCTGCCCACGGTGACAGCTAGGAATGGATAAGCTCTCAGTCAGGAGAGCAGCCAGTGGGAAGAGTAGAGATCCAGACCTTGGGGACATACTTCATTACAAATATTTATTAGCACCTTCAAGGAGAGAGGCCCTGTAGGGAGCGCTGACCTAAGGAAAAGTACAGACAAACAAAACAAAGATTTTTGGTCAAGGAGGCCAGAGGGAAGTGTAGAGACTGTGGGGCCATGGAAAGAAGCCAAAGAAAGAGCCAGGGAGAAGGGGGATGCCATGCCTTTGCCACAAGATTGAGAAGAAGTCAAGCAAAAAGCTATGGACCTTAGTAAAAAGCAGCACTGGTGAGGGCAATTTCAGCCGGAGGCTGAGGAACAAAGACAGATGTTGAATTAACAGAGAGTGCATAGTGAGGAGATAGAGGTGGAGGAGAGAACATTTTAGGACAGATCATAGCCTCGATCCAAAAACTTTGGAGTCTGGTATATTTCAAAATTCAGACTTTTTTGGATTTTAGAAAAGTAACGGAGTACACATACTGTATTATTTTAGATATAACACACACAGAAGAATCGGGGATAAGATCCCAAAGTCAAACACATTAATATTTCTGCAGTGAATCATGTGAATATTCACACCGTGTGGGATAGCCGAAGACTGGAAAGTTTCAGGTCTATCTTAAAATCGTTTCAGTTTCCAGCGCTTTGTGGATTTTAGAATAGATAAGAGACAGATAAGGGACCCGAGCTTAATTTCTTTTGGGCTTTTAGGTGGAGCGGCGTGGGCTCATTTTATGTCTAGAAAAAGTCTTAGCCTGCCACCAATAGTGAAGGTCCCCAAGCGGTTTCACACATGCTTTCAAACTGGACTGTAAGTGGCTTGAAGACTGAATTCAAGTCTGATTATATTTGGATACTCATCACAGGGTATAGTACTTGGCATCTGATACATGTCAAATAATTTGAGCTGCACTGAATCTTCACTCTTTCTAATAATTCCTCTGCACAGGCCTGATCACTGTCCCAACTTGGCTCTTTCTGTAGCCCAACCTCCCAGGCCTTGTCAGCCCATGTTCCAGAATTACTCCTCCATTGATATGCAGCTGGCACATCCTATTTCTCTTCTTAAATCCAAACTCAATAGCCGTCTGTTTGTTCTGGTATTCTAGCACTAATTGCCATTCCTGATTTTGTTTGATATGTTTGGCCTGGTATTTTAGAACTAACTCTTAATTGTGTTTTTATTTAATATGGATAGCACATATAAAGAAAGAGCATAAGGAGTGCTATATAAATGCAAATTTTATTGTATTCCACTCCAGACCTCAGAGACCTGCCAAACTTGGTTCTACTCTGAAAAAGTTTTCCCCGTAAGGGCTTAGGGAGGTTTCCTTATTCTCCCTAACACAGTTTCCTCAAAGCTGGACTAAAAAAGAGACAGAACACCCATCACATACCAGCCAACTGGTCTACCCACAGTATGCACTTCAAAATTCTACCGAGTTTTGCATGAGATTAACAAATCCCACACTAGGTTATGACATTTTTTTATCCTGCTTTTGTGAACTGATTGAGCATTTTGCATTAAGAAGCACCATCCTAACTGAGTCACTGTGATGACATTTAAAGTTTGTTTGCAACATGGAAAGCACTATTTTAATATTATGCTTTTTAAGAATAGATTCATCATTGCAAAAGTGTGCCATTAACCACTAGATAATTGGTACAACTTGTAATGCTTCACTGAAATTCTTCAGGATAAGCTGTTCCACTTCCAGGAAGTGTCAAAAGTTATTATCATAATGAGATTTCAGATCCTGTAAGTATCAAGTAAGGCATTGTTAAAAGAAAAACTTTATACAAATTAAATTTAACAGGGTTTAATTGAGCAAAGAACAATTCACAAATCAGCAGCCCCCAGCACCAGGACAGGTTCAGTAAGTCTCTGGGGTTGCCATGTGGCTAGATAATGTTTATAGACAGAAAAAAGGAAGTGACATATCGAAAGCGGAAGTGAGGTACACAGATAGTTCAGTTGGTTAAAGCTGGCATTTTCCTTATTTGAACCTGGTTTGAACAGTTGGTGGCCTGTGGTGACTGAAGTTCAGCTGGTTTGATTGGCTGATACTCAGCTACTTGTTACAAGAGTAGGTTATAGTCTGTTTACACATCAAGTTAGGTTAGAGTTCATATGTGCAGAGAAACCTTTAGGCCAAACTTAATTCAGTTTAACAATTTCTCCCTTTCAGTCAACCTCTCAAGTTTGAGAAGCAAGGAAATATAGGAGAACCTTGGGGTGTGGTCAGGAATTCTGAGGGTCCATCCTAAAGCTACATAATTGTCATATTCTAGACTTGTACTGTCAATTATGATAGCCGCTGGACACGTGGTTATTTAAATGAATCAAAATTAAATAAAATTGAAAATTCAGTGCCAATTCTGAGAGGTTGACCAAAACTTTGGGCATTGATACAATTTTCTGTCATCATCATAAATGGACTTATTTGGTCTCAGTATGGAATTCACCAATCTTATTTGGTCTCAGTTCCCACTGAGCAATAGCAAAACAGTGGGTTTTGTAAAGTGGAAACAAGGAAACAGAAATAATAGTAGGAAAAAAATTGATTTGTCAATATAGGCCACTTCTCTCTGCATGGGTTAAAGCAGAGGGGACTTCCTTATTATGCTGACTCAAGTAGACCAGAATCTACTGTTTTTTGGGGGAAAAAAAATGACTGATGTTTTGAGATCTATCTGCTTCCTTAAAGTTTCAGTTTGATTATGTGGCATTGAGCATAAGTGACTCCATTTTGGTTTGGTCAAGTCTGTTGGTGCCTAATGCAGCAGCTCAGTTCAAAACAATGGCCTCCTGTCATTTTGTTTAACAGCATCAATCAACATAGAGAAGAAGTAACTGTTAAGACTGGTAAATCATCCCATTCAAGGGCCACCAAGTCACCACTCCATGCTTGGTCCCTATGCTCTGAACAGCCAAGCTGGCCCACATGCCACATAGGAGTTTAGAGCTTCCACTGTCCAAGGTCTTAATTTTGAACTTCTTGACCTGACCCCTTCCTTGGGCCACATTCCATGCAGCTCACATGCCTTCTGGCTTTTTACATCATTGCTCATTCTTACATTTTTGATTTCATCTTTTTAGACTTGGCCCTCAGATTATCTTTCTAGCTATGACCTTCGCTCTCTCTCAGCCTATCTACAACCAGATGAATGAATGGATTTTATTTTCTATTCTCTCTTCATCACTGGTTTCATGCTATTGTGTTCTTGAAACAGTCCAATAGGTTACACATGTCTGCAATGTGAACAGCATATTTGGTTTTCGTCATTGGGGACAAAAAATACTTGCCATTTCAGGAATCTTTATATCTTTAATGGTTTATTTGATAACATTCTTTCCATGCCCGCAGCTGGGTGTGGAAAATTACTAACATTCTCCATTTGGGGGACATGGCCAGGCTAATGAAATGCTATCAATATTATTGTGAAGTCTCCATTGATACTACATCTGAAAAGAATTGCTGTATTAAAAAAGATATTCTATTATTACATATGTTATCTTGCAAGTGTCACTATGAGGTTGAATATTCCTTTACTATGTCTCTCCTTTAGCAGACTGGATATAGACCACAGCTTTAAAGATTTTAGAAGTCACATGTTTACAAAAAATTGATCTTGTTCACGCTGGGGTAGAGGTAGCAGTAATGACAAGTATGACCAAGAAAGGGTGGTGGGGAGGCAGAGGGTGAGGGCCAGAGGATTAACTGAAAGGATCAAGATCCAAGTAATTAAGGTGAGAACCTGAGCAGGATCCATGATGAAAAGCAGGGCTGGTTAAGGGTTCTAGAAGCTGAAAAGCCAGAACCAGAAGTAACCTGTAACAGACAAGCAAGCACTGGCATCCAAGAAGTCATGATGAAGACCAGGAAATCAGGGGCAGCTCAAGGGTAGGAGTCCAGGAAGTCATGAGATCTCCACTAAGACAGATGGTGTTTAAGAGCCTTAGTTAACAGTCAGACAGAGCATATATTCATATCCATATACTATGTGAGTGAATCTGGGCAAGCTACTAATCATTTTTACTCTCAGTTTCTCATCTGAAAATAAAAGGAATAATAGTAGTAGAATGTATCCCCATAGGGTTGTGAGAATTAAATGAGATAATGCATATAGAGTGCTTTCCCAAATACCTGGCACCTAGAAACCATTAAGTAAATGGTAATCAATATAACAGCAGTAAGCAAGGGGGTGAAGTAATAGCAAGACATGAAAATAACTGTCATCTGACCTCTTTTTAAGTTTTAAGATGAGGCAAGAATGGGACCTAAGCCCTGTTGGTCCCAAACCTGAAAGAATGAGCAGGAACGTGATTATACCAAGTCAAATGAGGGCCTTGTAGCTGCAAGGGAGTCCTGACATGGGCCTGAAGCTGGATGTGAGGATAAGTCAGTGCTCACAGATAACCTGGAGGGCTGTCAAGGTGACAAGTACACAGCTCATTCCTTCAGCTAAATGATCTCTGTTTTATGTCCATTCAAGCCCAGACCACAAGCAAAAACACTAAAGTGCCTCATGTCCTCAAGTTTTTCTGAACTGTGCTTTGGAATCACTCCCTTGGCTCACTTAGAGGGTGCTTTACAGCAGCTTTATGAAGCTGGCTGTTGAAAACATGATGCTGTGGACTTTGTGCCTTGGGCTACATAATGACCTTTGTCTCAGGGCCCTTAGGAGATTATCAAAACCACAATGCCAGAACTTTTCCAGAGCAACTGGGGTGTGTTCATCTCATAGAAAGTGTGATTTTTAATTGTAAGCCTGGTTTTCCTATTTGCTTTGACCATTAGGAAACTCATAACTAAGTTTGGAACCCTTTAAGCAATGATACAGACCCTTCCATTATGCAGTTCACTGAAAATGTATTTTCCTTAGTTTAATTTTAATATTCTGGGTTTAGACCAGGGGTCAGAGAGCCACAGCCCATGGGCAAATCCAGCCTGCTGCTGTTTACCGTTCCATTGAAACACTCCTTTTTTTTTTTTTTTTTTTGGCCTATTGTCTATGGCTGTTTCTGGTACACAGCAGCAGAGTTGATAGTGAAGAAACTAGATGGCCTGAAAAGGCAAAAATCTTTACAATCTGGCCTTTTACAGAAAAACTTTGCCAATCCCCATACTAGACTTATTTTCTTCCAACCTCATTCTCTTGATTTTTACCCTGTTATGTGTGTCTTGTAAGCGGCCCCAAATCCATTTTGGAAGAAAGCAGGTTATGAAAAATCTAACATTAAAGAGAAACTGGGAGGGCCATCTGATTCAGTGTAGTTCTCAACAACACCCACACCCACCCACCCACACCCACACACCCACCCACCCACACCCACACACACACACAAACACACCCACACACACACACTCAAGCACAAGACTGTCAACGGGAAATTGGACCACCCTCCTGCTGTTAGATATTCTACTCGATGCATGGAGTTTCGGTCAGAGTAAAAAGAGCCATCCTCTTTCCCCTTAGTGGATTTCAATTGTGGGCTTGAGAATTCCTCTCTCCTACACCTCATTAAAGTTGTTCTCTGCTATCTGCCCTAAGTGAATCATTGTGCAGTATATGCACGTATTAAACCATCACACTGTACCCCACAAATATGTACAAGTAAATGTTAAAATTTAAGAAATAATAATAATTAATAGACCTGACTTTGGGAATACTCAAAATTTAATAGGTGTTATTTTCAGAGCTATAATTTCTAGCTTCTAATGATGTGAAAAAGATGATTAAGCCTTTGTAATATCACCTATAATAAAGAGTAAAGAGGAAAAAAAATGTTGTTCTTCTCCTTAGGAGCTTTCTTTACTAATTCCTCCAAATAATCAGTTTTCAGCAGGTTCCACTAGAAGCTAAAAGAAGAAATATTGGGCAAAGAGAAGAAAGGGGTGTGTGGGGGGTTTGTGAAGCAGGTTGAGAGAGCTGGGAGCCACTTGTGACCCTTTCCACTCAGCACCAGGCCTGACATGGAAATTGGATCATAGTGATGACAATTATGAAAAATAAAAACCTTACTTTTTTCATAATTAAACCCACATGCAATGATAATTGCTGTTACGAGTTTAATACCCAGACTTGTTTCTCTTCCAAAAAAGTGGAAAAATCAGTCTAGTTATAACTTAGTAATGCTCTTAAATCTGACTGAATAAGGAGCAAAACATCTGATTTTCAAGGTATTTGGTGTTTGGTTCTCTCTAGCTGAAAGGGGTTTTATTTTTCTCTCCAAACAGGATTTTTTTAGGGATCCTTTCATCAAAAACTACTAATTTAAGGCTTTGTTTTGTTTAAAAGCGTATTTTGTATAAAAGTTCTATGCTTTCCAAGATCAAGTTTTAATTAACACAGCCTTGTATGGTGTTAGGGAGCAAAATCCTGAAAGTATGAGTTGGCCACTAAAGTGAACTATAAACAAGCATATCACTGAAATTGCGCGATGATCTTAGTCTCACACTACCTAGTGTCAATGCAAGAGACTGCATTTAGGAAGCAAATTTATGGCTTGGGTTAAAATAAATATTAGGCCTCTGAGAAATTTACTGAGAAAGTAACATTAGGGACTTTTTTTCTGAAAACTGTTCACCCCTTAAGCAACTGCAATCATTCTTTTATCTTACAGTAAATACTGTCTTTATAATTAAGAAAAACGTCCCTGTGCCTGTTCTTTTAAAAGGGGCTCCCTCCTCCCATTTACCTAAAAAGGAAATCAGTGTTTTACATTTTCTAGTGAATCATAAGAAAAACTATGAAAGTATCTATCTTGTGAAAGAGCTCATCACATCCTATGAAAAATCTGCATATTGACAGATTATAAGGATACATTGCTCCGTTTGTTTCTTTGGAACATAAGAGAATTTAAATCACTTGCATTCTTGGCTGTTTTTCCACCCACAGAGGGAAACCGGGAGGAATTCGAGAATCAAAGAGAACCACATTCTCTTTGCCTCGAAGTACTCACATTTGGCAAATGGCGAAGATTTGGGTCATCATTTTTAAGTGGTTGCCAAACAGCCGAAGAGCTCAGGCAGGGAGCAAATAAGAGTCTCCGCAGTCCCTTCCAGCACGAGGGCTGTGGCGTCGACAACGTAGCATGTTGCAGGAAAAATACCAAATTTCTGGGTCCCGAGGGGAGACATTATTCAACAGCACCAGCTTTGACTGAGTAAAGGGAGGACTTTGATGTCCCTTTAAATGATTTCTGCATCTAGTCCAAGAGAATGGATGTGGAATTATATTTATTACAAGCACAAGGATGTGCAAATTTATTTATAGTATAAAAGGTTCTTTCCACAAGTCCTAGCTGTCAACAACTCCTTATTTTCCTGGAGTGCCTTAGGAGCCAAGAATGTTTTGTTTCTTAAGCGTCGTACCTGGAGAGCTAAAATAACAATCTGGTTAATGAGAAGACAATGAGGCTAAGTGTGCTGTTTTGCTGTTTTTCCACAGGCCAAACCTTTTAATTGCCTGGTGCTGGCAACTTAACAGACTGTAATGAGTACGTTGTTCCTCCTTTTCTGCACACAGCTCCTGAAGTGCTTAGAAAACTGAGTTTGTTTTGTGTGCAGAGTGGAGAAGACTCTTATTAAAAGCTGGCGGAAGCATTTGGAATGAGGAGTTTATTTTGACTGGTGAGGTATGTCTTGATAGTTTGCACTCAGATGCAAGAGGAAAAAGAGATAAAGTGGATTAGCCTCAATCATCTGGGAGATGACATTTCTTGCCGTGTTTGAAGTATTTTATGAATTAGAGAATGGGACTGATTTTGAAGCCTAAATTAATTTAATCTGTTTGCTTTTGTTTGATGCAGCAGCTGCAGCGACACACCCTATTTCTTTGAAAATCTTCAGCTTCAAGGGTGTGGGTTTAGAAGACAGAACGCGGCCAAGTGGTAGAGCCTTGCTTGGGTGGGAAAGGAAATCAGTTTTCAATTTCCCCTGGTGCAAGTCTGGCATTCTCGGGATAAGGTTTTGTCTCAAACCTCAAGGTAGACACTTTCACACTCGCCCATCGTGCCTTTTATTAAAGGAGAACTTGCCTGGCAAAGCAAACATGCGGGAAAGAAAGGAAATTATTATCCCAACTCTTTCCCCCCTAGCACATTTTCATTAGGAAAAAAAACCTCAGGGCAGAGATGAAAGAAGCAGACAGGTTCCCATTGGTCATGGTCCATTAACAGTGACTGATACCCAGTTTGCTACACATTCAACTCTTCCATAAAACTCAAGAACTCCCTGGCCCCTAGCTTCCCTGTTTGTGTTTAGAGTTGGGGATTTCTTTGGTGCTGTGGATGGACCACTACCTTCAAGAACCCAATCTCAACCAGATAATAACCATGGATGTATGTCCTGTCATATAACTCCACCTTGGAAGATAAGACTGTGCATTTCCAAGCAGGACAGACAGACTGTCTTTACAAAAAAAAACTTTACAAAAACACTGCCTGAATGTTACGGGTCAATTTTCCAAAAACTCATTAGGTTACTTCAGAAGAGAGCAGATTAACCTGGTTTGTCTCAACATCAATCACAACTCAGGGAGGCTTTTCACAGACTGATATGCTGAGGAGCATTAGACCGTATCAAAGTACCAGGGGAGAAAAGTGAAATTTGCCTATCACGGTGCTTTATCCGGGAGATCAGATCACATAATTCACCCCTGACATGGTCTGGAAGAAAAATAAGCTGACCGATTTTAGAAAAAGAAGTAGTTATAGAAATCAAGAATAGGCAAGAAGTGTCCAGACTGTCATATCAGACGGAGCAGTTTCTGGTTGCAGAATGATATTAAAAGTCTGCATGGCATTTATGGATTCATTACTATCAGCACCTCTGGAACTGAAAGGTGGGAGAAAAAAATCTTGATGCATGTTCTGATGAATAACTCATTTATCAGGGCATTCATCTTGTAAAGCAAGTCGTGCTGTACTATCATCTGCTACCTGAGGTCGACACCGGGGCTGAATGCCTGGCCTCTCTTTCCCACCAGGAGCAGCTTGAACTGAGAGTAATGGCTTTGTCCCTTCCAGTGGGGTCCGGGTAAGCCTGTGACTTTAAGTGAGGTTAAAGGTGGAGGCTTTTCTCCAGAGTAATCAATTCCTCCCAGAGAGGCAGAGCTCCATATGAATAATAAAACACATCCCGTCAGCAGCCTCCCTCTTAAAATTTTCCCTCTACATTGTAGAATATTGCTTAATAGTGACTTTTTTAAAAAAATCACTGCTTACGTCTTTGAAAAGAAATGATCATTTACTGAAATTGAAGCAAACGTGTTGCATTTATTTTCACAAGTCCATCCTTTCCAAAATGCACATTCAGTCTGCTCCGACCAAATGGCACCGAACTTGGAGGCAAAAATGCATGACATTTCTCTGCCACTCAGTTGAATTGGAAAGATCCACTAGCATGGTCCCAGGGCATGAAGAAGGGGACTGGACCACCCTCCCACAACCAGGCACACCATGCCCGCACCTCAGAGCCCACCCAGGGACCCAGGCATGGAGCCAGGAACCAGACCCTCCTCCCACAACAAGGCACACCATGCCAGTACCTCGGGGCCCACCAAGGGACCCGAGGCAAGGAGAAGGGAACTGGAACTCTCTCCCACAACCAGGGACACCATGCTAGCACCTCGGGGCCTGCTCGGTCCAGAGGCATGCAGAAGGGGACTGGACTCTCCTCCTACACCAGGCACAAAACACCAGCACCTCAAGGCCCACCTGGGTACCCGAGGCATGGAGAAGGGGACTGGACCCCTCACCCACAACCAGGCACATGGCACCAGTGGCTTGGGGCCTGCCCAGGGACCAGAGGCATGGAGAAGGGGACCAAACACACCCCACAATCAGGCATACTGCCAGTGCCAAGGAGCATGCCAAAAACAGCACCTCCACGTGGGTGGCCCACCACAGCCACCACAATAACCATGGCTGCTGCAAAAGCAGCTAGACACCACAGCCACCATGCAGATGGTCCGCCAACCACTGGAGTGCATTCACACAAGGAGTCACCAGCAGAGACAAAGAAAAGAAGAGGATGTCTCTTTCCACAAAACTCATTTCAGAGTGACAGAAGAAGCATCTGCTCTATGATAATATTGGGGGACCCGATCACATCTCTCAGCATTGGACAGATCATCTAGGCAACAAGTTAACATAGTGACCATTATTCTTTCAGAAGGAGAGAAGAAATCTAGGGCAATTAGAGGGAGGAGGGGGAGGTAATGGGGGAAGGGAAGAGGTTGGACAAGGGGAATAAAGAATAAACAATATATATGCTAGTAATACTGATTTAATCAACATATCTCAATGTTCAACCCCCAAAATATGTATAATCGATTTTGATTCAATAAATAAATAAATAAATAAATAAATAAATAAATAAAAGGAAAGATCCACTAGCACAAATACCTCTATCGATCAAGTGTTTGGTGGGCAGTTTTATAATACTATATTTGCAAGATCAAATATTTCTACGCAGTGCTGGGGAGAGAGTAGAAAACGGGAGTGGCAGAAAGATGGGAAGAGTACCCGGGATGCCCAGGTACCAAGGCATCTCCATCCAGGTTGCCTCCATCTCTTCCCTCCCCTCTGTTTGGGATTAGAAGACTTCCAAGGGACTACAACAGCATGTTTTCACGACTGATGGCAGCTGTAGCAAGTAACCAGTCACAGTGAATGTCCACAGTGCCCCTATTGTGCCTCAGATGAAGGTCTTCGTGGGTGAAGCCACACGGGCAGCCGTCAACCAGGCTCAACCCAAACACCTGTCCCAGCTGGTGTGTGATGCCACCCACGGGCCCTGCCCCAGGGCCTATTCACAGCTGCCACACCAACCCAGGCTTGGAATCCAGCTCCAGTGCAAGCCAGAGCAATTTGGTTTTCCAGAGAGATCCCTACAGCTTGCAGGTCTGGAGCTGCTTTTTCTCTCATGTCAAATGGAAGCTATGTCTGCTCCAGTGTTCCCTCCCCTTCTAGCAACAGGGTACTGGGTTCCTTTAAAGGGCTCTCCTGTCTCAGAAGCAATCACTTGATTTGCCAAAGAACTGGAAACCACATTTCCATGATGAGGAAGATTCCTGGCATGAATAGTTGCAACTTCTATGTAAAGTGTTTTGGATTCAGATTTGGAAAACTGTTCTGCCACTTTGAATTGAAAGAATCAGGGGCCCCTGACTTTTTGCACTGTCACCTTGAGACTAGATAGTTTGAAAACAATTATAAATAATAAATCTCCTTAAGTCATGCAGTCTCTCGCTATAAAAAGGCAGAACAATCCCAAATCTAAAGAGAAGGCCCTGAGAGGTTAATTATCTTCCCCAGCAAGAGGCGCAGCGAGGGAAGGAGACCAGCAGGGACTCCAGCTTTCCGTCAGCTCCAATTTTCATTGAAATCACATAATCTCTCTAAGCCTCCGTTTCCTCTTCTATAAAATGGGAATGATAATTCCTACATCACAGTTAACCGTGAACACAGAGGATTATGTAAAGCATTTAAAACCCAAGCTTTATATTGTCAGCACTGTGCTGTAATTAGTCTGTAACTGTTATTATTACAATAATCAGATCTCATCACCTCCTTAACTCTGTTTGGGAATGCATTTTTGAGGTAATATTTTCTTGTCTTTTTTGTAAGAAAGTTATTTGCAAACAATTGTTGTACAACCTTAGCCAATATAAAATGAGAAACAATTCTTCCAGGGATATAGATCCTGCTATCACTGAATTTTAATAGCAACACCACACTATAAAGTAAAACACTCCTAATTAATACACCTCCATGACTGTAGCTTTTGTCAAAATATATTTCTCTATTTTCTTTTGTGTGTGTGTGTGTGTGTGTTAAGGATATCAAGTAATCTAATTTTTTGAGCTTCTACTCCATATGAAATGCCATACTAAATGCTGAGGAAGACGTAGATAAATGTTAGAAACAGCTATCTTAACTCAATCAATTTATGAAGCCACTGTCAAAATAATAGTCCTTGTACTAGTCTGTCATTTGCAAGTGTCAGAATCCCAACTGAGACTGACATGAGAATAATTTATTAGCTTGTGTACCCCAGGCAGTCATCGAAGAGTTCGCTGAAGGAGAAAAGATGTACCCAGGAAGGAGAGAGTGGTTTTTACAGGCTATTATAGTCCAATACTCCCTGCAAATGAGGACATCTTCATCATCCTAGTTAATATAAACCACAATGGGAGTTTTAAAAAAAATAACACAAACAAGAAATTCTTCTTTAAATTGATCAGATGATGATATTGAATTTCAGGGAATTAAATCAAAGTGGAGAAAACATTCATACCAGGTGATCTTCCCAAGGAAACCCAATTGCAACAGCTCTGCTCAGCCTAATTCTAGAAACACTAGAAGAGATGAGAGGTGGAGAGAACCAAGATGCTGTCCTTCTACCTGCCCCCCAGAGGAGCCAGCACTGGGCAAGGCCCCGGGACAGCTGTCTCACCTGCCACTCTCTGTGCCTTAGCACAGGTATCTTTTTCCCTGTCTCTCTCTCGCTCTCAACAGGAAGCTCTGCATGGGACAGCCACTCAGTCTGTCCTGCTTGTAATTTATTGAGTGCCTACTGCGTGCCAAGTGGGGCCAGAGAAGTGAACAAGGCAAAGCCTTGTTTTTGGTGGAGACTGCATTCTAGTGCGCGTGAGCAGGTGCATGTACGTCCAACGTAAAGGTGCTGAGAAGAAAAGCCAAGCAGGGCAAGTGCAGGACAGGAATGAAATCTTGACAGAGGAGGCGGGGGAAGCCTGCCCTGCCCTGGACAAGATCTGGGGAGATCTGGGGAGGAGTGTCCCAACGGCAGAGGACACAGCAGGCACTGGCGTCTGCAGGTAGGACCCTCCTCCCCGCTGCAGCCCCATCACCTATTTGAGGACCAGCATTGGGGGCAGGGAGTGCAATTAGAGGAGAGGGGCCTCTGTAAACACCTGGGTTTTATGCAAAATAAAATAAGCCCTTGGAGAGTTCTGATCAGAGAATTTTCAGTATTAGTGTTCGGGACAGTGCTGCCTCCACTTTAGACACCATCTCTTCCACCACTGGCCCAGGCCGAATATATGAAAACCAGTTTGGTCTTAGAATTTGTAAAACGATATGTTAAAGTACATAAATTTCAGGGCTGGACAGTTAGCTCACTTGGGAGAGCACGGTGCTGTTAACACCGAGGTCAAGAGTTCAGATCCCCATACTGGCCAGCAGCCCCAAAAAAAATATCTAAAAAAAATTATAAAGTATATAAATCCCCACCTAAAAACAACTATGTAATAATAGTTTAATTCCTCAAAAACATCTTGCAAATAGCATTTTTTTTTAATTTTCAAAAATTTTGTTAAGAATCCTTGATATTAAGGGAGAAGGGAGGGAGGTTTTGGTGATGGGGAGCAATAATCAGCTACAATGTATATCGACAAAATAAAATTTAAAAAAAAAAAAAAAAAAAGAATCCTTGATACTCACAAATCTGTCTGATCTCCTCAACCATTCCTGTAGATGGCGATAGTTCCTTGATGGGCCCACCTGGGCACTAACCTCACTACTACTGAATTTTACCTTCTCGGTCTGTTCCTCTTTCCTCAAAGATAGGAGAAGCAAAGATAGGTCCTTGCTGGTTATAACTGTGGCTGGGGAAGAGGTGAAGGGACAGCTCAGAGATAAATGAACTAAGGTCAGTGGGCCGATGGGTTGGACTAGGGTGGATTTTTTTTCCCTCAGAATAAATAGCCATGAGTAGAATGTTCTCCAGTGCTGCGTTGACCTATAACAATCATATTCCACCTAGGAATAATCCTTGTAATAATGCTTATGCTTTCTTAAGAGAATATAGAAATACTTTTCCAGAGATGCACTGCACTGTCTCATTTGAGAAAGTAGGTGAGTAGAAATTCAGAGAAGTTACACACTTGACAGAGATGCCAGGAGGTCAGCCGCTGACAGGGCAAGGGATCTCAGAAGGCTATTCCGTGAGCCCAGCTCCCATCAACCATAGATAGCTCATCTAAGTTATATTATCTCCATATTACTTTGTCAAGTAAAACTGCACACCCTCGGTCATAGTCTTTACACTTTATCTACTGGGCCCTTTGATGTCTTAATTCTGTCTGACTCGAATAGATTTAAAGTTCACTGGCCAGAATTCAGGGCCAGGTCTCCCTATGTTCCAAAGTGCCTAGAGCTTTGTGAAAGTTTGAGAATACCACAAATACCAGAAAAGCAAAGTGTCCCAGGACAAAGCTCCCCAAACCAACTCGTAAACAGAGGATTTCCCAGAGCATGAGGAGGACAAAGAAATATGATCTTCCTCTACCCCTACCCCACCTCCACCTCTTTGCTATAAAAGCCTTTATTTCTTATTACTTTAATTAAGTTTCTGACATGGTCCCTGACGAAAGCTTTGTGTTCATGCAGCCTTGCAGAAAACAGCCCAGAACCCCACAATGACCGGTAAACCCTAGGACTTGGTCACTCATGCAAGCCCCCACCTTTTTTGTGTGTGTGTGTGTGACTGGTAAGGGGATTGCAACCCTTGGCTTGGTGTCGTCTGCACCACACTCAGCCAGTGAGCACACCGGCCATCCCTATATAGGATCCGATCCCGAGTGAGCCACGGGGTCGGCCCAAGCCCCCACATTCTACCCTGCCAGTGTTAACATAGACTATTTAAATGTCCATATTATTAAGTGCAACAGAGAATCAAACACTTATGTGAGGCGAAGGCATCAGGTTGTGTCTGTCTGGTCTGTATTTTCCTTTTTTCCCCCCTCCAATTATCCCTTTACTCCACATAAGGATCGATCTTCAGCTTTTCCAAAACAGGTGTGGCTGCTCTCTTTTTACAGAAACAGACTACAGAGGTCCCTGTTGGCCCATTGGGGCAGCTCAGGGATCTCCACCAGTAAGTGGGGTGCTGAGCCTCACAAACAGCTGCTAGAACTGGACCACCCCACACCCCCAGACCATGCAGGGACAGGGGCTGTTGCTGAAAGAACTCAGACTTAAAAGAAACAAATTGCATTTCAAGACACAACAATTATTACTGGGGAAATCATAGGTTTTGCTTATCTCTAATATCAGTAACTTATTCTAACTCTGGCTCTCATTTACAAAAAAAAAAAAGAGAGACATTAGTCCAAAGATCTCATGATGCTTTTCTACTCATGCAAGACAATGTAGCTTTAATTTTCAGTATAAACCATGAGAATATCAAGTCAGCCAGAGTGAATCAGCTCTTAAACGTGACCTAAACTAATGTCTTGCATTTCTAAGAACATTCTAGCATGAGAAGTGCTTCATGTGTATTTCATCATCAGGCCTTCCAGGCATGCAAGGCGGCTGGAGACACTGGTTTTACCAGCACTTCCAGCTCCAGGTGCAGCTGCTTTGATAAGAGAGTGTTTCGAGAGCACTCGGAATTCGCACGTTTCCTGCTAACAAAATTGCACAGAATTCATAGCTACTTTGAAGTATTTGCACACTTCATTCAACAAATATTTATTAAGCCCACTGTCAAGAAGAAATAAGCAAATGGCACGGTCCCCTTAAATTCTACTGGACAAGATACACATGAATCTGTAATCACACAGAGTAAGTGTAAAGCTGCAACTTCTAAGGATACGGGATGCTGACCTAGGCAGGGAGGAAGTGACCCTCAAACTGAGATATAAAGGACTGGGGTTGTCAGTTAAGGAAAGAGGGAACATGGTCAAAAGGTCCTCAGAAAGCCAGCCTGCTGGAGCACAGGGTACAAGGAAGCCCCAGGACTGGCAGGATGAGGCAGGAGAGGGAGATCTGTAGGATCTGTAAGGCTTTATGGAGCTGAGTCCTTACGCTTAGGGTAGCAGGAAGCCACTGCGGGGGAGTGTCGTGATGAGATGGACATTTGACAACATCACACTCTGGGATTATGACAGGGAGGGAGTCAGAGCAGGAAAGGTAAAGTTCACGCTCTGTGGAAGTAACACACGTGACAGAGAACGACCGCCAAGACTAGAGCAGTGGGACAGAGGGGAGAGGGAGGGAGGATTCCAGAAAAGGAGGTAAAACCAATAGGACCTAATGATGGACTGGATATGGGGAATGAGGAAGAGGGAGCTGTCAAGGTGTCACTGTTTTCTTTTTTTCCAGCAGCTGGACGGTAGAGGGATCCGAACCCTTGACCTTGGAGTTATCAGCACTGCACTCTAACCAAGTAAGCTAACTGGCCAGCCTAAGGTGTCATTTTTTAAAAAATAGTATTTCGTACTTTAGTGATAGTCAGTTAAAATAGTTAAACATATATATTAAACGGGTGTCTGGGTTCACGACTAATCCCCCAAAAGCGAGTTGTACCGGGCTGTTTTGGTGTGTACCACAGCTAAACTCTCAGACGCGGTGTCTGTGAAGGGCCCCGGCCAGCTTTGACAGTTTATAGAACATCTGTGACCCTCCTGTGTCTTGTTTATCTTGAGACATAATCACATCCTAGCTGATTGGTCCCTTAATGCTCTGAGTGTTTAAGTAACTGGCCCAAAGTGACTTTGGAGACATGATTTATGGCTCAAGACAGAACTAGGCAGGAATTGAGACATCATGGCTTAGGAAACTCGGGTAGTCCGACTTCCAGAATCTAAAAGTTAGTATTACATCAGCATACAGAGGAGAAGTAAAAACAGCACTCAAACAAAAATTCACTAGTTTGCCAATGAATCTCTGTTTAAAGGAAAAAAGGCGCATTAACCACTTCCACCAGAAATATTTTTATATTTTAATATATTTGAAGCCTGAAGGCAGAAATCCACCCAATTTCGCGCTGAGGGATAAAAATTCCCCAAAGTTCTAACCAACACTATGAAGTTAATGCTTTTTATGTCATTTAACAAATGCTAAGTATTTAAATTAAGGTAACTTATAAAGTTATCTTGGGAAACTCATTTAACATTTCAGGTCTTGGCTTCCATATTAGCAAAAAGGGGATAATAATAGTAAAAGAAATTAAGTTAATTTTATTTATGCACAAAATATATACACAGTACAAGAATCATTCAGTGCAAAGAATACTACATCCTAAATGAAATTAATCTGCAAATGATACATTTGGAAAGAAAGTAGAATTTGCTCCAGAACAATCATTTCAAGACAAAACAAAAGGCTTAACAGGTAGGAAAGGCACCTCAATGGCTATGGAGTAGTCTATTCACCTACAGGATTAATCAAAATGTTTAAGCCATCAGCCATGTGGCTAATTCACGTGCGTGATTGCCTGGGAGAGAGAAAACCCTGAAGAGCTAAATTGAGATAGAGAAACAGACTCTTCCTCAGAGAAACCTTGAACATAAAGATTGCACCACACATTTTGGAATGATAGAAATAGCAAAAATGGGGCCGACCCCGTGGCTCACTCGGGAGAGTGCGGAGTTGGGAGCCCAGGGGCGCTCCCTCCACGGGTTCGGATCCTATATAGGGATGGCCGGTGCGCTTGCTGGCTGAGCGCGGTGCGGCGACACCAAGCCAAGGGTTGCGATCCCCTTACCGGTCACAAAAAAAGGGGAAGAAAAGAAAAGAAAAGAAAAGAAAGAAATAGCAAAAATGTATGTATCTTTTGTCTTTATCTGTTAGGGAAAGTGGAACAAATGGCACATTCTTGAGGAATAGAGTAAGTGTCAATGACCCAGGTTGTTTTCGGTATGACTTGGGAAACAAGCCTCAACATCTGCATGGAGCACAGCCCTGCAGGATCCATAAAGCCAAAGTATCAAAATCACAACCAAACACAGAGTCGATGTGTTTCTTTGACATCAATGGCATTGTTCATGTAGAATTCATTCCTTGAGGTCAAACCGTCCATTGAATTTATGTAGAAATTCCAAAGCATTTGGTAGGTTCTCAGTGTTGCAGAAAGAGAGAATTCTGAGGCTGGACAGTTAGCTCAGCTGGTTAGAGCACAGCACTACAACACCAAGGTCAAGAGTATGGATCGCGCTACAGGCCAGCTTCCCAAAAAAAAAAAAAAGGAAATTCTAGTTTAAGACTCCAACTCAACCTGTGCCTCTGAAAGTACATTTAAGTTTTTTTTTGTTTTTTTTTAAACTGGTCTTTCTGACAAGATGGCTCCCACCCTTAACCAAACATTAGTCAGGCTCCACCATGCTGCCTCCACCAAGGGGCCTCAGACTGCATTTCCATGTCTGTCTTTGTATCACCCAATTTTAGAAAAATCCTGCTATATCAGTTTATCACTAATCCTCACCCTCAAAATCTGATCAAATTCCTCATCCCCCAGGTGGTGTCTGATCCCCAAGGCCTGCCTTCACCAAGAATCCTGTCAAGTTGATTTAGCCAGAATGCCCCCTTCCCTCTGATGATTCCTCTTAGTAACTTCCCATCCCCTGATCCCCCACCCTGCTCCTTGGCTATAAAACTCCACTTGCCCATGGTGTTTTCAGAGTTGAGCCCAGTTCTTTATGAGGTCTCTTTTCCCCTACTGCAATAGTTCCTGATTAAAATCTGTTTCACCATTTAAACTATCATCCAGCTCTGGTGTCTTTAACAATTCCCAGCCCAGTCGCTCACTATTCCACAGTCTTGATTCCCAATTGCTGCTAACTATTCCTCAAAATCAAAAACACAAGGGACTAGCCAGTGAGCTCAGCTGGTTAGAGCACAGTACTGATAAAACCAAGGTCCAGGGTTTGATCCCTGTACCGGCCAGCTGCCAAAAAAAATTTTAAAAACTCAAAAACATCCTCAGAGTATGAAGATTTTCCACCAGTTAAGATACATGAAGGTCTGTCTGTGTCATAGGCTTAGAAAATAAAACCAAATGAGCAATTGCGGAAATCGGCATTGCTTGAACAAATGACCTGAGGAGACTGCGTTAGGGGTGACAACTATTACTTGACCGATTATGGTCAGTTTTTCAGAAATATATAACTTCACAATCACAGCTCTTATACTCATAGGTAAGCTACAGACACATGGCATCTAATTACCTGAACTAACTTGACTGATGGTTTCAAATGGAGTTAGCTGCAGTTTGACCTCCTAGCTCCACTTTTGCAGACTCCCCAGCCATCAAAAAAAGTTCTTTCTGAACTCTTTGGTCTCTGACAAAGCAAAGCTCTTTCTGCATGAGTGCTCCAGTCTGTCTTATTCTCCCTTTCAGGCCAACCACATTCTAAAGAGTCTACTAATACTACTAACATCCTCATTGGTCATATTCCAGGATCTCACACCTTGCCTTAAACTTTCTCTCCCTCTGTGTCTCTCTTTCCCTCCCTCCATCTCCCCCTCTCCACTTCGATTCCCTTGAGCTCCCCAATCCCCATTTACACCTGCCTCTTTCCAAGCCTTTCCCTACGGCCTCCATCAGCAGTTTGTCTTGAGGTCTGGTGAGCATATTCTTTAGTTTCTGTTTGAACATCTGTTCCTCTAACTACCCTACAGGCCTTCACACTTATCCATTCTCGGCCTCAAGGCCCCATCCTAGGGCAGCCTGGATCCCTCTAACTCCACTATCCGGTCACTTTAGCTTCCACCGCCCCCCACCCACCCAACAAGGTATAAAGTACACAAGCCATCGTTGATTTCAGCATAACCATCAGACTTGCCTGAACATTTTTTTCTTCCTTTCTTGAAAAAGGGATTTTTCACTGTAAGCAATCAGGGCTTAGATTGTCCATTGTGTCCGAGAGGAGTCCAGATGAGACAATATAGGGACGAGAGTCTATTTAGTAAGTCTTCAGAGCAGTGCAAATGGCAGGCACTGTTTCCAGTTCAGGGGAGCCACCGGCTCAGCTGGGGCCTCCTGCTCCTGGGGGATGGCACTGGCTGCTGTGGCCTGTGGCCTGACAGACTGCTCCCTCTTCGGGCATGACCTGGCCCCAAGGAGTCAAGCCCCAGAAGCCACTCAACCAGTGGGAACATAAGGTTTGTGAGAGGGCAGTGGGTAGGGAGTACGTCTCAAGACCCTCCTGTTGTTTTCCTTCAAGTATCTTCCAAAGGGGAATATCTTAGAAACATCTGAGAGCATTCAAAGGACAAAGATGTGAAAGGGGCTGGAAAATAGGACCCATGAGGAATGGGAAAAGAAGCTACGGTTCTTAGTCCGAGGAAGAGAAATCCTAGAGACCGTTGAACAATGGCCTGCAAGGTTTAAAGCGATATTCCTCAGAGAATGGAGAGCAGCTGATCATCGTCTCCGGCGAGGACAGAACAAAAGGAAATGAGCTTCAGCTTCCACATGAGTGATTTAAGCTCGAAAATAATCTCCGCCAATGAGGACATCAGACTTGGGGGAAGTTATCAAGGGAGCTCAGGGGCTCTCCTCTGGAGTTCTTCAAAAAGCAAAGAGGCCCACTTTCCTGGGCAGGTCGGGTGCGATCTTGTCGGCAGGCCAGGGGAGGAGAGGACCCAGTACGTCCCCAACACCTCACCAGCCACCAGCCCTATGAGCCTATGACGTTGTTTTACAAACAGCTAGTGCTTTGTCCTCACCGTGCGTCCAACAGCGTAATGGTTGTTTGGACTCTGGCATTTGCAGAATCGAGTCAGGGGAGAGGTGAAAGAGAAGGCATGTGAGGAATGAGAAACAGGAAGAGAAATTGACTAGTTTTCCGTGCGAGGGAGAGGGAGAGTCTGCAAATAACTAAGCTGAGGCCCTTAGTAACTGCCAATTTCTAAAGTAAGCATCTCTCACTTTCTCATATGAAAATTAGCTTCCCCATAAATACACTAATTGGCCCTTCTTTTTCTTTCTTTCCAGGTTTCCTGGTCTCCCTTTGAGTCCTCTGTACATTCCCTTTATACCTTCAATATTAGCCTGTTTCAGTTTCCTGCACAACAAAAGCCAAACACAGATTCTTGTTATTGAATCCAACACTTTACAAAGCCAAAGACAAAATCTTTGGCATAACATTACCCATCTATTAAACTCAAACCCGGCACCCAATCTCTCTATATTTTTCTTATTTTTAATTCCCTAAGGTATTTGGTGTCTCTCCAGACTTTGGCATCTTTATTAAGCCCCACACTAAAGGCTGACTTCTATGCCACCAGAGCCAGTGTCTTTGAAACACATGGGCATCCAGGGACAGCCATGCCCTCTGAGTTGACATGCTCCAGCAAATTTCCCCCACCGTCTGCAGGTGGCAGGGCTGCTCCAAGGGCCAGGCATGTGTGGGAGAGTGACATTGTCTGTCTCTAGTGTCTGCTCCCACTCAGAGACAGGCACTGAGAATGACAGGAAGGAAGGTGTCTTAGTCAATTCTCTGTGGCTAATAACAAAATATCTAAAACTGAGTAATCATAAACAAACAAAATTTATTTCTTACAGTTTTGGAGGCTGGGAAGTCCAAGGTCAAGAGGTGCATCTGGAGAAGGCCTTTTTCTTGGTGGGGACTCTCTGCAGGGTCCCAAGGCAGTGCAAGGTATCACATGGCAAGAGGTCTGAGCATACTAAGTTCACTTGCTCTCCTTACAAATCCACTAGTGCCACTCCTGTGATAATCCATTTATCCATTAACCCATTAATCCATGAATAGATTAGTCCATTCCTTGGGGCACAGCCCTCGTGATCTGATCACCTTCCAAAGTCCCGCCTCTCAATACTGCTTTATTGAGGATCAAGCTCCCACATGAGCTTTGGAGGGGACAAACATTCAGACCATAGCAGAAGGGATGCTGGTCTTGTGTCTCATCCAGCACCCAGTGCCTGCCTGTAGAGCAGCCCACCCTCAGGGCCACTTCCTTCAGGCAGCTACAATGGCAAGTACTAGGACAGAAATCCCACCAGAGTTGGGCCTTATCTGTCCTGTTCCCTGCGTGTATCTTTAATGCCTAGAACAGTGCCTGGCACATAGTCAGAGAGCAATAAGTATTCACCAACTGAACAAATGCTAGAGCAGGAAAGGGCTTGGAGACCATCCATTCTCACCTCTTATTCCAGACTGAGGATGTCCAGCACCAGGCCTTTCCTAGACTCTTTGTGACTGGTGAAGACCTATCTGCACCACTGAAAAACACCTCACTGGATCATTAGTCCATGCTATTGACCCCATGTTAATGGGTACTAACGGGTTAGTTCATTCCCTCCCTCTCCCTCTGACCTTCCGTCCCCCCACTCTTTTGCACCAGCCCTTCCCCTGGGCGGGCAATGGGCATTCTTCCCCAGATGCAGAGCAGAAAGGAGCCTCCGCCTCCTCCACCCGCCTAAATTCCTGAGCTGATGCCAAGAAACAGCCAGCTGGAGCTGAACCAGTTGAGATTAGAGTTTTTTACACATCTGCCAAGGACAGATTCTGCTGGCTGCCCCAGGAACTCACAGAGCCCTGCCCAAGTAGAGTGAACACAGAGCAAGCCCTGCATGAGGTACAGGGAGCAAGATAGTGACTCTCGGGGGCCCCAGGGAGCCCCATCGTTGCCCCCCCAGTCTGGGGCTGCCAGTCACCACCAGCAAGTGGTCACCCTGAGAGCCAGGCTGTGCTCCTGAGTCTGCCTTAGATGACAGACATGAGGTAAAAGTAACCAAAGGTGGCAGTTCTAGTTCCCAAACCTGGCATGTGTCCCAAAACCACCCAGCAGCTTTGTAAGAGCAGATCCGCTGTGTCCCGTCCCAGATTTCCTACTTAGGTCAGAATCTCAGAGGATAGGGCCCAGCATTTGTGTTTTAAAAAGCGCTGTGAGTGATTCTGACATACAGCTCAGTTCAGGAACAAGCCCCACTGACTGATTGACCTACATTCCCTCTTCTTTTTCTACAACTATTTTTCCCCATTGGGAAGGAATTCAGCTCAAGTTACACCAAGCAACTGTCAGCGTCACTAAGCCTTTTCTTTCATTTCCAGGAGGAGTTTAAGTCACTGCTCCTCTGGTGGCATGGGAGTGGACAGCCTGAAGCCTGCGTCTCCACTGAGTAAGTCCCTGACGTGGATTCGCCTCTTCCCCAGTTACAAGTTAGGAGATGAAAGGCAAGTGTGAGCATTTACTCATTCAAGTCAGCGAATCCTGGCACCCTGTCTGTCTTGGACATGGGTAGCAGACATACAAGGGTACTTCAAAATGTTCATGAAAAAATAGAATTAGAAGACAATACAAGTTGTTCCATGAACTTTCTGAAGTACCCTCGTATGTAAGCCACATTCCTTCATCCCAGGAGCTGAGCACGGTGGTGGGAAGCTGGACGTGTAAACGGCTGGGCAGGAAGAGAAGGCTGGCGTGAGCGCCAGCTAGCTCCTGGGTGGGGGCCATCTTTGCGGGACTGTGCTCTGGGAGGATTGTGCTCCATCAAAAGCTAAAAGCGAGGCTGCTTATTCTGCACCTGCTGGTGCTGGTGCCAGGCACATTCCAGGCATAGGGACACCTGAGGATGTCTGCATGTCACTTTCTCAGTTGCCTGCTTGGCTAGTTCTGGCCCTCTCCAGCACCAGTCCCCATAGGGGACACTGGACTGATGCTGTGTGACCAGCCCTTATGCTTGAGTGCCAGTCTGGGGAGCTGAATCACCATCTCTTTCTGTGGCCAGGGAGTTGCTTCCACACCTGCCCTGACTCCAGTTCCGTCAGGATCAGGGCCTTGGCTTCTCTGGTCCACTCTCCTGGCCTTGAACCCTGCCTCACAGCCTCTAAACACACTGCTAGCCTTCCTCTATGGCCTGTGGCCAATATCCTCTGTCGCTTTTCTCCCCCCCGGCTGCAGCCGTCCCTGTGGCCCCTTGCTCACTCTCCATGACCCTGGCCACCTGCCCTTGGAAATGTCACTGTCCCCTGCCACCTCCATCTCCTAATACTATACTGTGCCTTCTTCATTTCCTACTGATCTCTTCATCTGTCCTTCTCCCCTCCCTCAATCCACCCCCCAACTATTCTATCTTTAATGCGAGCATTTGATAACATGAATAATAATTTGAAAGGACACACTTAGAGGATTTTATATGTAAAGGACTCAGTGTTTTCTTTTTTTACTATTAGGGCTGTGCAGTCTGTTGCTCTTTTCTCCTGAAATAATGCCCTTTTAATGTTTTCATCTCTAGAAGATAAGTGCTCCTTGATAACCATGGCAATGACTGCTTCCTTTACGGACCTAAAAAGTTGGAGAATGTTCATTTATAGGAATTCCCAACCTTCACTATGCCTCACGATTACCTGGGCTCCACCTTCAGATATCTCAGCTCAGGTGGTCTGAAGTTGGGCTCTTAAAAACACTTTGCAGGAGATGCTAATGTGCAGACAGGCTTGAGATACACTGACTTACAGGAAAATCATTCATGATGAAAGTATGTTCAAATATTCAGTTCTTACAAATCTTGATTTAAAGGAGCGGCTTCTAACGATGTCCTTTCTAGGCAAGGCCAAAGAGCTGAAAGCCCACCCTAACCCACTCATTCCCAAGTACTAGAAGAAAAAAAGCTGTCATAAAAATTGAAAGGTAACATACACATGATTTTACAGACTAAAACAATGCTGTCGAGGCAGCCCTCAGTATCTGTGGGTTCCACATCTGTGGATTCAACCAACCATGGATCAAAAATATTCGGGAAAAAAATTACATCTGTACTGAACATGTACACACTTTTTTTCTTGTCATCATTTCGTAAACAATACAGTATAGCAACTGTTTACATAGAATTTACATTGCATTAGATATTATAAGTAATCTAGAAATGATTTAAAGTAGACAGGAGGCTGTGCCTAGGTTATATGCAAATACTACATCATTTTATATCAGAAACTTGAGCATCCGTGGGTTTTGGTATCTGCAGTAGGTCTTGGAACCAATCCTCCATGGATACTGAGGGATGACTGTATGTACTTTAAAGATAATCCAGAAATTTCATGACTTGCTAGTGCTTTACAAGTTATTTAAAGAAATCAAGTTATTGAAAGAACACAATTCATTGGTAGCACATCACCAGTGATCTGCCCTGCACAAGTAAATGTTAGGGGGGTTATACTCAGATAATCATCAGCTTCAGCAATAGGCATACAGATGAACGACATTTGAACTATAGCACATCCATAAGTGGATTAAAGACTAGTTACTGGAAAATAATAGGCCAAAAATACTGTTTATGAAAATTGGTACCATCACCAAACATCATTCAAGCCAACAGGAGTTTATTATTTAAAAGCATAACTAGCAGCCGTTTGCAATCACAACCACATCTAGACAGTAATATAAAGTATCCTTTCCCTAATTTGTAGGAATTCCTTGAGGGTCTATGCAGTGGTTGCTCAGTAATGTTACTAAGCCTAGCACAGCAAGAAATATCTTAATACTGAAGTAGTATTATCAGTAAATGCTAGGAATGAAATAGATTTAGTTGCTTAATATTAAATATAACTAACCTTAATTACTCACTTAGTAGGTTAGTAGTAAGTAGCTCCAGAAGTTGAACATAAAAGTGATAATTTATGAAATTTTGCCTCATTTACCCAAAAGAATCCTCCCCAAAATACATATATTTTTCTATCTGTATCAGGCCATTAAAAGAACATTCCTGGCTGAGGACCACACTATCAGTTCCTCGGTTTTTGAGGGATGTAATTTACTGCCTTTTGAGACAGGAAAAACTGTCTCACTATTATTTTTAAAATGCACATTTAAGTGCGAATCTCACCTGCCTGGTTACAAACACCCCCAAGAGCAAACTTTTTTATTCTAATGAGTATATGTATTTATTCATTTGGTCATTCAGACAAAAAGCTGTGTCTTTAATAACAGAGGTATATATATCAAGTGAGGAAAAAAAATCAATTTTGAATAGAAACTTTTCCAAAGGTAAATCTGCCATAGCCTGAATGACTTATCCAAGCCTTTGATAGAAAGCAATTTTCCCCCAAAAGTGGCAATTTCTGCAGATTAAGAAATAGAAAAAAAAATCAGCCTAGAAAAATAGAACCAGTATAAACTCGAACACCAGATCAAACAGGACCAGTAAGATCTGAATATAAGAAAATCCAGAAAACCTTAGAAAATCTAGTCTTTGAGCCCATTGGCAAGAAGTTTGAGCCTTAGCTGAAATGGAAAATAAAAGCTTGTTTTTTGTTCATTCTCTGAATTTCCAGAAACAAAATGCTTGCCAGTTCTGAGAACATTAGGAGCTCATAACTTGCACATAATTATGTTAATAAGCATGAAATATATCCTATAAATATAAGGCATGTTTGAAACTAAGATTCTGCAAGTTTGAAACTAAGATGAGAATTGCTATTTTAAAGTTTCTGGAGAGCACGAAGTTCATGCAGTTTCTATGACTCTCCAATCCTTAACGATACTTTTTATATTACAGATCTTTTACCAAAAAATATTGTTTCAATTGAGTGATGTGCCTTAGTGCTTGTATAGCTGGGAATATCCTAAGTTTAAGAAAGTCCTTCAAAGAGCCATCTTCTGGCTCAGTTGGTCAAGCGTGGTATTGGTAACACTAAGATCAAGGGTTCGTATCCCCTTACAGGCCAGCCACACACACACACAAAGAAAGCTATCTTCCAGAAGCTACAAGAAGCACAACAGATTAAAAAGGAACCCCATCCCTTCTGCTAATTAAGGAACAACTGCAGGCAGCTACCAGTACCTTGTATTTACATATAGTTTTGCCTCTAAGCACAGCAGGACAAGCAATCCCTCATGTTTTGGGGGACGCATCCTGATGGCTGCTTTCCAACCTGGACACTGCAGCAGCAACAGCACCCATATCAAAGGAGAACAAGCCTCCTCGCCCTTCCCAAGTTTGGGGTCCGTTAATAAGGTAATCAAGCCCATACTCTCACCACTCACCACTCTTTCCCAAACTTCCCTGATCATTACAAACTGCCTAAAACATTTACTTGACACAAAGCAAAACAAAGCCAGATTCCCAGCACCTGCACATGGGAGGTCTGATTTCAGAAGCTTGGGGTGATGATGCTGGGTGATTCTAATGATCAGGAAGCATGACCTGCCCTACAATGTCTGAATTTGAGTTTGAGCTTCTCCCTAGGCTCACTCTTTCCTCATCCTGCTTTTGCAAACAGGCTGGACAGAGTCTCACCTGGGCTCTATCCTAGTTTAGGGCCAGCACTGGTCCCCCAGTTGGAGGACTGGCCAGAGCATCCATACGATGGTCAGCAGTCTTCAGGCGTCACCCAACCTTTAAGTTTTCTGGATGGGCCAGAGGAGGAGAGAGGCCCTTAGGACGAGGAGCCTAACGCGGACTTAGTGTTGCTGGACAGCCCCAGCAATGTCTGTAGCCCATCAGTACAGGAGAGAGTTACTGGAAGGGCTGCATTTTGTAAAATCACAGTTAAGAAAGAGCATTTCTGGCTTGCTTTTTTCTTCTTTTTTCTTTTTCTTTCTTTATTATTATTATTATTTTTTTTTTGGCAGTTGTCAGGACAGGAATCCAAACCCTTGACCTTGGTATATAACACCATGCTCTTACCAACTGAGCTAATAAGCCATCCCCCTCTTTTTTTCCCTTGAAGGTACTTTTTTATTGTGGTAAAATATGCATAACATAAGACTTACCATTTTAACCATTTTTAGGTGCACAGTTCTGTGGCATGAAGTGCATTCCATAACTTTTCCATCTTCTCCAACTGAAGCTCTATATCAACTAAACACTAACCCCCTGTTCCCACCTCCCAACACCTGGCAACCACTGTTCTATTTTCTGTCTATAAATTTGACTAAACTTTAAGTACCGCACCTAAGTGGAATCATACGGTATGATTATTGATGACCGGCTTATTTCACTTAGCATAATGTCTTCAGGGTTTATCCATGTTATAGCATGTGAATTTCCTTTCTTTTTAAGGCTGAATGATATTCTATTGTATGTATATACCACATTTTCTTTATCCATTTATCCACCAATGGACACTAGAGTTGCTTCCAACTTTTAGTTATTGTGAGTAATGCTGCTATGAACATGGATATACAAAAATCTCTTCAAGACACTCCTTTCAGTTCTTTTGGATGTATATCTTGAGGCAGAATTGCTGGATCATATGATAATTCTGAATTCAATTTTTTTCAGGAACTGCCTTACTGTTTTCTGCAGCAGCTGCACTATTTTGCATCTCCATCAGCAATGCACAGGGTTCCAATTTTTCCACGTTCCCACCAAAACTTGCTATTTGCAGTTAGGGGTTTTTTTGTAATCACCACCCTAATGGGTGTGAAAGTGGCATATCATTGTGGTTTTGATATGTATTTTCCTAATGATTAGTAAAGAGCCTTACTTTTAGGAAACAAAGAAAAAAGGAAAATTGTAGGTCCGAAGATTTAGCTTGGAAGAGGGTTCCAGGAAAACGGAGGCAAATGCACAGAATCACAAGAGAAGAGAAGAAATGATATAGAAATGCAGCTCTACAAATGTTAATCTTCCAAACATTCTTTAAACATAATATCATCTTAAAACTAAATCAGGAAGGTACCATTGTCCCCAAGTTATAGTAAGAAACTGAATTGTAGTGAATAAGCTTACAAGGTACATAAGCTGTATGTGGAACATCAAGAAATAACTATGGCAACATTTCTTCAATATTAAAAAAAGCATCAAATGAACTATTTTAAAAATTCAAGAGAAATTTGGTCTATCGTGAGATCATTTTCACAATGATGAATCAAATTGATAAAAATCTCCTCGCAGCCTGCTAGAAGATAGAAACAAAAATTCCTGTCACTTTAAAAAATGTAAAGCTCATGTTTTGACAGGCAGCACTCTTTGTCCAAAAAATCTACAGGTTTAGGTTTAGGCAGGACTCCCCAGGAGAGGGAGCAGGATGAGGGATTAGCAATAGGAAATTTGTCATCAGGCAAGGGAATATTCCGGAAAAATGTCCGTGTGTTCCTTCCCCACATGCGTCCATAACACAGCCATAGCTTTAAGAAAGTGGACTAGTTTAATCTAACAAATACATAAATATACTTAGAATCCGCATTTGAAAACTTGATCTAGAGGGTATTGATTTTGTAAATTCTGTACAAAATACGTTATGAAAACTTTATTTTCTCTGATGTACACAAAATCAGTTGTTTTTTGTTGTTGTTGGGTTTTTGTTTTGTTTTGTTTTGTTTTGCCATTGTTTCTTTCATTTCCAAGATGCAATCAGCTTGCAAAATACCACACTATTTGGCCAGAAAATCAATTCTCATGCTTCTCCGTTTCTTCTCAATTCACATTATTTTCATTAGAAGTTAAAAACACAAGTTTTAAGGGCCGGCCCATGGCTCACTCGGGAGAGTGCGGTGCTGAGAACACCAAGGCCACAGGTTCAGATCTTATATAGGGATGGCAGGTTAGCTCACTGGTTGAGCGTGGTGCTGACAACACCAAGCCAAGGGTTGAGATCCCCTTACCAGTCATCTTATAAAAAAAAATAAAAAGAACAAGTTTTAAGAATGTTCTGGGGTTTGCATTTCCTTTCACATAATGGGCAGAAGTTCCATAGGAATCATCATGAGCGATGCCACTTCGTTTCAATCCAATGTTAATTCCAAGTTGCCCTGTGTGGAAAGGCTGTCCGCTGGCGTGCAGGGATCATACACCTGTGATTAATCCAGCTGAGCTCTGAGGCTGCAATTGTTTCATGAGACTGCAGATGAAACAGCAGTCTTTGTCAGTAAAATAAGTTTAACCCCTTGAGTGCCTGGACCACTGGATAATTACGTGGAGAAGTGGTAATGGGAGGTTAGGACCCTCCTGCTGTGTCAGTGAGAAAATCTGCTGAACGCAGAAAGTCAAGGCGACCAGAGGACCTGCATACTGAGGTATAAAAACAGTCTCTCCTTTCTAGGCAACTGTTTGAATTCATTTACCTTCATGAAAACCAGCATAATATTTTCTGAACTCAGCTCCTGTTTCATATTCTCTCCTCCTTCAACCAAAATTTCTGCTGGGATTAACTTCCTATTGCAAATGGTTAGTAGTTTTGTCAGAGCTCTTTGAATAGCACTTTCCATGTGCCTGCCTCAAATGGTCACTAATTTTTTTTTTTTGGTGGCTGGTCAGTAGGAGGATCTGAACCCTTCACCTTGGTGTTATCAGCACTGCACTCTAACCAAGTGAGCTAACTGGCCAGCCTTGTCACCAATATTCAACAGTAAGAAAATAAAATAAATAACAGTCCTACATGTATTTTTTTTCTATCTGAAATGCTAATTATTAGTTTAAGAGTCTATACCTTTGTTATAAGAATTAGTTAACTCCTGACCACACCTATGTGTGGTGACTATGAGTGGTGAAGGATGTGTTAATTCGTTTCATTGTGCTAATCATTACACAGTGTAAACATATGTCAAATCATCACGTTATTTATACACAAATTTTATTAGTCAATTATACCTCAATAAAGCTGGGGGGGAAAGAATTAGTTAAAAAGCTATATTGACTGAAGATGAGTCTCTCAAAAGCTCCTAGAGCTCACCATAGGCTTATGAATACAGACAAAAATTAGTCCCATTAAGACAAAATTGAAGGGAGTTATACACCTGATTTTGCCTTTTCTGTGCACCAGAATCATGACTGTATTCATTACATACAATTACCCCTATTCAAAAGTCTTTTTTTTTTTTTAACAATATCCAATTGGGTTTTTTAACCTATGATATAATGAACAGAGCAAAAGTGTCATCAGTACCAAGGATTTCCATAAATACTTGGATATAAGATGGCCCACTCCAAAATCAACTCATAATGGATCACAGAGATAGGCAAGGTCACTCCAAAACAATGATTCTCTAACTTTTTGTACATTAGACTCAATTGTGTGTTGGCTGGAAATTCAGATTCCTAGGCCTCAGCCCCAGTGATGCTCATTCAGACCATCAGAACTGAGATCCAGGAGTCTGCGTTTATAACCGGGACACACAGGGACACATGATTCTGATGCATGTCTTCAAAAGCTCGCTCTTTGAGAAACACTGTCCTGTGATGATGGGATGATTCCTAGACCCCCAAGTTTGAATTAACCTCACAATCTATAGTCATAAGCTTATGGTGAGTTCTAGGAGCTTTTCAAGAAAGTAGAGTGTGAGAGGTAAATACTGGCAGTGGCTCCTCAGCCTAGGCCAAGGGAGAGAGAGCAGTGATCTAACTTTGTGTGAGCAAGATGGTGGGGGTCTTCTGCTGTGAAGATGGGCACATCAGATCACCTTAGTCTGGCATCATTAAACATTTGAATTAGGAAACTAACTCCCCTTCTTCTGATTTCAGTGGTCACTAAGCAACTTCTTCTTATAGAATTAGATTTCCCATCTAGCCTGTCTTTGCTATTGACCAAAGGTTGCCAGTATTCAGTCCCTCTTGGCCCTTTTAATCATAAGAAATTGGCAGCCACTTTGTTTTATCCACCCTTCTCTGAGGTTGGTTGATGTGACTGCACCCCTGAGAAACATTCCACTCTCCAGATCCATGGACTGGTAAACTGGGTTTCTATGCTAAAGACCACACTGTCAACTTGGAGAAATTCTCCAAAGAAATAACAAATTCTCAGATCTCTTGGGGACATGCCTGATGACACCCATCTTCAACCACTGACCCTCCTGTGAAATCTCCTCACCAAAAAGTGATTGAGAGTGATCAAATTCCTACAACATGGTGACTGTAGTTAATAACAATGTATCATATACTTGAAAATTGCTAAAAGAATAGATTTTAAGTGCTCTCACCACAAATCAATAAGTAACAGAGGTTTAAAAAAAAGAAAGAAAGTGATTGAATCCACTCTTGGTAAAGAGCCTCTGCATGGTTTACAATAACCTGTAATCAATGGCCCGGAGTAGGTTCTGATATCAGTCTTCCATCGCCCCTCACCAGAGCCAGGTCAAGGGACAGACTGCACAGAAGGGTGAGAGAAGGACAAACGTCAAGCTGTCATGTCAGCCCTGCTCCTCATTCAAGAGCAAATGGAACCCTGAGCCAGTGTGGCCAAGGGAAGAGGGCCATTGTAAGCCGACTTTCTTGTTCGTGTGTCCTCACCTCCTGTGCCCTCAGGGCTGGCTGGAGCCTTGATGTCTGTGACTCAGACGCCGTCTCCTTGCTGTTCTCTCTGAACATGGCTGCATAAAGTGCTTTCATTCACTGCCCTCTCCCTGATGGTCATATTAGCCTGTGGGATGAGCATTCTGCCACACACAGAGGCAGCAGAGAGGAGGCAGCCCCCTTTCTCCTGTCTTCAGTGGACCATGACACCTTCTGTGTAAGATCGTCCAACGTCCCTCACCCCCCAAGTTCAATACTGTGGGGTAACCCAGAATGGGCACGCCTATGTGGAGAACTAAAGCTCATTATTTATGCAAAGCGTGGATGACGTGGGGGCAAAAGTGGGAGCCCTTCCCCTACGGTGTACTTCACGTTCTGCCAGGTGACCTCAGGTGACTCACTCCCCCCCCCTTTGACTGGGATCCAGCAAGAGATGGGGAAGGGGCTTCCTGTTTGATTTACCCCCTTCTGCTTTCTCTTCACCTCCTATTCCCAGGGTTAGGAGATAGAGGGTGTGGGGAGGAAGGGTAGGGTGGGGTCATTCCCCAATCTCAGCCTACTTTCCTGCCAACTCCCTGCAACTTTCACCTTGTGGCTTCATGTTGGCTCCAAGGCCCTCTGAGATTCTGGCCCTTCCCTCCAGGCCTCGGTGTTGTTCTCTATCCACAGATACCCTGGGTAATAGTCACAATAGACAACCCCTTCCTATGCTCACCATGGGTCTGGCACTCTTTTAACTCATTGAATCTCCACAGCCACCCTGGGAGGACACTTACTATCATTTTCTCCACATAAAAGTAAGTGGAGAAAGATGTGTTCAGGATCTTGCCCAAGGCCACACAGCTCCTATGCTCAACAAGACACAGAAGAACTTTCTTGTTTAAGTAAACAGCAGTTGATCACAGACATGAAAAACCTATCTAGTAAGTGCTCAGAGGTTTGGCCCCTGCTTAAAAAAGTCATCTTGAATTTTGGTTGAGAGGTAGATAAAGTGGAAAGTGTATGTGGGTTTTGTGGTTAAAAATCCCTGTTAAACCACTTGCTAGTTATGCGACCTTGGGCAAGCTCTTTAGCTACTCTGAGCTTCCCCATTCTTATCTGTACAATGGCGATAAGACAGTAACACCTACTCACGCCGGTGTTATGACTTAAAAAGATACTGTACAGGAAGCACTCAGTGTAGTGCCTGGCATATAGAAGGTGCTCAATAAATGATGGTTTTTCCATACGTTCCCAGAAAAACCTTATGTAATTGCTTCAGCCTTTTGAAGAGCATAGTACATTGTGCCTCTCAAGGGGTATAATCATATACTCTAGTTTTCTAGGTCATTTATACTCCTGACTTATCGGCCCCTGACATAGTCCTGGAAGGCAAGAAAAATGTGTATTCATCTCTGATCCTTGAAGTATCCCCCCAAATATATGAGGGTACTTCAAAAAGTTTATGGGAGGGCTTATATTATCTTTTAATTCCATTTTTCCATAAACTTTTCGAAGTACCCTCATATGATTAAATGAAAAGTTCAAACAGCAAGGTAAAAAATAATGTACAGAGAAACACAATTTATTTGTGTTTTTAAATAGTGTACATATACAGGTGTGTATACCCATTCAAATTTTTTGGAAGAATAAGCAAGAGACTATTAACAGGACTTATCACTGGGGATAGGTGAGGGGGAGGGCGAGACTTACCCTTTCTGTCTTAATCTTTCATTTTTTTATCATGTCATGTATTAATTTTATAATTAAAAATAAGGAAAAAGAAAGTTATATGCATGATGACATATAAATGTTTAGATCAGTCATCTGCAAATGTAGCTTGAAAGATGAAATTTGAGAATCTCCAGATTGAATCCAGCTGACCAAGGCATGGAGAGCCTGGCTAGACGTGACTCCAACCAAGAAGACTGCAGCCATGACCAAAGTCTAGGACTATTCAAATCTTTAGGACTATCCAAAGCCCTTTGCTCTAATTCCATGCTGACCAAGTACGTTACTTAGGATAAGCTATGCTATTGCGATAATGGATATCCCTGAAATCTCATTGGCTTAAAGCCATGTACATTTATGTCTTTTTTAATCATACATATTTGTGGGATACAGTGTGTTGTCTCAGTGCATGCATACATAAGTTTATGTCTTTGTCATGTTGCATTCCAATGACAGTTGCATCAGGAATAGGCTGTGCTCCACTAAGCCATTCAGGGACTCAGGACCATTGAATACTGTGGTGCCACCCTACCCTGGGTGCTTGCAGTACTGACTACGGAGCTGGTGGATGGGGAATGAGAGATGATAGGGAAAGCACACCCACTCTTAAGACTCTTGGCCCAGAGGTAACGCACATCACTTCTGCTCACATCGCGATGGAGAGAACTCCTCATAGGGCCCTGCCTAGATGATGTGGGGGTGGGAGGGTCGGCAATGTTGTGTAGCAGTATGCCAAGGAAGAGGAGGAGGACACGGACAAGAGCGTCAACAGTTACTCTCACACCGAGCAACATTTCAATTATTAATTTGGGTTGACTAAATCTAGACATAAACTTATATGGCTTTAAGCCAATGAGATTTCAGGGTTATACATTATAGCAGCTAGTGTAGCTTATCCTGAGTAACATACTTGGTCAGCAAGGAATTAGAGCAAAGGGCTTTGGATAGTCCTAAAGAATGTTCCATCAAGACGGTGGTAAATCTGGGGAGTTGCTCCTAAATCTAGAAAGGGGGGTCTTAAACAACATATGAGTATCCCCATCTCTACAGAGCTATGTCTCCTATCTTAAATTAACAAATCATCTTTCTAATTTATATATCTGTCATGACTTGACTTTTATTGCAAGTTATCCCCTAAGAATTTGTTTAATTCTGGGTACACTAATAAGGTTAAAGTTTCTGGGTTTGTAAACCTGAGGACAGAACTTTGGACTATGGTGATCTCACTGGACACTGCAAACCTATGAGGTCTAACTGGCCAGATGGCCACTCTCTATAATTTCTCTACCTCTTCTCTCTAAAACTTTGGTCATTCCAAGAACTGTCAGCTTCTTCCCTTGGAAAAGTATAAATTGGGGTTTACCTGGACAGGGAAATGATTTTTCAAACTTAAATTACTCGTTAGTGATTAAGAAACAATCAAAGGGAGAGGTCTTTACATAGGCCAAGTATATTTATTTCCTGTGGCTGCCATAGCAAATTAAAACAAACTCGGTGGCTTTAAACAACAGAAACTTTTTCTCTTGCAGATCTAGAGGCCAGAAATCTGAAAACAAGGTGTCGGCAGGGTCACGCTCCTTCCAAAGCCTCTAGGGGAGGAGCCTGCCTTCCTTCTTCCAGCTTTAGTGGTTCTGGCATTCCTTGGTTTGTGGTCCAATCACTCCAATCTCTGCCTCCGTTTTCACTGCCTTCTCCCCTGCGTCTCTCTGTATTCTTCTTTGCTGACTCATATAAGGACATTCATCATTGGATTTAGGGTGCACCCTAATCCAGAAGATTTTATCTCAAGATTCATACCTTAATTACATCTGCAAAAGCCCTTATTACAAATAACGTCACATTCTGAGGTTTAGGTAAACATATCTTTTCCAGGGGAGGAGACACCATGAAACCTGCTATACCAAGTAAAAAGCTTCCTGCCCGATATCATGTTCCATTCAGACAGGCCCTTAGCAGATGCTGACTGCATAACCCAGAGTTTCTAGCTTAAATGCTGCTACATTATAGCTGATGCTAAGAGAGGTATCTAAGGTTTGCAAACAGTCCTGCCAGTTCACAGGGCAAACTTCCCATCAGAAGTGCTTTTCTTGATGTTCTAAATATTGAAATTATTTTTCATTCTCTTAAACTTGAAAGGCTGCCCTGAGCTTTTACATTTTGCTATTCTGTCAAATCCCAGCAGAGTATTTATAACTAAGACCTTCCATGTTCACTTAGGGCTGGAGAGGTTGATGTTAAGGTCTTGAGAGGAACAAGAGAGGGTGCCCTGCATCAGCCCATCTTCAGGAATCCTGGCCCATAAAGAAAACAATGCAATGGGCAGGCAAGTAGCAAAGGGACACAAGGACAGCACCAAGAGATAGGATGGCAGTCCATGGGCTGAGATCTCGGGATCTGTCAATGCCAGCTAAAAAGGTCTCCTGTCACCTATCCCAACGTTGTATCATCATCCTATGCACCTCATCTCATTCTCATGACGTCCTACAGATAAAACAGTTATTATCCCTGTTTATAAGAGAGGAAAATGAAGGCAAGCATCAAGGGAAATAAAATAATGTACAGAGAATGTAAGTGACCGGCCCAAAGCAATATGGTCAGTAACAGAACCAGAACTCACAACTTGTTCTCCAGGCCACACTCAAACATCTGCTAAAAGATCTGATACAGCAGGAAAAGGTAAATGACACCACAACAAAGAAATTGGACAAATCCAGGGTGTATTCATTGGATAGGACAAATGAGCTGGTTTTACCAACAAATCAACGAAAGTAGGGAATGGGGGACAGGCACTGATAGAAAAAAAGACACTTAAGAGACATAAAAATCAAACACAAAGTGGGGGCCTTGCTTGGATACTAATCTCAAAAACCCAACAGTAAAAATACATTTTAGGAATGTCAGGAAAATCTAAATATGGACCTAATATAGAAAATATTAAGGACTCCTCATTAATTTTTATTAGGTGTGGCAATGATGTTATGGTGCTTTAAGAAAATGTTTTTAATTTGGGGGATATCATGATATGATGCCAGGGCTTTTCTTTTCTTTTTTGCTTAATTGACAAATAAAACTATTTACACGGGTGCTTCAAAATGTTCGTGGAAAAATAAAATTTAAAGATAATATGAATCTTTCCATGAATTTTTTGAAGTACCTTCATGTTTATTGTGTACAACATGTTTTGAAATATGCATACATTATGGAGTGGTTTATTGAGCTAATTAACATATGCACTACCTCACACACTTTTTTTTTGTGGTGAGAACATTTTAAATCTACTCTCTTAGCAATTCTTAAGTATATAATACATTGTATTAACTACAGTCACTATGTTGCACAATGGATCTCTTAAACTATTCCTCCTGTCTAACTGAAATTTTGTATCCTTTGACCAACATCTCCCCAATCGTCCCCCACAAGGGTTTTTCTTTAAAATTCATTTCTTTCCTAGAAACACTTCAATGAAAGAGAGTTGCCGAGACTGAAGGGGAAAGGCACAGAGCACCTTGCATGCCTGCTGCTTGGAAGTGACTATATCAGATTGTCACTGCAGGGACCTTGTGAGGGAGGATTTAAAGATAAAGATGCCAGAGAGGTGGGACCAGATGGGAGCCTATACCAAGAGTCTAGATGAAAAAATGAGGTCCCAACCTCAGGCAGTGGTGTTAGAGGGGCTTATATGGAGAAAGAGACTGAAAAGCAAAATATTTGGAAAGGAAAACTAGAAGAAATGCAATGATTGATTGATGTGTGGGGAGTGAGGCTCCAGGGTGATATCAGGGATTAAGAGTGAGGGCTCTGGTACCACCTGCCCAGGGTCAAATCCCAGCTCTATAACATACTAGCTGGGTAAGTTACTTAACCACTGTGTGCCTCAGTTTCCTCATCCATCAACAGCATGAAAAATAGTGCCCAGCCGTTGCAGGTTGCTATGAGGACTAAAGAATTAATGCATCAATAGCGCTCAGAACAGTGTCTGGCTAATAATGAACTCTTAGTGAATATTAGCTGTCATCAATATCAACATCAAGTTCAGGAAGACTGAAGACTTAAGTGTGGTTACATCTGGGGGAAGGAATGAGATTGCCCAGAAAGAGCATGAACAAGGGAGTCCTGCTGCAGACCCCTGTGATCCGCCTCCATCGAAGCGGGGCTGGAAGAAGAGGATCCCCCGGAGACTTCTGAGACAGAAGAAGGATTGTTCAAGAAACCTGGGTAAGAAGAGAGTTTCTTGACAGGAAGGGACATCACCCAGTGGCTGGGGGCCTTTGGTGAGCCCTTTCTTGGTGGATTTAGAGTAGTAAGGACAGCGGGCTGGGGAGTAACTGGGAAACAGTGGGCATAGCTGAGATGAGCCTGTAGAAAAGGAAGCTGGGTGGCTACGGATGTAAATAAGATATAGACGAGGAGAATGGAACACAAGGGAATTCGTTTCTCGATGGTCTCAACCTTCTCACTATGCAGTATGCCTTTATCTCCTGGGAGAGCAAAATGGAGCAGTGCAGAGGAAAAGTAGGAGGGAAGAGAAGTTTGCAGGTAGAAGAAGGATGTAACTGAGGGGATAAAACACATTCCTGCTCCTTTTCGTGTGGCTCCATCAGCCTCGCATGTCTATGTGGCCTCCACTGCTGAGGCCCTCATCCTATCAGTAGCCCGGATAAACTTTACAGTGAGTGTAAATGTCCCTGGGAAGAAAGGACACAGGGTCAGTAAAGGTCTGGGTTTTGCAGCAACCACCAAAGCACCTCCGGGGTGCAATAGGAGAGGTGATTGGGGCACATATCTATGGGTTGCTACCTTCACTCTTGCTCAAAAATAATACTCTTGCCACTAGCAGGAGGGAGATAAAGAGAATACGAAGCCCAGAAGTTGGCAGTTAGAGGCTGGCAATGCTGCAGGCACTTTTCCTGGTCAAAAAATAAAGTAGGGTTAAATGTAGGTTTGCAGATGGATAACAAAGCCCACACTGGAAAGGCCATGCCGAGGGAAGCAGGAGAAGGGAGGAGCACCCAGGCCACCATAGGACGCTGTCCCTGCACGAGTGTGTGCTGCAGCCAGTGGTTTATGCAGGCAGTGCCTTAGCCTCTGTGCAAGTATTTGTTAGGTAAGGACAGCTGCCATAACAAAGAGCCCCAAAAATTCAATGGCTCAAACAAGATAACAGTTTACGTCTTATTCATCTAACAGTCCAGTTTGGGAGTTCCAAGCATGTTTGTCCCCATTCCAGGCTGGCCAATGGCAGTTCTTTGGCATGTGACTTCCAATGTTGCCTGAGTTGTGGCCAAGCCAGACTGCAAGGAAGGGGCAAGAGTTGAGCCCAGCACCAGAGATTTCCTCCTAAGCAAGTGAATTGGAAGTTGCTCCCAACATTTCTGCTCATATTCCACCTGTGAGAGCTAAGTCACACAGCCGCAGCTTGCTGCAAAGTGGAGAGGTTAGCCAGGAAAACGTAGCCAAGATCCCCAGGGGGGAGGACAGAGTTCGGTAGAAAGCAAGCTGGCTATACCACTGTTTTTCTTCACCTAGTTGCTGGCTTCATGGTTAATACCCTACTCTTTTTTTTTTTTTTTTTTTTTGCTAAACAACGTGCCAAGTTTATTGTTAGACCAGATTAATGTTTATTTCAAATTGTGATCAAGATATAAGTATTTACCTTATAGAATAAAAATTACCATTACCCTGTTAGCATAATCTGTTTTCTGAGTTTATTGATACCATGTTAATATTGAACTAAATAGACATTAATAAGCAGCATGCATATTTGATGTACATTTGTGTTTTTTTCTTCTTTAGGATAGTACTTAGTTCTTTAAGTGTGCATGTGAGCTTGGGAAGCAAAATAGTAAGCTAGTAAGGCGATACACAAGAAAAATATAGGAAAGGCTTATATTTCATTTGTCAGATTCTTACCAACTATTTTCACTGTTTTTTTAAATTTTTTTAAGTTATGAGAAATACCTTGATATTGAGTCATTTGATTACACTGATTTTTCTCTTAAGACAATTATGATATTTTACATTTTCTTACAATAATTCTGTTCTTCCCTTTTCCTTATATTTTTCTTTTATGTTTTTCTAATGTATTTTAAAATTAATTTCAAGTATAAGATTGCTTTGTAAAAATACCTACATAGGGGCTGGCTGGTTAGCTCACTTGGGCAAGCACGGTGCTGGTAACACCAAGGTCACAGGTTCAGATCCCTGTACTGGCCAGCTGACAAAAAAAAAAAGAAACCTACATGTTGTGGGAGATAATCATGATCACTTTTTCCCCACTGCCTTCTCATCAGATAAAGAAAGCTGAGAGTGATGTAACAGTTGCCAAAGAAACAAAAGCCATCCCAGTTATTTCTGCACTGAGATGGGTCACAGCTTGCCATTGCTAAAAAGCAAATAAGATATAGCCAAGAAACTGTGATGCCATTGCTTAGCTGGAAGGAAAGTTAGGGGCACATGTATGGTTCCACATGACCTTCAAGGAGAATATAATGTCAGCATCCTGCCAAGTCACACACAAGGGAATAAAATCTATAATGACAGTTAAAATCTTTCTTCCCACAGTAAATTGTGTCACCCCTATTATAAACAGAAACAATAGCACGGGAAATCTGACCCTATGGACACTGGTTAAGAGTTATTGCCAGTTTCCACTTGGTTAATTGCTTGAGTTTCTGAAAACAAGGATTTTTCAGAAACCTCATTATAAGAAGAGATATTTGCAATTTACAGGTAAATAAAGCAAGCGTTGTACAGGCCCAGATGTGACCGGGCCTCTGTCATATGAGCCCTGGCGAGTTAAACAGTCTGTGTCTTATCCTTTGAAGCAGCTAAGAAGGCCCCCAAGCTTTCTGCAGTGCTAGGAGGCCCTGGCACTGGCTCTTGGGAAAAGGTTTGAGACTAAACATGAAAGCTGCTCCCTAACCCACAGTGTTATCATTGCAGTTGTTAACAAGATAAAGTAAATAAACCTAAACTCTCAGTGAACTTATTTCTCAGCTTATTGAACTGAATTCCCTGGCATGCTGTGCTTGGTGCCTGGGCACAGTTCAGTGAGGCAGAGAGTTGTAGAGACAGCACCTGGGGAACAGCCTCGGCAGATCTCACAGAATGGGGGGAAAGTTATTTACCTGAAGATCAGGAAAGGCTCACAACCAGGCATGCTTGAGCTCAGGCAGACAAGGGAGCAAGGGAATTCCTCTAGCTCTGTTTAACCCAGAAGCCAATTACAGTTTGCATATCACTTAGGGGATAACCCTTTCTTGCAGTTTTGTTGGAAAAGTTGAGTAATAGTTACAATGGCTTTCATTTACTGAGCTAGGGTGCTGTGCTAAGATATACAGATATATAGATTTATATACATACATAAAATTAGTTTGCCAGGGCTACTATAACAAAATACCATAGACTGGGTGGATTAAACAACAGAAATGTATTTTCTCACAATTCTGGAGGTTGGAAGTCCAAGATCAAGGTGCCGGCAGGGTTGGTTCCTCTGAGGCCTCTCTCCTTGGCTTATAGATGGCTGTCCCTTGCTGCTCCTTTGCATAGTCGTCCCTCTGCGCATGCAGGCCCCTGTCATCTCTCTGTTATCCTAAGTTCCTGTTCTTATAAGGACATCAATTTGTTTGAATTAGGGCCCACCCTTCACCTAATTTTAAGTTTATTATCTCTTTAAAGGCCCTACATCTGAATATAGTCACATTCTGAAGTGCTGGGGGTTGGAATCTCAACATATGAATTTTGAGGGCAAAGTTACTTTATAACTCATATGTATGCATTCAAATATTTATATATATAATTGGATCTTCAACACCACCTATAATGGTGCTGTCCTTCCATTTTACAGATGAGCATCTGAAGCTCAAAAAGGCTTAATAATTAGCCCAACATCACACAGTTAATGAGTGCCAGAAATTGCAAACCCAGGACTGTCCAACTGCAAAGCCCAAGCTTTGAACCACTACGCTATACTCTGAAGGGAGAGAAAAATAAGTAGCAGTTATGAAGATTCTTCTGTGTTACCTGGTCTCCCTTTGCACATTCAGCCGTACCATTAATTGACCCAACATTTATTGTGCGCTTATGACATGTCCTAGGTAACAGTGGAACTTGTGACTCTTCCATGACAGAGTTGCAGAATTAAATTGGAAATAATTTTTTTTTTTTTTTGTCTTTTTCGTGACCGGTACTCAACCAGTGAGCGCACCAGCCATTCCTATATAGGATCCGAACCCGTGGTGGGAGCATCACCGCGCTCCTAGCGCCGCACTCTCCCAAGTGCGCCACTGGGTCGGCCCCGGAAATAATTTTAATATCTGTAAAAACTGCAGTTCTCCCAGACAGGAAATCTATGGGGAAAAAATGCAGAATTCTGGTAAGTTTAGGGATCCTTAGAGCTACGAAAAAAGATCAGCATGCAGAATCCAGTCAATGAATGTGGGTCTGTATGTACTGTAAGGAGATAGAAGATTTGGTAATGTACACCTTAAATCTAAAGGATGCGGAATTATGTGCCACCTTCTTTAAGTTATGGAGTCATTGACATGGCAATAGCACAGGGCTCAAGGTATTCCTACTACATTGGAAAAATGGATTCTGTTGCATCCTCCCAAAAAATTATCTTGGGGAAAAGAAAAAACAAACAAACAAACAAACAAATTGAAAACAAACTAAAAAAATTGTCTAGGGAAGGCAGTCCCTAACTACTGTTGTTCTTTAGTAGGCAAGCATATCTAACATTAGGAAGATTTAGAATTAAGTATAGAAATGTTTAAGAGAATGAAACTTGTTCTTCTAATCCTCGATATTAAGGAATCTCCACATATTAATAATGTAGTTAGTTCCCATAATACTTGTTATGGACAGAATGTTTGTATCCCCCCAAAATTTATATGTTGAAATCTAATCCCCAATGTGATGGTGTTAGAAAATGAGGCCTTTGGAAGGTAATTAGATCATGAAGGTGGAGCCCTCACGAATGGGATTAATGTCCTTATAAGAAGAAAAAGGGGATCTCTCTCCCTCTCTGCCATGGGAGGATATCGTACATGAGGGGCTGGCCATCTGCAAATCCGAAGGCCCTCACCGGAACCCGATCATCCTGGCACCCTGATCTCAGACTTCTGGCCTCAGACAACTGTCAGAAAAATATTTCTATTGTTCATAAGCCACTCTGTTTATGGTATTTTGTTATAACATATAACAAATAACATAGCAACCCAAGGTAAGACAATATTTGAATTAGGCCTTTTGGATTTATTTGTCAACATCGTAAGTCCTATTTAAAATATGTAATTGAGAAATTAATTTAGACTTATGATTTTAAGTTGAAAGCTTACTAAATTTGTATATAATGTTGGCACTTAGAACTAAGGCCGGCCATATGATCATGTTTAATGGTCAGATTCATAAGAATCATTCAGGATGGTTTGATAGCCTGACAACAGAAGTACTTTCAACAAGAATTAACGTATTTATTGTATAATTATAGTTTCAAATATGTAAAATTTAGATTTGCAAATGGGATCAAATATTAATCAAAGTCCCCTCTTAAAGTGTTGAGATTTGCTAGATTTATACATAGAATAATAATATTTCTAAATTGACCTTAAAAGAAAGAACTTGAATTTTTGATATGTAATCTAAATGAAAGGTAATTTTTAAAATTAACGTAAACCCACAAATGAGCTTTACTGTGGACACAACTACCCTCAGGGTCACCAAAATTATCTCGTTTTAACACCAGGCACAGTACTAGGCACAAAGATACAATATTAAGAAAGAAGTCCCTGCCCTGGAAACTCCTAGAGTCTAGTAGGGGAAAGCACAGACAGTTATTACACATAATAGTGGCTGGAACAGAGATATGTGCAAAGTACAGCTGGGACCTAATAAAGGGGGCATCTAAACTGGGAGCAGGGGAAAGCTTTAAAGAGGAAGTTACTGAAGATGAGTATAAGTGTGTCCAGCAGATTAAATGGGGGGACCGGGGAGTGCATTTCAAGCAGAGACAAAAAAAATGTGAGAGAAACAGCTACAGGTAGTTAGACATTCCGGAGTCAAAAATTGAATGGGAGACTTTCAAGATGGCGGTGGCTGCGGCGGCTGGTGCGGAGTAGCTGAGGTGGAAAAGGCGGCCACTGGGCCTCAGGCAGCCAGGAAACTTGTGGACCTTCCTCTTGCCATCTCTTTTTTTTTTTTTTTTTTTTTTAAAAGATGACCGGTAAGGGGATCTTAACCCTTGACTTGGTGTTGTCAGCACCACGCTCAGCCAGTGAGCAAACCGGCCATCCGTATATGGGATCCGAACCCGGGGCCTTGGTGTTATCAGCACCGCACTCTCCCGAGTGAGCCACGGGCCGGCCCCCTCTTGCCATCTCTTAAGGGAGGACCGCTGCTGGTGGCTGGTCGTGGGGGGTGACCGCCACTTTGCCCTCGGCAGGAGAGGCTGCCTCATTTACAGGCAACAGCTTTGAAGTGTGGAGTAGGAAAAGAACTGTTTCTTAGCTGCAAAAGCGAGTCTCGAAACAGGGAACACGGCGCCAGGGCTGCTGTGGATGCAGACAGGATCCCGGAGGCCGGGGCCGCGCTGAAGGCAGCCAGCTGCCCTATTTAGGATTCGCGGTTTCAGGCCGGCATTAAAGAAGATTCCTGGGAGCGCCAGAGCTGCGCCGCGACTGAACAGCCCGAGGTGGCAGCGGCCGAGAATGGGAAAGGCGACAAACCAGAGACAGAGAGTGAGCACCCAACCTGGCACAACCCTGTGAGTGACCCCTGGACCAGTCCTGTGGGCAGCAGACGCCCACCCAGCTCCTGCCTGCATCACCAGGCCACTCACCGCCCCGGGGCTGCCTCCATTTTCCCAGGTCCGGGCAACTCCGCCCATTTGGCCGCCACTGAGCCCTCCCACTTGCTTGGCCCGGCGCAGGGCTTTCCAGAGCCTGTGGGCCGCCTCCCCTCCCACTCCCTCCATGGTTCTCTGGCGGGTTGGTGGCATGGGGCATCCCCAGCCAGTGTTGGGAGGGCAAGGAAGTACGGGCGGGCCGACTGTCACTCCACCACACCCTGGACACCGGCCCCCGGTAAACTTCCTGATACTGGGAGGCAGATACCATCTCTGCAGCCACCAGTTCGGAAAAAAAGCATAACCAATTTCTGGTTGGGAATACTGTGGTAGGAGAGTTCCCAGGTCCGCTTGAACCTGCCGAGAGCTGGCTGCAGGCGGGCGCTAGACTCGGTTTATACCGGGGGGATACAAAGGTGAACAAGTCCTGAGAAAGACCTACACAGTGCTACAAAGGCACCCAGAGCAACCGGTCGTCTGTGCCTAGCAGAAACCTGGTAGACTTCCTGGGCGAGGCGGTGCCGAGCAGGGTCTTGAAGGCCCAGCTGATAGACGAGGGTTGCAGAAGACACGCCCCAGCCCAGCACAGTGCATACAGAGTGGGGAGACCTGCGGCCAGGGAGGTGGAGACTCGACAGAAACCACACACCCGGTGGGGTCGCCACTGCACGATCCAACAGCCTGGGCCAGAGCACACGGAACAGGGAGAAGTCCTGCACAGGAAGCGAAAGCTCAACAGCGATCACACACCCTGTGGTACGTGATCCACCAGCCCAGCAGAGTCCAAGCTGACCAGAAAGGTGGCTCCCCGGAGAAGATCAAGACCCAAGGCAACCACACACACAAGGCACTAGAGGCCAACTGAGCAGCCACGGAGGTAGCCATACGAAATTGGCAACCACAGCAACATCCTAGTTATTCATTAGTCTCAAACCGGTGGACTGTGAAACCCCCTGCCACAATGAATAAACACCAAAAAAAAGATACCAGAAATACAAAAAATCAAGAAAGTATACCACCAAAAGTTAATAAATCTCAAACTCTAGATCCTATAGAACAAGAAGCCCTTGAAATGACTGACAAGGAATTTTGAGTGATAATTCTAAGGAAACTGAATGAGATACAAGAAAACACAGCTAGACATCATGATGAAATGAGGAAAAGTATACAGGATCTGAAAGAGGAAATGTACAAAGAAATCAATGTCCTGAAAAAAAATGTAGCAGAACTTGCTGAACTGAAGAAGTTATTCAGCGAAATAAAAAACACAACAGAGAGTTTAACCAGCAGGCTTGTCGAAGTTGAAGAGAGAACCTCTGAACTTGAAGACGGGCTGTTTGAAATAACACAAGCAGACAAAAAGAAAGAAAAAAGAATCAAGGACATTGAAGAAAATCTGAGAGAGATATCAGACAACCTTAAGCGCTCAAATATCCGAGTCATGGGTATTCCAGAAGGGGAGGAAAATGGAGATTCCATTGAAAACATATTCAACAAAATAGTGGCAGAAAACTTCCCAGGTATAAGAAAAGTCACAGATCTTCAGATCCAGGAAGCTCAGTGATCTCCAAACTTATTCAACCCAAGAAGGCCTTCTCCAAGACATATCATAGTCAAATTGGCAAAACTCAGAAACAAAGAGAGAATCTTAAAAGCTGCAAAAGAGAAGCGTCAAATCAATTATAAGGGAGCCCCAATCAGGCTAACATCAGACTTTTCATCACAAACCCTAAAAGCTAGAAAGGAATGGGATGATATTTTCAAAATACTAAAAGACAAAGATTGCCAGCCAAGAATACTTTACCCTGCAAGGCTATGCTTCCGAAATGAAGGGCAAATAGTATATTTCTCAGACAAACAAAAACTGCGGGAGTTCACTACCACACGACCACCCTTACAAGAAATCCTCAAGGGAGTACTGGGTTTGGTTCCTGAAAAATAACTACCACTGCCATAAAAACCCAAGAAAAATCAATACCCACTAGTATAATAAAAATGGGATTCAGGAAGAGAAAACAAGCAAACAAAAACGCTATCTACAACCTAAGGAACCAACAAACACAGAAACCAAACAGTAAATCAGAAAGCAAGGAACAAAAGACACCTAAGACAACCAAACAACCAACAAAATGCTAGGAATAAATCAACACCTTTCAATAACAACTCTTAATGTAAAAGGCTTAAATTCCCCAATCAAAAGACACAGACTGGCTGACTGGATCAAAAAGGAGGACCCAACTATACGCTGCCTACAAGAGACCCACCTCACCCATAAAGATTCACACAGACTAAGAGTGAAAGGATGGAAAAAGATTTACCATGCAAACAAAAAAGAAAAACGAGCTGGAGTAGCTATTCTTATATCTGACAAAATAGACTTTAAACTAAAAACAATAAAAAGAGACAATGAGGGACACTACTTAATGATAAAAGGATTGATCCATCAAGAAGACATAACAATCATAAATATGTACGCACCCAATGTTGGAGCAGCCAGATTTATAAAACAAACTCTATTAGACCTAAAGAAGGAAATAGACACTAATACCATAATAGCAGGGGACCTGAACAGCCCACTGTCAATATTAGACAGATCATCTAGGCAAAGAATCAGTAGAGAAACACAAGATCTAAACAAGACTCTAGACCAATTGGAATTGGCAGATATCTACAGAACATTCCACCCAACAACCTCAGAATATTCATTCTTCTCATCAGCACATGGATCATTCTCCAGGATACATCACATATTAGGTCACAAATCAAGTCTCAATAAATTCAAAAAAATTGGAATTATCCCATGTATCTTCTCAGACCACAATGGATTAAAACTAGAAATTAATAACAAATGAAACTCTGGAAACTATACAAACACATGGAAATTAAACAGCATTCTACTTAATGACATATGGGTCCAAGAAGAAATGAAGCAGGAAATCAAAAAATTTATTGAAACTAATGAAAACAATGATACATCATACCAAAACCTTTGGGATACTGCAAAAGCAGTATTGAGGGGGAAATTTATCGCATTAAACGCTCACTTCAGAAGAATGGAAAGATGGCAAGTGAACAACCTAACACTTCACCTTAAAGAACTAGAAAAACAAGAACAATCCAAACCTAAAGTTAGCAGACAGAAAGAAATCATTAAGATCAGAGCAGAACTGAATGAAATTGAAAACCCAAAAACAATTCAAAAGATCAACGAATCAAAAAGTTGGTTTTTTGAAAAGAAAAATAAAATTGACAAACCATTAGCATGGCTAACAAAAAAAAGAAGAGAGAAGACTCAAATAACAAAAATTAGAAATGAAAAAGGCGATATTACAACTGATTCATCTGAAATACAAAGAATCATTCAAGACTAATATAAACAACTATACGCCAACAAATTTGAAAATCTGGAGGAAATGGATAAATTTCTGGACACACACAAGCTCCCAAAACTGAACCGTGAAGACGTAGAAAATTTGAACAGACCAATAACAATAAAGGAGATTGAAGCTGTCATCAGAAGGCTCCCAACAAAGAAAAGCCCAGGACCAGATGGATTCACAGCAGAATTTTACCAAACATTCAAAGAGGAATTGACACCGATTCTTTACAAACTATTCCAAAAGATTGAAACAGACGCAAACCTCCCAAACTCATTCTATGAAGCAAACATCATCCTGATACCAAAACCAGGTAAAGATATAACCAAAAAAGAAAACTACAGGCCGATATCCTTGATGAATATAGATGCAAAAATCCTCACTAAAATACTAGCAAACAGAATACAGCAATGCATACGTAAAATTATTCATCACGATCAAGTGGGATTCATCCCAGGGATGCAAGGTTGGTTCAACATATGCAAATCAATAAATGTGATACACCATATTAATAAACTCAAACACAAGGACCATATGATCATCTCTATAGATGCTGAAAAAGCATTTGATAAAGTTCAGCACTCATTCTTGACAAAGACCCTCTATAAGTTAGGTATAGAGGGTAAGTATCTCAACATTATTAAAGCCATATATGCCAAACCCACTGCCAATATCATCCTGAATGGGGAAAAGCTGAAAGCTTTTCCTTTAAGAACAGGAACTAGACAAGGATGCCCACTCTCACCACTCCTATTCAACATAGTGTTGGAAGTACTAGCCAGAGCAATCAGAGAAGAGAAGGAAATAAAGGGCATCCAGATTGGAAAAGATGAAGTCAAACTGTCCCTGTTTGCAGATGACAGGATCCTCTATATCGAACAGCCTAAAACCTCTACAAAAAAACTGCTGGAATTGATAAATGATTTCAGCACAGTAGCAGGATACAAAATCAACACACAAAAATCAGTAGCATTTCTTTTCTCCAATAGTGAACATGCAGAACGAGAAATCAAGAAAGCCTGCACATTTACAATAGCCACCGAAAAAATAAAATACTTAGGAATTGAGTTAACCAAGGAGGTGAAAAATCTCTATAATGAGAACTACAAACCACTGCTGAGAGAAATTAGAGAGGATACAAGAAGATGGAAAGATATCCCATGCTCTTGGATTGGAAGAATCAACATAGTGAAAATGTCCATACTACCCAAAGTGATATACAAATTCAATGCAATCCCCATCAAAATTCCAAAGACATTTTTCTCAGAATCGGAAAAAACTATCCAGTCATTTATATGGAACAATAAAAGACCTCGCATAGCCAAAGCAATGCTGAGCAAAAAAAATAAAGCTGGAGGCATAACACTACCTGACTTTAAGCTATACTACAAAGCTATAATAACCAAAACAGTATGGTACTGGCATAAAAACAGACACACTGACCAATGGAATAGAATAGAGAATCCAGAAATCAACCCACACACTTACTGCCGTCTGATCTTTGACAAAGGCACCAAGCCTATTCACTGGGGAAGGGACTGCCTCTTCAGCAAATGGTGCTGGGATAACTGGATAGCCATATGCAGGAGAATGAAACTAGATCCATACCTCTCACTGTATACTAAAATCAACTCAAAATGGATTAAGGATTTAAATATACACCCTGAAACAATAGAACTTCTTAAAGAAAACATAGGAGAAACACTTCAGGAAATAGGACTGGACACAGACTTCATGAACACGACCCCAAAAGCACGGGCAACCAAAGGAAAAATAAACAAATGGGATTATATCAAACTCAAAAGCTTCTGCACAGCAAAAGAAACAATTAACAGAGTTAAAAGACAACCAACAGAGTGGGAGAAAATATTTGCAAAATATACATCTGACAAAGGATTAATATCCAGAATATACAAGGAACTCAAACAACTTTACAAGAAGAAAACAAGCAACCCAATTAAAAAATGGGCAAAAGAGCTAAGCAGGCATTTCTCTAAGGAAGATATACAAATGGCCAACAGACATATGAAAAAATGCTCAACATCACTCAGCATCCGGGAAATGCAAATCAAAACCACACTGAGATACCACCTAACCCCAGTTAGGATGGCTAAAATCCAAAAGACTCTGAACGATAAATGCTGGCGAGATTGCTGTGAAAAAGGAACTCTCATATATTGTTGGTGGGACTGAAAAATGGTGCAGCCTCTATGGAAAATGGTATGGAGGTTCCTCAAACAACTGCAGATAGATCTACCATACGACCCAGCTATCTCACTGTTGGGAATATACCCAGAGGAATGGAAATCATCAAGTCGAAGGTATACCTGTTCCCCAGTATTCATCGCAGCACTCTTTACAATAGCCAAGAGTTGGAACCAGCCCAAATGTCCATCATCAGATGAGTGGATACGGAAAATGTGGTACATCTACACAATGGAATACTACTCAGCTATAAAAACGAATGAAATACTGCCATTTGCAACAACATGGATGGACCTCGAGAGAATTATATTAAGTGAAACAAGTCAGGCACAGAAAGAGAAATACCACATGTTCTCACTTATTGGTGGGAGATAAAAATCAATATATAAATTCACACACACACACAAAACCAGGGAGCGGGGGAAGAAGATATAACAACCACAATTACTTGAAGTTGATACGACAAGCAAACAGAAAGGACATTGTTGGGGGGGAGGGGGGAGGGAGAAGGAGGGAGGTTTTGGTGATGGGGAGCAATAATCAGCCACAATGTATATCGAGAAAATAAAATTTAAATAAATAAATAAATAAATGTTGAAACTGAAAAAAAAAAAAAAAATTGAATGGGAAACTGGTACAGATGAGGTCAGGTAGGTAGGCAGGGACCGGATCACAAAGGTGCTGTGTCCTGGGTAAAGGCATTTCTGTTTTAACTTGTAGACAATGAGACACTAAAATTTTTTTATCAGATTTGATCAGATTTGTGTGTTTCAGAGCTCCCTTTATAAGAAATAAAGAGAACCAAGACTGAAGACAGGAAAACGACTGAAGTCCAGGTAAGAGATTTTGGAGAGCAGGCAGGAAAATGAGGGCAGACAAAATAAGATTGAGCTAAGGGCAAAATTAGTACCTAAAGTACATTCTCTTGGGCCATGTACACTTTGCTAGTGGTAGGCTGCAAGATTTATCAAGTACACTGGAAAGAAGGAAGGAAAAAAGGGAGGGAGGGAGAAAGGGAGGGAGGGAAATGAGTCAGAAATGGAGGTGAGAGGCTTGAGCTAGAAAGGAATTTTAGGCATCAAGAACAAACAGATGGTAATTTTTGAAACCATGGGTATAAATGAGATTTTCCCAGAGAGCACACAGAAGATTGGGAAGAGAATAGGGTAAGGATAAAATCAGGGAGAAAGTCAACAATGAAAGTGCAGTGAGCAGGAAAAGAATCAGGTCAGGGTCACTGGGAAAGTTCAGCTCAAGAACTAGGAAGTAATCCAGAAGCACGAAGCGTCACGGTATCAAGGAAGCAGAGGTTTTAAGAAGGCAGAAGAGAGCTGGCCGGTTAGTGCAGTTGGTTAGAGTACAGTGTTAACAGCAAGGTCAAGGGTTCGGTTCCCACCAGCTGCCAAAAAAATAAAAGTTAAAGAAGGAAGCAAAAGGAAGTGAGCTCTGCTGTTAGAGAGAAGACCTATAAGACAAAAACTAGTACTGTGACAATGTGTCCAGCCATGTTTGTGAAGGACATCCCACCTTACCTTTGTAAGATCTCTATAAAATAATAAGGAGGTTTTCTCTGTTTTCAAATTGCATTAAACTCCTTGACCAACAAACAGTCTTTTGTCAGTGTATTAGTTCATTTCTGTTGCTTATAACAAAATATACAGAAATGGGTAATTTATAAAGAAAATGAAGTTTATTGCTTACAGTGTCTGAGACTGGGAAGTCCAAAGACCAGGGAACACATCTGGTGAGGGTCTTAGTGGTGGTGACATGGCAGAAAATGGCAGAGCAGAGAGAGAGACTTTTCTCTTAAAGCCCTCAGAACCACACACCATTTTTAATCCATTCACTGGGCATGATCCTACAATCTAATCACCTCTTCAAGGCTCCACCTTCCAATTACCATAATAGGACATCCCACCCTCTTTACACAGTCACAGTGGGGACTAGGTTTTGGGAAGACATTGAACCCAAGGCAGTCAGTGAACCATCTGTAGCATTTCACCCCCAATGACAACCTCTGCCTTTAAGAAGTGTTTCCCTTCTTTGGCTTCCCTCCCTTGATTTCTCCCCTCCCCCGTCTTTCTGCCCCTTCTTCTCCCTCTCACCCCACCCCTGCCCTCCCCCTCACCGCAGGCATTTCTGGAGGCTCAGTGTTCAGTCCTCTGTCAGTTTTGTTCTACATTCCTGGAATAATTCTGCTGGACTGATTTCATTTCCCTCTTCAGCCATAATTTTTTGGCTGATATTTCCTAGAAATCATAAAATGCTGCCATTGTCATTGTTCCAGACATCGTTGCAGGTAAAGAATCATGAGATTTATTTGTCCTACATTCACAATCCCAGATACAAAGTGCTGCACACACCTCATCCATTATTCCCCAGCTCTCTCGTTCTATTATTATTTTCAAGTAGCTCTAGGCAGCGTGGTGCTTCCAAGCTTGTGGGACCATTGGCAGGAATAATAATGACTTATCCAACTGCAGCAACAAATCCAACCCCACAACCACTATTTCTGCAAGGGAGGTGAACGTTATGTATGGTCTCGCCTGCTCAAGCTCACCTCTGACAATATATTAGACCTGCCTAGAATCCACATCATCAGCACCACCCATGCCCATGTTACACTGCATTAGCTTCTTATTTCCCTAAGTAGTTCAACAATTTTATCATATTTCATTGATTCTAAAGCTAACATACTTTTCACATTATAACTTCTTAGATACTGAGATGCACCTTACAGTACAGTTAGCATCACTTTCATTGTTATTGGAATAGAAAATAATGATGTACACCAAGGCCCAGGGTTCGATCCCTGTACCAGCCAGCCACCAAAAAAAGAAAAGAAAAGAATAATGTGTCTTACAATCTATGGTGTCATAGATTTGATGAAATTTGGGCATTTGAAGAAGATGCAAAAGTAAATTAGTTTCATCTATAGTACAGCATGGTGATTATAGTTAATCACAATGTATTGTATTTTGAAAATCACTGAGAGAGAAAATTTTAAGTGTTCTCACCACAAAACATAAGTATGTGAGGTGACATGTATGTTAATTAGCTTGATTGAGTCATTCCACAGTGTATACATATTTCAAAATACGTTGTACACAATAAATATATACAAATTTTATTTGTCAACTTAAAAAATGTATTTAAAAAGTAAATTTTTTTTCACTTTGGAAGACAATAAGCACAGTGGTTAAAAGGTGGGTTTAGAAGTCAAACAGACTGGGTTTAAATCTCAGCTCTGGGGTTAGCTGGTTAGCTCGGTTGGTTAGAGCACGGTGTTGATAACACCACAGTCAAGGGTTTGGATTCCACAGTTTGCGGGTTCGGCAAACCTGCTGGCTGCCAAAAAATTAAATAAATTTCAACTCTGACACTTGTCAACTCTCCTAACTAGGAAAAATTGCTTAATATCTTCGAGTCACTGTTTTGTAACCTGGAAAATTGGACTAAGGGGCTAGCAATGTCTCCCCCATAAAGTTTTGTGAGGTTTAAACCTTACCGTGTGACATCCTTAAAATAACACCTGGCACCTGGTAAATGTTCAGTATGCCTGCTATAGTCCAGTCTTCTGGCTTTTTCAAAAGAAAAAGCTGTAAGAAGTATAGGAACAATATTGGATTCTTGTTTTGACTGAACTAGGCAAACAGCTCTCCCATCACTATAATCAAAGAGAGAGAGAAATAAATAGATCCATAAAATAGGCTAGGCAAATATCATGTGTGTAAATCCTGAGCAAAGTTTCTACAGATGATTGGTCAGTGCTGTCCCTTCTTCCCTACCTCACACCACTAAAAGATGTATAGACCGTATGCTGTGCATTAAACCCAAATTCACCCAATAAGGTATCCCCAACCCTCTGTAAGATTGCCCTGTTGGGCTTTCATAGCTAAGTTGACTAGAGTCTGTCCAAACAGAGATACATACCATAATATTTGGTTTTTCTTTTAAGGGAGAAGTTATAAAACTGCATGCAATGTAATCTGATGCTAGTAAATATACAAGGTCCTTCAGAAAGTTTGTGGAAAAGTAAAAGATCATATGGACCTTTCCATGAACGTTTTGAAGATCCCTAGCACATATATTCATAGAAAAAGAACGAAAGGATATATACCAAGTTGTTAACAGGATAGTAAGATTACTATCCTTTTTTGTTTTCTTCTTTTTGCTTTTAATTCACCAGTAATTTAGATGAATTGCTTTCATAAAAAAATCTTTTTAAGTTCTAAATTTTCTTTAAAGTGACTCGTTTTCAACAGGATTTAGGAGAAATTCTCTTGCTGATGTCCCAGAGTTTATTCTTAAGAATTTAAACACACTTCGGAGACATTAATTCAGAAATTCTTATGAAGACTATTAAGTAGTCTCCTACAGAATTTGTGGTGAGATGTTTATACTAACTAATGAAAGGCTCACTCAAGCAACTCAGTGTAAAACAGAACTTTCTTTTTTTGTGTGTGTTCTACAGAAGTTTGGAACTGCTGAACAGATTCAGCATGGTCCTTTGGAGGGGCCTGGACCAGTTTGTCCTTCTAAATTTATTTATTTTTTATTTTATTTTTTTAACTTTTATTTTGTCGATATACATTATGGTTGATTATTGTTGCCCCTTACCAAAACCTCCTTCCCTCCTCCCTCTCCTCCCTCCCCCTCAACAATGTCCTTTCTGTTTGCTTGTTGTATCAACTTCAAGTAATTGTGGTTGTTGTATCTTCTTCCCCCACCCCCGGTTATTTTTGTGTGTGTGTGTGTGTGTGTGTGTGTGTGAATTTATATATTAATTTTTAGCTCCCACCAATAAGTGAGAACATGTGGTATTTCTCTTTCTGTGCCTGACTCGTTTCACTTAATATAATTATCTCAAGGTCCATCCATGTTGTTGCAAATGGCAGTATTTCATTCGGTAAAACAGAACTTTCTAACCAGGCATGGATGAGTCCAGTGTAGAAGAGACAGAACAATCAGCTAACAAGGTCACAGCATGGGAAAACTATTTCCTTTTTAGTTCTCATATAAGCTAAACTGCTGTAACAAAGAGACCCCAAAATGATGACTCAACCCATACAGAAGTTGATTCTTTTGTGCTGTTCCCAGAGGCAGGTGCAAGTGGTAGAGAGTGCTAAGGCAGCTCTGCTCCACCTGTCTCACTGCTCTGTCAGCCGGTAGGATGGGATCCCTGCTGGAATGGTCGGACTGGCTCCACTGCATCTGCATCCCTTGCCAGAGGAAGGGAAAAGGAGAGGAAGTAGAAAGCAAGCAATTTCTCCGTAAGAAACTAATGTGGAAGTTGCATGCCTCACTTGGATTTACAGCCCAGTAGTGATTACCAAATCAGATATAGCCCTGCCTGCTACAAAAGAGGCTGGGCACTATAGACTCTATCTGAGAACTTTAGTCTCTACCTGCTAAACTCAGACAGAGGGGTGTACACAACTGAAAGAAAAGGGGAGGGCTGATGGGCTGGCTGGTTGGTTCATTTGGTTAGAGCATGGTATTCTAACACTGAGATCAAGGATTTGGATCCCCAAACCAGCCAGCTGCCTAAATAAATAAATAACACATTAAATTTTAAAAAAGATAAAGATGACTAGAGAGGAGGCTGGCTATTAGCTCATAGTTGTGGTATCTGCTACAAAGAGCAATTTTTAAAGGCATATTTCTATCTTGAAATTTTCCATTCTTTTCTGTCCACCCACTCTCAAAATATGGTTGATAAATGCTTTATTTAGGCACACCAGCCAAGCAGTGCCGGCAAGGAACGGATTCTCTCCTAGAGCCTCCAGAGGGAGCGTGGCCCTACCAACACCTTGGTTTCAGCCCAGTGAGACTGATTTTGGACTTTGGCCTCCAGTACTGTGAGAGAATAAATTTCTGTTGTTTTAAGCCACCCAGTTATGGTAATTTGTTACAGCAGCTACAGAAATTAATACAGTGGCACTGTCATCGACTTTAGTCTTGGACGTTTTCTCATAGCCATAACTGTTGGCGAAAATGTTCCAAACTTATTCTAATTTTATCTATAAATTGGAGTTAGTGATTTGAATCTAGATGAGCATTTATCTAAGAAAAAGAAACTTCTAATTCTTTCCAGGCGAAAGAGATGGGCTGTAATCAATATTCAGAGCTTCATAAAAACCAGTATAAATAAGGGTGCCCTATTTGGGGAATTTGAGGTTGGAAAGATGGAAGAAAATTCCCCAAGTTTATTTTCACTCATTCACTCATTCAATAGTATTCATTAGACACCTGCCAGGGGCCAGGCATTGGGCTCGGAGCTGGGGAAACAATGATGTCCAAGACAAGTTCTCCAAGGGGCTTTCAGTCTAGTTCAGCTTTCAGTGATGGAGAAAAAGAAAGAAGACCTAAGATGGAATAAATATATTAAAGAAACCCACTTTATCAAACGATGCACAGAAACATGTGAAATACTTCGTAGCACCTCTCCAGACGTTTTAGTACCGACTATGAACAAAACAAATGTTCTCTGAAAAAAGGAAGCCTCCCTGAACGTGGAAATCAAGCCAGGAGAAGGTCAGAGTATCACCTGACACAAAACAAGCCCCCAGGGCAGACACAGAAATGAAACATCCCAAAACACAAGATATTAAGAGGAAAAGTAAAGGCTGAGCAGAGCGTTTACTTTCTTTCACCTCATGTCTTGCAAAGGATTGCAAAGTCATATATTAAAAAATTAAATAAAAGACAAAAACATGTCTGAGTCTCTTAATTCCTGAATCTGAACTCTCTTTACCAGCTGAGTCAAGTGAATTAAAAACTAAATTACCATATCCATCACTGATCTACACAAAACAATTTTCCTATATTTAAAGCCTGCCATAATCCAAATTCTACTGTAGGTTTGAAAAGCCTGAAACTGACACATTTATCTTCATATGGCAGGGGCGGGGAGATCATAATAGTATAGGAGGTAAACCTGAATTGCCCAAGGAAACTGACTACATAATCAAATTATCCAGTTCAAAGGGAGAGTTATATAATTCAAGACCATAAAGGAAAAGAACGGTCCTACTGTATTGCTCAATAATGGCGTTTCCATTGCTTAATGTTTTCATGTGAAATTGCCTTGATTCTCCATTTTATTTTGCATTTTTAAACTCGATGAGTGGAATTTTTTTCACTGGAAAGCCGCAGAGTGACAAGCACTTTTGCTAAAGAAATCTAATGTCACACATCCTGACAAATCTGTTTGGACTTCCCTCACTTCATTCAAAGATTCAGCCTCCTCTGACAGACTAGGGAGACAGGCCAGCAGGAACCTTATTTGCCTGAGGGCCTGAATAGCTTCCTGGGAAATTCTGCCACCCAAGGGAAGCTCTCAAAGGTCAGACATAAGCTTGGCCTGGTAACAATGCCTCCCTGGTCCCAGAGGAGGGTGATTCTTCCAGTGGTTTGTTTGATCTGTGAATTGGATTCGCCCAACAGCCCTGGCCCCAGGGACTCATGTCAGAATCCTCAAGAAGGGCATAAAAAACTACAACAGCAGTTCTTACTAAAAGTTGCTTATCAACATCTTTAACACCACTAAAAGTGGACGGCCAGGCATTAAGTGTCTCTTCATGAGATGGATGTCTATTGATTAGATGCACCACCTCTTGTCCAAAAAAGATGCAAAGTATTCTTATCTAAAAAAGTAATAACAATGGTAACTGAGCCAGAATCTAATCAAGCCTCTAGACCTCCTTATTACCAATTTACAGAAATCACAGGGAACCAAGGAGCATTTTGAATGACATGATGACACAATCAGCCAAACCCAGAATGTGGAAAATTCCACGGGACAAATGACCAGCTTCCTTGAACAGATACATAGTTTTAAAAAAGGGTAATGAGAATTAGTATAGGCAGCTGGAGACTTAGAAAACACAACCAAATACACATATGGACATCTTTAGATCCTAATTCAAATAACCCATCTGTACAAAGGCATTTTTAAGACAATCGGAGAAAATCGAACATGGGCTGAGAATTAGTAACATCAAGGAATTATGGTTCTTTTTTTTTTTTTTTTTTTTTTTAGGTATGATAATGTTATTGTGCTTCTCTTGTGGAAAGAAGCCTTTACCTTTTAAAGATAATAATGAAATACTTAAGGGTAAAATGATACAATGTCTGAGATTTGCTTTAAAATATTCCAGTGGGAGTTTGGGGAAGAAGATAACAGAGAAGGATAAGGTGGGTAGAAAAAACAAGAATGATAAAATACTGAGTCTGCCGGTGATTCATAATACCCTTCTCTCTACATTTAAGCACATTTGAAATTTCCATAAAGGAATTTTCAAAAAGCACATAAAGCAGCATTTTACCTTTCCTCTATTACCTCCCACTACCCTGCAACATCAACTCTTCGCCCTCCATATCCTTGCCATTTCTGCAGCTCTACACCCACTGCCAAGCTCTCCTGAAATTCTCTCCAAAAACAGTTTTCTGAACTGTCCTTCAATGCCCAGCTCAAATTCCTGCCTCCTCTTCAAAGGCTTCCCTGATACACCACAAACTTCATGAGCCCTCTCTCCCTTTTCTGGATTTTCGTAGCACTTCAAGTCCTTTGGTATTTGTCATAGTTTGCTTTATTTTCCTGGCTAACTTTTTAGCACTTTGCATCCTCGATTGGTTTTGAAGCTCTCATAGGGCAAGGCACATGCTTGTTTATTATTCTCTTAGCACAACAGCTTCACCCCCAAATCTGTACTAAATAATCTTGACTAATTGCTAAATCATGGGGATGTCTCTTTAAAAGCCCTGACCTAAAGGATAACACATGAGATAAGAATCTGGAAATCTGAGTGTATTAGTCCATTTTGTGTTGCTATAACAGAAATACCTGAGACCAGGTAATTTATAAAGAACAGAGATTTATTTGGCTTACGACTCTGGGACAGCTGTATCTGGCACGGGCCTCACGCTGCTTCTACTCATGGCAGAAAGCGGCAGGTACAAGCAGATCACATGGTGAGATGAAGCAAGAGAGAGAGAGGAGGTGCCAGGGTCCTTTAACCAATCAGCTCTTGCAGGAACTAACAGAGTGAGAACTCACTCATTACTCCCCCCTCCCCTAGGGAGAGCATTAATCCATTCACAAGGGATCTGCCCCCATGACTCAATCAGCTTCCAACACTGCCACATTGGAGATCAAATTTCCACATGAGTTTTGGAGGGGACAACACATCCAAACTCCATCACTGAGTTAATCCTTGCATTAGTCAGGGTTGCAGGGACAGAAAACCAACTCATTCTGGCACAAGCAAAAAATTGGAATGCATTGAGTCATGTAACTGGAAAGCTGAGGTGTAGATTCAGAGACCTAATGGTATTTTCAGTTTCCTCCAACTTCCCCTTTTCTCTGTCTCTAGGCTTTTCTATTTGTGATAGACCCAGCTCTTATCAGCCCAACTTAGCAATGCTAAAGGAAAGAGAAAATAATTGTTTTCTCCAGACGTGCGTATATACAAATCTCAGTGAAAGATTCTGATTGGTCCAGACTGCATCTCTTGCCCAACCTTAGGTCAATCACTGTGGCCAGAGGAATGGGGCCATATGATTGGCCAGATCTGGATCATGTGTGATCCCCGTGGCCAGGGGATAGGTAGACACATGAGAACTGCTTGAGTGACAGTTCCCCCAAGGGAAGGGAAGGTCCAGTTACCAAAAGAATGGAGAAAAGGAGTGCTGGGCAAAACCCATCCACCCCCACACTCCAAAAAAGGCCTCCCCCATGGCCCTAGTTCTGTGTCTCACCTGATAAGTGGTCCTGGGCCAACTACATAATAATGACATAATGATTGTCACAATTTGTTGCAAGCTTACTATGTATCAGGTAATGTGCCAGTACTTTGTAATGCAAGTACAATTACATTTATAAAGTAACAGAATGTGTATATGTTATCTCTAACACTCTGAACAACTCAACAAGGTAGATGTCATTAGGCCCATTTTACAGATCATAAAACTAAGACTTAAATAGGCCAATGGACCTGTTCAAGGACCTGCTCTTTATCACAGCTGCTTCTTTGTGCTTCAATCTCCCTGAATGTGGGGCTTCCTGATATCTCTCTACCTCACAGAGATGTTTTAAACATGAAGGAGAAAGAAATATGTCAAGGTTTTTGGTCTTATTTACCCACCTCCATGCCCTATCCTGCATAGCCCTCCAAGCCTTCAAGGCCATGTCCAGCACAGAGACTGACTGCCTGCCTACTCTGATGAGATAAGTGGTGTCTCTTTGCTCTGGATTCCCAGGCATCTCACCCCAGCACTCTCCTGGCACATACCACCTTCTCTTCCACATCACAGACACGTGGATGGTATGTCCCCCACTAGACTATTTAATTTCATGCATAGTTTAATTAAATAATGCATTCATTTAATTAATTAAGTATAGGTGAGGAATGCCCCTGTAAATTCAAGGCACAGCTATTTGGGCTTCAAATAAAAGCACAGAATGTTAGAACTGTAAGAGGTCACTTAAATCCAGGGCCAGTCTGTAAACTATTTGTTACTGATCCACAGCAAAACAAGTCAAGAAATTGGGAGTACACACTTAGAAACTTTTATGGCAATTTGGCAGATTACGTTTATATCTGTTGAATCTAATAATAAAGAAAAAGTGAGAGTTGTATTCTGTATGTCTTTGCTTTGTAAATTAATTTTTCTAGTAATTCATTTTTACTGCATTTTACAATGTATCAGTCCACAGTGGATCAGAAAGCAAAAAATGTATTTCTTCACCAGAGATCATTTAGGAAGCACAGATCTTGTCTAAACTCTCACTTAGAGCAGGAGCCCTGTATTAGGCTGTGTCTGTTGCTTATAACAAAATACATGGAACTGGGTAATTTGTAAGAAAATGAAATGTATTGCTTACAGTTCCAAAGGCTGGGAAGTCCAAAGTCCAGGCAACACATCTGAGAGGGTCTTCTTTGGTGGTGGCTTTACAGCAATGCAGGGGTCTCACGTGGCAGAAAATGGCAGTGCAGAGAGAGAGATAGCTCCTCACGTGCTCTCCTTTTAACAGAGCCATGCCCCTGACCACTATTTTTAATCCATTCGCCAGGCACTGTCCTCAGAATCTAACCACCTCCTCAAGGTCCCACCTTGCATTTATCAGAATAGGATTTCCCATCCCCTTAACAGTCACAGTGAGGATCAAGCTGTTAATACATAAAACGTAGGGGACATAATCCATATTAAGATCTTTCTCTATTTCTGGCCAACCAACTTCTTTTTAAAACTTTAAAATGGGGCATTCACACCATCCAAGTTCCACTTGCAGAGTGTTTCATAACTTAACTATTTGTATTCTGACCTCAGACTGTTCTCCAGCTCTACGAGTGAAGAAAGCAGACTTCCCAGCAAAGGGTAAAGTTGGGGGGATGACAGCCTTCCACAAGATCGTGGAAAATTTCACTGGACTAAGTCAGGAAATCTAGATCCTTGAGCTGAGTTTTCTCATCCACAAAATAAGTGCCTTCAATTTCTGACATTTTATGATCCTTCTATTCAACGAAGCAGCTTGGAGGGCGGCTACCCAGAGAGGGAAAAGCCCATCCCTCTATGTGTACACACCCTGAATGGGGGGGGGGGGGTGCTTAATCCAGGCACTTCCAATTGCCTTCATTAACAAATAGGAGCAAAAAGCCATGCCATTCCAGAAATAGAAGGCTCTCTGCAGACTGTCTTCTCAGCTCTTCCAAAGGCAGATAAAAGTCAATACTCAGCCAAGTTTGCGTCTGGCAGCTCAGTATGAAAACAGAACCACACCAGAAAATATGAGTGCAGCAAAAGCACACGTTGTCCAAAAGTAATTTTTAACGTTGATGATGACGGTTAAAGGACCCAGAACTAAAAACTGTAGGAAATGTTTTGTCTCTACCATCTCGCTCGATCATTTTTGTATGGAATTTGTATGTAAAAAATGTTTCTGCTGCTGAAAAAGCATGAGAACCATTGATCCCATCCAATTCTTTTATTTTTAAGAAAATTGGGCCAGCCGGTTGCTCAGTTGGTGAGAGCACGGTGTTGTAACACCAGACATCAAGCGTTCAAATCCCTCCTGTACCAGCCAGCCACCAGAAAAAAAAGAAAAAGTATTTTTAAGAAAACTGAGCCACAGAGATGTGAACTGTCTTGCTGAAAGTCATTCAGCTAAAGCCGGCAAGCTGGGACGAGCCTATGCTGAAGTGCGAGCAGTCCATTGCATAAATATTTTTTAATCCCAAGTATCTTTACCCAAGCCTCTGTATAGATTTAATATGTAAGCGAATAAACAGTGATATACGTAGAGACCAATTTAGGAAATTCCATTTTAAATGTAGAGAAATGTATAAGAAATCTGAGTTTAATAAACAAAATTCGGAGATTCTAGACCCTTCGTAAGTGGCATGCTCAGAACAAAACTGATAGTATCAGGTAAATTATGATCTAAGCAACAGCCTGGATCCTGTCTTTGGTTTATAACTCTGCATGAAAAAGAAAATAAATTCGGAGACCGGAAAAGATTCCATTACAGGAAAACTAGTTAAACCTTTCTGAAAACATTAAGTTAAACACTGTATTAAATGTTTAAGAAACATATGTAATAAATTAACTAATAATATTTCATAGGCTTTACCACAATTGAATAAACAAAACTTTAAATGCAGAAAATTGTATTTTACAATAGAACATACACACACAGAATCAAGAGCCTACCCTTTGACCTAATAATTCTATTCCTGGGACTCTAGCCTAAAGAAATATAAAATTCATAAATTGTTTATGCACAAAAATGTTCACTGTAACATCTTTTATAACAATAAGAAAATGGATTCTGCCTAGATGTCCAACAAAAGCGTTAAGAATGGTTAAGTAAACCAGAGTTCAACCACAGGACAGACTATTACATGGACATACGTAATCTATAGAAATATGTAATAATAAAGGAAAATAATCATTGTTTACATTTATTGAGTACACTGTGAGAGCCAGGAATGGTGTTAAGAGGTTCACACACATTAGCTCATTCTATCTTTATAAAAATCTATTAGAAAAGTCCTCTTGTCACGTTTTTAGGAAGTAAGGTATAGAGACGTTACTAACTTGTTCAAAGTCACACAGGCATTAAGAGGGGAGCTGGCATTTGAACACAGGTAGTGTGACTCCAGAGCTGCACTTTACCACTGTGCAGCTATATTTTTTTACAACAAAGAATATAGGATGCAAAATTATAGAGAGAGATAATTAATCTCTCTACATTTTTAAAAGGGGAGAGAGAGACATAGGAAACAATGCATCAGAAGATTAATAGTGGTTTTCTCCGGGTAGGGAGATCATGGGTTTTTTTACTTTCTACTTTCTACATCTTACAGTTTTTCAATGATATAAATACAGATATCTATCCAGAGGCATTCATTTTAATCCAACCTCTAGTCTTGCTCATGCATGGTCTTTTGAGTTACAGAGGAGATAACCCTCTGCCAAGTCTGCTCGCCAAGCCCACACTTAGGAGGATTTGCATGTCAACTCTGTTGCCCAGGCAGGAGTTACTGAGCCACAATGTTACAGTGTGGTCCTCCATGCTGAGAACTCATTGGCTTTACCTGCACCAAGCCCTCCCTCATTCCCACTCCTCTACGATCCTCTCCACCACCACCCCCACCCCCATTCCCTTCCCCAATTTGTGAATCCCTTTGAGGAAAACCACCTAATTTAATTCACCTTTCTGTCCCTCTCCAGGCTTAGACCAGTGCTTCACATATAATTCCCACATAATTTAGTAAATAAAAATGTATTACATAAAAATGTGAAAATCCCAGATGCTGTGATCAGAAGAGGGAATTTTCTGGAACAAAAGATGTGACTGTATACTTCAAAGAGGGAGAGGGTTTCTTGGGCCAGATGGATCAGATCCAGCTCCAAAAAGGCCTGAGGATAGCGTCTCAGCCTACAGTGCCTGATGTGCTGCGTGGTCCAAACTCCCTGGGCTGAGCAGGATGGGGCAGAGGATATGGACGGCCGGAGAGCACAGGCCTCGATCCTCCAGCTGCTGGGTATGTTGGCTGCTAAAGGTCACAGCTGAGCCCCTTCCCTCTCCCAAAGGGAGCTACCTCACCCAAGGTCATGCCACCTCCCCACGGGAACACCACACGCAATGACTGGTCAATGAGCTAGCCCCCATGCCTCTATTTGGGACAATTCGAAAGGGCTATCCCAGCTCCTGAGCTCCACTTGGCATTGGCTGAGGTCTTTGCTGTGACTGCATCATAGCTCAACTTCTCCCTGTGCTCAGTCCTGCTTCCTTCATTCCTCAGAGTTGTTGATAACCCTGAGCATGCTTCAATGGACCTTCTGCATGCAAATCTCCACCCTAGGATCTGTGTCCCAGGGAACCTGACCTCAGAGAGCGTCTGGAAACCAGCAGGTCCCACTGAGGCCTAGTTGTTAATGAGAGCCATGTGGGGTAAACTGAAGCTAAGAGTTCAGCCAAGTGGTAGGACTCCCAACAGCTTTCCAAGTCCTAGGAAGGCAAGAGGCAAGTCAGGAGGGTATGTAGTAGGGTGTATTGGGGTACTAATGCAGGGAGCGGAGAGAAAGCCCTGTAAGATGTGGGTAGAGTCTGATGAACAGATGGGCAGGGAATGAATGAGCCAATTTAAATAACCCTAGTAAGTAGGTTGGTTAACCATGATCCTAAGACAAAAACAGATTTTTTTTTTTTTTTTTTAAGATGACCGGTAAGGGGATCTTAACCCTTGGCTTGGTGTTGTCAGCCCCATGCTCAGCCAGTGAACGAATCGGCCATCTCTATATAGTATCTGAACCCATGGCCTTTGTGTTATCAGCACCGCACTTTCCTGAGTGAGCCACGGGCCAGCCCCTCAAAACAGATTTTATACTTACTGCCTGCTAGAAATCAGCAAGAGTTGTCCCAGGGGGGTACATCATAGCCACAAGGTCAGAGGTGCCAGGATAAATTTTGCCCCTGATTGAGGAAATTAGAGAAATGTTAGGATTACCTCTCTGAACACCTCATAAAGAGTCTAGTTACTTTCAGGCATTCAGTGGGAGAGAATGTCTTTTTCCCATTAAATCCAGGTGGTATCCAGCATCTCTGATAATCCCTGAAATTACTATTGACATCAGTTTCACACACCACCCTGACAGCACGGATGTGAGGCATCACCCCCGCTACCTCCATGGCTGTGTCCAGAAACCACATCCATGCAGCACAGTGCCTCTCTAAAGTTCTCCAGTGACAGTATCTCAGGCACCTGAGTATTTATATCTTCTTCTTCTTCTTCTTCTTCTTTTTTTTTTTTTTTCTTTTTTCTGGCTGGCCAGTGCAGGGATTAAACCCTGGGCCTTGGTGTTATCAGCACCACACTCTAAGCAAGTGAGCCAACCAGCCAGGCCCTATATCTTCTGTCCCCCACTCAGGTGTCCTCACACCCTCAACAGGCTGGTACAACAACAACCAGGGCCTGTGTTACTAAAATCTGCTTATCCACATAGGACTATGGCCCTTCACAGCCTCTGGGTACCACTAAGGCAGCCAGAAGTTTCCAAAGCAGACAAAAAAGAGAACCCTGAGAGAATGCATAAAAGCAGGAAATGTACCTGTTATACAGGCAAGGCTATCAGAACCTGTCTATCAATTTAAAATCAGTCGGCTCAATAGCAAACAAAAACATTAAAAAACAAATACTGTTTGACCCACTTTCAGAAATTTACCACAGAGTTACTTTTGCACACATGTCCAAGAATATTAGGCAAAGGTAGTCACTGTTTGTCTCACCAATATGTCAGCTAGAGTCTCCCATTCTCTTGAGATCCCAATAAGATCAGATCAAAGCTCCATAGAGGGCTAAGCAACCCAGGCCCACCTTCCTCAAGATTTCTTCAAATTCTGAGTAGGTAGTATATTCTGCTGACCATTTCTAGTTTCAGCATCCTACCTCTGCATTTTGCTGTTCCTTTATCTCAACCCTGATAACAATACAATGTGGGTCACATCCCCTTAGACTGATCCTTTCTCCAAAGCAGCCACTGGTAGAATAAGCAATTTTTTTTTTTTAATTTGGCAACTGGCTAGTAAGGGGACCCAAACCCTTGAACTTGGTGTTATCAGTACCACTTGCTAACCAAGAGAATAAGCAAATTTTACTAAAAGAAAACAACTTAGAAAACAGCTTAGCTCACATTTAATTCAGTCTTATTCTTAAAGGTCACCCCATGGCAGTTTTCTCACTGGCTACATTATTTCATGTGACACACAGTGTCTTAGTCCATTCAGGCTGCTATAATAAAATACCTGAGACTGGGTAACTTATAGATAACAGAAATTTATTTCTCATGGTTCTGGAGGCTGGGAAGTCCAAAATCAAGGCACCAGCAGATTCGATGTCTGGTAAAGGTTTGCTCTCTGATTCATAAATGGCACCTCTTGCTATGTCCTCACATAGCAGAAAAGGCAGTAGGACAAAAGGGACCAAACAGACTCCTGCAAGCCCTTTGGTTAAGAGCACTAATCCCATTGATGAGAGCAGAGCCCCCATGGGCCTAATCACCTCCTATAGGCCCCACCTCCTAATACAATTGCATTGGGGATTAAATTTCAACATGAATTTTGGAGGGACACAAATATTTAAACCATAGTACCCAGCCTTCAATCATGCCCGGTCTCAGTGAATGTGTGCTAAGCACTGTGCTAATCATTTCACATACATTACCTCACTTAATCCTCATAGAAACCCTTTGAAGAGGGAATTATCTTTACAATAAAGAGACTAAGGTTTAGCAACGAGTAGAAAATTACAGTTAGATAGGAAGAATAAGTTCTGGTGTTCTATCGCACCATAGAGTGACTATAGTTAACGGTTAAGTATTGCATATTACATAATAGCTAGAGGAGAGGCTTTTGAATGTCTCCACAAAGAAATGATTAATGCATAAGGTAATGGAAACAATAACTACCCAGACTCTATCATTATACAACAAATATATGTATCAGAACATCAGACTGTATCCCATAAATAAGTACAATTATGATGTGTCATTTAAAATAAATTTTTGTGTGGTGCTGAGAACATCAAGAACAAAGGTTTGGATCCCCATACTAGCCTGCCACCAAAAAAACAGGAAAAAAGGACGTAAAATAAGTCTTTTTTTTTTTTTTTGGCAGCTGGCCAGTACAGGGATCTGAACCTTTGACCTTGGTGTTAACGGACTGAGCTACAGGGCCAGCCCTAAAATAAATCTTTAAAAACATTGTTTTTAATTAAAAAAAAAAACAACTAAACTAAAGCTTAGCAAAATTGTCTAATTTATTCAAAGTCACACATGTATTAGTTAAAGGATTAGCTAAGCTGCTATAACAAAAAGGCCTACAAACACGGAGGCTTAAATAAGTTAGAAGTTTATTTCTCTCACAAGTAACAACCCAGAGGTAAAAGGTGGAGCTGCTTCCAAATCTCCAGTTATTGACATTGCCCAGGCAGCAGAAAGGGCAAGAGAGAGTTAGAATCGAGTGTCATTAATAAGACAACCCAGGGCTGGCCGGTTAGCTCAGTCAGCCTAATAACACCATAGTCACAGGTTCAGGTCCCCCTGCTGGCCAACCACCAAAAAAAAAAAAAAAAAAAAAGACAACCCAGCAGTTGCACACACAACCTCTGACCACATCCCACTGGTCCAAATGTAGTCACATGTCCAGAGTAAGCTAGGCAGTATAGTCTGTAGCTGTGGAGGAACCACGTGTCCAGCTAAAACTCCAAGAAGAAGAGGAAAATAGATACTGGGAAGAGTTAACAGTCTCAACAGACCAATTAATAAGTAGAAGAGCTATAATTGAAACCCTGGCCGGTTTGGATCCCGAACCTTCTTTCTTAATCACATTAAAGTGCCTCTCTAAATATTTGAATTATTTCCTTTGCTTCTTTGCTTTTCCTCTGACTTCTCCTACTGAGGCTTCAGGTTCTTTTCAGGCCTAAGGGTGGGAATCTTACTCCCTCATCCCACCCAACCCCACCCTCCACAACTATTACTGGCTCCCCAGGTATTAAGTTATCCTTGTGATTTTCCTGTGTCCTGCCCACACCTTCGTAAATGGTCCCTTAAATAAACTCTCTGCAAAGTCCCCAGTTTGGGTGTGTCATGCATGTGTTTCCTGCCAGAACCTTGATTGATTTTCCTTGTTCATGGTCCACCCTACAGGGCAGTGGTCAGAGAAGGCTTTCAGACTCATCCACGCAAGATATCTATGCTGTGGCTTGAATGATGGTGTCCCCTTCAAAATTCATGTTGACATAATTCCCAGTGCAACAAACAGGTGTGGCCTTTGGGAGGTGCTTAAGTGGTGAGGGCTCTGCCCTCATGAATGGGATTATCGCTCTTAGGAAAGGGCTGGCAGTTGAAGGGCCAATCCAAAGCGAATACTGCTGTATTTCATTGAAGCGAAGATGCCACTCTTCTTTAGATACTCCATTATACACTACTAAAAGAAGAAAAAATGATGCTAGTTAAAATCTGACACAATGCCTTCTTATCCACAGAATGTTTTTATATTTAGGGAAAGAGATTATGTAGACTTATTTAGTCATAGATTTTCATCACATATCACACTTCTCTTTATCCGTGCATTTTTGCAAATACAATCACTTTTGTTTCAACACCAAATCTTACTGTGAGGATCGCGAAGACATCATAAATGGCAATTAAAGGCATATAACTCAACGAAAGTGACAATATGAATAGCTATAACCAGACTCCTGCAACCACATCACAACTGTGACTTGGCCAACAGTAATTGTAAGATGCCATCAACTGCAAGATGTATCTTCATTTCAGAGATGTTCAAATGGATGAGGGAGTGGAAGTAAGTCCTGGAATTATTGAAATATGGGACTTAGCCCAGAATCAAGGCTCAGGGACAAAGTTCTGTATTTCATTGATTGCATCCTTGGTAACACTCATGTTGGGGGTAGTGAGGAGAAGAAACGAGGAATAAGATGGGGTGGAAACAATTAGAGAATACAAATACTAACTGGTTGCAAATTCATCTTTGCAAATCAGTTTAAAATTACTTTTTAAAAAATCACTCACTAAATATTTCACACTAAATATTTGCAGGCTAATGATTGCTTAAGGTGAGTTAAAAATCCAAAAATGATCCAGTGAATTCATCATTGGAAAACTAATCTAGATCACAGAGAATACGCCTGGAATATCCAGTAAGAAATACTTCATATGCTCAAATGCAAGGGTAGGTGGTTCCAAAATTAGCCCCAGAAAAGACTGAAAAATCTTTTAAGTGTTCATGAAGCCTTTCATATTGTGAAGTACTCTCTCCATTACTTTATTTTGACCTGCTAAGTATTTTTTGAGGAAGACAAATCAACCTAACTCCATTTAATACTAATTTGGACACTTACAGATATAACCTAATGAAATTGATTTCTTAGAGGGCATATTGTTATACATTAATTGTGCCTGAGGGTATGAAAGTTATAAATGTTGAATGTCATTGTAATTAAGCCTTTCCAAAATTACCTAAAAGGCTGGTTGGCTCACTCAATTGGTTAGAGCATGGTGTTATAACACCAAGGTCAAGAGTCCAGATCCGCATACCAGCCAGCTGCAAGGAAAAAAAAAAAAAATCACCTAAAGCAATATAGAAACTATTTAGGTTGTGGAGAACACAGATGAGTCAGGAAACCAAAAGGAGAAATTTTAAAAAACCCATGGGTCTTAACATTACATGAATAATTACTTGTGACCTGGGGTGGAATTTCCAGTGACGTCATTCATACATTTAAAAAGTGCTGCATCATAAACAAATTAGAAAAATGCAGACAAAGTCTCCTGAAAAACTGTGATTCTGGTGATTGGGTTCAGGACATGCTACCCCAAAATATGGCACCTTGGCACCAGAGAAAACTGCAGAAGCAGGAAGCTCACTCTCACCTTCCCTTCACCCTACTCCCTGAAACTGGCCATAAAACCTCCATTCCAGAGCTCCCTCCCTATACCCAGAGGAAAGAGACATCCTTATCTTTGTAGGCATGGAGACAACAAGAAGAATCTGCACAAATAGGCCCTGCCCGACCTCCCCCAGTTTATTACCATCAGATCACAGATCATACCCTCTTTCTCCGACCATACTTCCCTCCTCTCCACTCTTCATCAAACAGTGTAAAAATACACATTTCCCTATTTCTTTGTGTCTTCATTTCTGACATCTCCCACACCACATAAAATTATATTAAATAAATTTGTATGCTTTTCTCTTGTTCTTATTTGTTTTTGGCGGCTGGCTGTGATGGGGATCAAAACCCTTGGCCTTGGTGTTATAACACCGTGCTGTAACCAACGGAGCTAACTGGCCAGATCTCTTTCTTTTCTCTTGTTAATCTGTCTTTTGTCATAGATGCCTCAGCCATGAACCTTGCAATGGATAAGGAAAAGATATTATTTTTTCTTCCCTACACTGGTAATGATTTAAGAAACAGATGCCAAAGATATAGGTGAGAGTATGAATTCACAATTTTCATTTCATATTTTGAAAGTAATGCATTTGATATTTGAGGTTAAATATTACATTTTAAAAATGTAATTAAAATAATAATTAAATAGTATGAGTAGACATTGGACTATTTCCTCTATATCACTAGAACTTTATATATTCAAGTTGACAAAAACAAATCTTCCCATTGGGAAAAATGGAAATAGTATTTCCATTTCCAATTCAATATTGCCTTATATTTGAACACACATGATTTTTGTCCCAAATCAGCTGGCTACTTTCCCAAATTCTTTATTTCATTTAGTCTTTTTAAATGCCCCTTCCATTCAAAAACTATAATAAAGATTATCAAGATAATGAGCATGAAATGACTAAACAGAAAAACTCTTAAGCAACTGCAGTTAGAGCTACATCGATTTATTACAGCATCACTGAATTTGCCTAATGGGAAATCTCTTCTAGTCCAACTCAGCCTGGAAGTCTCTCTTCCCACCAAAGTAAGCAAAATAAGCCCCAGTGTGGAGGAGAAACTCTCTCAACAACCATTGATGGACCCTGCATAGGCAAGAGGCTCCTCTAGATGCTGCAGACACAACAGTGAAGAGGAGAGACGAACTGGTCCCTGCCCTCCTGCACTCTAGCATGGGAAGCAATAAGTTCACAGCTAGCCCCACAATGAATTATTTAATTACAGTACAGGCTGAGCTCGTAGAGCATATTGTCTGGTGGGGAAGAGCCCAGGAGCAAACCAGAGACTGTACAGGAGCAGAGGCCAGGAGGCTGCAGCTGCCTGGAACTTAGAGCTCTTCCATCATGTCTGAGAGTGAAAAGATACAGAGAAAAGCCTGGTGCAACGTATACGACAGACACTCAGCCACGCAGATCCGAGCATGCCTAGCAGGCTTCAGTCAGTTAACAAGGACTGTGTCATTTGAGCTCTAAACTATATTTGCAGATCAGATGTTCAATTAGTAGCAGAAAAAGAAAGCACGTCCCCTCCTCCCCACCCCCACAGAATAAACGACAATTCCAATACAAACCGGTACAAAATAAGAGTGGCCTGGGACTTTCTGAAAAGGTCAGCAGACAAAACGCAGAACCTGGCTGACAAAGGAGGAAAATATGCACACAGAGGAGACCCTTCGCTTAGGCACACGTGGCTAAAGGTTTTGCTGAGTCCCCAGCAGTGACGGATTATAAATTAATAGCAGAACCACGCCGTAAGGTGTTTGTAGTTGTTATCTATAAAATGGTGCTTACATTCGGTGCAGAGTAAATTGAATCTAGGTCTCCTTCCACGTGTGGGTTTTGGCATTCTTCATTAATGCCTTTATTATCTCTATAAAGTTCCAAGCTAATGAACCCCTCCAGGTATTGTTACAGCCATCTTCAGAGAAAAATCCTGACAATGAGGGTCCAGATTCTGGTCCCCCAAGGCGATGGACCAGGTAAGCTATATATCTTACCCTACAGAATGCTGCTCCCTTAATAAGCTACCTAAGTGTGCCACACGGTGCAATTACTTAGAAATACTTTTCAGCCAGTACTCTAGAAGAAAAAGAAGATGGATTAAATCAAAGGTTTTCAGTGCTGCCAACTGTTAAGGAGGAATCTGTCATTTTCTAGATCAGAAAAAAAAGGATGTAGAACATCAGACAATTATTTTGGTCCCTTCTTTGTGCTCCCTCTGCTCCTGCTTAACATAATGCTTGTCACACACCCCAGTGGCCTTTGGAGTACATACAAATTTCTCTGGCATTACTCGTCACCCCAGTCCCCTATTCTCATGTAAATTTACCCTATACGTCTTCTTCTTTCTCATTCCCTTCCTATTTTGAAATATAAAAAGAACAAAACCCCCAGAAGCCCTGTGGCTGCACCAGAAGGGGTAGAGGCTAGATAACCTTTTGTACCTTTCCTGTCCCTAATTCCCGATCTGATCCCAACATGTTCCCTCTAATGCCGCTGCCTGAAACGGTCTGGAGTTTGAGCTTTTCAACTTCCTATCCGATGCCCTCAGCAGTTCACATTCATGAAAAGTGAGATTAAATGCGTGTAACTGTTGGCCTGGACTCCTGAATTCCATTTCTGGCTCCACTAACGATTTCTTTTCAAGGGCAGATTTTTAGCTTGGTAAAGATAGTGATGACTCCCTTGCTGTCAGGAACAGTGATTAGGAAAGTCAGCCAGGTTTCTCCAACACAAAATAAATTATCTGAGGAGTTTAATAAATGCAAGGCAAAATACAGCAAGAGAATCTTTCATTCATTAAGCAAATGTTTATTAATTACCCACTTTATTCCTGTAGGAAATACACACATGTAGACAGTCCCAATGCTCAAGAAATTTAGGATCTAGTAGAGGAAATAAAACAAAAACATGGTTTAAAGTATGAGTGCTTCAAGAGCTCCAGGAATTCAGAAAAGGGAAAGAAGGAAAACTTTCCAATAGCTGCTTTTTTGATTCTTTTTGATTGGTTGCCTCTGTGCCAAGTTCAAGTTTTGATTCTTTTTTATTGTTGCCCATGTTGCCAAATGTGCCAAGTTCAATCCGAATTAATTCGATAGTCATTGAAGTCATAAAATATAAAATATTTGCTGTGAAGGCTACAAAAATCATGATAAGCAACAGTAGCCAAAGCTAACACTCAGTGCACACATGTTATGTGCCAGACGCTATGCTAAACACTTCATATACATTGTCTGATTTACTCCCTACAGCAGCCCTGAGAAGTTGTAAAGTTACTATCCCCATTTTATAGATGAAGTAAAGGAGGTTCAGATTGGCTGAGTAATTTGCCCAAGAGACGTGCCAATGCAAAAATTCAAACACTCAGGTCTGTCTGTCCAAATCTTTACATGATACATACTGTAGTATATCCTCTTTCCCCAGCAAGAAAATCATGTCAGGGAGAAAAAACTTTTTTTCTGCCCTCTTATGTTTTGTCCCTGGGGGACTGCAAATTAAACAGTCAGATTGGCAAGAGAAAAGACAGATAAAAGATTTCAGAAACTCAAACGCCTTCAGCTCAAAATGATTTTTATGCCAAAGTAGCACATTTTGGAGTAGCATATCCCATCCTCTTCAGTTATAATCTCTCAGAACATAAACACAAATAACAGTGCAAAAGAGGATATGATAAATGCCACAAAAGAATGATTAAAGTTCATTCAGTGAAGGTGCAGAAAAGAGATCACTCCATTGACGAGGTGATCAGAAAAGCCTGAATCAAAGCATAGGCAAGTGAGATGCATCTGCCAGGGCCAAGGGGAAACTTCCTCTTTACCCCTGAAGGTTCATTAACAAAAATCACTGCAAATTTGGATTAATATGAAGAAAAGGCATAACAAATTTTATTATCTAACGTGCTGGGAGAAGGCAAAGCACAGGGAAATCACATGAGAGAAATGTCCCACTTTTCCATTGGGGTACAGAGCTTACATACCCTTCATCATAGGGAAAGTGGAAATGCGGTATCAGAGTAAATAATTCTTAGTGGGGGGTGCAATGGGCCTGGAGAACACACAGTGGCCTGAGACTACTTGGCCCGCAGAGCAGACAGTGACTGGTAGATGATTCTCTTCAAAATACTGAATGGGACTAAAATAGAAAACAATGGTCTGTGACAAAAGTTAGTCTAGGGGTGTTGACAGACTCCAGTCTTCCTTCCTGTGACATGAGTTAAGTTAATGAAAACTCAGGGAAAGGACCAGAGGTAATTGTCTTCTTCGTTTTGTCCAGACTTCAGGCAGATAAGGGACCAGCTTCATCCCGTGTTTTGGAGAGTGACAGAGAACTGAGGGATGGCAATCAGAGAAACCTTGAGGCTGCTTCTTTATTCCATCATGTCAAAGCACCATATTTGGGGATAATAGCTTTCTGCACCCCAACACATCTTATGATTTCAGCAGGCAGAAATAGGAAGAGCATTCTTGTAGGCTGAAACAATGTTTTTTCTAATGGGCATAGCAGAGCACATCACATAATCTAGTCTGGCTAAAAACTATGAAATACTTAAAAAAATTGCATGTTGTCCTTGCAAAGGGTCTCAGCTCCCTTCTTTGAAACTTTGCTATTGGTAAACACTGAACGACAGACATATTAAATCAAGAACTAGTTTTTGCTAGGACTAGGAACTGTTTTGACCTTTTTAAACAAAACCTGTTAAATGGTAAAAATTCCAAACCACAATAATTGATTGCTCTGACTGTACTGGTCTAGTTGGAGCAAAAGTCCTCAATTGGAAGGTTCTGACACCTGAGGTGTTGGCATCAATTGTCAGATATATCACCCGGAGTTGGTCTCTAATGCTTTTTCAAAATATTTCCCTTTTTAAAAAAATAAATAAGTCCCTGTACTGACCGGCTGCAAACTAAATAAATAAAATGAGAGAAGAGTCCGACTCTACCAACTTACTAACTACTTTCATGTCACTTACTTGCATGCCAGCAGGCTGTCTTTGGTGTCTGAGAAGGGCAAGGAATTGCAGCTATGGCAAAGAATTATACATAATAGGCAGACTATCTTCTTCTTCTTTTTTTTTTTTTCTTTAAAGGAAAAAGGACATGAGAATGATCTATTTGGTAGTCAGATCTTAAGAGAGCAGCAGAACTAGCAAATGGCCAATGCAGAGCCCAAATGTGGGCAGTAGGTTTGCATGTGCTGAATGCTGTCTATGCTATGAGGCACCTTTGCACGCAAGGGCCTGGACCCCAGCCTCTGTCCTCAGAGGTGGGGGCTATAGACAGCCTATGTTCTATCTAGAGCAGGAAGCATGCCTGAGGGTGCACATTGGTCTCGTACGTGTCACTGTCTCCGAAGCTTGTATGCCCATGGTTTTCACCTCTGTACAAAATAGGAGTTTTTTCTTCCCAAGTACATAATAAATACAAAGGAAGCTCTTCAAGGTTCCTATAAGGAAAAGGCACTACACAATTTAAAAGGTATTAGCACTGATGATCAACTCAAGCAAGCTTTTGCAAACACATGCCTGGCATCCTAATCTTTCAGAAACATTTTGGGGAGTGGGGAGCAGGGTCTTTTGGGATGGTAGAGGGGTAATGTATGTGTGTATGTAATTTTCATTTCGACCGCGTGGATGCACACAACCTAAAACACCAGCCTGAAAAGACCCCAGTGAATGTTATAGACAGCAGCACCTGCTGCATGATCATGGGCTGTTATGCCCAACACATGGGAATAATTCATAAAAATAACCAGGCAGTCTCATACTCTATATAAGCTCAGTAGATACTCCCTGTCTTTAAGATTGTACTGAATATAGCTAGAAGGATACGTGATCTTTTAACCTATTTTCATCCTACTATCACTTAGTAAGCGAGACCCCTTAGTTACATAAACTTTTTAAATTAATAAATCACTACTATGATTAGTCAAGAAACCTGAATGAGAACAGTTCAAAATGTGCCCTTTTTTTTTTTTTTTGATAGTGGGAGAATATTCCTGGCTAAGCAAAAGGGAGCTGTAACTGCTATTGTAAATCAAGCAGACTTTTCCCAAGTTGTTTAAAGCAGGATGGAAAGTTCAGCCAGTCAAAGCACCAGGCTGGCTCTCTACTCCACACCTCATAAAACAAACCCAAGGTACCTTTGTAAGAAAGTTACTTAGACCATACAATGCCGGAGTCACTAGGAGAGAGAATATGTGAAAAGCAAACTATAGACTTTAAAAAATGCAAATCCAGACTATGTTTGGGTCCAACTATTTTAAAATATGTCCTCTCAGCCCACTAGCCACTCCACTTGGAAGGAAACTCTTAATTTCTTTCTAAAGAGTGGCAGAATTCATTTAGAATCGTGGTCTCATGGTTTTAAAAATTGCCTCTGGGTACTTGCCTAAAATAACTTTTTAGAGTCTGTACTCCAATAAAGAGTCCTTTGCTGAAACTTGGATCAGATGTTCATTTATTACCCTCACCTCTTAATCAATTAAAAAACATATCATAAAAACACATTCCTTACAAGAGGGAAAACATAGGAGTTATTCTCCTTGCTGTGCTCACAGCACAATTTTTCCAGAATGAAAGGAAACTACACTTGTGTACTGAGTGGGGAAAATGTGCCTGCATTGTGGGGTAGCTGTATGAAATACGATCACCTTATCAGAATCAAACAGATGGGTAGGAGGTAATAACTTCCCAAGCATCAACTCTGAGTGGACTGGGGGTGGGACTGTCTAAGAGACTGGGCGAAGCACTAGAAAATCATGTTTTCATTCCATTTTTAAAACTTTGCATTCTCTAGGTAAAAGGAATCACTCTTTATCTGTTTTAGAATTGGCGTGATCACAAATGTGCTGGCAGAGATGGTTGATTCCTAAAGTCCCTCTTCTTGAAACAACATTTATTTAAGAGATTAAAGCCTGGGAACCTATCATCAACTTTCCATTCTTCTTAGCACATGGCTGTTGTGGACCCAGCACCTCCCGAATACAGGCATTGAGACAAAAGATGTCATAGTCTAGCATATGTGTCCTTCCCCCACCCCACCCGCACACACACATCTGCTCAGAGAATGGAAGCATCTCTTAGAATCATGTACTTGAGCACATTTTATAAGGTTATGTGGCTTCATCCCCAAGTATGGAAGACAGGGAAAACCTGGACTGCAGAGAGAGAAAAAAAGACATTATCACAGAGAGGTTCATTCTCTCTAATCAGAATTTTCTGCGTTGTCTCAGTGGGTTAAAACGCATCCTTGTAATACCAAGGTCAAGGGTTCAGATCCCCATACTGTCCAGCCACCAAAACGGGAAAAAGAATTTTCTGGTCTCTAAAAACAATGAGCCAGTTACTGAACAAACAAAAAAGAAAAAAACCTGCTGACTACAGCTGAAACCCTTTTAAAAGACATCTTATTTTAAATCTCTGATCCCTCTAAAACAGCAACATTTTGACGTGTCAGACTTAGCATGACTTTGTCCCTCGTCTGGGGACGGTCCGTCCATGAACACATAGTTAAGTGATGCCTGTGTGCCTCGCGTTGCACCTGGGGTTGAGGTCTAGATATCAGACAAGTTAAGGTTTCTACCCACAGAAAATCTTTAGTCTAGTTTGGAAGGTGTCTTAGTCCGTTTGGGCTGACATAACAGAGTACCATGGACTAGGTGGCTTATAAACAACAGAAATTTATTTCTCACAGTTCTGAAGGCTGGGAAGTCCAAGATCAAGGTGCCAGCAGGTTCGGTGTCTGGTGGCGGCTTCCTGGTTTATAGATGGTGTCTTCTCACTGTGTCCTCACATGGTAGAAGGGGCAAGCTTGCTCTCCAGGGACACTTTTATAAGGACACTTATTCCATTTGTTCCACCCTCATGACCTAATTACCCCCAAAATTTCCACTTCCTAATACCATCACCTTGAGGGTTAGGATTTCAACATAAGAATGGGGTGGGGGAGGGACAGGGACATTCAGACCATAGCAGAAGGCATAAGGAACATGTGAAGTAATTAACAAACTATGCCCAATAATATATAATAATAAATGTGATTGTGTGACCATGACAAGGAGCTATAAAATCCCACTGGGGTGTGTTGCCAATCGAGTTGCTCAGGAAGCAGACTCTGAGGAGGAGATTAGGGTACAGGAAGTCATTAGGGAGTGCTCCCAAGGCCACCACCTATGGAGGAAAGGAAGGACTCAGGACAGGGCAGACAGAGAAGTTGGGCTGTGGTGTAGGCCCCTGTGGGAAACTCTGATGCTGGGCTGTCCCTCCAAAATTGTCCCATGCCAGGCCTTTAGACAGCTCCACACATTCCCACCAGTCATTGGGTATGGGATGCCCAGGCAGGAGCATGACCTTGGGTGAAAGGTGACTTCTTTTTTTTTTTTAAAGATGACCAGTAAGGAGATCTTAACCCTTGGCTTGCTGTTGCCAGCACCACGGTCTCCCAAGTGAGCCACGGGCCAGCCCTATTCTTCTTTTAATTTTTATTGAATCAAAATTGGTCATACATATTTTGGGGGGTTCAACATTGAGATATGTTGATCAAATCAATATTGCTAGCATATATATTGTTCCAAATCATACTTATGCTTTATGCCCCTTTTCTAATCTCTCCCTATCCCCCTCTCCTTCCCCCCTCTAATTACCCTAGATATCTTCTCCCCTTTTGAAAGAATAATGGTTACTCTGTTGATTTGTTGCCTAGATGATCTGTCCAATGCTGAGAGGTGTGATCAGGTCCCCCAATATTATCATAGAGCAAATCTTCTTCTGTCACTCTGGAATGGGCTTTATGGAGAAAGACATCCTCTTCTTTTCTTTATCTCTGCTGGTGACTCTCCTTGTGTCAATGCACTTCAGTGGCTAGCAGACCATCTGTGTGGTGGTTGTGGTATTTAACCACTTTTGCGATAGCCATGGTTATGTGGTGGCCCTGGTGGCCCACCCACATGGAGGTGATGTTTTCGGCATGCTTCTTGGTGCTGGCAGTGTGCCTGGTTGTGGGTGGGGTCCGGTCCCCGGCTCCATATGTCTGGTCCCCAGGCTGAGCCCGAAGTGCTGGCACAGTATGCGTGGTTGTGGGAGAGGGAAAGGTGACATCTTTAGCAGAGGCAATTCCCAAGGGTTGCTGACCACCAGAAGCTCTCGTTTGGCCGACAGCACTCCCAGAGCTGGAGGAGTAAGTTCTTCAACCTTCAAGGGGAACCTGGGAGCGTAGTGCAGCATCCACAGGAGGATGACTCCAGATCACAACAATTCCCCCGACTCTGGGAAAGGTTCCCTCCCACAAGGGAAGGCCCTCAGTGGCCCCAGCTTCCTTATCCACCTCTACCTGCCTGAATGATTAGCGATAATCACCTAACTCAAGCTTAAACATTCCAATTTTCTCCTGAGTTGAAACTTGGCATAGATATAGAAAGTCGCAGTTATTGACGCTGAGGCTGTGCTTTAAAGAGAAAGTTCTAATGTGTCTGCAGCTGAGATCCCTAGAGGGTCTCTCTTCCTGCCAACGGGAAGCCGAGGTTCCAGATCTCCCTTCAGTTCTGTGAGGTAACTCAAGACCTTCCTAGGAAATTCGTGTCTGGGCCTGTAGTCCAGAACTGGGTTTTATTTTTGCAAAAACATAAAAAGATTACCCTAATTAATTTATAAGGATTACAAGGAAGACTGAAATAATCTTTCATTATGTGATTTTTTGTATGTGTAATGCCTAGGTCTCCTTCAAGACTCAGACCCCTGAAGGCAGAAACAGGTCTGCCTCCGTTACCGTGGGATTCCCACGAAGCACGGTGACTGGCACAGTATGAACATCTAACAAATACCTGTTCGGTGAATGAATGAATGGATGAAAACAGAGAATTTCAGTGCACACTGGGTTTATGAAAAGGCCTCATGTAGGAGATGGAATTTGATCTCAGCATCACATGAGAGGATTTAGCTGAGCAGAGAAAGAGAACCTGCTCGAAGAAAAGTGGCAAGAATAAACGGCAAAAGAGGCCAGACTGTGGGAGTGGAAGGTGGGGACAAGGGGCTGGCCAGAATGTGCAGAATGTCGAAACCCACAGAGGGCTAGGTGGATGGACTGCATGCAGTGGGAAGACATTGCTAGGTCATTGTGCAAAGGATAACTGGATTCCTCATCAGCTTGCTTCCCCTCTAGTGAAAACTCAGACCGAGAGACAACCTCATGCCAAAACCTGTTAGAAATTTCCACCCGCTGTTATTGCCAGTGGAGCTGCGTTAAGAAAAATCCAACAAGAGCCAAACTGAAAAAAAGTAATAAGACATGTTATACCTCCCTCTGAGTCTGCTTCCTGTCTCAGAGACGGAGGGTGTGTGGCTACCAAAATACTGAATAACGAGCAGTGAGCCCGTCAGAGTAAGATCCACACACGCAGCCTGTCTCTGTGACACAAAACTCAGGGCAAGAAAGAAGGTTCAAGGGCTGGCCAGTCAGCTCAGTTGGTTAGACTGCAGCGTTACAACACCAAGGTCAAGGGTTTGGATCACTATACCAACCAGCACCTCCTCCCGCCCCCAAATAAAAGAAAGAAAAAAGAAAGAAGGTTTGGTTGCATCCTGGGAGGCATAAACCCCATAGGTCAAATTCTATAGATTGTAGGAGACCAAAAATCATGCCACCCCAAAATATGATTGTAGGAGACCAGAATATGCCACCCCCAAAAATGCCTCTTTGATGGAAGGATCATTTTGAGGAACTGCAAACACAAGACAAGTTCTGAAAACAGAGTAGAAATGACCCTTTTTGTAAGGGAAATTTACATCTATAAAGGAAATCTCCATTTGTGGGGCGTCTCCCTCTGTACTGTGAAGAGAAGATGACTCTAAATCACTAGAGATTTTTATCAGTGGAGAAGGCACTGACTTAAGTCTGCATAACAAACCTTTCTTTTGTTTACCATAGTTTTCCTGATCATCTCCCCATAAGCCTCTCCCACAGTGTTTCAGTGAATGATGGTATTTAAGCCCAAATTCAGATCCACTTCTTTGAGGTTTAACTTATTTCTCTGGGTTTTGCCCATGTATACAATGAAGTATACATGCTAATAAACTTCTATTTGTTTTTCTCTTGTTAATTCATCTATTGTTGCAGGGGCTCATCCCAACCAAGTATTGTGAGGGCGTTGGGGTTCAAGACACACTACCCCCCAAAATATGACACTTTGGCATTTGAGAAAAGAGCAGAAGTAGGAGAGTCTCTCTCACCTTCTCCTGACATTCTCCCCTAAAGCAGGCCATAAAGAATTCTCCGACCTTTTCTAAAACAGGACATAAGACCCTCATTCAAAAAGGGTCTCCCCATACCTGGAGAAAAGGAATGAAGACACAAAGACACAGAAAAGAATCTAAACAAAGAGGCCTTGCTGGGTTCCCCCTGTTTATTACCATTAGATCAACTCCCTTTGTCCTATCATAATTCTACACGACTGTCCACGCTTCATCAAACCTAAGTATAAACATACAGTCTCCTCTATTTCTTTGCATCTTCATTTCTAAAGTCTCCTGTGTCATGTAAACCTTACATTAAATAAATTTGTATGCTTTTCTCTTGTTAATCCATCTTTTGTTATAAGTGCCTATGTATTATTCCATTTCCATTGCTTATAACAGAATACCTGAAACTGGGTAATTTATAGAGAAATGAAATTTATTTCGTACAGTTTGGGAGGCTGGGAAGTCCACGGTCCAGGGAACACATCTGGTGAAGGCCTTCTTCTTGGTGGTGACTCTCTACAGTTAAGGCAGGGTGTCACATGGCAAGAATGGCCTGAGCAAGAGAGCTAATGTTCTCACTCATTCTCCTTATAAAGCCATCAGAACCACTCCTATTAAACCATCAACCCATTATTCCATGAATAGATGAATCCATTCATGAGGACACAGTCCTTGTGATCCAATCACCTCTCAAAGGCCCCACCTTTCAAATACCATAATTGTATTTCCCACCCTCTTAACACTGTCACAGTGGGGGTCAAGGTGACAAAACATGAACTTTTGAGGGACACCTTTAACCCATAGCAGTGACTCAGCCAGAAACCTTGTGATGGGAGGAGAAAAGATATTACTTTTTCTTCTGTCCAAAGGGGAGAGAGAAAACTACTTTTTCTCTCCTATAAGGTTGAGGCAGAGAAAAGAGTCTTGGTGGCAGTCCATCAGGGGGACTACAATCTATCCTGGAGGTGTGGCTCTCCCCGGGGTTTGCAGATCACTCTATGGGTTAAAGTTTTGGGTTCAAAGAATCAAAGGACAAGTTGGGGAGCTGGTTAGCGAGGCATCATACCTGAGTACAAGAACCCCATTTGATGAATCTTATAGGTTCTGGGTAGTGTCTTAGTTCATCTTATGCTGCTATAACAGAATACCACAGACCGCATAATTTATAATAAACAGAAATTTATTTGGCTTATAGTTCTGGAGGCTGATTAGTCCAAGAGGATGATGGCAGCATCTGGTGAGAGCTTCGTGCTGCATCATCCCATGGTGGAAGGCAGAAGAGCAAGACAGCACAAGAGATGGGGGCTGAACTCATCCTTTTATCAGGAGCCCACTCCCACAATAAGTAATCCACTCCCTCAGTAATGGCATTAGTCCGTTCATGAGGGTGGAGCCTTCCTAAACCTAATCATCTCTTAATACTGTTACAAAGGCAATTAAGTAGGCAACACATGAACTTTTGGGAGACACATGCAAACCATAGTAGGTAGGGAGCTGAACACATCCATTTGCCCCCAGCTGTAGATTTAAGAGATATATTGTGAGTAGGGCCAAGAGCAATTAATACCTCAGTGTGATAGCCATGCACAAGTGTGAATAGATCTCCTTTTTTTGTTTGAAGTTCAGAAAAGGGAGGAGAAAAGACTTGAGGTCTGTAAAATTACCCTGAGACAAAGGAACGATACCCAGAATGCCTAAGGAAAAGGCTTATATCTGAAAATGATCCAATGCAGGGTCCAGGAAAAAAATTAAGAAACCAGCATTTGATCAATTTGCAAAAGTAGTAAATCGCGTAAAGAGAAAACAGGTTGAAAGGAAGGCAAAAGATACATTAAATTAGTTAACACTCTTGACTTGCAAAAATAAAAAGTAAAATAATAAAAATGGAAGCAAAAGAAGAAAAGGGATTTACTGTGAGAATATGGGATGATTTACAGACTGCAGGGGCGGGAATAGAGCAGCCTCCAGAAAGACCAGAGCTGGAATGCTGAGAGAAGGGAGGGAATGTTCTCTCCGAATTCCCTTTGTCCCTCTTCTTCACCAGCAGCACATATGATTAGTATCTTTCGTTTCTGTCACGATGATAGGAGAAATCATAGCATCCCACTTTAATATGCATTTCTTTGATTATTAAGGAAGTTGAGCATGTTTTCATGTTTACAATATTTCCGTTTGGCCTGAACAGGGCTGCTATGAGGAATGAGATGAGAGAATAGGAAAAAAAAATTGAAAACAATTGGAGGCTGCTGTGTTACTCTCCTTTTGCAAAAAAAAAAAAAAAATGAAGAATGGTTTATATTGAATACATATTTCAAATAAATTTTGAAGTTCATCAGGTTTCTATTAAAGAAGAGCAATGTGTATACATACAAAAACCATTTTAGGTGATGAAATGCAACCAGGAAAATAAGCACTTGATGGCTAGATATGATAAAGATTTGTCATTTAGCCCCAAACCAAACCAAAAAAAAAAAAAAAAAAGGAAAAAGAAAGGAAAAAATGGTAAATCTAAAAGAAATTCCACGTCTAGGTTGTCTTTTCTACACTGTCTTTGATTTTTGTGGGACTCTACCCCCTGCAGTGAGAGAATGTGTGTGTTCACTTAGCTCTAATTATAAAGTATTTTCCTCAAGTTTTAACTCAACAAAATAAAAAAACTTATAAAATGCTTATAAGAGTTTTCAGGGTTAGTTTTCTTTTTTCTTTTTCTTTTTCTTTTTTTTTTCTAACAGGCCAGCCCCTCGAGGTTTTCTCATTTAGAAGGATAGTCAATACAAAAAGAGACAGATGCCTTTTCAGGGTGAGCTTCTCAAGCTGAAGAATAACACTAAATTATACTGACTGTTTTTACTCTTCGTGTAAAGATGACATGATTCTACATGTACCTTCAAAAAGATGTTCTTTCGCTCAGGCATTGTTTTTAGAGTATTCTTTTACCTTTTCCCAATTGAGACTGTGTCTTCACTATAAAAAACACCACCGCGTATTATTGACCTTGAATATGACAGAGAGAGAGAGAGAGAGAGAGAGATTCACCCTCAATAAGGACCTAGCAGTATACTGGGCGCCCAGCTCCTGCTGTGATAGGCTTAATTCCAGCTGGGCAAAAGGATCTATCTTGATGGACTAAGTTAGCATTTCCAAATACTCTGCTAAATGGTTAATTATAATCATAAAGAAATGTTCTTTACTATGTAACACAGAATTGAGCACTCTGCCTCCCACTGGGGGGTCTATAGTATGCAAACACCCAACTGAACTTCTATAAAACCCCATCTGCCTTTATTTTATTTATCCAGCTTCAGTTTTCTGACCCTCCCCCCCAGAGTTGAACAAAGCAAATGGCACCAGAGACTATTTCCACCTAGTTCCTCACAGAGCCTTTATCTGGTGCTCATAAGAAACTCTAAAACATGCAAGGCAAATCTTATCTATGCTGAAAAAGATTTAAAGAGAGAGAGAGAGAGAGACACTACTTTCCTGGCTAGAGATAACAGAAACAAGATATCTTGTTCTAGTTCCCAATTTCTTTTAAAGAGAATCTTTTCATGCCATCCACAGAACAATAGAGGAAGTCAAACAGCATCCCTGTGCTTCCTCCTGGGAATCTGGGGAGCAATGCTGTTAGCACGTTAAGGATCAGTTTCTGATTTAGAAGGCCCTAGATGTATAAGCTCATGAGGCCAAGTATCCAAAAGCCAAACTCGACATCAAACACATCTAGAACTGCGATGAGCACTTTTTAATCTACTCTCAGAGCGGGAATACTTCAGTCACCTGTGCAACATCTAAAGCAAAAATTTCCATTAAAGAGGAGAAGGTAAGAAGAATAAGCAAACCTTTCTGCACATCTGAAAATGTTCCTGTTTTAAAAACTTGAAACAGTTGGAAATTCAGCTGGCCAGAAATACCTGAATTTATACTCTCTTCAAAGCAACCCAGCCAACACTGGCATTGTCTCCTAAGGGATCCCCTATGCTACTTCTCCACCTCTTCTGTTGGAGGAACTTCTCAGGGGTTCCAAGAGACCAGTCTTTCAGCGTTCTTCTTGGATGAGGACACGGTGGCACCCACTCACCTAAGCAAGACAATCTCCTCCACTGTGCATGCCTCGCTCACACTCACCACACTTTATGATGTGATCAATTTGTTTACATCTGTTTGCTACTCAAAAGAAGGGACAGTGTGTCCTGGACAACTTTCCCCCTCATTCATTCACCAGTGCCTGGCACAGTACCTGGAAGAGTCTTCACTCAAAAACTGCATTAGTTGAATGATGGATAAGACAGATAAGTATGTGAAGCATTACGCTGGAGAGAAAAGACTTCTCTACCCTCTCATGTTCAGTGTTTGGGGGCCTGCAAATTAAACTGACAAAAGATTAGCAAGAGGGGAAAGAACAGATTTAATTACATATGTACAAACACATAGTTGTTCACAAAGAAATGTGACTCAGAGAGATGGTTAAATTTGGGGCTTATATACCATCTTAACAGGGGATGGGGAGGGCCAGAGGGAAATTTGGGGGAGAACAAGTGACTTTTAAGAAAAATAAATAGGCCCACAGGAGAATAAATAGGAGATATGAAAGTTGTCTTAATCCATTCAGGAGGATATAACAAAAATACCATAAACAACAGAAATTTATTTCTCACAGTTCTGGAGGCTGGGAAGTCCAAGATTCAGGCACCGGCAGGTTTGCTGTCTGGTTAGGCCATGCTTCCTGTTTCATAGACAGTCTCTTTTCTCTGTGTTCCCACATGCTGGAAGGGCAAGGAGGCTCTCGGGGGCCTCTTTTATATCAGCACTACCCCCATCTATGAAGGCTCTGCCCCCATGTCCTAATTACTTCCAAAGGCCCTATCTCCAAATACCTTCACATTGGGGATTACATTTCAACATAAGAATTTTGGGAGGACACAAACATGCAGTCTAAAGCAATAATTTTATGACAATGTCTGTTTAGGCAATTTCTCATCCAGGTGCTGACTTGTGCTGACATCTCTCTTCATCGATAAGTCAATCCTCCCTGGTCATGAAACTTCCAGAGAGAACATTTATGGCAGTTGACTTCTTTTGTGAGGTTTTGCTTTTAAGATGATAAGGGGAGTTCAGAAAAAGCATCTTCCTGCAAATGTTGATTCCCAAATATCTTCAGCTCAAAATAAGCCTTGGCCACTGCAGCATATTCTGGACCATTCATCTGTATATTCTAATGAATAAATGAATGAATGAGAAATGAACAAAAGTACAAATAAACCTTCAGCCCACCCCATCACTGGAGGGCAGGGATGAACAGCACAGGTGGAACCACAGCCCTAGGGGGTCTCTCCCTGCTGCACACTAGTGCAGAATCATTATCTCCTTCTGCATAAATCTGGAGGCCTCAACCCCCAACAGCAAGCAGATGGGAACCACAGGGTGAATAGTCTATGAGCTAAGAGCCTTGAGTGGCGAGAAGAAAAAAAGGGGAGAGGAGAAAGTGCAGCCAAGTTGACACCTCCCGGAGGCTAACAAAGACCACCAGGGCAATATGAGGCTTGGACTCTGCACCTGTGTGGCTGCACCTGCATGGCTGCAAATACACGTGCAGGATTTCAGTGACTCGAGAAGGGGACCAAGTATACACCTTGAGCACCAGCAAAGCAGTGGCACTAAGGAGAGAATTTCTCAAAATTGGGAGTTCATTGTGAAAATTAAATTATTCTTATTATATTGTGTAGGAGAGGAAGACCATCTTTTCCTCACCCATAGGTTCATGTTTGAGAACCCTGTAACAAAAGACAGATTAACAAAAGAAAAGCATACAAATTTATTTAATAATAGGTTTTGCAGGGTTGGTTTGTTTGTTTTTCTGGGTAGCTGGCCGGTATGGGGATCCGAACCCTTGACTTTGGTGTTATAACACCATGCTCTAACCAACTGAGATCACCAGCCAGCCCCAATTTAATAGTAAGTTTTACATGACATGGTAGCCTCCAGAAATGAAGACACAAAGAAACAGTCAACCTGGGCATTTTTTATAATAGGTTTGATGAAGAGTGAACAGCTGTGGAGAAATATGATAGGGCAAAAAGGGTATGATCTAATGGTAATAAACTGGGGGAAATTTAGAGAGGCCTGCTTGTTCAGATTCTTTTCCGTAACGCTTCTTCAGAAACAAGGATGTTCTTTTCCTCTAGGTGTAGAGTGCACCTCTCACATGAGGGTCTTTTCAAACTCCTTCAGCTTAAAATATTCAGTATGCCAAGGTGCAGTATTTTGGGATAGCGTGTCCTGAACCCCTTCAGTTGCTTTTATATGTATGGGATGTCACCATCTGTACAGGGTTAGGGTCTCTAAAGGCCTTAATCCACTCTGTAATTAGATTTATCGGAAGAAACAGTCTTTGCACCTCTGGGAATCTAAATAAAGGAGCCTTCACAGGAATACATGAGATGTTACCATAAAGTAAAAGAAATGGACTTTTGTGAGCAGTTTATGAAAGCAGTCTTGTTATTTCCTAGTGGCACTGTGCCTATATGTGGGTACACATGTGATTAAAGGTTTAGGCTGAGTCCTCGTGTAATTGACTTGGTGTGCATGTGTGTCCACGTAAACATTTGTAGAAGCATGTGTACGCAAGACGTGGGTAAGTAAAGGATCCCAAATGGGATCCTAATCTCAAAAATGTGGGCTCAGAAGTGAGACAGATTGAACCAATCTATAAAAGAAATAAGAAACAGAAAGGAAATTGAGTCAGAAGAGGAAAAAAGCCAACATCTTATTGAAGAGTCACAAAGGCCATAAATTGAAAATAGCTGTGCACCACTATTTGCCATTCTGTGTGATGTTTAAAAGTTATCAGCTCTACAGTATGGTTTACAACCCTGTTTATCAGCCTTAAATGGGTTTAGATATTGACCATTCACCTGTAAAAAAAATTTAAGTCAGGCTGAAGAAATATCTTCCTGAAGAACATAAAGAGTTTCTAGCTCATAGACATAATTTGCGATGTTTTAATTAACTTAAACTATTATAAAATAGTGCCTTACATTACAGAAAGAGGCAAAATCTCAGGGAAATGATTACCAATTTATCATTTCTCATTAACAAGAGGAAGTTAGTTCTACTTTCTGAAGTACAGAAAACCTTTCATTTTGATTGACTTTGCCAATGTAAAAGTGAAACAATGCAATGTGATGTTTTAAATCTCATAGTCAGGTTTAGCATGAAATGTTACAAGAAAAATAAAAGAGGTATGTAGATCTTAGCTGATTTCCCCCTGGAACCTGTTTTCTTGAAGGTTTAGGTATTTCACAAATCTCCTGCATTTGTATAATGGTTTACCCTTTTTCAAAGGGCTTTTACATTTCTGATCCTTGCTGATCCCCATAACAGTTTTGCACGATGTTTGAGTATTAACTGTGAGGAAAGTGAGCTACAGAGAAGTTGTATGGTTTATTCGAGGTGTCACAGTCAGGGACAGCCCCACAACAAGTAATTCCTATTCCCCTTCCACTAGTCATCAATGCTTCCCTAAAATAATTTTTAAAAGGTACATTCTGTTCCAAGAACTATGGCAACATCCCTCTTACTGTGGTGCACTGAGATTACAGACAGGGCATTTCCTGGTGGGGGACGCCATGTGGCCATCCTGGTTGTATGTGTTCATTCTGATCGATTGGTGCCTGGAATAGGATAAATATTTGAATATCATCTGTGATTACATGTGTAGAGGAAAAGGCCTTGGATGAGGGTTAGGAACACTGAGTTCTAGTTTTTGTTTCTATTTGTAAGAATAATGCAGCCATCACTGCTAACATCAGTGTCTACTATGAATAAGGCATCCCACTGAGTATGACATGGGGAGCATTTCACTTAATCCTCACAGCTACTCTGAGTAGGACTCTTAGCCTCTGCTTTACTGATAAGAAAACCTAGACCCAGAGAAATAAAATAAGTTGCCCAAGGATATACAGGTAAGAAGCCGGTACTTGAACTTGGCAGTCAAACTCTGGAACTTGTGCTTCTGATCATCGTGATAACCTGCCAAGCCTGGCAGGGTTTTGCTAAGCCTCTTCCAGTTCCACATATGTATAATATAGAAATTAGAGGGGAAATATAGCTGAAGCCCAACCTCTTTTTTCCTAATCAGAATGTAAAAGGTATTTTGAACCCAACAGACTAAACTGAGGGGCTTCAGATGTTCACCAATCCCACCTGTTTCCTATATATTCTTTTTACTCTTTTTTTTTTTTTGCTGCTGGTCCATAGGGGGATCCAAACCCTTGACCTCAGTGTTACCGACACCATGCTCTAACCAACTGAGCTAACCGGCCAGCCCATGTCTCCTGCGTTTTAAACTTTTGTGTATTAATATTAGTTTATTTCACTCTACACTTAAGATATGTTCTCAGTATGTTATAAACAGAAAGAATTTTAAAATAAAATTTACTGAATGCTTAATCCTTTAAAAATGCTATTGTGGATCATTTGTAAAATGAAGAATTATCCCTTTAAAATTGCTTTCGTAAAACTCAGATTTTCACCATGAAGTGCTTCATTAGAAGCGTTCCTGTAATTCAACAGGTCATTTTGCAGCTTTGTGCTTGTGTTCCACAATCCTAAAAGCTGCTCCGAAAAGGTTACAACAACCCCTGTTCCTTCTCGAATACGTTCATTTGCCTAATTCGAGGGAGGGGAGGCTTCTGTTCTATCTAATGATTTTCATTAACACACGAACAATTATTTTACTTCAGTGACATATTCTGTGGTGATAGTTTATCAATAGATGAAGGAAACATTGCCATCTAACACATTCCAGTAAATAATCAGGACAAGATTAATGGTTCCGTTTAATGAAAGCCATCTGTTTGTTCAAGCAGCCTGCTCGCTCTCTTTATTTCATTTGGATTCCAATAAATCGTGAACGTCTTGAGGCATATGTGAGTCAGGACGGGTAAACCGAATTCCCTGGGTGTGATATTTACCTCTTTCAGAACACTAACCAATATCCACATGGTCTATAGTTGGAAGAGGGAAAATACAGTCAAACAGACAGGCTGTTTTGTAGGCTTGATGGCTACCAACAGGTCTGTCTTTTTATTTCCCTGTGGCTTTAATGAATTGACAAGTGTTTTCTTGGTGTGCAGGCAGAATGATGGAACCCAGACAGCTAAATTCGCTGGTCTGACAGATCATATTTTACCCTTCTCCCCAAAGCATGACGAGTCAATGACCATAAAAATTATGTAATTGTCTAAAATGAAATAGACACAGTTCCTGCCTTGGTGACTTTAAACCGAGAGTTGGAGTCAACTGCATGTCGGAGGGGGAGAAAAATTCTATCTTTTGAGGACACACCTCAAAGTGTGTGTGTGCACTTAAAAAGTCTAGAAGGACATATTAAACAACATCTTTCTCTGGAGGTGAGATTGAGTGATTTTTATTTCTTTTTAAAATGGTTTATTATCTGTATTTTCAATATGTTCTTCATAATCAATTATTACCATCTCAATAAATAATAAAAGAAAAAAGAACTTTTTGTTTTACTATTAGCTGTAATTATGTCATTCCCATACTCATATTTTAGTGGCAAATTTACAGTATGACAGTAAATAAGAGATTAAAATTCATATAATCTTTGTTTGATGATTTACACTTTTATTTCTACTCAAGGGCATACAAGGTTTATCCGGGGAAACCATTTTCTTTTTTTTTTTTTTTTTCTTGCACAACTGTCCAGTATACGGATTCGAACCCTTGACCTTGGTGTTACAATACTGTGTTCTAACTGACTGAGCTAACCAGCCAGCCCAGAGGAAGCCATTTTTTATACAGTTGTGCTAGTGATGAAATTTATTCCTCGCCATCATCGAGTGGCAAGACCACAAGAAATTCTAGTTTTAAAATAGAAGCTTCTTATACAAAACAATTTTCTGGAGGTCATCACTTATCCAGCAACCTTAACTAATCAGACTTAGCTAATCAGAATATAGACAAGTATCATGACTTAATACAACAAGTCCTCTGAATGGTCCAAAACATAGGAGATGAAATATGTTGATCAAAGGAGAACCACTTGGATCTTACCCCCAGTCCATTTTTCCTTGCTTTAGGTAGATATAATGGAGTCTCAGTATGCAAAGAGAAGGTGGGTGCATTTGCTAATTCCCCAGCATCTGGGGAGGTAGTTTGGGGTGACTACCCTAGTGCTCCAGGTTCCTAAGGGCCATTTGAGATCTATCAGCAGCTCTTGGAGTTAAGAACCCCTCGGTTCCCGGAAAGCAAGAGCCACCACTGACACTGCAGGAACATTCAAGTGGGGGTCAGGAGCGGCACTCAGACCTCCCTGCTGATATAAAGAGCCAACTCCCTGGGGGCCACAGAGTATAAGAGAAGTACAAGAAAAACAAAACCTTTAGCCCTTATTCTGTATGAAACGAAGATAATTCCAGCCAGTTTTTTGGGATGTAAGACAAATGCTATGGAGGCTGATGGGACAGAAATATTCTCCCAACTATCTGTTTTACTTATCCTTTGCTCATAACAAATCATCTCAAAATTCAGTGACTTCGAACAACTGATTTATTTGTTCACAATTCTGCAATTTGGGCCGGGATCAGCAGGGCAGCTTTTCTCTTAGTCTCTTCTGGGGTGACCCATGCAACTGCAGTCACTTGGTGGGTTAGCTGGGGGCTGGCTGGCACTGGCTGGTCCAGGGTTTCCTCATTCGCATGTCTGGGACTTCAGCTGGGATAGCTGGAATGACTGGGACAGCTGTGCCTCTCTCTCCGTGTGGTCTCTGGTCCTCAAAGAGGTTAGCTCAGGCTTGTTCACAAAGCAGCATGTTTTGAGAGAGCTAAAGCAAAGCTATGAGACTGCATAAGGCTTAGCCTCAGAGGTCACACAATGTCACTTCTACCACATTCCACTAGTCAAAGCAAGTCAGCCCCAATATAAGAGGTGGGCAGTAGCCTCCACTCTTGATGGGGGCAGTAGTGAAGTTTCACGACAAGAGAGGGTGGACGCAAGAGGAATGACTTGTTGGGGTCATTATTGCAATAATGTTCAATCCACACTACTCTGGAGTCCACTCCTGGGGTTGGAGTCAGTCTGACAGGTACAGTGGTGTGTAAACTCCTGGAGCAGCAGGGGCCAAGCACCCCAGTACCCGAGGAATGGGTGGGGCCCCATATCAGCCACACACAAGGCAAGAGGCCTGATGAAGAATGAGTCCAGATGATAACTGAAAATTTCTCTTCTTTTTGTGCCCAAAGGGAGGGACATGAATGAGGTTGGGGTTTGCCTTGGGTTGAACATCCCCCCAATCTTAATCCCCACTGTTAACTGTTGAGGGTGTGAAATCCTATTATGGTCATTGAAAGGTGGGGCCTTGAAGAGGTGATTAGATTCTGAGGACTATGCCTAGTGAAGGATTAAAAATGGTGGTCAGGGGCGTGGTTCTGAGGGCTTTAAAAGGAGAGTGCATGAGGAGCTTTCTCTCTGCTTTCTTGCTTCCACCATCTTGCAAATGTGAGGGGTCACTGTCGCCACTACCAAGACCCTCACCAGATGTGTTCCCTGGACTTTGGATTTCCCAGCCTCAGAAACTACAAGCAATAAGTTTTGTTTTCTTACAAATTACCCAATTCCAGGTATTTTGTTATAAGCAACAGAAATGGACTAATACAGGGTTCCCATGATGATACAAGTGAAGCTTGACATCAAAATATCATCTTGTCATTAGCTTGTTTCTGTTTTCTTCTGCTGTCATTGTTTTTGTTTTGTTTTGTAATCTTTCTTTTGTAAGCTTCCTTTATCTTCATCTCATAGCCCGGGAAGCACATATAATTTTAATATGCTTGGCTTGCTGGCTTTCTAGCCCACAGCTGATGAAAAGGAGGAAATAAAAGGAAAGGAAAAGAACTACTGGTACTCAGTACCCTGACAAAAGTAAAAATGACCATAGAAAGCCTGGCAGAAAAGTAAGAGTTGAAAAAACTAGAAAAAGCAAATTCAGGCTGGTCCAAAGGTAATGGATTATCTCAATCGTTTACAGTCGATTACAGATCAAACTCCTTGTTCTACTCTTTCCCCCCTTTTCACTCCTGCACTTGACCAGTCAAATAAATAAACAAACAAACAAACAAATAAATAAAAATAAGCAAATTCAGTAATTCAAGAAAGCTTAATAGTCTGGGACCATGTACTGTAGGGACAGAAAATCCTGTCATGTCCCAACTGTATTTATAATGATAACCAAGATCCCGAGACATTTTTAATTATTTTTAGCATAGTCAAGGAAAGAACACTAAGGCCATATATGATATAACCTAACAATAATGCAAAATTATGATTTTTTTTTTTTTTTTTTAGCAGCTGGCCAGTACAGGGACAGAACCCTAGACCTTGGCATTAGCAGTACCCGCTCTAACCAACTGAGTTAAGCAGTCAGCACCCCCAAAATTGTGATTTTGAATATAACTTCATTCATAATTGGCTTCAAGGAGTCAGGAGTTGGGGGAAGAGCCTGCCTCAGGATCACTTGGGACATTCTCACTTAGTGTACGGTCAGTCATGTCTAGTGTAATTTTCTTACATTGACATTTCAAGAGGTTAGCTGACCCAGAAAATTCACATCTACAAATCCCCCAATAATGCCATAAAATGTTACTTTACTATTTTCTGCCTAATTGGCACTCATTTCAAAAGAACTGAAATCTGCTTTTTATTTAATTCTATCCTACATCTTGGCAAAATATTTCTTATTCATAAATATTTTCTTATTTGATCAATATAACAATCTTTAAAGGATAGACATTTTTATTGACCTTTTAAAGATGAGAATTGAAATATTCAAGAAAGACAGAGTAACTTGGCCAGGGACACACAGCTGGCTAGAACTCTCACAGGTTGACACTAATTGAGTTATCATGGTGAGGATGAAGGGGACTTGTCACCAAAGGCCAATCAAGGAGGGCCCCTAGAGGCAGTTTGGGGCTTTCACAGGAGGCCCTCTCTGCAACAGGACTCTGTCACATGAATTGATGGAGATCCAGAATGCCCAAACACTCTGCCTTTTCTACATACAGTCAGCCCTCTGTTCCACATCTGTGGATTCAACCAACCATGGATCAAAAATATTTGCTAAGAAATAAAAAATAACAAAACAATAAAAATACAAATTAAAAACCATACAGTATAACAACTATATACACAGCATTTCCATTGTATTAGGTATTATAAGTACTCTAGGGATGATTTAAAGTATACGGGAGGATGTGCGTAGATTATATGCAAATACTACACCATTTTATATCAGGGACTTGAGCACCTGCAGTTTTTAATATCCTTGGGGGTCCTGGAACTAATCCCACAAGAATACCAAGGGATGAGTGTATATAACACTTATTTAATTATCTTGTGGAATCTAATTATATTCTTTTCCCTACACAGAATAGTATTTGACACCCAACCCAACTCGACTTTCTCATCATAGACTGGAGTTTAGCATTCAGTCCATTATGCATCTGGGTATCCAACCAAATACCACTCCTGTTCTGAACCTCATTTTATTTCTAATCTCTGTAAAAGCAAAACCTGTAGAAATCTCATCCTGTTACAAAGCCTGAGATAAGGTATTTGTATTATTGTACACCCATACCCATGATCTATTAGAAGTATATTTATATTACTACTTACTAACTACTTAAATGGACAACTGAGATAACGATAATTTGCAGTGGTTTGCTCAAGTGGATGAACTGAGTAGGTAGCCAAACTAAGAGTGGAATCTGAGCCTCATGAGCTGGTGACCACACAAATTATGTATTCATTTGACAAACACACATTAGACTACTTTTATAGCCAGACACTGTGACAGAGCATTTATGTATGTATATGGAGTGTTACCTGACCTCAAGAAGTTTGCAGTCTAAGTACACCTAAATAAATCTTAACGAGCTTGTAGTAGGTGCCATCAAAGAGATAAAAATAGAATGCTATGGGATGACTAAGAAAGGAAATATTATCGCCAGTTGCAGGATCAGTTGACACCTCAAGGAGTTGTGGCCTTTGAGCTGGGCCTTAATTGATCAGTGGGATTTACATGTGCAGAAATAGAGGAGATAAAGAACATTCTAGGTAGAGAAAATTTCACGACTTGGGGCCAGCTGTGAGGATCGTGGTTAACTGCTGTCAGGGAGGATGGGGGGGACTTGAAAACTAGATTTACTTGGGTGGGACCACACTTAAGGGACAGAAAAGTTTCTGGGGCCTAGAGGAAATCATCCCAGCACACAGAAATCGATAGTCCAGACACATGTCAATAGAGAAAATGTGGCGGTCTAGGCCAGTAGCCAGCATTAGAAAACTCTAGCATGGGAGAATGGGTATAGAACAAAAACTGTTTTTCCATACACTCACCTCTCACACTACTTCTGAAACCATACGTATGGATTTTTTTCACCACAAGTAATTCTCCAATTCTCTATAGACAACTGGATGTCCTATAATTCAATTTAATTCTGACACTATCTACCTGGAGTTAGCATCAGATCCCACAGGTTAAGGGCTCAGTCCCACAAGGCAGTTTCTGCGTCAGATACCAGCAGCAAGTCTGGACCTCCCTTCTGGCTTCTGACTGACCACCTATAAATCAGAGGTTCCCATGCTCCCCTTGTCAGATTCAATAATTTGCTAGAATGACTAACAGAACTCAGGGAAACCTGTACTTACCTTTACCAGTTTATTATAAAAGATACAATTCAGGAACAGCCAAATGGAAGAGATGTGCAAGGTGGTGTGTGCGGGATGGGCATGGATCTTCACCCAACCAGAATCACCATATGTTTACCAACACAGAAGCCCTCTGAACCCCCTCAGTTAGGGGTTTTATGGAAGTTCCATTGCATAGGCATGATTGATTAAATCATTGGCCATTGGTGATAGAACTCAATCTCCAGCCCCTCTGCCCTCTCCAGAGGTCATGGGTAGGGCTGAAATTTCCAACCCTCTAATCACCCTGTTGGTTCCCCTGGTAACCAGTCCTCCAGTCTTAGGGGCCTTCCAAAAGTCACTTCATTAACACAAACCTAGGTGAGGTTGAAAGGGGCTTGTTATGAATAACAAAAGCCTTTCTTTTCGCCTTTATCCCTCTGGATTTGTTTCAGGAGCCAGGGACAAAAACCAAATACTATAACAAAAAGAAGCTCCTATGGCCTTTATCACTTAAGAAGTTACAAGGGTTTTAGGAGCTCTGGCCTGGAGCTGGGGACAAATACCAAATGTATATTTCTTATTATATCATAATATCACAATGGGGAGACCAAATGGACAGGCCAAACATGGGGAGCAGGAATCTAGAACTGGGCACTGTCAGAGGCCCTGGAAGGCAGAGGGCACACATCAGACAACAGGGATCCCAGGCCTGACCACAGCTTAGGGGCTCAGGGTGTGGGAGTCTAGGCACTAGGAAGGAACTGACAAGAGCAAAAGAGAGTCCTGGTCTCTGAAGGCCTAGGATCTAAGCCAGTGATGAAGACAGGAACATGCACAAAGTCTGTGTACCAGAACTAGATACATGTACAAAGTCTGTGTACCAGAACTAGATAAGAAACAAGACTAGGTCACCAAAACACAGCCGGGCTCCACTTACCAGAATAGGGACACAGGGGCTGAGTGTGACCAGGGCTTAGTCCCAGTTTGTAAAGCCAGGAATCCTTAAATTCACCAGCTAAGATCAGAATTAAAGGGTCTTCCCACAATTTTGGGGCATGGGATAGGGTGTTAGTTGTCCCATTTGGAGGAAGAGGAAGAATTCAGTGCCTGGGAAACCAGTAAACCCCTGACAGGACCAGTAAGAACAAAAGTTCAGTGTGCCCTTTTTGTGTGCTTGTACATGTGTGTGTGTATATATGTATACATAAAATATATATAAATAGATTTTTTTTTTTTTTTTTTTTTTTGCGCCTGGCCAGTATCGGGATCCGAACCCTAGACCTCGGTGTTGTAACACTATACTGTAACTAACTGAGCCAACCACCAGCCAGCCTTTAAGTTTATATTTAAATGTATTAAAATTGTATTATCCCGCACAAATGTATTCAAAGGACACAAGTTCTCAGAAACGTTCCTCTTGGAAATGTCCACTCAGTTCACAGTATGAGGTGTCAAGACCCTGAGATTAGAAGTCAGTCAGACCAGGGTTTCTTTACATACCAGCTGTGTGACCTTGGACAAGTTATTTAATCTCTCTGAACATCAGATTTGTTGTTGTTGTTGTTCCTATAAAATGGAGATGGTAGTAATATAATGAGTATTTGTTATTTTGGTCTGGGTGGCACCCATTCCTTTGTGGATTCACAGCTTCCCCAAATTGTGTGTTAGTTCATCATAATCACTTAGTAAGTGATCATTTTTATTAATTATTATTACACTAGAACCGTACAGATTGTATCTATGTCTCTGCAAAAGAAAGAAATCTACCATACTATGGTAAATATAATCATTGACACACATCCCTGTAAAATGTTCTCTATTCTATATCATGTAGATCCCAGCCTGGACAGGCTATGAGGGGAAATAGTCCCAGGCAAGCTTCCAGAAACACCCTATTCATTGCACATCCAGAGGACCTGCAGCAAACCAATTCTAATTTTCCTTTCTGTACATTAAGGTGTTCCTCTTGTCTTTTGTTTTCATCAAGCATTTCAGTAACCATCTTGGAGTAACCAGTAGCTCCTGTTGTGAGAGTGATCATATGACATATAACGGCATGTCTGGCTTGGGAGACGATGGGGATAATGTGGTTGGTGGTCACAGTTTAGCCAAAGTCTATATAAATTTCAGTGACTACCTGCAGCTATGCCCTGCACAGACCGCTGTCCAGAGCTAAACTCCACTGCTTTCCTTTGCCAGAAACTGTATAGGCAAAACCTATAATCTTCCTCATTCCTGGTTTTTATTTTCATTGGTCTCTTTCTACCACTGCGATATTCACAATTCAAATGCCGGCTGGTGAAGCCTATGACATTAACCATCCATGAGGACATCTTTTATTTCATATTAACAAGATCGGCTCTTCATCTTCCTGCTCATGCAAAAGTCACAGAGTTGAAAACACAGCATGGAGTGCATATCTGAGTCATTTTTAAGCCATCTACACATATGGTTCAGGGATTTTTTTGGTGGGGGGTGGGGAGGGTGAGTGGCTGGCCCGTACGGGGACCTGAACCCTTGACTTTGGTGGTATACCACCACACGCTAACCAACTGAGCTAATCAGCCAGTCGTCACATATATTTTTAAAAATCATTAAAGTTTCTGCTTTTTTTCAAAAGAACATTTGCTGTTTTTCCATATGAAAAAAAGTTGTATTAACTGCGGGCCCACACAAGTGCAATGGGCTGAAAACTTCAGGATGGCAGAAAAGCTTGTCAATAGGTTGCTTCTACTTTCTCAAACAGATTTCTCTTTCCACTAGTCTCATCCACTGTTGTCTTACACTAGAGCAGCTAATTTCTACAACCATTCTGTTTCTATGAGTAAAAAAAAAAAAAGCTTTAAATGTTTGTTGCAGAAGCCCCATCTTTAGGTGAGCCAGCCGGTGAGACTTGAAGAATTAGGTAAGGTCAAATGTTCCAGTCCTACACCAAGGTCAAGGGTTTGGATCTTCATACCGACCAGCAACAACAACAACAAAAAGCTCCAGTTCTATTCCAAATTCTCCCATTCTGCCAGGAGTCCCCTTTGGGGTGCAAAGAACCACACCAAAGCTGATTCTAGCTGGCACTCACCACTGGGTAAGAAGGGATGTGTTTTCCACCTGGGAGAAATAAAGTCACAACTGCTAAAGGTGAATTTGAACACAGTTATTCTACAAATGTCCAGAAACTATATGTGCAAGAGTTGGGCTGCAGGTACATTTTTACATTTTAAACATAACATAAATTATATCTATAAAATATTGAACAAAAATCTCTTTGGTCCAAACATCCCAAGTTTCGTGCATTCAAAATATATATATTTTTTCTATTGGCAAGGTTTTTAAAGGTAAAGTATGTGGTCTCTAGGGCCAGCCCCTTGGCTCACTCGGGAGAGTGCGGCGTTGGTAGCACCGAGGCCGCAGATTTGGATCCTATATAGGGGTGGCCCGTGCTCTCACTGGCTGAGCGTGGTGCAGACGACACCGTGCTGAGGGTTGCAATCCCCTTACCGGTCAGAAAAAAAAAAAGAATGTGGTCTCTAGGCAGGATAACAATCCTGGCTTGCCATTTTCCAAGCATGGGACCTTGGGGAAATTACTTAAGAGTTCTGTGCCTGTTTCCACATATGTAAAAAAGTGATGATAATACCATCTAGTACAAAAGCTAGTTAGGATCATGTAAATGAGATAAATATAGTGCCCAATATATAGCAGCAATATCACAAAGGTTTATTGATTAGGAGTTTAGTTATTATTTTTATTAACGTTATTATTCTGAATTTATTTCTACAAATTATCAGTGTGCTCACCAAAGCTCACTTTCCCATATAGAGGCAGCATCCAAGACTTCACTTGCTGTTTTTCCTAAAAAATTTACATCTCCTCATTTTTATGCTTTCAAGTTTTCATTTATTGCATGCACAGTCAAATCTCTTCGGCGGCAGCGGACATAGTTAATTCACAGAACTCTAAACATCATTTCAAATTGCTTATTATGAAAGACTGCAAGTAGAGAATAATGTAATGAACTCCTCGCCCATATTCAAGTATGGCCATTTGGTGCTACGTGCTTCATCTATGCTTTTTGGCTTTCTTTTCCTTTATTTTTGTTGCAATAATATTTTAATATTTTCAAGCAAATCCCATACATCATGTCTCTATGCACCTATAAAAAAGGACATTTCTGTATATAACCACAATATTATTAGCTCTACTAGCAAAATTAATGTCATCTAATACCCAGTCCAAAATCAAGTGTCCTGATTTCACTCAAAAGTGACATTTTTGTTGGTCTGCTCAAAACAGGATCCAAATAAGGTCCACACATTCCACGTAATTGCTGTTTCATAAGACATAACAATGCACTTAAGTGCATTATCTCTTGAGTTATAACAATATCTCTTAAGTGTTATGTTGCTAAGTGTTTTATATCTTAAGAGATATATCAATATCTTCTTAATCTATAACATAGAGTAACTACAAGACCATAATTTTCCTTAAAGACCTATTGTAGAATTTAAAAGGTGGTGATTTTTTAAATTATCATTAAGCATGGAGAATGAATTTTTAACTGAATTATGTTCCTCAAGCACAAAAATAGAGAGGAGACAGAGAGAAGAGAGAGAAAGGAAGAGAAGAGAAGGCCAGAGGAAGGATACTTTTTTTGCTCTGTTCTCTCCTGATTGTTTTCTGCTTGTAGTTTTCATTCTCCGATGGTTTCACCTTGTTCTTCCCCCTGCACACTTGATTTTCTTCCCATTTACCTTGTTTATGTTAGGAGAGGTAAACAGTACAAACCCAGATTCTCAAGGATGAAATTGAAAAGACTCTATCAGCCACTTAACCAAAACATGAGGAATCATTTTAATAGACCACATTTATTTTACTTCCTGCGGAATTAGTCAGCAGCATTACCACCATGCTCTGCACCCACATCACTGCCTCAGCTCATAGTGAAGGGCAGTGAAACAGAGAGGGTCTTGGTACTGAAAACAAGGGAAAACAGAGGGATACTGAGGCTGCTGCCTTTCTTTTCCCTCTTCACTTGCAAAACATTGACAACCATGCCATTCCCCCTAATCAGGATTTGATAGAGTCTTTTCTGCAGAACTTGACCAGCCCAAGAGCAAAGACTTACCTGCAGGGTCAACGCTAAACAGTCAGCCTACTGTGAAGTGCAGCCAATAAGCACCACAGTCAGCTTTTTTGCCACTCATGCTTACATAGGAGCTTATACCCAAGGATCATTAGATATCCAAGAAAACCTCTAATATGAAAGACAGATGCTGCAAAGTTAGAGGGAACTGTCCACAAGATTGCTCTCACTTCTGACAACAATAGCAACTTGGTGGTCCTTAAGACCATCCTTAGGTTTGATAATTTGCTGGAAGGACTCACAGAACTTATTGAACACTGTTATGCCCACAGTTACAGTTTACTACAGCTAAGGATACAGATTAACATCAGCCAAGAGATAAATCGCATTGGGCAGAGCCCAGGAGAATTCTAAACATGGAGTTGTCCACAACAATTCCAGTTCCTCTCTCTGTGGCGTTATGGAAAGCATTAATTCCTCCTAGTAGTGATGTGTGACAACACACACGATGTATTGCCAACCAGGGAGGCCCGACTGACCTTGGTGTCCAGATTTTTTATTGGGGCTTTATCACATTAACACAGTTGACTTCTCACTTGGCTGATCTCAGTTGCCAGTCCCTTAGGAGGTCAAGATGATTCTGCATAACCCAAAGCTCCCACTCTAAATCACATGGTTGGTATGACTAAAAGACTCCCAGTAAACAAAAACACACCTACTCCAGGGGTTTAGAGATTACCTTCCAGAAGCCTAAGGCAAAGGCCAGATATCTTTTTGAGCAAGATTAAATTCTTTACTATACAGGTCATCCTTTGGTTTTTGGCCAAAACTTTCTTATAGCAAAGTAATGTATATCTTTTACATTCCCCCAGTAGCATGTTCTTACACAAACCATTTCCAATTTATTATTTTACCCTCCCATTAGAGTGTTTCTCCATCATCCAAGACATTATGGATATTTCAGGTTTTAAGATTATTTTTATCTTTCAGTCATAGGGGCAGTTTCAACTAATGTCTGGTAGTAAGCTAGTACTCTCTCACATGGGAATTTTCTGGTCCAAAAATCTTCATGGTAACCTCTGGGTGGTGCTCACTGGCTTTTACTATATGTCCCAATTTGTGATATGGTGCAGAGAATCTGTCGATACCAGCACTCCAGCTTCTAACAGGGCATTAATTAAAGTAAAAACCTCTTTTACCCACCAGGTGTTTCATATTGTTTCAAGCTAACAATCCGTATGAGCTTGGGCAACCTTATTAGTTCCCATTTCACATGTCAAATCAACATTAGCTGAAGGACAGATTTACATGCCTTCTGTTTTATGATATTAGGTGGGAGAAGTGTTCCTCAGTCAGACACAATATGCATCCACATAACATATTCAAGTAAGGGAGACACAAACACTTCACATAAACTCTTTATTTATTCCAGTTTTTATTCAAATTTTGACCTTGATCTTATCAACTATTGAATTCCCATATTCTCCTAATCTAAGGTATGCCTATTAGGACTTCACCGATAGGTTTTGGAGTCACAGTTCACTGGGCTCCTATGCCAAGGAATCCCAGAAAAGTCTCTTCTTCACCCTCTGACCATTTTACCCACTTAATGTGCTTATGGCCTTGGGTCCAAAGCCAGGGGTCAGACCAAAGGACCAGACCCCTTCAATTCTTATCCTAATTAGATTGCAGGCTTATTGGCCTGGGCAATTGGAGGCCAGGTTTCTGTTTGCCATCTTTGTTTTATAGATTATTAAACATATCCAAACAAGAGTAAACAGAGCAGACTCGTTCAAGACCGTCAAAGTTTGGGGGACCAGCAGGGGTAATCATAGATCCATCCAACTTTCAAGAGTGTTGCATACAATAAGAACTTTTTCTGACCCTATCCATCTTTACTTTACTTACTCTATTTCTTAATAATCATTTAAAGATTTCTATCCTGCTGGGATGAGTTTCTTAACTTTCCCCAGTCTCTTTTGAATCACTCTAACCTTATTCACTATCTGTTGTTTCAATATAACTTTTCCCTTTGACAATGGCCCGGAGGCTAGCAGCTGTAGCTCAGAATCCAATCGTGGCCCAGTGTCAGAATCTGCCCCAACATTCTCTCTTACTTTTATTTCATCTATTCCAGCTGCCCCAACATTCTCTTTTACTTTTATTTTAGCTATTACAGATAACAATAACTAAGGGATTATGTATTTAGCTTGTTTATTGATTTTTTTTGTTTGTTTATTGATTTTGCATTTTCTTATGTATCCAAAGAGTCAACTCCTTAAAGTTGAATCCATCATTCTAGATTTCACTGTTAACTAACCTCCAGTAACTAATGGCAGCTCTGCTGCAATTCCATACCACGGCTCACCCCGTGGCCATCCAGGAATCAATGGTTCATCATCCTGCACTCTCTCATCCTTCCTCTTTCTAAACCACAGCTTTAAGTGAGTTCCATGAATCCTTTTAGCAAATTATCAAACATAAGGTGGTCTTAGGAACCTCTGAACTAGCAATTGGTGTCAGAAGTGAGAGAGGTTTGTGCAAAGCATCAAACAGAATATAGCAACTTGGAGGAAACAGAAACTATGCAGGGAGAAGAAAACTTCAAACAAACAAACAAACAAAAACCTCAGATATTGCACCACAAAACAAGAACAGAATATTCTAAAAAAAAAGAAATCTCAAGTAAAATAAAATTTATTTGAAATTGTAAATATGTTATCAGAAACTAAAAACTCAACAAAGTTGAAAAATAACATTGAGGAAATTTCTCAAAAAAAAGCAAAAGACATAGAAGGGCTATATAAAATAAAGGGTTAGATTCCCAAACAACTATACAAGTCCTGAAAAGTATGTTAAAGAAAATATTTAAAAAAAAAAAAAAAAAAAATATTTTACAATAAATAAGCATTTGACTGAACACTTTAATCTTGAGATTAAATCTGAGAATCTTTTTTTTTTTTTTTTTTTTTTTTTTGTCTTTTTCGCGACCGGCACTCAGCCAGTGAGTGCACCGGCCATCCCTATATAGGATCCAAACCCGCAGCGGGAGCGTCTCCGCGCTCCCAGCACCGCACTCTCCTGAGTGTGCCACAGGCTCGGCCCTAAATCTGAGAATCTTAAGAGAACAAATGAAGCCCACAAATACAAAAACGAACAAATGGCTGGGAAACCCAATAATAGGGAATTGGTTACATTGTAAAATACTCTGTGACCATTAAAATTTATGCTGAAGATAAATATTTAATGACATAAAAATACATGAAATAGGCCATCTGCATAAAATCTCTCTCTCTCTCTCTCTCTATATATATATGTATGTATGTATATGTATATGTATATGAAATAATTTTTACTTAAAAATTTAGGTAAAAATAATTCATGTTATAAGATAGTATGTTTAATATGACTCTATTATTGCAAAATATATTTTAGTTATGCTTGTCCACATTTAGTCATTTTTTTTAAAGACCGAAGTGATACACAACAAAAAACTAACAAGTGTTTACTTTCAGGTGGTAGAAATGTAAGTTATTTTTATTTTTCTGTTTTTCTGTATTACCCAAATTTTCTACAACAAACTTATTACTTTTGTAAATAGAAAGAAAAATTATTCATTTAAAAGGTATGGGGGCTGGCTGGTTAGCTCAGTTGGTTAGAGTGTGGTGCTGATAACAAGGTCTAGGATTCGATCCCTGTATCCACCACCCACCAAAAATAAATCAGTGAATCAATGAATGTATGGTACATGGAAGAGCTTGTTCCTTTTCTCTCCTCTTGGGGTCCTCTCCAGGAGCAAATGATCCACATTCTGGTTCTCAGCCCCACACATCACAGTTCACTGACCACTCTTCTCATACCTCCCAACTTCATGTCCTATCAGCCCTCAGCTAATCTCCTTCAACATCTGCTTTTCCTCCTTTGGTCCCATATGTAAACAAGTAAACCCCCTATAAAGGGACCATGGCAGAATTCTTCTATATTCCACCCAATGCTTCACAAATAATAGGCATGAAATTAATACTTGTTGGTGAAATAAACAAGTGTTAGAGAAGGGGGTGGTATAGCAGTGGGAGGACTGGTGAGAAGCAGAAGGGCTTCGTGGAGGTGATGAGACCTGACCTAGGCCTTGAAGGATGGCTAAAATTTGGGTGGCTCAAGTAGAGAATGACCAGTCCAGCCAGGAAGAGGCAACAGCCATGTAGATGTAGGAGACACACTGTAGACAAGACTGGTTTGAGTGCAAGTTGAGTGCTGGAAAATAGTAAAGAGTAAGTTTGGGGATGTTTGGGTAGATTAAGAAGTGTGAATGTCAAGTTGAGCCTATACTCTACGGCTGCAGTACTCAAACTTGGCAGAAGACTTGTTAAAATGCAGCTTGCTAGACCGCGTACTGGAATCTCTGTAGATCTAGGGTAGGATATGAGAGTTTGCAGTTCTAATATGTTTCCAGATGATGCTGGATGCACATTAAAACCACCTGAAAAACTTCTCAAAAAAGCCAAAACCAGGTCCCTAGACTTCAGAGGCTCTCATTTAATTGGTCTGAAGTAGGACCTGAGCACTGGTATGTTTTATTTTGTTTTCATAATCCAGGCGGTTAAAATATGCAACCAGGGTTCTTAATCTTTCTAATCACTGGTGTAAACAATAAGAAGCCCTTAATGGTTTTGAAGAAGGAGGAGGTGTTACCATATTCTTTGTTAATTACATAAATAATAAATGATCAATGTCAAAAAAATAAGTTACAAAGAAAAAAATCTAAATTATCTAAAATCTTGCTCATAAAACAAATAAACAAACAAAAAAAATCTGACTATTCAAAATAACTACTATTAATGTTTTTTACAATAAAACTTCCAGATCTTTTCCCATACAAATATATACACAAAGATATATATTTCCGATGGAATCATATCTACTAACTGCTTTTTTTCTTTTAAAATACATTGTGAACAACTTCCACAACAATAAATGTAAGTATAAATCATCATTTATAATGGCTGCATAGTACTCCATCATGAGGACCGTCTATGGTTTATTTAACCAATCAGTACAGAATATTTGAAGATTTGTTGATGGTGGGCAATACCATATGGGGTCAAAGACAAAGCACAGGACTTTAGTTTTATTCTTGGCTTTGCTGTTTGCTAAGTGAACTTAAATCAAAATCTATGCATGAAGTTAAAAAGTCCTCAACTAGTGTATTATCAGTAAGAAGCTCAGGTTGAGTGAAGAAACCATAGGATCTGTTGACTGGTTAAATACAGGAGTTAAAGAAAAATATTTTAAATATCTAAGTTGGTGGCAGACATATAACTTTTTTTAAAGCTTACAATAGGAATTAACATACTTTTAAAAGCAGAGAGGACTGAGATAGCAATGTACATTTTTTTCCCTCTCTGAATCATAACAAAACTTCTTCGAAGCTCTAGCTGAGTTTTTCCCCAATCTATAAAGCCTGCTGTGATTTTTATCCTTTGATTTCCTGTTACACTTAGAGTCTCTAACACATGGCTTAGCCCTTAATTGAGAGTCTTTTAACTTTCCCCAATTATTGGTCTTGGCTTCCCAACCAGGCTGTAAATTCCTTGAGTGATGGCCCCCTCCACCATCACTACAATACTTAAACTTTTGGGGGCCATAGTACCTAATATAGTGCAGGATACATAGTAAGTATCTATTAGGAACATTTGTTGATCTTCAGTTTTGCAATTTCGTAATCTTTCCAGCAGACCACTTTAGTTACTGATGCATATTTTGTTTCCCCAAAGACAAATCTCTAGGAATCCTTAAACTTAGAAATATGTCAAAGATAGCCACTTCAATTTAGACAGTCTTTAAATAATCTAGCATTTGAGGTTTTCTCTCTCCCATTGGCTCTAGAAATCTAAGCTCCCCAAAGCCCTTTTTTTCCTATTTTTCACCAAATGACAGCTGCAATGACTTCCAGAGTTCAAGCCAGTACACAAATTATACTACCATGGAAATCTGCAGTTCAATGTATTTCACGAGCTCATTATACAATACAACTTGAGGTCAGAGATTAAATTCTATTTCCCAGCAAACAAAAATTGGTTTGACAATATGCAACCAACAGTCTGTTCAATACAATACTTACAATGACAAATTTTGCCTCTGCTGTAGTTAAACATTTTTACTTTTTTAAATATTCGGTTATAAAAGCAACAAAAGTAATAGTTTTATTTTTTTCCTAAAAATATACAGAAAAGCAGTGATTGGGTTTTTTTTTTTTTTCTTAAGTTAGTTTATATTAACTAACTTAGAACTCCTAAATATGAAATTGATCAACTTGCCTAGATTAATATTCTTAATATTGGCAATTTTCCAATATAATTCTTTATGTGGGAAAAAAAAAGGAAACCAATTGCAGTCTTTTATCCTTCTTTCCTTCCTTTGTTTCTTTCCTTTCTTCTTCCTTTCCTCCTTCCTTCTTTCTTTCTCTTTCTTTCAATAAATATTTCGTTCCTACTATGTGCCCCCACTGTGCCAGGCATTGCACAAACAATAGTAAACATAACATAAGCTAGCCATGAAAACAGACAGAAACCAGAGAGTGTAAACTGGCAGCTTTCATATCTATTGTAGCCCACACATGACTTCCGTTTGGCCCACAAAATGACTTTTGGATTCTTTCCAACATTTTAAAACCAGAACATTTCACATAAAACGTTAGAGTTCTGGGTTATATGAAAACTTGGAAAATCCAGGAGCACTAAGCACCTTGCTCCCTCAAAAGGACAACTGGCAGATCTGAGTGGGAACTGCCCTGATCAGAGCCCTCGAGTTCTCCCCAGTCCTCATACAACTTCCCTCACTCAGCACTGAGTTTGTTAACTGCTGTATTCACCAGCCGCAGAAATAATATCTGCACAGTTCTCAATAGCAGTGAAAGCAATCAAAGGAAATGGCTTTATTAGAGAATATAGGAGGGGAACCTAATTTAGATTGAGCACCAAGCATGATCTCTTTGAAGACATGACGTTTTTCATTTGCTCAATATTGCCACTCACCTCTTATGAGGTATTTATCCAAATAGTACCATTTATTGAGAGTCTATTGATGCCGGGTACCTTATTTAATCCTTACAGAAACAATTCTGCACAATCCCCATTTTGTTGATGCAACACCTGAGATGAAATATTTGAGGTTCAAGAAGGTCAACCAGAAAAGAAGAGAAAATAAATAAATAAACAAACAAATAAATAAAACAAACAAACAAAACAAGGAGGTCAGCCAATTAGCCCAAATATACAAGAACCAGAGGTGGAGTCAGAACAAAGCCCAGATGGGTTCCAGATTACAATTATAAGATTTTATTCCAATAAAAGAGCTGCTTCAGATAAATCCTAGTCTATTCCAGGAGTCAGTTTTCTGCTCTTCCCTAAGCACATAGCAAGAAAATTCAAGAGGGAGATACCTTGATTATTTTTACAATGAGATGGATCTTGTTTTCAGATTATACCTCCACTTCCTCATGGAATAGAGCATAGTCACCATTTAAGCTCAGCCAGCTCTGCAGCTGGACTCTAGGATCTCTGGCCAGGCCTTGAAACCTGACGGTGCTTTTGATGATTCTAGACTGAGTCAAATTTATCAGGCTGGGTGCCTCATATTGTCAGTCCTGCCCTGCCTTGTTGGTGGGACTTTTCTGCCCCCACCAATCAGCTGGGACTTCCCATCCCCATATCAACAGAGCTTTCCTTTTGTCTATATCATGTAACCAGTTGTCTGATCATCTCACAGGACTCTAGTCTGATCTTTTAGACTTTCCTTTCAGGCCTCTGGGTGAGAATTGATGGATGTTGCTTTATCCAGTCTTTCCTTTTTAAGATGAAGGGTTTTTGACCACTCAAATTTTGGCCACTCATCATGGCACCTATACCAAATTCTCCTCCAGCTCATTCAGGATCCCAATTAAACGGTATGAGGAAGTAGTGTCCTAAGGCATCTCTGTTACTACTATCTGTACCCTTTAATTCAAATCAAATATTGAGGTGGGGGGGGAAAGTGGTGGACTAATGGGTATAAAATTATGCTATCTACCCTACGTGAATCACTGTGCAGTATATGCACGAATTGAAACAGCATACTGTACCCCACAAATACGTACAAGAAAATGTTAAAATATTTTGAATAAAAATAAAATAAAGTTTAAAAATAAATATTAAACAAAAGTATGATATTTTGAAAGGGAAACCAATAAAAAAGGAAGTTATATGTATACAGTCATCCTTCCGTATCCTCAGGGGATTGGCTCCAGGACCTCCCATGGATACCAATATCCGTGGATGCCGAAGTCCTTGATATAAAATGGCTTAGTATGTGCATATAACTATGCAAAGTAATGGTGATAGTGTTTATGGTACCTATTTTCATAAACAGTATTTTGGGCCTATTATTTTCTAGTAACTAGTCTTTAATCCACTTACGGATATGGTATAGTTCAAAGGTCATTCATGCATATGCCTATTTCTGAAGCTGATAACCATATGAGTATAACCCCCCCAACATTTACTTGTACAGGGCAGATCACTGGTGATACGTTACCAATGAATTTGTGTTCTTTAAATAACTTGTAAAGCACTAGCAAGTCATAAAATTTCTGGGTTATCTTTAACGTATATACAGTCATCCCTCAGTATCCATGGAAGATTGGTTCCAGGACCTTCTACGGATACCAAAATCCATGGATGTTCAAGTTTCTGATATAGGATGATGTAGTATTTGCATATAACATATTCACAGCCTCTTATATACTTTAAATCATCTCTAGATTACTTATAATACCTAATACAATGTAAATGCTATGTAAATAGTTGTTATATTATATTGTCTTTTTATTTGTATTATTTTTTATTGTTGTACTGTTATTTTCCTTTTTTTTTTTTTCAAATATTTTTTATCTGAGGTTGGTTGAATCCATGGATGTGGAATCATTGGATGTGGAACCCATAGATATGGAGGGCCCACTGCATACATTTTTGTGTGTTGAAGTACGCAAGGTAAAAATCTAGGTATTCCAATTTTTTAAGAAAGCAGAGTCAGAATTCATGGCATGATGTATTTCTTAGCTTTATAATAGTACAGTTCTCACCACCAAGGCATTTCTATCTTTTAAGGTCTATTTTCCTCACTAATAAATTTTTCTAGTCAATTTGGCAGACTAACTTGATGTAAGAAATCCTTCCACTTCAACCTCATAGGAATGCTGTACAAAATATCATTTTTTTAATGTGAAAATAGAAATGAGCTTGAAATCAAGTGAAACTCCTAGGAATGTAGTAGAATGTAGAATGATAATTGGGAGCTAAACTCAAAGGACTGGCCGGGGAATCAGAAATGAAGATATGTCTTACCAGTTGGGATTATTTGTGATGTTAACACCTATGTGAGGAAGGGATATAAGACTCTCTGTCAAGCCAAGACTCACAAAAGGCTGGCTCCTGTGAAATAGAGCCTAGATAAACTTGGCGCAGCAGTCCCAGGAATCAGCAAGGAAACTTGTTACCATGAATGGAAAAACAGTCACTGGAGAGAAATCTGAAACCCAGGCCTTTGCCCTGTGCAGAAGTGAGGTTGGAATTCACAGTTTGCATGATCCAGGCACCTCAAGGCTGAAAAATTAACATATAACCTGGAGTGAGAATATAGGGCCCACAGGTCCCCAGTCAGAAGGAAAAGTAAAGCCACTCTGTAGGAACACTGTAGAAACAATCTAGCATACAAGAGACTTTCACAGAAAACAATCCCTGCTGAAGTGGAGTTTACAGTAAGAATTTAGAAACCACACCTGGAAAAAAACACCATGAGGAAAAGTCAGCAGATAGGACAAAGGAAATAACTTATACCCAAGTTTTAGTAAAACAGTTAAACGAGAGTTTCAAATACTTTAAAATGTTTAAAATGTATGAAGAGCGAACATAAAGAATTGAAAATGTTGGCTGGCCGATTGATTAGCTCAGTTGGTTAAACAACGGTGTTATAAGACCAAGGTCAAGGGTTCCAATCCCCATACAGCCCAGCCACCAAAAAAAAAAAAAAAGAAAGAAAGAAAGAAAGAAAGAAAAAGAATTGAAAATGTTAAAAAAAATAAATAAGAATTGAAGATGTCAGACAAAAACAGGTTCAATTTGATTGAACTGATTTGATTTACTGAGCACCTGCTATATGCCAGCATTGTTCTGAACACTTGGGATGTACCAGAGAAAAAACAAAGGTTCCTACCCTTGTAGAGCTTACATTTTAATGGGAATCAATACAAAATGAGAGGATGGAGCAATTTGACCTTTATGATCTCTTCTAGCATTAACATTATTGGATGCTGTATATCGTGAGCATAAATCTTGATCTACTGTCTCAGGCAATTAAAAAATATAACTTTCTTTCTTATACGTCAATTTAATTTTTTTTTGAGTCCGCATTCCATTAATCTGACAAGCAACATTAACTTTGGACTTTTCAGAATTTACCAGCACCTTTCCTGTTATGTCAAGATGTGAATGAACTTTCCACCAAAGCATTAGGGATGTGAGTCATTCCTCAGATCACCTAATATACTTTTCACAGCATAGCATTTGCTCAATAAATACTTGTTGATCTACTCATTTAGGAAAAACACTTAGTTATTTGACTAAAAGATTTTTATCTGTAACCTACGACATTCTTAAAATGATTTGAATAACAAAGGCATCTATAATAAAGTTTTAAAGCATAGAAGAAATCAGAATCAAGGGAAAAGAAAGAAGAAAATATGTTCCTAGAAGCTGGGAATAGTATTTTGTTCTACACACCCAAACAGCCAAGGCAAAGGGGGAAAATGGGAAGTCTATAGTTCACATTATCAGAAAGAAAAAATACACTATTTCTTAACGGAAAGAATATTTTATCTTTCCTTATCAATTAAGTTGAGTCTCTTGGGGACAATAATATTTAAATGATAGTAGCTTAATGGTGAACAGATTGAGTTAAAAGAGACACTGAAGATAAAATAGTGTGATAATATTCTCTGAGATTCATGAAAAGTGTAAAAAAAAACCTGATGTATTGTTTGATTTTTTTAAAGCAATTTTGAGAAGTATTGGGAAAATTTGTATGCAGTAGTTTAGTCATTTTATTCCCAATTACAACCTGTTACAGAAATTAGAGACTTCAAGACCAGATATATATTTAAGGGTGAATAACACTGCTGTTTATTAAATTATTACTGCTATGAATGCAAGTCAATTGAAATTGTTCCTTAAAAATCTGAGCTAAGTTCACCTTGCTTATAGCACAGACAGTTCTGTCCTTTGTTTACTTCATGAAATGACTTACTTCCACTGCTGCAAAATGTAAAAGAGGCTCTTGTAATTTGTTACATAGTTTAAGACCCTGTTTTGTTTGTTTGAACTGCTTGGTTGGTGGTAGACTTTTGCTATTCTCTAGCATCTTTGTGAGTACAGGGGAAGTCTGCTTATTTAAGTACTTAAACTTGTTGAATATAGTTACTGACAAGGATTTAAAGGTGAGCACTCCTGGGCTCTTCTGAGATGAATCAATAAGTGAAGGCAAGAGTTATAAAAAGAATATATGTCCACTTTCCCTTTGGACTTTCTTTACTTACATACCGGTTACTAGTTGTAGCCTTTTTAACATCATCTGTGTGACCATCTTGTCGCCAAATCTGGGTCAATTTCAACAGGAAGTTAAAATTTTATGGGTGACTCTTATTCTTAAATTGAACATTCTAGAAAATGTGTTTAATAGTAGTTTTAGGCCTAAGCATGTTCTTTAAGAGAGAGCTTCAATTTATTCACTCAATAAAAAAAGAAAAGAAAAGAAAAATCTGAGCTAAGTCAAATCAGAAACAGCATTGAAGCATTAGCAAAATTAAAAGGCAAATTTTATCAATAGGTAAAATAAAATTAAGCAAGCAATTTTCAAAGCTCAGAAGTGAGTTACTGACCAGCATAAACCCAGTTCATAAAGCAAGTGACTTAGGGAATTAGTGGTTGAACCAGAACTAGCACCATCAAGCCCTGCCCTGCTAAGTCCTAAGGATGATGTAGTAGTGCCTTTGGGGGAAAAAAAGAAAGAGAGAAATCTAAATTGTGCTAAAGACTGCTCTCCTGTGATCACCTTGTAAGAAAAAGAAAATGCCTATTTACTGAATGAAATGCATCCAAGAACACCTTTCTCTGAAATGACAAGAAAAAAAAAGTGCATACATGTGAATTTCAGAGAAAGCCTATAAAGAAAGAAATGCAGCCTTAATTGTGTTGTAAAGTCACCCCCACAGTAGGTTTAAACACTAAGCTTTTCAGGAGGCACAGCAACTGCCCAGAGCCACAGGATGGTTCGCTCGAGGGCATTGTACTGTAAGGAATAAATAGCACCCTTATGACCTGAAAGAGTTAATATAACTCCCCTCCCCCCAAATTTATTGTTAGAGAGATCTCTGAGATATTAGTTGGCCCTGGAAAGAAAAAGCCCATTTGTTCCCAAGGTTTTTTACTCAAAAAGCCCAGCAAAGACCCCCTTTTCCTATCTCTAACCTCCAGTGTTGCCTACCCTAAAAACCATATTTTGTAAACCAAGTTTTCAAACTATAAGACTGGTTTTTCTCATGAGGCAAAGAAAAAACCTCCATGATTAATGCTTTAGCTAAAAGCATAGAAAGTAGAATGGGAAGATTATTTATGGTTCTTCTCTTTAGGAGCTAATAGAATCAGATGTTAGCCTAAAAGGTTGGAAATCCTACAGTGGGACTTCCCCCCTCCAACAGATAAAAGTAGCTTCTGGAAAGCAGTATAAATACTGTCTGCAGTAAGCCATAAGCACTAATAATTTCGCTATAAGTGCTCAGTCAAAGGGAGATGAACATGTAAAATGTTATTTAAAAATGGACAGCATATTATCTTGAAAGCCACAGTGAAATAGTAGCCTAAGTGACAAGGATTGCTTTCGGTGCCATGTTTTAAGATGGACAGTGGTTGGGGGGATTTACCAGGCCACTCTTCCATATAGTCAAATCACATTCAATAGCTCAAATGTAATATGGATTGAATTTTCAATTTCTAGTTGTATTTTCCTCAAGGCTGTTTAATTTCTTTTTTCCTAAACTGTTCATTCTTCTTAGATTAATTCTGCTTGAAAGACCTGTTTTGCTAATTATCCAAGATAGAAAAGTGAGCATGAAACTTGATTTTACTACTTTTGACATTGTTAAAATTTAATGTGGCAGAGTAGGGTGTTATTTTTTCAAATAGGGTATTTCCAATGAGAAGCTCTTTACATTTCTTTCCCTTTTTAAAAACCAGGAACACCAGAAGTTTCCTCCTCATTAGTGGTGTTCTTTAAAACAAAAACACAAAATAACAAAAAAAAGATTTAATGAATTACTAGGAACAAATAAAGAGATAGCAATTTAAAAATAAAAGGCCCAATGTATAATACCAAAACAAACATATCTCCCCTTTGCAATAAAAGTGATTCCCACAGAAAAGATGTGTTAGTTGTTAGCAAGGCAACAATTACTGGTCTAATTTTGGAGATGATTAAAACGTTTATATGCACAGGAGTAGCACTGTTACCAAGTTATTCCATGGAAGACTTTGGTCAAAGCCACCAAAGAATCACAGCATCCTGTAGGGACAGACAGCTACAGAGGAGACCTACCTCCGTGTATGTGGAAATAGCCTAGGTGTGAGCTGGTATCAGAGGAGTACTCCAAATCAGACTTCCTAAGTATGTTTAGAATGTTGTGCAAGTATATTTATTGCCATGAAAGAGGTTCATAAATCTGCGGTGTTCAATCTCTTAACATAAAAAAAAAACCTGAAACAAATAAGGCATAGATAGATGGACAGATTATAGATCAAGATTAGTCCAATTCCAACAGGAAACAGATGCCACACTCAAACTCGATAATTAAATATTGTTAAATGAATGGATAATTTATAAAGGTATTATACTAGTTTGCTAGTGTTGTCAGACTGGTTTAAACAATAGAGATTTACTTTCTCAGAGTTCTGGAGGCTAGAAATCCAAAATCAAGGTGTTGGCAGGGTTGGTTCCCCTGGGGTCTAAGGGAAGGATCTGTGCCGGGCCTCCCTCCTTGATTTGTGGGTGACTGGCCTCTTCCTTCATCTTCACATTGCTTTTCCTCTATGTGTGTCTGAGTCTGTGTCAAATTTCCCCTTTTTATAAGGATACCAGTCATATTGGATTAGAGCCCAAACTAATGGCCTCATTTTAATTTGATTACCTCTGTAAAGACCATTTCTCCAAATAAATAAGGTCACATTCTGAGGTATTGGAGGTTAGGACTTCGACATATGAATGGGCAGAGGGGTGGGTGTGATGGCATACCCATAACAGGTGTAGATATCACTTGAGGAAACCCAACAACAGATAATATAGTACTGTGGGGGCTAATCACAGCAGAGTTGTTCCCACCCCAGGATGGAAAATGAAAGTAGAACAATATGGAACTTAAACCATAGAAGACGATGATACAAAGGTCTTGCATTTTAGGTAGTAGCCAAACATTCACAGGGTACATGTGAGGAATTAACCACCTTCGGCATTCTAAATGGAACTCCCAGGAAAATTATTTTTAACCCTAGGTGTAAAATGCCTTACCGCACCAGCAACAGTCTTTGCTTAGGGCTCTATGCAGAATGTTTGTGAAAAGCTTTTATGGCACCTCCCAAAAAACTCTTTCCCATGGAGTGCAAGAACACTCAGTCTCCTTTGATGGGACCTGAACACGGTTGAGATCATTTCTTTGGAGTCCCATAGTAAGATTTTCTACATGACTTCTGCAATGCTGTAGAAGGATCTCTGTTTTTATATTGCCTAACAGATGTAAAGTTTTAACTTCAATATAAAGGTTACTGTATAAATTCCATATGTCTGTGTAAGTTCTATGACATGGTAAATAAAGTAAAAATCCAGCATCTACACATATGCTGTAAAATTCTCCTATCAATTTTCATCAGCAGATGAAGAGTTACATACCGAGCATGTGCAAACATGTAATATTAGAGCTTTCTTACTCGAAAAATACAGAGCTTTTTCTCAAACTAACAATGATTGTATTCCTGAGAGGGCTATGAATATGTAGAGTTTGAAAGTTTTATGTCCAACTATTCTTAAAGTTATTTGAGGGCAGAAAAAGGTCACCAGGATTTTTTTTTCTTAAATCATTTTCTAGAAAAACAGCTGAACTGATTTACCCTAATATCCCTCAGCTATGAAATGGGAAGAAATCTGCCCTGCATAAACCTGAACAGCCTAACAACGCCTCAGAAAGAGGAGCAAAAAGATTTTTGTGTTGGAATGCTTTCTCAGATTTGATCATTGATTGTTATTTATTAAAGCTGCTATCACTCTTAAGAATAGGACTTCTCATGATAAATAAAACTGATTAAGAAAATCATTTTTTTCTGAAACTTTGGTTGTATCAGGTAAGAGAGAAAATAGAAACTCAAAATATCCTGGCTTTAATTATTACCTTTACTTTTCCTACCAGTCTATATGTATATACATAAACTAGGAGTAAAATTTAAAGAAACTGAATGACCATTTCTAAAACCCAATTAAAGTTAAAACTATTCTCACACATTTTAAAATTAGTCTTTCATTCCTCACCAAAATATTTATCTTGGCTTTGAGTGGTGACCGCCTTCCAAAGTGCTGAGGCCTTTACATAAATTTGGCTGTGAATTGTCATTGCATCTTTGCAAACAAGATGGTTCTGAAACATGGTATATTTGTTTGTTTTAAGTGATGAGCCTCTTGGATAATATGCAAATTTCCACTAGCTATATGGGAAATCTATATATTAATATAGATAGATACTCACTATGTTATTGAAAGTTTTATTGGTTTTGAGGGGAAAATTGGAATGATGTTTGTGAATTAATGGCCAATAAAATTCAAAGGGGAACACTTTTAGATGGTTAAAATGGAAAATGTTATGTAATGTATATTTTACCACAGTAAAAAAAAAAAAAAAAAAAATTCAAGGGGGAAAATACTAGAAAAGTATGAGAAAAATGTTCACATATATTGAAGGAGTTCTGGTACTGCCTTGAATAAATAATGCAATTGCATTAAGCTCTTTGATTAAGGTCTAGCAGATCTATATGTCTCATGCTCAGCAGTACAGACAGCAACCTGAAATGGCCAGCCAGCACAAGAAATAAAATCAGGCCAACTCATCATATGCCATATTAATGAAGTATGACTAAAGTCACTTAAAGAATAAAAGTAATACTTTCCAATTTTTAATTTCAAGAGTTGAGACCTATCATTCTAGAATTATAAAAATTTAAGTCAAGAAGGGACTGTTTTTACAAATAAAGAATACTGATCCCAGGTGAGAATAAGGGATTTGCCCCAAATTACACTGCTATTTTAGACTGTGGGTCTTCAATCATTGATTCAACAAATTTGTACTTAGAGCCTAATATGTGCCAGGCATTGTGAGTTTGGGGGACTATAGAGATGAATGGGACACTTCGACCTTGCCCTCATGGAAGTGCAGCTCAAAGAGGCTCACAGCCATAGCTGGATGACTGTAATGTAGTGTAATGAGAGCAGTCATATATATATATATATATATATATATATCTACACATGCACTTCTCTGGCAGTACAGAAAGTGATTCTTTCTGTCTCAAGGGATCTCTATGAGAAAGACTTGAAAAGACATCATAAAAGAAGTCAGCCTTTAACCAGATCTCAATTCAGTAGATGAAGTAGGAAGAAAAAGGAGATGTCAAGGAATAAGAAGCTCAACATAGCTGTAGCTTTCAAGGACGGAGGGCAGGAGGGAGTGGGGTGGAAGGATAGAATGAAAGAAACATGCAGCTGATTGAGAAGATAGAATTCCTGATGTCTAATGACCTTGTGCGAAATCACTTAGGATTTATTCCAGAGGTGACAGAGGCAAGACATCCAAGCTGGGGATAGCAATTGTATTTTAGAAAGATAATTCTCGGGCCGGCCCGTGGCTCACTCGGGAGAGTGTGGTGCTGAGAACACCAAGGCCCCGGGTTCGGATCCCATATACGGATGGCCGGTTCGCTCACTGGCTGAGCGTGGTGCTCACAACACCAAGTCAAGGGTTAAGATCCCCTTACCGGTCATCTTTTAAAAAAAAAAAAAAAAATAGAAAGATAATTCTCACTCACAGTGGGCTGGAGAATGGATTATAAAGGAGAAGCTGGAGCCTGGAAGGTCCATTACAACACTGAGATGATGGTGCACTCACTGTTATTTTCCATTTGCAGCAAAGACCTTTGGGATTATGATTTTTCACCCTTCAACCAAAGCCAAGACATCAAACTATGACAACTACTGTTGCTGTTTAATCTTGACTAGTCACTAGTTTCTTCTGAAGCTTATACCACCTCCCCATCTTCATGTGGGCAGAACATTCCTTTCACTTTTCCTCAAATGCATCACAATTTACTCTTCTCTCCAATCTCTCTACACCATAGTATACAAATGGACACAATAAGGATATGGTTTTGCATCTAAATAAGTAGATCTGGACAGCATCTGTGAAACAAGAAAACATAGAAATCAATCACTAGGGAAACATATGAAATAAGGAAAAAGAGGCTTAAAGAGTGGACAGAGGATGAGCAACCAGCAAAATAAACTAGTGAAGTATACTCCAAGATATCTGATCCCCAGCAGTTATGACTGACGAGAGCAGCCACAGGTATGAAACATCCCCAAAATATACCAAACAGTCAGGTTATCTGGATGTAACCCAAAATCCAGCTGTCTGACCAAGCCCACATTCTTCACTCATCTTGTGGAAGTGAAAATTGGTACAATCTATGAAGAGAGTCATCTGACAGAATCTATTATAATTTTAAGCACACATAGGTTTGACCTAGAGATTCCACTCTTAGGTATTTAGCCTATAAACATATTAGAACATTTGCAAAACTACTTTAAAAGGGATTATTTAAATAAATGATGGGACTTCTAATCATGAAATACTATGCAACCAAAATCTATAACAAAAAAAGAGTTCTATATATGTTGCTGATATGGGAAGATATACCCAAGATATCTCATTAAGTGGGGGGGCGGGAGAGAAAGAAATGCAGAAGATGATGTTAAGTATGCCACCATTTGTGTGAGGAAAAAATAATGTATAAATTTCCAGTTAACACAAATGCTTGAAACATCTCTTGGAGAATACTGAAGAAATTGATAACAATGGGACCAGAACAGCTTGAAAACTGAGGAAGGAATGATACTTACTTTTCATTGTATACCTTTTGGTATTTTTTGAATTTTATGCCATGTGTACAGAATACCTATTCAAAATATACAGTTAGTTTAAAAAATAAGCTACTACAGCCAGTGCAGTGGTGCACACCTGTAGACCGAGGTACACAGGAAGCTGAGGCAGGAGGATCACTTGAACACAGGAGTCCTAGGCTGTCATGCACTGAGCCTAACATCGGGTGTTCAGCATCAATATGGCTCAGCATCAATATGGTGACCTTCCTGGAGCAGGGGACCACCAGGTTGTCTAAAGAGGGGTGAACAGGCCCAGGTCAGAAACAGAACAGGTCAAAACTTCCGTGTTGCAACAGCCAAGAGATGGAATCAACCTAAATGCCCATCAGCAGATGAATGGATTAAAACCTGTGGTATATGGTTAGGGCATGATGCTATAACACCAAGGTCAAGGGTTCGGATCCCTGTACCGGTCAGCCGCCAAAAATAAAAAATACGAAACTTTAAAAAATTTAAAAACTGTGGTATATACACACAATGGAATATTATTCAGCTATTAAAAAAAATGATATCCTATCATTTGCAGCAACATGGATGGAACTGGAAGCCATCATGTTAAGTATAGTAATCAGGCACAGAAGACAAATATTGCGTGATCTCACTCATATAAGAAATCTTTTTTTTTTTAAAGTGGTTCTCATAGAAGTAGAGAGCAGAATAAAAGTTACCAGAGGTCAGGAGGGGAAGGAGTGAAGGAGAAGTGGTAAACTAACAGATACAAAACTATGCTGTCTACCCTAAGTGAATCACTGTGCAGTATATGCATGTATTGAAACAACACACTACCCCCATCAAGAACACAGATTCAATCACATAAGAATGTTCACAAACTATTTTATATATATATTGTAGGATAAAGAAATAATTGTGTAACTCTTGTCAGTTCTAACATTTCAGCATAAGAGAAAAGAGATAAAAGCATAAAACAAAAAGAGAGGATAAATATCCTGGATATGTTAAATTTGAGTTGGAAGTATTAATATGAACTCGATTTTTAAACCTATCTATCAATCTATCTCCTAGCCCTAATCACTCAAGGGACCTAGAAACAATCTTAAACCAGTGGCAATGAGCACACGTAGTATCCAGATTTTATATCCTAAATACCACTCCCCATTAAATGGAAGTAGGGCTTCTTGGAGAAAGAGCCAATTCCAAGTCTGAGGCAAGAAATACACGGGAAGGCTGGGATAAGTGCTCCCATGCGTTGTGTGACCTCTACGGCATACTTAAGGACTTTTCTTAGCTAAAGAGCCAACAATATATGTGCAATTTATTGTACTTAAGTAATACCTCAATAAAGTTTTTTTTTAATTAAGAAGAAGAAGGAGGAGGAAGAGGAGCTGTTCTTAAAGTATGGTCTGAAAATTCTTCAGAGACTCTAAGACCCTTTCAGGGCACCTGCAAGGTCAAAACTATTTTGGGGGACTGGATGGTTAGCTCAGTTGGTTAGAGCATACTGCTGATAACAAGGTCTAGGGTTTGATCTCTACACTGACTAGTCGACAAAAAAAAAAAAAGAAATTAATAGTATTACTAAAATGTCATTTACCTTTTCACTACTCACATTTGCACTGATGGCACTAAAGCAAAGATGGATAAAAATCCTGGCCTTTTAGCCCAAATCAAGGCAGTGGCATCAAAGTGTACTGGTAGTCATCATGTTCTTCACTATCACGCAGTAAAAACAGACAAGTAGATAGGTAGATAGGTATGTAGGTAGATAGGGAGGTAGAGAGGTAGACATGGGAGCTGGCTGGTTGGCTCAGTTGGTTGGAGCCTTGTAACACCAAGGTCAAGTGTTCAGATCCCCATACTGACCAAACACCAAAATAAGATAGATAGCCACTTTTATTTAAAATCATTTATTTTTATGTCTCAATCCTAATTACACCTCTTTTTAATATTCTGTGTGGTGAACAGGAAGTCCACATAAAGCATTTCTGCTGCATGCCAAAGTATGATGGTTGCCCCAAGGGAAAACATTTCCATGATGGTTCCAGTCCTGAGCTGTACTAGCAGCTTTTTCATGGAACACCATTTTTACTTGAAAGAACAACTGACAGATGTGGCGTGATTATTTAGACTTGGGTAGTTGGCACATTGTCTCAAACTTAAATGAGATGAACCTGTCACTTCAAGGAAAACAACTGACAGTGTTGATTGCCAGTGATAAAATTTGAGCTTTCAAGCAAAAATTAGAATTTGCACAAACTTGAATCTGCCACTATGAGCTTAGCAGCTTCTCAACACTTGAGAATTTTCTGATGAGATCAATGGTGATAATAACAAATGTGGTTCTTTTAATGTTGTGTAATGAAATGTGTCAACGTTAGGAAGATCTGCATAATTCGGTCAACCAATGTTTTCCACATGACCAGTGCATGGTGTCACAAAATCATGTATGGGTAAAAAATCAATTCGAAGTACAAAATAAATCAATGAATTTTTAATATAACAGAGGACAAAAAGTTCATTGATATAAACTCAGATTCTATATTAAAACTAAATTTTAAGAAATTACCACCTGTCAATCTTGGCAGGGTATCAAAGAATAATATCTATGATTATTTTAAAAGCCTACTAAAATACTCCTCCACATTCCAGCTATATGTCTATGTGAGGCTGGATTTTCTTCAGCTGCTTCAACCAAAATAACATATTGAAACAGACTGAATGCAGAGGCAAATATGAGAACCCAGTGTCTTCTATTAGGCCAGAAATTGTGGAAATTTGCAAAAATGTGAAACACCACCACTTTTCTCATTAAATCCTTTTTATTTTGGAAAATATAGCTATTTTCATAAACATTTGTTATTTGTTTTAACATCTGTAGGGTTTGTTATTGTTATTTTTAAATGAATTAATGAATATATATATATTTTAAAGTTTCTGTCTTAATTTCTTTTATAGTAAATGTAGATCAATAGAACCCACAAAATAAAGGCTCAATAAATTTTAAGAGTAAAAAAGGGTCCTGGAGACCAAAAAGTTTGAGAACTGCTGGTTTCACTGACCAGAGAAAGTCACTTTAGAATGTATCTACTTTTTGTTCAGGAAAAATCGATGAGTGGCCTTTCTTAGTTATGTAAATATATGATGAACAGGCACCTACTGCTCTGGGAGAAAGGGTAAAGGACCTTTTGTGACCTGACAAAGTCTGTCCCTCAAACCTTGGTATACAGAGGTGGTCCCTGGGAGTAAATCTACATGGGGAACAAGAAGCATCCTGGAAAGAAAGCAATCAAACCCTGGCCCATTCTCTTTGAGATTCAGTGTCCTTGCAACCACTCTGAAGGCTTGAGAACTGGTGGGAACAAAGGACAGCAAAGGCTTCAAAGGGGGGAACTCACCATGAGACAGAGAAGAATTCTACACAGGTGACCCAGGGCCTAGAAGGCCATTCAGGAGGAATAGCTCCTACAGAGTGCGAAATTGAGGACGGCAAACCTCTCTGGATCCAGCTAACTTTGTCCCTGTGGTTAGGTCTCAGGAATAATGATTCAACATGAATGTGAACCAGAAGAGCAATTCTTTGGGAGCCCACAAGTGGGCATCTACAGAGATCTGGACTAGCAGGGGCATTGGTCCAGCACTGGGGCTGAGCCACTCCTCAGCCGTGATACCACAGGACAATGACATAAGGAACAGCAGCCCTCAACCAGAGCCCACTTATGAACTGATTCAAATATCTAGCTTTTTCTCTGCCTGATGTTTGAAAGCAGAATTTATCCCTTTTAACTAAATAAGCCCCTATTATTCTCGGATAACTGGGGAGAGGTGGACATCTTCAAAAGAGAGATTCGGGACTTCATGCAAATGTGGGACATCAATTGATTAATGAGATGAATCTGTATAGCAGGTTGGCAAACCAGTTATAGTTGTCCAGGATGCTGTGTTAGGCAGCAGGGAACAAGATGCGATCCCCAGGTTCAAAGAGCTTACAGCTGCCAGAAAGAAACAGGAAAATGGGCATTTATGTTATGGAGAGATAAATTCTATATAAAGAAGTACAGAGTGCTATGGGAACAGATACATGTCCAAGTCTAAAGGGGTGGGGCTGATTAGCTCACTTGGTTAGAGCACGGTGCTGATAACACTATGGTCAAGGGTTTGGATCTCCATTCCTAAAAGGGCTGTAGAAATGGATTCCCAAACTACATTAATTAGGACATTTATTGCTAGCTAGTAAAACAAACAACTCCTAAATGCTAGTGATCTAACACAATAAATAATTATATTTTTGTTCAGCTCTGGCAGATTTCTTGGTGCTCTCCTCTGAAAGTGTCTTAGGCATCCAGGCTGCTTCTACCTTGTAGCCACACCAACTTACAGCTTCAAAGCTACCTTAGCATCATCCAACTGGCATATAGGGTGGGAGTGTGAAAGGGATGGTGGGAAAGTTACAAATTGGGCCTGGAAGTAACACACACAACTTTCACTCATATTCCACTGGCCAGGACTAGCCCCATGGGTCCATCCAGGTGCAAGACATGGGTAATGTAGGTTTTCTGGGTGCCAGGAAGAAAATGAAATGGTGTGGTGAACACATAACACTTTCTCTGCCCCAGGGAAGATGCAATTTCCAAGGGAAAGGATGAAGGAATCAATGCAGAAGGTGAAGGGGAGAGGCAGAACATTTGGGAGAGACAGCACTGCACATTAGAAGCCCCAGTGGCCAAAGTCCAGGGTTTAATCCCTGTACCGGCCAGCACCACAAAATTAATTAATTAATTGAAAGCCCTAGAGAGATGAAAGATCTTGATGGGAAGCAGCTGGGGTGGAAAATGTCCATGGAAGTTGTGGTAAGCCATGAGGCTGCAAAGGTAAGCAGGACCCTATCCCGAAGAATCTGTGCACCATGTCAATTAAACTGGACTAGAGGCTGGCCAGTTAGCTCAGTTACTTAGCATGTGGTGCTGATATCACCAACATTCAGGGTTCTATCCCTGTACTGGCCAACTGCAAAAAAAAAATGATTAAAAATTAAACTTGACTTTTATCCTAAGTGGGTTTTAAACAGGGAGTGGTGTGATCATATTTGTGCTTCTGCAAAATCATTCAGACTGCAGCACAGAGCACAAATTAGGAAGAGGTGAGACCAAAAGCAGGGAAGTCACTTAGGAAGTTGTTGGCAGTAATCTGGAGGAGAAACTCTGATCCAGGGTTGTGGCGATGGGTATCAAGAGGAGCAGAAGGATCTTAGAAAGAATTGTAGTAACTGAGCATTTGATAGTTGTTTGAATGAGGAATAGGGAGATGAAGGTGAGAGAGGATGAGGTGGTGCCATTTACTGACAGAGAGTTTTTTTAAAAAAGAGCAGTTTTAAGGGGAATTATGATATGCTTGTGGAACAGCCAAGTGAAGCCAAAAGGGGCTTGAAAAACTGGGACTAAAAACAGATCTTAACTGGAAATAAAGGATGTGGAGTTATCAATCTAGAGATGGGGCTTGAGGGCTGGCCAGTTAGCTCGATTGATTAGAGCGTGGAATTATAACACCAAAGTTAAGCGTTTAGATCCCCATACTGGCCAGCTGCCAAAAAAAAAAAAAAAAAAAAGAGAGATAGAGAGAGAAGGAGATTGGGCTTGAGACTATGACTGTGGATTATCAAGGGACAGTGTGAAGAGCAAGAATAGAAGCAGTGAGGTGCTATTAAGTGTTTAACAATCATGTCTCCAGCTAAAGAAGGCCTGATTTGTAGTATTTGCTGAGGTCTGTGGTGTAAATACTCCCACCATGGTCAATTTCAAGCTAGCACTGAGCATAGAAGAGATGCACCCAGTCAGTTCTTACAAGCTACTGTGAGCCAGCTCCAGCACACCACTGAATAGAAAAGCGACCTGCATACAATTCTAACACAGATATTTAAGGGACAGAAAGAACAAAAGAAATCCTGAAAGAAGAAACCATCCTAGGAGCATCAGAAAAAAAAGAATATAAAGGAGGAAATCGACAACGATTCACACTCTCCACTCTCCTCTTCCCCCCAAAATAAAATAAGATAAAAACCAAAAAGTGTCCAATAATTTAGCATCCAAGAGGTCATTAGTATCCTTGATAAGATCAATTTTAATAGACTGGCAGGAATACGAGACAGATGATGATAGGCCTAGAAGTAAATGTGAAATCGGATGTTGGAAACCACGAGAGTAGATAACACTTAGACACCACAGATAGTCAGGCTGAATTCTATTTTCCAACAGAGAACAGAGTTGGACTAATCATTCAAAACCATAATAGCACTATCCTTTACTCCCCTCCATCCCACTCCCTGACGCACACATAAATGCTTAATTTCTGTACTTAAATGCCTCTCTCAATGGACCTCAAACAAAGTTCATTTCCCTAGGAGGGATGGAGAAATGTATGGAATGTGTGCTGGACTGTGCTATTGTCAATTTGTTTACCTACAATTCCCAGAATCCCTTTCCTTGTCTGGTCCAAGTTAGAATTAGCCAAAAGAGAAACTTGAGTGAAATTTGACAGGCACAAGTGAAGAAGCAGCGTTACTCTCAAGAGGTCCACAGTAGATAAGATGGACAGACTCAGAGGTGCTTGGCAGGCCCCAGCCCATCATCATTCTCTTTCACTCTGTATCCAGCTCATCTTCCCAGCCATTTGTCCTAAAACCAACAGCAGCCCCAGGCAAACTACCAGGTGTGTGAGCGCAGAACCACAAAACAACACCTTCCTAAGACTTATCTGTGAGCTCTCCCTTTGGGCTCCCACTGCAGGGCCTGAATGGTCCTTGACCTCTCAGATGTCTGCAGCTCCAACTTGTTCACTCACTCCAGTGCTTCCAGCAGACTGGATAATGACTCTTCTTTTTTGGGGGGGAAAAGAGCACTTTTATTTTAATAGAAATATAAACGAATGCAAGCTTTTTGAAGGGTAATTTGCCATTACATTTTAACTCCTAAGAAATGACTCTTCTTTTGATCCTTTAACTTCCCTCCCAGACCTTCACTGCTGTTGTTTCACTTACATTTGTGTGATGTCTCTAGTTCCTAAAATAAATCCCTTATCTCTATAATGTTCTTGATGGTTCTGCTTCCCTGGCTGAACCCTGACAGGTACAATTGTTAGTACTGGGAGTGAGATGCAGTCGGAACCAAACCCGAAGTATGCAGCTTTGGTTTTGAGAATGGGCGATGGGTAGAGGCTAGAAAAGAAGCAAGGAAACTGTTAGCAAAGATTGGAAAAATAATTAAAGAACCATTAGAGGTTGAAAAAGTGGTGAAACATTGCTATTGCATGCTGCAAATGGTGACTTGTGTTATAGAGGAGTGAAGCAATTGGCAAAACTGACACCTGTGCTAACTTGGAAGATAGAAAATGTGCCTAATGAATTTTTGGATTTAACTGCGGTGATTTTTCAAGCAGAATGTTGGAAGCACAAGTTGGTTAGTCCTAGCTGCATATGATAAAGTACTGCAATAGAGACAGAGGCTAAAGAAGGAACCACAGTCAGCAAGCAAAATTTAGAGGAAACACAACATTCAGGACTTGCTTATGTTGGAAAACAAAACTATTTCACATATTCAGCTGATCCAGCCAGCAAAAGATTCTCAGAGTAAGGAATGGCCTCAGGGTAAAGACCAAATCAAGGGTTTGGCTCTAAGACCCTTTGCTAAGACTTCAGAAACATTAAAGGAAGTGCCTAGCAGACTCTCAGACAAAAGAGCTTCTAGGAATCTTAAGGACATGGCCCCAAAGAGGACTAATCCCTAAATAGCTGTGAATAAGTCTAAAAGGTGAACCTGTCTCAAAAGGAATTGTGGATGTGACTCTTGTCTAATGGAGTAGACCATAAACCTGATACATAGAAAGCCCACAGTTTTTTGAAGGACTTGTGTCAGCTTGGGTTAAAAAAGACTGAGATTGTCCAAACTGCAAGAAGACCTCTAGGCCCCCAAGTTTCTATGGGTAGGAAGCAGGCTGAGGAATCCACTCAGCTACAAACACAGGCCACGTTTTATGGAAAAGAGGATACCTCAAAGAGTAGAACCCAAATCCCTGAGGTCAGAGCTACGAGCCTCAAAGAACAACAGAGTAAAGAGCCTGTCCCACAAAGCAGAACCAGGCCACAGTCAATGAACAGTCCCTGCCAACACACGCCCAGTTGGATTTCAAAATTGCTGTGAACCAGTGATTGCTGTTTACCTCCTGCTCTTTCCCTTTTTTAATAGAAGAGTCCGCTATATGTTGAGTGAGGGGCAGATAATATCTTTGTTAGCTCACAGATCTTTGGATTGAGAATATCCAGTGGATCCCCCCCAAATTAAAATAGAATTACCATATATAATCCAGCAATTTCACTATTGGAATAGTATTCACTATGGAATACTATTCAGCCGCTAAAAATGATGAAATGCTGTCACTTGCTGCAACATGGATGAGCCTGGAGTACACTATGTTAGGCAAAATCAGCCAGGCACAGAAAGATAAATACTGCATGTTCTCACTCATATGTGGAATCTAAAAAAGTTGATCTCATAGAAGTAGGTAGAATACTGGTTACTAGAGGCTGGGAATGAATGGTAGCAGGGAGGGCATAGGGAGAGGTTGGTCAACAGATACAAAATCATAGGTAGACTGAATAGACATTTTTCAAAGGAAGACATACAAATGGCCAATGTGTACTGTAAAAAATGCTCTACATCGCTAGTCATCAGGGAAATGATAATTAAAACCACACCAAGATATCATCTCACCCCAGTTAGATTGGCAATAATCAAAAAGATGGAGAATAACAAATGCTGGCGAAGATGTGGAGAGTGGGGAATTCTCCTACAGTGTAGGTGAGACTGTAAATTAGTAGATCCATTATAGAAAACTGTATGGAGGTTTCTCAAACAACTACAGATAGATCTAATCATACAAACAGCAATCCCACTTTTAGGTATATACCTAAAGGAATGGGAGTCATTATGTCCAAGAGATACCTGCACTCACGTGTTCGTTGCAGCTCTATTTACAGTGGCCAAGATATGGAACCAACCTAAATGTTCACTGATGGACGACTGGATAAGGAAAATGTGGTATATATACAGTATGGAATACTACTCAGCCATAAAAAGGAACGAAATTCTGTCGTTTATAGAAACATAGATGAGCTTGGAGAAAATTATGTTACGTGAAATAAGCCAGGCACAGAGGGAAAAATACTGCATGTTCTCATTCATAAGTGGGAGCTAAGAGAGAAAGAAGGGGGTAAAGAAAGACCACAGTGGTGCATTGGACTTGCAGAGGGAGAGGACATACCTAGGGTCGCATGGGGGTGGGGAGGAGGAAGGGGGATGGAGGTCGGGAAGAGGTTGGGTGGGGGACACAATAATTTTATTCCATAGTGTATATATGCCACATTTTACTTGTCCAGTCATCTGTAGATGGACATTGCTGCTGGGAATGCTATGATCATCACCTAAAGAAGCCTAAGTGAGCCTCCTAGAAGATGAGAGACCCCATGGAGAGAGACTGAGTCATCCTGGCTGTCTCAGCTGAGGCTCGAGACATGTGAGGGAACCATTCTACACCACTCAACACCAGTCAATCTGACTCAGACCAGGAAACTCACAGCTCAACTCAGTGAATCATGAGAAACAACAAACTTTTTTTGTTGTAAGCCACTAAGATTTGGATGATTTGTTACTCAGAAAAAGCTAAGTGACACAGGGTTATTTTAGAGTTGTGCAGATGACTAGGGAATGTTACTGGCATTTAGTTGGAGGAGGTGAGGTTCATTAAATATCTAGCAATGTGTATAAGCAGTCCTGCACAATGAATAATTATCCCACCCAATTGCCAGTAATGTCCCCACCAAAGAACACTGGAACCATGCCTGAGCTTGCCACACCATTTGAAAGAAAGAAGAACTAAAGGAAATTAATATTTATTGAGTGCCTTATCTGTATCAAATATTTTACGTGCACTACTTCATTGATTCTACACAACAACCTTCTGTGTTAGTCCCACTTACATAAAACTGAGACTCAGAGAGGTAACTCGGTTGTCTCATGTCACATAACTGATAAGTGACAGCACCAGGACTTGAACTCATGCCGCCAAACATCATCTCAAAGAGGCCTTTCCTGACCTACTCCAAGGTGTCCTCCACGCCCTTCACCACCGCTCTCTGCTATGTTATCTTTCTTTTTCTCATAGCACTTATCTCTGTGTGAACTGGTGTGTTTGTTTACTTGCTGTCAGCAGCCCTCTACCAGAACCTCTACCAGAATGTAAGTCACACAGAAGCAGAGATTTGGGGGCAATTATTGTGAAATGAATGAAGTTAATAATTGACTTTCCACCAAACCTAGATGCCCAAATGCAGGCTGATTTCTCCCAGCTTCTGTTCCTATTGGTCTCCGCTCCCTTTTCCTCTCCACTGGCTCTGATTAATGTGGCCCAGTCTATGACTAAAGGAACTTCAGAAATCCTCTCATACAATCCCTTCATTTTCCATGTGAGAAAAATGAGGCTTATTGACTCAGGGATAGTCCTTCTGAATCTACATGTTGGTCTCAACACTTCTATGGCTTTCCTGGCCCTATTTATTCATCTTTCAAATGTGGGTAATAACTACCCTGCCTGGCTTATCAAGTCGCTCCATGGATGATATAAAACAATGTGACTTTCTTAAATCTCACCAGCCTCAGGGATGAAAGTCAAATGTCACAATTACAGATAGTAAACTTGGGCCTATGGTGGCTTCACATATGCTAACAGGATCTTGAAAAACTGTAACTCTTTAATTGGGCCACAGTTTAGACGCTTGCTGTATCAACAAATTCTCTCCCAACTTTAGATCATTGTAATAGTTGCAGATAACAAGACAAATATGATTATCTATTGCTGTGTAAGAAACACACTCCATGCTTAGTGGCTTAACACAATAACAGGGCTGTCTGATTAGCTCAGTTGGTGAGAGTGTGGTGTGGATAACACTAAGGTCCAGGGTTCAATTCCTGTACTTGCCAGCACCACTCCCCTCAACCTAAAAAAAAAAAACAATGATTTATTACTTCTCATGATGCTGTTGGTGATGTGATCCTTCAACTGATTTTGCCGGGGCTCATTCCTGTAGCTGCATTCAGTTAGTGGCTGCGCTGGGGACGAGGCCCCTTCTCATGATCCTTCATCCCAAGCTTCTCTGTGGCACAGCATCTCAAGAGGACAAAGATGGAAGCTGCAAAGCTCCTTGGGGCCTAAATTCCAGAACTCCTACACCATCACTTCCACCCTACCCCATTAGTCAAAGCAAGTCTCAAGACCAGCCCACATTCCAGGGGGTAGAGTATAGATTCCACTTCTGGATGAGAGGAGCTGCAAAGTCACGTTGCAAAGGGCTGTGCCTTCTGGAACAGGAGAAACTTGTGGGCATTAAGACAATTGTTCGGCATGTAAGTATAATTAATGACATAACTGTGATTTCTAAAGTGTGAAGGAAAGTAATATTCAAATAAAGCTATTCTCCAATTATAAGATCATTATAAACATTACAAAAGTTTATCCCTTCCCCTAAACATACTCATACCAGGAGCAATTCTCCCTCACCACTGGCCATTTGATTTCTAGTTCTTTTTCATGCAGAAACTTTCTTCCCGCTTTCCAGTTAGCTGCCGCAATACTGTCTTCAGTGTTGCAGCTTGGCAGTTACCTAAGTTTCCTACTTATTTTGGCTACTTGCCATCTAGCATATTAAGTCCCCTGAGACATGCTGTTAAAGGCAACACTCCTGGAACTGTCTATTGCATTTTTTCCACGCTTGTTGGGAAGAGCAAGACTCCCACAGAGCAAAGCAATCTCCTTTGAATCGAGCAGGGGGAAAAAACTGGGAAGAGCTGGACTCTGACATGCAGCTTTTGCTAAAGCCTACAGTACTACTTTTAAGTAGTTGGGTGGGCATTAACTTTTAATGGAGCTTTTTTTGAGTTTCTCAATGATTTTTGGAGCCAATAGATATTTTATAAGAACTAAAAGAAATACCTGAATTTATTCTGAGGACTATTCCTCAATTTTTTGTTTAATCAGCAAAAGAAACGCAAACTGCTTCCTTTATCTACTTTTAACCATTTGTTTAAGAAGTGGAACAGGCTCAGTTCAAGTCACAAATTACAAAAAATTTTGAAGATAGTATTTATTTTTACACGTTCTGAAAATATTGGTGTCTACCATCGTAGACAAAAGAAGTTAAAAATCTGGTGGCAACAAGATGAGTCCAGAATAAGAATATAATTAACTAAAGTAAGTAAGCTTTCTAAGTTATCCATAAATACTTCTAAATTTGAATTACTATTCATGTCAAAACATTACCTCTGAGATTTTATGATTACTGCATTTGGTACTATTTACTTAGCTGATAACATTAATTTACAAGGAAATAAAACAAAATACATTGAAGGAAAAATTGATGCCAAAATCGTAAGCTAACAAATTTTCTGCTCAAAAGGAAAATAGAAAACAGATTTTTATGATACATTAAGGAGAATTTAAATGTATTTTAATTTTTCTATTGAGTCTAATATTCTATTTCTCATTAGTAATTTTAAAATTCTTATAATGTGCAATTAACTATTTCATGAAGATTTGAATATTTTCATATAAGGAACGTGCCAGCGTTTCCAATCAATTTATGTTATTTAATTTATGTAAGATCATTATGTCTATGTACATAAATCTACATGTGTATTATGAACTGAATTTATTTGAAACATCCTATATTTAATAAATCACAAACTTTTGGATGATGTGCATATTTTCTCCATTGCTCTTAATATACTGAGCATAATTGTTCATCTATGTAAAGCTGATTTTCTTTTTTGTGCTCATTGTTGTTTAGATTTTTATTTATATAGTCAGACACTAACTTTTAAGCTTTTAGATAGTATATCTGTCTAATATATCACTTCTTACAGGGGTTTCCCCCAGAGCACTATAAATCTGCAATGAGAAGGAAGTATGGGCAAGTGAGTTACAAAAATGTTCAGGAAAGAATTCTTGCTAAAGATTTCACACACAATTGAATATTTTGCACTTTAAGTTATTCTCATCATGTTATCTCCAAAGGGTCACTCATTAGGTTTTCACTCGCGCTGATGACCTTAATTAGATTTGTTCCAGATTTATGAGGACTGTAAAATTAGGAAACTTTCATTAAAAAAAAAATTAAAACCCCCGGATGGTTTCCCAAAGCACACCCAGCATTACTTAGGACTTTATTATTTCAGCTAGTTGGATATATCATATCTGCAGCTCCAGTCTGGTCTGTAAGAGTTCTGTGACTGATGCCTAATGAAACCAATTTTCACTCTGGCAGAACAAACTCAAGTTCTAATACTAACTTGAATTCCAGTTTCCTTTGGATGCCAGGAATCAGATCCTTTAAGAGGAAAGCATATCAGTGCCTCCGCTTATTTCATCTAAATAGCTAAAATGAATAATTGACTAAAATCAAGTCTAAAGTAGAAAACAAATTGTTAATTACTGAATTTGCTTTATTATTTTTTTAGCCTTCTTTCCCTTTTCTCCTTCATGGCCTCAATTTTCTAGAAATGTTACCTATCTTGACTATGGACCACTGACCTTCCTTAAACAGGAACAAATGCTTCAGTGCATTCACTCACCTTCACTAACAATCATATTACAGTCACAGGCCATTAACTGTCACTCACATTTTTATTGCTCTGCATCTGATGAACACTGATGCACTTGGGTGTTCTTCTGTACCAGAAAAATAAATAATAATTTAGACAGAATTCTAAAAGTTAGCATGTTTTGTCAATAGCTTCATTGTTCCTTCTGTCCATTCATCACATCTTGCCTGTTATCGAAATCTTTCCTTGCTTTCTGACATCATTAAAATTAGTCATTATTAAAGTCATCTCAAAAAGAGATACCTCTGCAACTTCTAAGATATTGTCAATCAGGAGTCATATTTTCAATATTTCAATTTCTATTGTATTTTCAAGCTTCTGAAACAAATATAATATTGTTGCACATTTCCTAAGATGGACTTTCATGGAGACAATGGTGTTATAGGAAAGATGATGTTTATCTAACAATTTAAGCATTGCAACTTGGTGACTATGATGGTCTGAAAAAATCAACATCGGTTTTCCTATTATCAGAACAAATTAAAGTACATGTTCTGGAGTCCTACATGTCTTACATTTGAGTGAGAAAAATCACTGCAAAGAACACTTAGGACTTAAGTTTGTATTCACCTAGTTTCACTAAAATATCTTTTGAGTACACATTCTTTACAACAATCACACATTATTTTACAAGACCACTGAAAGGATTCTCATATTATTTTAGTTTTGTTTTTCACAAAAATCAGATTTAATTAAAGCTCCATAAAAAGGCCAAAAACACACAAATAATTCCACAGTTGCTAATTTTCCAGCCCCTTAAGGATAAGCAGGCATCACTTAAGTAATTTGAATCAGATAGTTTAAGTTGTTGGTGGTACAACTCAGTATCTCTCTCTATGGAATGCAGGTACTTGTTTAGTCAATTTCAATTAATATGAAATAGTTTTGTCAAAATATGACTGCAAATAGGAGAACCATCATTTTGAACATTTGGAACAACTATGGCTCATTTTTCATTATTCGTTAATATTCTGATATAAAAATACTGTTTAAACAGTTCATTAATAATATTTTCCATGCAATAACAAAAAAATAAATTCAGAGCAAAGATGATCATTTTATTAGTTTATCAAAGATCCTTGTTAAAGAGCAACAGTGTTCCCAACTTCAATGAAAACTTAAAACATAGGCCTAGATTTACAAATCATACATTACAAGCCGCTTAAGAAAAAGTCTGTGCATGGTGTACATGCTGAATGAGTGTTTGTGTTCGGGAAAGAAAGCCAGAGATATGAAGAGAAGGGGAAAGCCACAACTGCATAATGTTATCTCTCTTAGGAGATTTATTAATGGGAAGGGGGGAGAGAACTCAGGACAGTACCGGAAGAGAATTAGCCATCATGTCTAATTTACTACAGAATCCTTTGTCTTAGAAAATACACTAGAGGGAATACAAACCGTGTTGCATGTGTACGTATGGACAGATGTACACACACATTTTCTCTTTTGAAATGTTCATCTCAAATCTGCCTTAAATCAAAATGAGTTGAGCATCAAACAGGGGCTGGGTGAAAAAGAAACTTCTAAACAGTTTGCTCAACCCAGCAAATGCTTTAAAAGTGAAGTAATGAGCAGTATCTCTCGATTGCATAAACATGTCCAAGACTGACTGCTTCTCTGCATTTTCATTTTGAACGAAAGTGTTCAGGCTTGTAAAGAACAAAGAAAGAAAGCCTTTTTTCCATCCCTCCTTCCCTCTCTCCCTCTCCACAATTTGACCACGCAATTTTTCTTAGTTTTTCTTTCTAAATAAAGGTCTTTCTCCTTAAGTCTTTCTTTTGCCTGCGTTCCTTCCTTCCTTCCATCTCCACGACCACAAGTTTGACAATGATTTTCCACATCGCTGTGGGAAGGAGCCACCCGCGATCCCGGGGCTCAGCCCGCCTGATCGGAGCGAACCCCCACCCCTCGCAGCTCTCCCCGCTTCTCCGGGGTCCTCCTAGAGCCTGAGTACCCCCGGCAGGGCGCGTGGTGAGCCGGGAGGGGACCCGGGCGCCGCGCTGTGCGCTGAGCAACTTCTTTTCCCCAGGGAACACTGTGAGCTTAGAAACACGTCTGCGAGTGTTTCTTCTGGAGCCCTTGGACTGACCCAAACCCCTACCCTTCCCGCCCCGGTCCCCGGGGGAACCTAGACCTGTCGACCACTGAACGCTCTCGGATTCCCAACACCCACGCGCCCACTTCTGCCCTTCGGCCCGAGCGAGAAAGCGCGAGATGGGACTTGCATGGAGCCTATGGCCTCGGCGTGACCCGTGCAGAGGCGGGCCGTCGGTGGAGAGCGACGCGCGAGGAGCTGGGGGACGAGCGCGGAGCGGCGGGCACGGTCCGGGCTGCTGCGTGCCCCGCCGCGCGCCCCTGTCCCCGCCCCGAAGCGAGTGGTCGTGAGCGCGGATCGCTTTTCCTCTTTCTCCCCAGAAAGCGGCCTTTCTGTGAAGAAGGAAAAACCTAGGGGGAAAAAGGTCTGCTCGCGCGTTTGTTTTGGTTTTTCGTCTATTTGCTTCCCAATTAAAAAGCGGCCGCCTAGGCGACAGGCCTGCGGTTTCTACGGTGTAAAACGGATTAGAGGGAAAGCTCCAGCCCCTCTCGACTTTCGCTTGCGGTTTGCAACCCCCGGGGCGGGTCTGACCCCGCGGCACCTGCCGAGGCGAGCTGCCCCCTCGGCGGCCTGACCCGCGGACTCGGCTTCTCCCGGGCGGGGCCCACCCTATGCGCAACCCAGCCCGGGCCTGGCTGGGCGGAGCCGAGGCGGCGCGCCCCGGGGGAGGGAGGTTCCCACGGTGCCCGCAAACTGAGCGCCCCGGGCCGGCAGCCCGCCTCCCTTCCTCCGAGGCTCCGGGGCCCCCATCTCCTGGACGCCAAGGAGGAAAGAGCAAAAGAAGGGAATTTACTGCGGACGGCACCGGAACCTGGGTTGACTTGTTCGTTTCCTGCTCAGTGCTCGTTACGTTTCCCCCGAGGATCTGGAGTTCGCTGAGGACACACGCTTCCCGGAGACGATGGGTTCACATGCACATGCCATTCAGTTAAAGAGAGATATAAAAAAGAATGAAAGAAAAACGCCTCTTCCATCTTCTCCACGTTCCCTGGTCTCACCAAATAAACAAAGCATCCCAGCGAGATCGGCCTGAAGCCGGGGGAGCCGGGGGTGCGCGAGGCGAGGTCCCCCCGCGGGCCTCCCGCGCCGCCCCGGCCTCTGGCACCTGCACCTGCCCGCGAGCTTGCGGGCTGTGAGCGCTGAAGGAGATGCCCAGACTGGCCAGTTTCGTCCTGAGCACTTGGATCCGCACGACCCATGGCGTGTCAATCCTCTTCGACCCTTTCCTGCGGGTCTCCTGCTTTTAATAAACTAAAATAAAAGTTTGCTTTCGGGTTAAAGAAACGTCGTTCTGGTCTTTCCGCCCTGACTGACGCGGGTTTTACGCATCCTCTTATACCCGCAGGGAATTGTCAATCTTGACTGTCAAGATCCATAGCGGGGCATCCGCGGGCGAAGTCCTGAAGGTGGTGGAGCCAAGGGATCAAAGAAATAGCAGCGATCGGCACACTCCGACCGTTCTGGACTGCCAGGCCCGCTCGTGGGGGAGGCTTGCAGCGGGTGGAGGGAAGGCTGTGGGCTGCGGGTTGCGGGCTGGGGACCGCGAGAGCTGCACGCGAGGGTGGGGGACTAGGCGGGTTCCACCTTAAGAGCCGGGTCTGCGCGGCGGCTGCGGGGGCGCCCAGCACCTGCAGGGGGCGCTGCTACCCCGCGGTTCCGCCCGCGCCGGCGGGCGCCGCCTATCTCGCAGCTCCGGGGCCTCGGTCCCCGGAGGGGGTGGGGACGCTGGGGGAGGAAGGGAGCGAGTGCAGCCGTTAGGTAAGGAACCCGAGCCCTCCCGGATTGAGAAGCGGCCTCAGTGAGGCGTTTGCTGGAGGGAGCTTTCCATCATTCGGCTGCGAGAGGAAATGTGGGGAGGTGCCCTGCCCTACCCCCACCGCCTGCCTTCCTGCCTCCTCCACCTCCGCTCCCCGACCCCGACCCCGACCGTGCTTCCCAGACCCTTTGTTCTCGAGCTTGGGAGCTGCGGAGTGGGGGTTCCCCGGGGAAGAGGTCCCCCCGCTCCACTCGGAGGAGAGGGGACTGTGGCCTCACCGCCCACTCTCAGCCCTCCCCAGCGGCGTCCCCTCGTCCCACGGCCCGTCCCCTCGCGTCCTGGTGCCTCCTTTCTCACTCGGCGGCCCCGGCTCCCGAGCGCCCGCTGCACGCCCGCCTCCCTGCCCACCTCTCCGCCACCTCCAAGGTCTCTGCGAAGAGGGTGGGAGAGGCAGGCGCGAGGGGAGGAGAAGCCACGCCGCCTTCCCCGCCCGGAGGATCCCCAGGGACCCTTTTAGGCCCCGACCCCTGGGACCCGCCGCAGAGGAAGGGCTTTCCCGGCGCCGCCGCAGGTCGGAGGGGCCGCCCCCGCCGCGTCGCCCCGGGGCCCACGGGCTCACGGCCCGGCCCTGCGGTAGCGGGGGCGCGGCGCGGCCTCTCACTGTCGGGACCGGGGACCCCCAGTTGGAGAGAAGGGGACACCGTAGTTCGCTCCCTGGGGAGGCTAATTGCAAACGAACGCCCCTTTCCTCCCCCCACCCCACCCTGTCCGGCGCCACCCGCGTCGCCTGTCCGCCGCGCGCGACCCGGGGACTCCGCGATTGTCTCTTCTTGAGGACAGTTACAGTTGTGTTCAGCTTAATTTCTTACTTGGGTGAAGGCGTCGCGGAGTGAAGCGAGGGGACGAGGGTAAGGGGGGCAGAAGGGGAAGCTGGGGCGGGAAAGAGCAGAGAGGTGGGAGGACGTGGCCAAGGTGGAGACACCGTGAAGGGCCGGCGGAGTCTCGAGTCCGAGTTCGCGAGGCGGGACTGCTGGGTCAGGCCCACGCTTCCGCCCTGGCGGCCGCAGCCCCCCGGCCGAGTGCCATCTACAGCCCACGCACCCGTGCCATCTACAGCTGGCGCCCGTGGAGGGGGCACCGCACTAGCCGGGTCACAAAGTAGGTGCCCCCTCCCCAGAGATGCGTCGCGGCCCCGGGGCGGTCAGCTCGAGGCTACCTGGAGCCCCCTCCGGCCTCTCGGCGTGACCCTGGTCCTCACTGGCTCGTGCAGACCCGCGCTAGCAGTTCTCTCGGCAACGGGTTTCCCGGGACACACCCCGTCCCCACCCCCGAGAGCTGGCGGCCAGCTCGGGATGCCAGGCGGCCAGGCGGGCGCCCTGCCAAATTCCGCGTTCCTCTCCAGGAGACGCGGAGCTACGTCCCAGGCTCGGGAAAGCCCGCAGTTCGGGTTTGGGACTCGCAAAGCCCCCCAAGGCGCCAGGGACGCCTCTGCAGGTTGAATTCCTGCTCCGTATCACTTCAATTTTAATTAATCTTTTAAAACACCGCTGTCACGTCGCTTGCAGAAAATTAATCAAACTTGAATCCTTGTTGCATAGCAAGAATTTCGATCCGAGTCTTTTAAAAAGGACTTGACTTTGCAAAGTCACGTCTTTTACAGTTCCCTCATTCCCCCTTTAGCAAGGGAAATATTGCAAAAGTCAAGACATGTTTGTTTGGTTCTTTCTGTCCTCCAAATGAAACTTTGCTTATTTCTGATCTTTATTTTCCTGTCTTTGAACAAAAAATAACGAGATAAATTGCCTACCTCTGTTAATTCAAAATATAATTACTTTGAATGATCTTTAAGAGCACAGATAAACTAAGATAATCTTAATTTTAATGTGACACGACCCCTATTTTTCCTTGTGAATAATGAGAATAAAGCAGTCATTAATTAATATCAAGATATCTCCATAGAAGATGGTGTCTGGTCACACTGAGACGCTGAAACATCAGTTGTATTAGTAATTGATACTGTATAATTGAACATGAAGATAGTCGTCTATTTTTAACCTCAAAGCTCAGAGTTTATTTGGTGATTACTGAGCTCCTAATAATTAATTTGTGTTCCTTCTTACTGCGTAAATAATTCTTATGACTCCCAGTTCCCACGCAACACACAGACTTCTCATTAAAATCTACCCCTCAAAATGTGAAGCTATATTGTTCAGCAACTCTTTCTATTCCATTATTTATAGCATATATCCTCTTTTTGTATTTTTCTGTTAACATTCCCCTTTGCTGTAATTTACCTACTAAAAAATATGAGAATACAAGTGTAATACTTTTTACCATTGCTTTGTCTTTCTGTGGCCTATCGGTTCAGTATCATACATAATATTTAGGACTTGCAGTTTTTCAAGTTTCTAAGATTTGAGGATGAGTTCCATTGAAGAATCAAAATTTTCTGTATACTGAAGTTGCCATAGACTATACTTCCACCTAACGTGCCACCCACATTATCTCACACTTTTCTGTTGTTAAAAATAGACTTTGCTCAAACACATTCCCTTTTTTCAACATGAATTGAAGATCAGCTCTCACAATTTCTTGGGTTAGATTTGCATGTTAACACAACTTTTGACATATAAAAAAATATTTTCCCCCTAAGTAATAGAGAGGTGTTCCAAATAATAATGGAAATTTAGACTCCAGCTTTAAGGAATCTAATTATTTCTTAGCATCAATTTGCTGATGATTCTTAGTTTTAACCAGTGGAGGGTGGTTATATTTTTCTCATACGTACAAAAAAAGCGCTCTCTATTTATTTCTCCAATAAGCTGTTTCCCCAAGTAAGTATAAAGTAGTTTTATACCACACAAATATTCTTAGTACCTACACTCCCATACCCATGTACTTCACTTAATTGTCAGTGCTATTTCTAAAGTGTTGAAAAGTATATCAGCTTTCCATTTTTTTTATTTCCCCCTTAGTACAATTAAAACTTTTGGTCAATATATGATGGAGTAATTCCCTCCTCTTGGACTTTATATTTTCCCACTAAATTTAGGCTGAAATGGGATTAAAACAGGATCTAGAGTTCTAATCTTGGTTGATGTTTTGGTGTATTCACCGTAATGAGTCCTATTCCCCGGGGTCATGAAGCTCCCAAATGTCAATCAAGCAAACTGATTCAGAAATGCCATTGTTCTACTCCCACCTCACTCGCCTTCCTCTCATTTTATTTAACAATACCGGAGTTCTCTGATCAGTCATTCGGAATATGAGGCATTATCTGGGGAAAATTCACAAAGTGTCTTGATCTTTTCTTTGGGAGATACAGTAAAGGGGGTTCTGCAAAGCAGAAAGTGCTTGTTTATATTTCTGTCTTTAGACCGCAGTATGCATCGAAAGAACCAATGAATAACGCTTGAAAGAAAATCATACCGTAAATCCGTCAAAAATGAATTCGTCCAGTTGAACGTTACATTTCTATTTTCGTGTTGGAAGCACCCTGATTTGTCACCGGAGAAGTATGACCGAGTCTGGGTCCAGTTGACATGCCCCCACTTTCAACCCCGTCTAGTTTAACCCATTTAATAATACTAATGTGTTTAGTCTACACTAGTTAACTAAGAATTTATTTGGGGGCGAGGAAGAGCCAACCTTTGCCCCGGGAGCTCTACTTAGCCCACTCAGGTACGTCCGGGAGCCTCTACAACTCGCGTTTCCCAGTCGCAACCCTGGATCTTCTATGCCTCCGGTCCCAGCCCTGGAACAATTCCCAAAGCCGAAGACGTCGAGCGTGTTACTGACTCCGAGCTACCCCAATTAATAATCAACTTAACTCATGGAGGCTTTGAGCCTTCACCCTCAGTTTCCTGAAGGTTCCCAGTGCGGAGCCCGGCTCCTGCGAGAACTTCCTTGGAGGCAGGCCGGCGTGCAGGGACGGATTTCATGAGAAAAGCTGTCGCTGACGTCTTCACCTAGAGGGCTGTGGGCAAGGAGGCACAAACCAACCCTCTTGTTCTGGGTTCTCATGTCGGGATTCATCCAGAATCGCGACAGCCGCTCAGGCGCTGGGTGCTCGCGTTTGCAGCACGCATCTCCAAACGCACGACCCCCGTGCGCCCCGCGCGTCCTCCTCCTACAGTTAGCGCAGAGGTGACAGGGAAAGAGACAGAGGTGGGGACAGGGGTGGAGCCGCTTTCTGGTGGGGCATGATCAATCACTTTAAAGTAAAGGGTTCAAAAGCTCCAAGCTCCGCTTTGGAGGGGAAAGGCAAAGCTTCCCGCGGCCTGCTTCTCTCTGCGACCCGCGGGTTCCCAGCAGCCGCGCACCCACGGGGGATCTCGGCCGCCGACTGCAGGAGCCATTTCCCCGGAACACCTTCTCAGGCCCGCGCGGCCGAGTGAAGTTTCCTCAGCTGCCAGGGAGCAGTTTGGTTACCGTGGCAGGACCGGGCTCCCTAGGCACAAACGCGCTCCCTGCCCGCACGGCCCGGGGCGCGCGCTTTTCCCTTTCTCAGCAAGCGGGAAAGGCCTGTTGGCCGAGGCCTGCGGAGCGCCGGCGGCCAGCGCGGGGCCTCGCCGGAAACCCGAGCTCCCTGCGACCTGCTCTGCAAGAAGGGGCGGGGGAGAGCCCCAGCAAGCTGCCCCGAAGGTGGGCTGTGCGAATTCCTGAGAAAAGCCCCTCTGGAAAACACCAAACACTCCCAAAAGACGTGGCTCTGCTCCTCGCCCAACCTACGGGCTTCCATCCTGTCCCCTCTGCACCACCCAGACCAAACCTTCACCTGCGACCTGGCCAGGGCCCTAACCCCCTCTCTGCTTCCCACCGCCACTTTTTAAGCTCCGTCTCCTCCCTGACCTTTCTGAGGCCCGGGCTAGGGGAGCCAGGGTCCTGGCAGAGGAAATGAAATTGTTCTGGAGATTACCGTGGAGCTTTTGGCCAGAAGGGTTTTCTCCCCTCTTTTTCTCATGCTTCCATGTTAAGTGCAAATTTGAATCTCCCTTCACAAGAATAGGCAAATTTTCTTGCTTATTTGCAGTTTTGCAAAGTTCTACACACAGATCAGTGAACCTTAAGACCCTTGTTCAGACTCATATTGTGGAGGTTTGTCAGAGTCCCTGGGCAGTGAGCGTACTGACAGGTGAATCCAGCAGCCCCAGGAGGAGCCGGACCTAACCCCAATACTTACAATAGGCCAGGGGCCCAAAGGCTCCTTACACAGCTTCAAGCAACAGGTATCCTACACCAGGGCAAGCCTTCAGGATCTCAGCACATAGGCCCTAAACTGTTCCTCAGTGACCTGGGACAGAAAGAACTCACCCATATGTCTTTCCCCCAGGAGATTCCTTCTCTCTAAATGTTCCCACAGTCACACAAGAACAGGAGCCTCTGCACTCTGCACCACCTGCCCAGACACAGCCAGGCCTTATTTCGACTTCAGTAGGCCCTGACAGTGTAAGTCCACGGGTGCTTTCAACCTGCTTGTTCTTCTGACATGATTTAAAACAAAGAGAAGAAGAAAGAAGGAGGAGGAAGAGGAGGCAAGATGGAGAATAAAAGATGGCCAAAAGGGATCAGAGGAAAATAGAATGATTCCTTTCTTATCCAAATGGCCACTAGCTCAGTCTTTCCCACACTCAAGAAGAGAGATAACTGGTTACCATAACTAGCTTCTCAAAGTAACTTTTTTGAGTGATATTTTACTCCTGCACCTGACTGAACTCAAGCTACCTCTCTCCCCAACCTGAAGAGAGGAAGGAGCCATGCAGCTTTAGGGAGTAAACAGCTTTGTAGGGCATAATAGCCAGTCATCATTCCACAGAAAGCCTGGGAGACTCAAGCAGCAAGAATCTAAGTGCTCTGTTGCACAACCAATCTCAGCCTTAACCTAGCCTGGTCAGCCCAAATTAGATTCAAAAGAAATGAGGTGGCTTAGGATTTCTTCTCCTGCCTGGATCATTCCCTAGAAAGAAGATCCACATACAGAAATATGTCTAGTCTTTTGGACAATACCGCAAATTGGAGCTAGTCATCATTGTGATGACTAGGATAAAAAAAAGACTAGAAGACTGATGGCAGAGAAGAGGGGAGAGAGAGAGAGAGAGCGGTATTTGCTTTTGCTCAACTCTACAATCCCAGCCTGACTCAGACTTTCTGAGTCCACCCTCTCTCAGACACCAGGGTAAAACAGAAATCAGCCTCTAGGTTATCAGAGGGAGTAGTGTGTGTTGGGGGCAGGGGGGTGGTGGAGCTAGTGAAAGATATCATGGGCAGGAAGAGATGTAGTAGAAGGAAAGGACTGAGCAGAGCCACAGCCCACAGTCACTAAGAGGAACTCTTCCTCATTAAAGAAATCCTTTGTATGATGCTGCATTTCTTTCCCAGATTTGTAGCAGCCACACTGAAGGAGGAGGCAGCTGCAGTAGCTGCTGCTGCTGCATGCAGGCATCCAGCAGTGTGTCCCTAGCAGCAGACTTGGTGTCCCCAGTGTGAAGAGCCCAGGCTTTGCCCATTAGGCTGTGACTGAAAACAATCCCCCCGCTCCAAGCAGCCTCCACAGTGACTACCCCAAATCCCTAAACAGATTCCTGGACTGAGAGAACACAGTTCATAGCATGAATGTCCAAGAGCTGGATTCGGTAGAAAAAAGAACAGAAAATCCCACCCTGTTCTGAAATCACTAATGAAATCATGTGTGGTAGTGGGTATTTGTGCCTGTATGTATGACAGTTTCATACTTTTGTCCCCAGAATGACATTTTAAAAATATTTCTGCCATACATATCACTAAAGGATGTTTTTATTCCTGCTATTGTGAATCAACCTTCTGTAAAACATATTGTGAATTTTCCCCTGGATTTTAATGAAAGAAGAATTGTGCAAAAGCAACTGCTTTGTCCCAGAGCTGAAACAAAGAGTAATACACAGGAGAGGAGCAGCCTCTCCAAAATGCACTCTTCTCTGATTTGGCAGAGAAGATCCTAGAGTGACCAGCCCATAATTGTAGTTGATATTTAATCCTCCTTGGTACAAAGGCTCATCTTTTCACTATGCAGAAGCACCACTGAGATATGACTAAACTTTAGGGTTGATATCCCAAAGTAGGAGTCCAAGGTTTACACTTGGATTGTCTAGGCCTCTTCTAAACTGAACAAAAAGGATGTGAAGAAAATCATATTTTTTCCCTCGCAACAAAGCATTCCTAATCACTTCAGCTTGTTGGTGAATTTTTATTCCCGTGTCCACTTGGGGTATTGAAATCGATTGCTGCAATATTTAATATATTACACTCCTAGGGTCATTGCTCTCCTAAGACTGAATTCTCTCCCTCATGCCCTCAACTCAGCCTGGCTTCTATCCTCCCTCTCCCATCTGTCTGGGCCCTCTGTTTATCTGTCCACATAACACTTTAATTCTCAGCCCAGCCCAGCCGGGCAACTTCACCTTAATTCTGTTTTCTTCTGGTATGGAAAATACTGAAAGCTCTAGGCAGCAGTGCACTTAAAAGGGAAAATGAGGAGCTCAGTAGATCAGAGAAAATTAACCTGCCACAAACAACCTCATTAAAGTACTGCCTACCAAGAGTTAAGAATTAATAGCAAAATGGATGGGGGAACAAACCCCTTGAGTGAAGAGACCTTAAACCTCTTTCCCTGAAAGGTGCATAATTTACAAGCCCAACCTAACATTCAGTTTTATTTCCCTTTCCTAGTGACCTGTCCCATAACCTTGTAATCCACTGTGGGGGCATTTTCTCTTTGGTTCCTTTCTTCTTTTTACACACCCACAGGTTTGCAAGTCCAAATACTTTCTGATATTTTTGGTTCAAAAATGCACTTAAATTGTTTGGAGCCTTTTAATTTAGAAAGACACTTTAAGAGACTCCTGGAATACCCTTTGGGAATTGTTAGATGATTTGAAGAGTGCCCTTAAAAGAATTGTGTTTGGATAGGAGGGGGGTGGGGGAATCATGCAGAAAGAAGCATGAAAAACCAGAGTGAGGACATTTTGTAGATTTAGTGTTCTGACTGATGGTGCTGTGGTTTATTTTGCACATGAAGTTCAAATTTAAGTAAAGCCCACATATATGGGCTGTAAGTTGCTTTTCTAATGTTTTATTGGGCAGTGTATTCTATATTGGCATTTTATATGCATAATCTCATTTCAATGCAGAGCCGCATACTAAATCCTGGAGCAAGCAGATGAGAATGCTGTATGGATATTACACTCAATTTCATTGGCTTCAATGAGACTTCGCACATTGCGATTTCCATTGTAATGGCTTATCTTTGGCTAGAATTTTACACATTGACATGCTATTCCTTTGGCCAGGATCCTGAATGAAGAAACCGTGTCAATGGAACAGCCATAATGATTCCATTCACATTATAGCACGTAACTGGGATCAATGGTCCTAACAGTGTTTACAAGATTTTCTGCTTTTCTTTTTCTTAATAATTTTTTGCACTTTTTTTTCTCGAAGGAGATCACATTTAAATTCAGTCTTGGAGTATACACTAAAGTATTGGTTCAGAACAGGAAGAGATAGGAAATTCACAATCAGTATGCCAATTAATCTAGAAATCCTTCTGTTGTGTCAGGATATTATATGTAGCCCTCATGTGTGGTAGAATGGGATCCTATTCAGATAAACCAGCTAGAGATTGATACAAAGGACATGATCTTAGAAACCCTGGTAACGTCTCTAAGTCTATAAAATAAGTTATATTTCACTCCATTTAAGTTCTACAAAATAAGTTGTGTTTTCCTCCAATTTAATAGTAATCAAATTAAAAACACAGACTGAAATGTATAATATGAAATATTGATATTTTAGGGAAAGTATACATCTCAGAGGTAGCTTTTCTGAAGATAGCAGGAGTGCATAACTAATTTCCTAATTTACTTTTAAATTTATGGTCCATAAAGATGTAAAAGGATTTTTAAAAACACAAGGATTAATATGTTTTTATTATATATCCTATGACCAGCAAAACAATCGAACAATTTGAATGTTAGCCAAGCTCTAATGTTCCTTATTTAGGGGAGGGAAAGTACCACCTCTCTTTTTAAAATCAGATAAGAAACACCCTCATAGTAGTGATGTACACCCTTTTAACTCTCAATCATATATGTTTAAGGTTTTTAAAAATTATTATTAACAGAAATAATAATTGGCTTTCTGAAGACAAATTTTTCACATGATGTATAACACTTGGAACAAAATTAAAAGCATCTCTTTACATTTGCATCTGGCAATGTACTCTATGCTAGAACCATAGCTATGTGTTTATGGAGTGGAGCTCTTCTGGTCTTGAGATACATGCTGTTTTTTATAGCTTAACCAGAATAGCTTAGCACATGCAGGACAAGAGGCTGGAAGCCCTGGCCCCTCACCCCAGCGAGGAAGCTCCGGATCACCATCACCGCAGGCTCCCAGACGGCCTCTCTCAGCATTGGTTTTTAGTCTAGATCTTAACCTCTCTCCTCTTCTGGAGAAAATATTACTAAATATTGGTATTTCCCCATGTAGCCTTCACCTGAGTGCAAGAGTTGTGGGGGGAGATAAAGGGGGAAAGCTGAGAGGGTAAAAATAGAGAAAATACAGGGAAAGGGTGAGATAGAAAGGTAAATAAACTTGTTCATGGCAATTCCTACTATATCATGCAAGTTTTACTTTGAATGGGTATAATAACTAGGCACCTGAAAGCTTAATCATCCACTGGTCTGCATATTTGGACCCAATGTAGAGGAAGAAAATTAACCTTTGACATTTGCACCACTAAGGATGAGGGTATTCATTTGAAGGGAGTGAAAAAAAGACACATGAGAGAGAATGAATGTAAAATGTGCCTTTATTCCAGAGATCCAAGCATCTAGGCACTTTCAGGTCATTTCAGAGACTGAACCCCTGTCTACTGACCAAGTTGCAGCCTGAAGATCTCTTATGTATTTGTGTCATATCTTTCACAGGAAAGGGGGAGGGATGCTGCCTAAGCTTAGTGCAGTCTGTCTTCCATACTGTTTTTCCTTTCCACTGCTCATTGCTTATCAAAGGATCATGTTTTTCCTAGAGCTAACTTAAACCGATCTTAAAGAGGGCAAGCACTAACCATGGAAGTCACATTCCAACCTTCTGATGCCCTACATGTGCCTCTCCAATAGCCCAGTGTCCAGGACAATTCTGAGTTTATTAGTTTGGTTTTTTGGTGGTTTGGAGAAGAGGGCAGGCAGCCACTCAGATGGCTTTCCTACTGCTTCCCTCCCTTCCTTCCGTGCATCCGGGCTGGGGAGGGCCTCTGCAGACTTGTGAGCAGTTGTTCTCTGCTAGGCTAGCAATATTTTAGGGTCTGAGTCTATTGACTGCTATGCCTTTTCCATCCCAAAAGGGTCAAACATAAACATATTGATGGCACTGATTAGATGAATAATTGGATCTTACTGGAGAGCCTCTAGGCTGCCTGACACTATCTCTCTCCACCTTTTTCTGTCTTGTTTCGGTCATCTAACCTGAAGGAAGATACTGGCAGCAGGAGCTAAGGAATCGGGGATACCCTAACATCCTAGGTACTTGAGTTGTTTCCTCTAGAGATATTCTTTTCAGGCTACAGTACATAACACACACACACACACACACACGCACACGCACATGCACACAAGCACACGCACACACACCTCATCTGCAGGCAGCAGGCTCTCCTAATTCTTTCGGAATTCCCCCCCCCCCAACGTCTCTGGCCTTAAATGTCCCTCATAACAAGGGGACAACCACTGCCCTTCCCCCCAGTTAGGCACCAGGCCCCACAGCCATGGCCCCAGCGGCAAAAGAATAGAGATCTCGCTGTGCTGCAACCCAAACAGCTCTGGAAGAAGAAGTCGTGGGAGCCAAACTATGGAACAGGAGACGGCTGCACTCTGACCAGTAAAACATATAAGCAATGAGGCAAATGTTTTCAGAGCACCTACTATGGCACTGCTAAGTGCTTACTGTTAGGTCCTAGGAAAATAAAGAAAGGAGATTGGCAGTTAGCAAGTGTGAGAGGAGATCCGCTTGGAAGCCATTGACGAAGGTGTAACACCACACGTTTTGGGGTTGTGTTTTTCCAAGCAAACCGGAGTGATTTTTAGGGAAAGCCAAATATCCAGGATAAAAACATCCTGTTTTGAGAGGCAGAAGCGCTATCGCCTGCGAGTGAGTTCATCAGTCAGTAAAGGGGCTTGGGAGTTCAAGGCTTGAATTTGGTGAATTCGTGCAATTTGGAGTATTTCGACTTAGTATTGATCCCTAAACTCAATTTTTTAAAACAGCCTCCATCACAGAAGTACGGGTTGTGTTATCCCAGTATTTGCACGCATCGATTGGGCTAAAATAAAATGCATCATACTCTCCGCAAAGAAGGAAGAGGCAGGGACAGTCACAAGAGGAATAGCAGAAAGTGCATAGTTAATATGGGTTGTACACGAATCCGCGAAACAAGTGCTTTAAACCCAGGGGGATTTCACGTAATAGCTAATTTGGTGAGAGCGAGAGTGCGCAAGCAGAGGGCCATCTTAGAAGGGTAGGAAGCTAGCTGAATATAGGTTTTTCTGTCTGGAATTAACATTTCCTTGTGGTTTGCGTTAGCTAATGTCCACACCTTCGCATACAGTCCACCTAACCCAGTTTTTTTTTTCCCACCAGCGCAGACTCAAGAAGAAACTCTCTTCACTCTAGCTGCACTGCCAGAGCTCAGAGGCGGCTGCTGCTTTTCCCCCGACCTACCAGGTCCTAAGTCCCAGGAAAGGCCGCGGGGCCGAGCCCGGGGAGGCGTTCTCCGCCCGCCCTCTCCGGCCTGCAGGACCCGGCGGGCTCCTCTCTTTCCCCAAAGTTAATCCAATGAGCCCACCGCCTGGCTGGTTGGGCCCATGCCCTTCTCGGGGCCCAACCGGCTGGAAAGGGAACGGGAGGAGATAAGAAAAAGGAGACAGGACTATTTTATCTTAGACTAAAGAAACTCTTTTCCTTGTTAAACACACAAACCCTTCCTCTTATTTCTTCTGTCTTCCGAATCCATTTCAGGTTTCTAATGAGCAGAGACAGGAGTGTGCGTGAGTCAGCGCGTAAGAGCGAGAGAGACGAAGAGAGACAGGAAAAGAAAAAGAGAGGGAGAGAGCGCTTCAAACAAAAGACGAGGAGGCCCGGGCTGGGGCTGGAGCTCTCGCCGGAGCCTGCTCCGCCTGTGGACCCTCCAGCCCCCGGGCCCGGCCGGCATTCTCGGGGGTTCCACAGGCCTGGCCGCACCGGCCTGCGCCCGTGCTCACGCGGCTGGAGAACTGGAGACAAAGCCCGAGATCCAATCCCACCGCGAGCCGGAGCCCGGGGCCGGCCGGCCTGCGGTCGAGGCGCGACCCCCTGCGGGCTGCGACCCGAGAGGGAGCCCTGGGCCGCTCCGCCTCCCCGCGGCCCTCGCCGCCGGGGTCGCCCCGGCCCGCCCGGTTCCCCCCGCCGCACTCAGCCAGCTGCTCTCGGGGGCCCGCGAGTCCAAAACACGCCTTCTCATTAATTAAAATCTGGAAAGCCTGGCCACCTTCTTCCCAGGTCGAGGCAGCATCTCCAGAGGTTGCCGCGGCGGTCTCGGCCGGCGTCGGCTTCCGCGCGGGGCCTCGGTGGCCGAGCGGCCATTTACTGCCCCCTGATTGCGCCGAGGACCAGGTTAGCTCATAAAGCCTTTCACACTCAACAATGGGGATTTTCTCAACAATTAACAAGAAACAACATAATAAAGCCATTTACAAAGACCTTGCTATTTACTATAAATTAGGCACTCTTTAAGAGACCAGTGCGTAATTTCACACACTTTACAACTGGGGCTGCGTTTTAAACGCCCGGGAAAACAAGCTAGTTGCACTTTCCTGTGACCTGTCTGCGGTGCACCTCTGTTTCCCCTCGTCCCCACTAGCAGCTTTGTTTGCATTGCTGCACTCCAACCTCCCCAACCGAGGGTGGTTTTCCAGGTCACTGTCTCACGTTTCCCGTTTCCAGGTCATCATTCCCCTTGCCGATGCACTGAGAGGTTCCAAGGGACGGGAACCACGGCGCCAAAGCAAGCAAGCCGTGCCCCATCGCGTCTCTCCCACTGGGGAGTCCCGCCCGGCCCTGCCTGCGCCCCGCGCCCTCCCCACACCCAAGCCTCTGCTCCTGGGCCACTTCCCAGGAGGCGTTCGCGACCACGCCGGTCCAGTGGGCAGCCCCATCCCTTTGCCACTCGCGTCCCTCGCGCGCAGTGTGGAGGCCTTGGCCAGCCCTCGGCCCCATGCAAAGAGCTGGGCCCCATTTGCCTGGGGAGGTGAGACGAGGCCTGGGCGAGAAGGTGAGAAATGGCAAGGCGGCGTGTGCGTGTGCGGAGGTGGGCGATGACTTCGCGACACACAAGAGCAGCGAAAAGGGGAGGGGGGGACGTTTCAGTCCCTGAGGGCCAGCTCCGGGGAGGGTGCGGAGGCCGGTCGCGCGCCCTGCCGCCCCCTGCTCCCAGCAGGCCCGGCCACGAGGCCGCGCGAGAGGAGCTGGGATGTGGCCCGGGGGAGCGAGATCGTCACACACGCCGAGGAGAGCAAGATCTGAGCGGGAAAAAAAAGTCACAAAGAAATTTGTTTGCCACCATGCAAAATGGCGGCACTTAAACATCTTTCTGGTGGCCCTGGTCGGGGAGTCCAGAGCTCAGCGGCCGGGAGCAAGCGAAGGGGAAGGGACCCCGGAACCCCCTCGGCTCCAGGCCGGCCCTTCGCCCGCAGCCCTTGGCCCGCTCTGCAGTCCCCTGCCTTCCCTCCCAGGCCGCCAGGCCCAAGCCTGCGCCAGCAGCCCCCGGCCACTGACCCCTGTTTACAAACACAGCCTGGGGGCGGGGAGGGGCGGCCGGAGCGCGGGCTGGCGGGCTGGGGGGAGGCCGCGCGCCCCGGAGGACGCCACCAGCAGAGAGGGACGAGGAGTTGGTGCGAGAGAGCGGGCCCGGCAGCTGGAAAGGACTGAACGCCTTGTTTTTGAAACTGTCAATTCCCTCAACCCCTATTGTGAGGGCTTCATGCAAAACATCTCAGGCCTTTTAAAGTAGGAGCTTGTGAGGCCGCCACAGTTTGAAAAGGAGCGAGAAAGGAGAGGGGGCCTAGGGCATGGGCAAAGAATGATAGCTGCCCCCCCCCCTTTTTTTTTTTTTTTTTCAGAAAAAGAGGGCCTTCCAAACAGGTAAAATGCAGCCCTCCCCCACCCCTAGATCTGCCCTCCGTCCCCACCCCCCAGGCTAGTTTGCAAAATGCCCTTTGGCCTAGGGAGCAAACCAAAACCGAAGCTAGCATTAAAAATAGTTTTTCCTTACAGGGAAGGGGAAAATCCTAGGGATGGCTGGGGTGACTGGGTGGACTCGCTAAGGTGGATGCCAATTTCCTGAGGTTAGTTGATGGGGAGCCTTTAATTTTTTTTTTTTTTTTTCTTCCTACTTTGGCCCTGGGAACTCCCCTCTATACACATCCTTTTCAGCAGGAAGTTATTTTCAAGGTGAAGTAAAACTCACCACATTTTCTTTTTTTTGTAGATGCTAATGCTTTATTTTTAAAAATTTTATACCATGGAGGATTTGTTTTCTTTGAAAGAAAAAAAAAATGCCTTTGAGGAATTAGTTTCTACATCTCTTCCTGCATGCAAACAAAATTATCATTTTCGTATCAGCAGAAACTCCCAATTCTTATTGACTAGAACTTTTGAGGAATTTCTAAACCATTGAAAAGTCACCCAGACGCGGATAAGATAAAAATTCACACACCAGCCCATCTAGTTTGTGTTATTGCTGTTTAGTGGTGGCTCCTTGTTGTTGACTTTCAAATAAACAACCATTATTGAGATTACTCCACTGTAATCAAGTAAGCCAGTAGAAAAGAACGCCCACTTTAAAAAGTAAATAGTTGAAAAAGAGCAAGCTGCATTTTTCTATAAAGGCAGATAACCTGATTGTGGCAGACAGAGTACACACATCTCTTAAAAAAATAATTAAATCTTCACAGTCTTATCAGGAAATAACTTTTATAGGAGACCAAAAAATAAGTTTGTTTCCCCAAAAAAGTTAGAGAAAGAGGCTTTTCCTGCATTTTCCTCATGTCTGTGAGTGTTGAGCTTTAAACACAGGAATCAGTGACCCTGGAGCTATATAGAGCCTTAAAAAATTTTTTTTCTATTCCCTGAAAACATCTAAATGTAAAAATGTCATCTATCAATGGAGGTAACTTTTGTTTTCTTCTCAATAAGGCTTAACTTTTTGAACAAATGGGACATTTATAGCAGCTTAGAAAATGTAGATTTGTCATTAATCATAAAACAACCAAAATAAACTGTGCTGAGAATAATTCCCACAGCAGAATGGGAAAACAGCTAAGGGGCTACCAGGAATTGAAAGAATACCTTGTATTTGCAAGTCACTGCATACTATTTGGTACACTTTCCTGACAGAAGCCCCAACTCAGGTTTTGCTGTGGTTGGCTGGCTTATAGTAGTACTGTGGGGTGAAATCTGTGTTGACTATTTAATTTCTTTCCTTTTGATGGTATCACTCTGGAATGCCTCGGCCTGCATGCTGCTCATTCTCCAGCTCCTATAAACTGAAACTATTGATTCTCTGAGGGCTGGAGACCAAGTGTCAAAGCTGGAGGCTGATATTTTATGTCAGAAATTCCATACGGTATATTTGTTTTAAATTGTGCTTATTCCATCTTACGGTCTTCTCACACCTAAGAACTGTAGACTTGAAATATATTCTCAATTTATAATTTAGGAACAATGAATCCATAGCCAACAAGGACAGTACTAGTCTAAATGTAGTAGTCGCCGTACTTTGAACTTTCTTAACTTAGTAGTAATTAAAGAGTAGAAATTACAGACTTCCAGTGTGTATGTCACACTTTTTATAGATTGATTTTTCAGGACAATTCACTGCACCTAAATTCCATATTGCCTTCCAAAGAGGAAAGAACTCAGACTCAGAAGCCAATTGTTCAGCTTTCTGGGGCTTTAGCTGTAACATGGACTTGTCTTTGGAATTATATACAAACATGAATTCAAGGATAACATCCCCAAATTTTCACTTTGACCATATCTACCATTCCAATAAAAAAAGATTCAATGAACCTACATCTGGCAACATTCAAGAAGGAAAGGAAGGGAGGCAGTTCAAAGCATCTGTTTACTCCATCCAAAAGTATTTGGATGCAGTTCTTCTCAGCCTCTGTCCTTTATAATAAGAGGAAAACCACAGAGCATATACAGCAGTTAGGACTGAGACCATTCAGATCTATCTGAAACATTTATAGACAAAAGGAAAATTTCTGAGAGTAGGAATTAAAAGGTTAAGAAGAAAAAAACAGACTGAATTTCCATGAAAAATAGTGACAAATTCACGCAGTAAACATTTCATTGGTGTTTTGTTTTGCTTTGTGATTTATGATCTATAGATGCAACCTCTTAGATTTAAGATAGCAAGGATGTGAGATACATAATTTGTCAGACTGAGGGTGGTGGTCCAAAAATTATTAGATTCAACTTTCATTAAAATAACTTATCTCTGCTTCATTTTCTTAAATCTGAAACTTTTCATACTTGATTTATAGCAAGTTTGTAAAGTTTTGTTGCTATTTAGGAAGAAATCCACCAGTGTTTTGCACAGAACCTGACTGGCCTCCTCACATAGTATTACAACAAAACACTACACCCAATAAATGCATTTCTTTCAGGCAAAAACATTACAAGTGAAAATGTCAACAAAACCATCCATTACTGTTAAACGTTCTTCAATTTGGAATAAGTAGAAATGTATGGAACCAGGAATTTTAAACAGTGTTTTTAATTGAAAATAAAGCTAAAGCATGCTTTTCAACAGTGCAAATTTCCATAATTTTGATTTACTGCTTCCATCATCACAACACAGTACACCAGCATGGCCCTTACCAAGGGCTAGACCCTAGCCATTTGCATGTTGAACTACTTTGATTTTAAGTGCAAATATAGATAGTCACCTCTGATTGTCACTTGCAGTAGAAACTCTCCTGCTCTATACACAGGATGGTCTGAAAACAGAAGTTTAGAGAGATGCAGAAAAAGTGTAAGATAATAAAATCTAAGTGCCTGAGTTCTGGTACCAAAAAGCCCTGAAATAACTGTTATTTTTCTTCTGGGGTATTAAAACTCCAACTCCTCATTTTCTTTTTCTTGGTTGTATTTACTGCTCTGTCACTATGAAGAGTTAGACCACAAAATATCCTGCTATTAAGAGAAATATTTTAATTGTTTTGCAAGTTTGAAGAGTCATGTCCAGACCACAAGATAAGCAGGACAATAGTAAGAGTCACCTTATTTGAAACCTTTGGGTGAGAAAACAAAAAGGACTTTTCCAATTGCAAGGAGTGGCTGTAAAAGTAAGATCACACACACCCTTTACCAAAATAAAAATAAAAATAAAAACATCCCATATTTATTTTACCCAGTATATATGAGGCAGCTTTTACCAGCATTCAATCAGGATTCACACCCCAACCTTTCCACTAAAAAAAAAAAAAAAAAAAGTTAAGTGCAACTACTCTTGGAGAGGGAATGAGGGGAGTAAAAATAAGATACCCCACAAACAAGATCTCCAGAAAATAACATTTTGGGCTCAGAAACTTCTTGCTACCTCACTGTGTAACCATGTAACCTCACAAACTTTCACTGAATTAACAGTTACACTTTCAGGTCTGAAATCTAGTGCATAAACTTAATGGCTCATTGTAATATTTATTATTCAACCTTTTGACATTTATTTGTAGCAGTTGAATTGAGGTACCGGGTGCATTATTAGCATTGAAACAGTAAAGTGTTCCAGCTCTACCGTAATAACTGAGTTTTACTTGAGTCTTTAGCCTGAAGTAGTCTGTGGAATGTAAACCAACCCTTCTCCCACCCCGCCCCCACCCTACTCCAAAAAAAAAAAAAAAAAAAAAACCACAAAAACCCGCAATGGAAAAAAAGTAATCCGATTTCTGTCTTCAAAATGCCATAAACCAGGACTCCAAAGGGGGTGTAACACATTAATGGACTTGTACAAACCATCCTGTGCAGTTTACAACAAAAGGAAGGTAATACGGTTCAAGAAAATATCTTCCAAAACACTTTTATGAATTAAATTTCCTGAATTTGTGACTAGGTGGAAGAGGTATTGCAGAACCGCCCAGCTGCCATTTCCATATAGGATGGGCCTTGTGAGGAGGTTGGGAATCCTTAGTGGTGTTTAAGGAATACGCTGGCCACAAATCCCCATCCTTCCCAATAATGAGTGATGGTGGACAAGGAAAATTTGCCATGAAATTAAATGGCCTTTTCACTGCTGATGCTACATTGCTGGCTACCTTTTTGCGTCTGTTTATAACTGTAAAATCATCCAGTGTTCCTTCATGTGTCTCAGTTTTACCTGTAGGACGAGGGCTTCTAGCTGATTTCAAATTTGGTTTGACTGGAGGTGTCTGAAGGACAGGACGCTTTCCCAGTACTAGTGTCCGGTAATTTTTTCTCACCCTGGCACCAAATTTATATTCCCCATCCTCAGGTTTTGGAGAACCTAAAGTGCATGAAAGGCCCTGACTCTGAGCCAGTAGATTTAAGGAAGGAGTCTCTTTTCCAGGGCATGCAAAACCTTCCTTGGCTGTGGTTAACAAGGCGTCATCCTCTTTACTTTCAGTCACACTGTAAAACTCACCCTTTGTATCATTGCACTCGCACTTTAGCTTATTTGTAATAAGGTCAGGTTCATATTCTTCATTAGCACTACTGTCTTCTACTTTGATTTTTATATTGTGCAGAAATGGCAATGTCTTTTCGCCTGTGTCAGTGCACGGATTCTCGGCTTTAGTTGCTGCTGCTGCTGCTGCATCCACTTCAGGATCAGTTTGCGAAGAGGGCAAATCCGTAGCAAATTCAGGACAATGAGGGATTTTGGAATCTTTTTCTGAATTTGCTGCTGCTCCTGAAGAATCGTTATTTAAGAACCTAGCAGCTAGTGTGTTGTTATCTGCACAGTGTGTAGTAGGAGTTGCTTGTAGGCATTTCCTAGCCTCTCGGAGTATTCTTTGTTGTGGAAATGCATTGTTTGTCTTTGGGCTAGGTGAAGAGGCCCCCTCTGCCAGGCAGTTAATTGTCAGGTCAGTTCTCTTTACAGTACTGGAAATTTCAGAGTGTGGGAATGTGATCTCAGATACCCTATCGTTCCTTATCTCTGTGAAACAACTCCCCAGGCTGGCCGGGCAGTACACCGGAGACGCTTTGGGGGCCCAGCTCTGCAGATTCCACTCCTCCGGCGACTCCGCTTTGACACTACTCTTGAGGTCGGGAAGTCTGCCGGCATCCTCGAAAGCAGCGGGTTTGGTTGCAGCGGCGGCGGAGGCCAGATGGTACAAGAAGTTGGCCTGCGCCTGCACGCTGGGAGGCTTGCAGAAGCTGGTGCGCCTGAAACGGATGCTCTGCACTGACACTTGGCTGGAGCCGGAGCTGGAGTCCGACTCCGTGGACGAGTCCTCCTCCTCCGAGCTGACTTCACTGGAATCCGAGGCCCCACTGCCCCCCTCCTCCTCTTCCTCCTCCTCTCCCTCCTCCTCCTCCTCTCCCTCCTCCTCCTCTTCCTCGGAGGACACAGAGTTGCTGGAGCTGGACAAACTGGAGCCAAAATCCGAGTCGTTGGCTGCATGGTCCGAGTAGGAGCTGGACTCGGAGTCGCTGCTGCAGCTCTCGGGAAAGCTGCCCAGATGGGGTGGCGGCCGGTGGTGGTGAGGGGGGTGGTGGTTCTGCGGCGGCGGCTGGGCCCGGTGGTGGTGGTGGTGGTGGTGGTGATGGTGGTGGTGGTGGTGGTGGTGGTGGGGAGGCGGGCAGAAGCCGTTGACCAGGTGAAACCTCTCCAGGCAAGTGGCCCCGGCAGCTGCCGCCGCCGCCGCCGCGGCCGCCGCCGCCGCCTTGGCTTTGTAGGACCTGGGCAGCAGCAGCAGGCGCCGGGCGCCGGCGTGGGGCGCGAGCAGGCAGTCCTTGGCGCCCCCGCGCTTACGCTTGCAGCGGTAGGTCAGGCTCACCGGGCCTCCGGCGCCCGCCGCCACCTTGGGCTGGGGCCCGGCCGCCGACGCCTGGTAGTAGGCGGCGGCGGCGGCGGCGGCGGCGGCGGCAGCGGCGGCGGCGGCGGCGGCAGCAGCGGCGGCCGGGTGCTTGCTGCACAGCAGGCTCCGAAAATAAGCAGGGTCCGAGTGGAAAGCCACGTAGTTTCCCTGGAGCGGGGCAGTTTCATAGTTTAGAGGGGGTTTGCAAGGCGAGCGCACGATTTCCGGGTAGTGCGAGCCCGGGTATTTGCTAAAAATCTGAGGTAGATGGGCGGCGGGGCGCGCGGCGGCGGCGCCCGGGCGCGGGGACTGCGCGCTGATTGGCAGGGGCCGCGCGGCTCCGCTCAGGCCCCGCCAAAGTTGGTGCTTGTCCTTCCAAAAAGCCGGGCGGGGGCTGGCGGCGGCGGCGCGCTCTGGCGGCGGCGCCTTTGTGGCCAGGGCCCGGCCGGCCCTCCTGCGCTTGGTCTTGAGGACTCGCTCGGTTTTGCAGGAGGTGTAGAGCGCTTCCACGTCTTCCCGGGAGATGAGTGTGCATTTGGCGGCGTGGAAGGCGATGCTGTTGATTGCCTTGAGTTTCCGCAACTCCTCCAGATCGCAGTGGTGTTTTTTCACTTTCAGATGATCCATGCGCTTGTGCACGGTCGTCCTCGGGATGTTTTTCAGCAGATCCGTGAAGACTTGGGAGAGGGCAAACATTTGCTTTCCTTTAATGATGAGGTAGCCGAGCCTCACGCCATCCACCTCGTCAAAACCTGACTTCAGGTCTCCCATCTCGGGCACTAAATGATCCCCACCATTTGCAGTAAATATATACGTGACGCATACATACACATGTATGTATGTTAATCCTCCGCCAGATGCTGCGTGTGTCTCAAGGCATCCTGCTAATAAAATAACAAAGACTGTTATTCCCGGCGAAGGGAGTGCCAAACTCTAGGCGAAATTATTGTGGGGGAAAGCCCCCATGAAATTACACTGACTTGATTCTTGCTTTTTTTTTTTTTTTTTGGTTTTCTTTTTTTTAAAAAAGAGGGAAAAAACCATCCGGTTTCTGATCTGCCAGTGTGTTGATCTAAGTCCCCGATGCAGATCAGTACCTGGGCCCCTCTATTCCTTCCTTCTCCATTGGAGCACTATGATAATGGAATGTGAAGGGGGAAAGAGAAAAGAAATGCAGCTGCTATTCCCGCCGCTGCTTTAGCTACAAATAAAATGACAGAGTGAAGTGAGCTCGTCCGGAGACACCTTCATCAATTAATTCCCCTAAAGCCAGCGCTGATTGGACACTCCTGACAGGTGATGCAATAAAAATTGATATTCCACCCCTTCCCCCCAAAATCTCCCACTAATTAGCATACCCTTATACTGCCACCTCCCCTCCCAAAGTAAATAATACAGTCGGTATATAAATCTTTCCATTAAACTATCGGAGCTCAGAAACAGCCTGACTCACAGACTTCATCAGAAGCAGTGTGTGTATGCTTAAAAAAAAAAAAAAAAAAAAAAAAAAAAACACCGTATATTCGCCTTTAAAGAAATATTGCCTATTTTTGCTTTATTTGCATTTTACCGATTCAGCTATTATTACAAAGAAAAGCATTTTTAAAACATTATCAAGCCTAAATAGATATACACTACCCCCTTTTCCTTCGGAAAATAGAGCTTAAGCGAAAATGTGCAGAATAGCCTGGTATTTCACCTATTGGAGTGGGGAAGGAGAGGGGCTGGAAGCTCCAAAGTTAAAACCCGCGCGGTGAACCAGCCCAGCATAGACTTACGTTTAGAATTTCTCTCGATTTTCCGTTTTCCCCCCCCTGAAGTGCCTTTTTACAACCAGAAACAAAGTTATTTGACCAAGGAAGCAGTTCAAGGCTCCAGCTCCGAAACACTGCAACAATTCAACTGGATTTCGGTTCTCTACTGGGGGGTGGGGTGGAGAGGAGGTAGTTTCACGTCAGACCCATAACAAAGCATAGATAAGCCAGAAATGTGTACACTTCACAATTAACCAGGCTGGATTGGAGGCAGGATCGTCCTGGAGTCCCCAGCACAGCCTTTGCCAGGGTCCTTTTCACAACAGGTCAGAATTCCAGGGAGCGGATTTCTTCCTTCTGCAACAACGGAAAGAAAATGTAAAACGCCCAAGGTGCTTCCACAGGTTTTTTGGGTTTTTTTTTTTTTTTAACGTAGTAACGATGAAAAGAAAGTGCTGATGTACGATGCAGACTATTTTAGTGGTCTGTGATGCTTTTTGTTGGTAGTTTAGGTGAAGCTACCACAACTCCCATTTTTTCCATGAAAGCCAAGCATCTGCTTTAACAAAATCACTTTGGATGAATATCAATATGGTTTAACCTCTTCTTAGTCAAATTAAAGCATATTTTGATGTTGTTCTCAAAGATATCCAAAATATTGCCAAATGAGAGCAAAAGTCTTCCCAGTTCCATTACCACGATCCCAAGGCGGTTTGCTGGCTGCTTTGCAAAATTCGGCGAAATCTTCTTAACTGTTTGGTGTTTGCAACTACAGTATAAATGCAACCCAGGTATTTACATGTTTCCTTGTTCCTCCAAAAATAGACACATCCGTGTGGTTTAAAGAATAAACGGATATTTCTGAGCCTTCAAGAAAAAATTGTACAATAATTTCTTCTTTCACATTCAAAAGTTCCGGCTTCCCGTGCCCTAGTCTGGCTAACACCAGTAGGTATGGCTCAGGAAAAAAAAAAAAAAAAAAGATAAAAACAAGAATCAGACATACAAAAAGATAGTTTGCTTGACAGGATGAAATCTCGGCCATAGTTCCCCACCCCCACCTTCATCTCTCTTGTAATTTCCCAGGAATTTTAAAGAGAATTGGGAATTTCAAGAAGTGCATCCGGAAATTAAGGAAGTCTATTTAAGAGAGTCTGTAACTCAGGAGGTTGGGATTTGAAAAGTCAGCCCTGGACTACTGTTGCACTCAGCACAGATGTAATCGCCGCTCTTCAACTTAATCAATGTGTGTACAAACCACGATGTCTAGTTTTTGCCTTTGAAATCTAAGGCTAGCATTTCCATCCAAGAAATCAGAGCTACAGCAAATTACATTTTTGTCCCTTGAATGAGAGAAGGATCATTGAATGGATCTCGTGATATTTCAGGCTTTAAACGTAACCGAGAGGCAGCAATGAACAATGCCTCGTCACAGCTAATACCATCTTCCGAGTTGGCTTTCTTTTGCATCTGGATCTATCACACCGCGTTTTTCTCTTTCACTTTCACAGGAGGCAAAATGCACAAGGTTTAAGCAGAAAGCGAAGTTTCCAGGAAAAGCAGATGCTGATGTTTGTTTTTTAAAGTAGAATGACCAGAGTCTTTCTATTGCCAGCGACAATACTGTCGTTTTAAAATTCCTCCTGATGCACTTATATACTGCCAGCCCTCTCCCTCCCCCCCACCCCCGCCCATTCCCCTCCCCCAGCTTTAAGATTTAGACCAAAGAGTCAAACAGCCAAGAAATAGTAAACTCAGAAAAAACCTTTGAGAAGACATTACAAAAGGTTGGCTAGAGCTTCCTTTTTCTTTTTCTTTCTGTCTTTTTTTTTTTTTTTTTTTTTTGCCAGGTAGTTTTAGTTGTTCTCCATTCCTGTTCAGATTTACACACACAGAGTACTATCTTCCTGCACATAGCAACATGATTTAGTAACCATCTCAAAATCACCTTCTTTTCCTCTCCCTCTCTTTCCACCTTTAAAATACTGGCAGTATAGGTGGTTTTGAAAACTAGTAGAATATTAAGTGTTTTTTAAAACTAAAGGTATAATCTGTTGGGTCAAATAGAGAAAAACAAAGGCCAAGGGATTTGGGAAATGTTTCTATATATACTATTTATGCAAGTATCTCTGTATGTGCACTCAGACACCTTTACACTTATACATTTTTAATACTCCTATTACACATCCTTCTTCTTGAGTAATACATTCTTTTGTTCCTTTAACTTCCCTATGATTGTGTATGTGTGTTTGTTAAGGCTCCAGCATTCAAGCTTACGTGCATGCACACACACACACACACACACACACACACACACACACACGCACACACACAGAATGTGACAGACAGCTTTCTTGTGGCCATCAGCACACGTTGCATATCCGGGGTCTTCTCCAGGCACATTGGGGGTCGATCCCGATAAAAAGATCTAGCAGAGGCCCCTGAGCGCTCACACATGAAAGGCAGGGGACTTTAAGATGGATTTGCATGCACACCGGGGATTTCGATCAATAGCTACCAACATTTATGGCTTAGATTATTAATGCGAAAGCTGGCCAAAAGAATGGGGATGAAAAATTAAAGGTGTCTGTTATCAATTATGCTTAAAGTTATGCAATAATTTACTTACTTTGCCTGGATGTGCAGATCCAGATGTATAAAGTACTCTTCTTCAAAAGCCAGGAGGTTTCTTTGATAAATTTGTTGACCATGTCAGCCGCCTCTACAATCAAAGACGAACCCAATTCAGATGATGGACTGTATTCAAATTCTTTTTTAAGAAAAGATATATCAACTTCTATGTTTCTCAAATGCTTGTACATATGTGGGTGGATACGCCCAAATTAACATTTATGTACATATCCATCTCTGAGGGTCTAGGGAATTGTTGTGAATTTAGGCATATATATGATATGCATTGAGTTTGTAAATTAAATGTGATTACTTAGTGAGGAATGCATAATCTACACACTATCATCAAAAGTATTTTAGCTTTGAAAACAAAGCTGCTTGTTAAAGGAAAATCCTCTATGGCAAATACAGATTGAAATATATTCTTAATGTCCAGTTACTTTTGCATTTGTTATAAAAAATCAGCACTTTCAGTTTTTAAAGTGATAGGCCATGAAGATATGAACATATTTGTCTCTACTTTTCCCATATGAATGTACTAAATTTACGTTCAGATGCTCTATTTTGACTTATTTTCACTGTATTTTATGTTTAAATACCATTGCAATTCAGTCTGACCTCTTTCCTCTGGAGCAAAGTAATGCACACGGCATTTACAGTCTTTTAAATGGTTAGCTGGGAAATGCAACAGCAATTTGCAGGAGAAGTGTACTAATGGGGAAAGTTCTTTTGAAAACCTGAAGGAAAACCTAAGAGTACTTTTGCATTTCTACACTACTGTCATATAATTAAACTATTGAAGAGCATTAAAATAATCCTTTTCCTTCCAAGCTCTCACCCATACATACATAATTTAAATGAGGATCTCTCTCTCTCACACACACACACAAACACACACATACACACATACCACCTAACTCTTCACCATACACATTTGTTTTAGTGATTGCTGGGCACATTTTCTTCAAAGTGAATTCAGACAGAAATGAGTAAGGAACATCACAAAGGCCTCAACAATGTAAGTATACTGGTTAGAAGAATAAAAGAAGCCCCTCGTACTGTTAACTAAAACTATAATATTTACAACATAAAGCCTAAAAAAAGTAATAATTTAAAGTCTCATATGGTAGGACAATAAAATCTCAACAGTTCCTTAGCTAAATTTATCTAATATCACACCTTCTGTGCTTTTTGGGAGGGGAAAATGGGAACAGAGGAGGAGGAAATGGCTAAATTGAGGAACAACTTTAATTATAACTTAGTATATTTTCCTTAATTTTTTTCTTTTTGTCTCATCCAAACAAATCAGGGCAAGTCTCCAAAAGGGCCCATCCTTCTGTTCTTAGGCATTTAAAAATCCTCTCTTTAACAGAAGTTTGGGACACAGAGTATATGCCATGTTGTCTACTGACCCATAATCAAAATGCAGTGACCTTCTACCCTTTTTTTGCCCCCTGACCTATCTTGAATTCAATGCAGCCTTTATAAATTTGCAAATCCTTGGAGGTAAAGGGGTTTTTGTGAAGCTTTGTTCTAAAAAGGTCCTAAGAGCATGCTTTCTAAATTAGACAAAGGTAAAGCAATAAACCCTAGTGGATGAGATTTTATACAGGTGAGCGATAGGCAAATCTTCAGATAACACGTATTGCAAGCTAAAAAGCAGTTATAACCATAGGAGATAAGGAGGTTATGGATTGCATCAAATTAGAGTATGATACAAATCACTTTCATGATATAAGAAATGGTTAGGCCACAATCTTCCTGCTCTTCTCATCTCAAGGGCTGTGGGGGACCCTAGTGACCAAGGAAGGAATGGGGGTTGGGGGAGAGCAGAAAAGAGAGAGGAGAGGGAGGCGGAAGGCAAAAAAAGAAAGGAGTGAGACCTGATCTGAATCTGCAGGCACATTCTGTTATCTTTCCTGTTATCAGCCAGTTTAAAGGACACCATAATTATGATGGTGATAAAACAATGCCTGCTTATGTGTGCTGAATAAATAAAGAATGTTTACAGCTCACGAATCTTTTAATTCCAATTAAATGCTATCAAAGAAAAGCCACTTTTCCTACTGCAACCGCCTTTCCCCCCAATTATCTTGTTTTGTTGCAATATTTTCCTATGAGACACAAGGACATTTCACAATTGATCCTGAATGCAGGAAAATAAAAAATCAGAGAAAGCAGAGTTCAACCTTCATATATTAAATAATACACAAACATCCAGAACCACAATTTATTTAGGTTGCTCAAGTTTTTATTTATTTTACACAAGGACCCAAAAATGTAGAAACTGAAGTGATGACACTAAATGTTGAGGCCTACCTACAGGCTGCTGCAGCCATACTGAAAGCCTGAGCACCCACAAGGCAAGAGAGGACAGATAAGCCATGAGGAGCTTGATGGTCTCTGGGAAGGGAATCCTCTGGTTCTGTTCCCCTGGCTTCAGCCCAAATCCTTCTAGGAGCACTGGAGCCAATCACTGTCTTCCATTGCTGCAGCTACTGGGAACACAAAAAAAGCGGGAGATCAAAAAATAAAAATAAAAATAAATCGCAAGTTTGCATTTATGGATACACAAGTATCATTTCAAATTCATGACATCAGCAAATCACATCATAATCAGATTTCAGCTAGGTTTGGCCAGTAATGCCCATCAGACTGGGCACTAAACACTGACAGTATCACATTCTAACCAGGAAATTTGCTCTTTTATTTTGGAATCACCGAGTGAAAATTAAGTCTTTTAACTTTGAAAAGCTTACTTTTCACTTCTGGGGCCAATTTTTACACTAATAAATTTCACATAAACACCTCTTTTTACGCCACTCCACAATATTTTAATCCAAACTTCTGTTTTCTTCCTTTCTCAGTTGCAGTAGTGTTTTGTTTGTGTTTTTAAAAAATACATGGCACAACAAACGTTATGGAAAACGCACTCATTCGGTTAAATGCCGATACAAACCTGCCTTTTACTCCAAGTAGCGCATTGCTAAGCATAAACTTCTGGAAAAAACCAAAAACCAAAAAACTTTCCTTGAAGAAATATCTAATATTTCCTGGCAAATATTATTTAGTGATGTGGTGCAAAAATACAATGGTGAAACAATTTCAGGGTATTTGTAAGTTTTCTGGAGAGCTGCAGACCCCTTTCCTTTTGAAAGTTTAGACCTCCAATACCCTCAATTCTACTGGCAGAATTAGGATGGACTTAGAGGGTCCTAAACGTGACCGATTCACTAAGGCGGGGGGCTACAGCTTGCAGCAACGTGCTCGGCAACTTAATCCTACGCTAAAAGAGGGCAGAGAGAGAAAAAGAATGGAATACAAACTCTCCCAACATTCGTAGTTACTTTCAAGGTGGACTGTGTATTTTAAGGCTCATGGGAACGTCTGGTTTTTGGAGCAAAAAGAAGAGAAGGTAAGTGTTTGTCCTTGTATCCACCAGTTCGTAGAGAAACAATGAAAGAACAAAGGGAACCACTTCCCCATCTGAACATTTTTTGTATCTCCCTCCGTTTTAAGCCCAAAAGCTTGCGAAGGGATTTGCTTTACTCTACCTTAAGTAGTGGTTGCTAGGCTTGTTGAACTAAGAATGAGAAAAAAGTTGAGAGGCAGTGCAAATATAGACTAAATAATAATAATAAAGGTTTGCAGTGGCGAATCTCCACAGCGCCAGTCGCAGCAACTTGCAGAAGTTGCTAAATGCATGAAGGCAAAGCCCGAGAAACAACCTTTGCATACCAGATTTCGAACTCAGTCAATAGCCTTTCTTGATGTTCGAAGTGGTTTCTGAACACAAAATTGTAGGTCCTCTCTATGGGAAGAGATTGGTGTGCTATTTAGGTCGAAAAATGATCTCTATTGCTATCTGGAAAAGAATTTTTAAAAAGGAAAGGGACTCAAGCATTGACGCTACTGTTAAAGAGGAAATGGCAGCGGTGACTGAGAAAGGAGAGGGATTCGGATTTAAATGTATGTTCTTTGGGGTAAGCTGGTTATCAGCAAGTCTGCCTTTGTGGGTCTGGGTGGCTGAATAAGTGACCGAGCGCCACCGGCATTATATAAATGGATTGGTGTGTGGGGGGAAGCCCCCAAAGCCGTCGAGCACGTGAAACAAGATTTTTTACTGCCCCCCAAGCGGCGACCAAGCCCCCTTCCACCCCACCCCAACTCAAAATCCGTATATTACCTGCCCTGTTACAGTGACACATGTTTATGTTTATAGTCCTGGTTTGTAGTAGTGTCAAGAGCCGCAGCAAGAGGAGGGGGAGGAGAGAGGAGAGGGAGGAGTAACTGCAACCACCCCCACTTGTTGTTAAAGCAAATTTACTGCGTTATTGCAATCCCTGTACGGGGGGCTGCGAAGCGAGTTGAGAGAAAGGGTAGAGTTAGGCTGTGTGTCGGGGATGGAATGGGGGTGGGGTTAGGAGATCCGCGATGGAGCTTCTCTCTCCAGCAGCCCTGGGAGAACAGCTCGGTCAATAGGGGAGCATGCTGGCGCGGTCGAAAACAAAAAGGTTCCTCCTGCTTGCTGCGTTCACGTGGGGGGACTCTGCACGCGGGGCTCCAGGGCCCTGACCTCTGACCCCGGCTCCTCTCCGCGCTCTCCCGGTGCCGCGCGGCCACTTTTTACCCAGGATCCCTCGCGCGGGCCGCGCTCGTGCCGAGCTCGAGTCCTTCCTAATCCTCCATTCCCCGATTTCCATCCCCTCCCCGCCCCGCCGCCAGCCCCCGGGGGAGGATTCTCCGGCAGGGAACCCCCGCCCCACCCCCCACGCCGAGAGCCCCGGAGGAGGCGGCCGCAGTGAGCCGGGCGGGGCAGGGAGTGCAGCGCCGGGCCTCCCCTGGCGGGCCGGGCCTGCGGGGGAGGGGACTGGAAGGAGAGGGGCCGAGGGGAGGGGGCCCGGCTTCCCCGCGGCCGGCCCAGCCGAGGCCTGGACCTGTTGACTGCCATTGGTCCGTCTCGTCCCGCGCCCTCTCCCTGCCCGCGGCAGCCCCAGCCCTTCGGCTGCATCGTGGGCAGGAAATGGGGATGGCTGTTCTCTCCGCCTCCCTCCAACTTTCTTTTTTTCTTGGGGGGATGAGAAAGCCAAGTCAACTCGGCCGCTTGACCCATCCTTTCTCAGAAAGTCTCGTCATGAGATCGGCCCCACCGCCCTCCCAGCCCCCACTATTTAAGATCTCCTCCCCTCCGTCGAGCTGCTCCCCTGCCCGGAGCCCGAAGGCCTCGGCGCCCCCGCCCTGCCCGGCGTCGTCCCCAGCGAATTGTGTCGCTTTTCTGCCCTGGAAGCTCCCTCGTCCACGTTCCACTTTTTTCCCCGTCCCAGGAGGCGTAAGATAAAACCTCTGATGTACTGCGTGCTGCCGGACACATTCTCTGTCCTCCCGTCAGATGGCTCTCGATGGAGAGTTTAAAATAACTATCAAAAGGAGGAAATAAAAAGAGGGGGTAATTCTGTGGGGGGTTTGAGACGACATCCATGCGTTAATTTTTTTTTTTTTTTAATGCGAGAGGTAGTTAGGGTGAAAGGTTTTCTTATACGTGCTGTATTTTCCTTCTCAATCTGGGGTTTCCCGAGGAATCTTTTCCGGAGGGAATTAGCAAATCAGCATTCAGGTGGAAGTGAGACTTCTCAACTACTTCTGAAAATAAAGGGAGAAATTGTAAAATACGATCGGAAAATAGCGGGAAGGTGGCCGCAGCGAAAGCTGGAGTCGCCGGAGGAAGCGTTCGGGGTCGGAGTCGGGGAGAGAAGGGCGGCCAGGCCGGGGAGGGGAAGGAGGCGCGCGGGCGGCGGCGGCGGGGCGAGCGCCGGGCCGGGCTGCGGGAGGAAGGCGCGGCGAGGCGGCCGAACGCGAAGACGCCGACTGGGAGGGCCGGGTGGGCGGGGGCCGGGCGCGAGGCCTGCGCAGCGGAGGAAGCGGGACCCGGCTTCTGGAGCCCGTCCGCCCCCATTGTTCGGCCCTGGGGCTGCAGGTTGCCGGGCGCGTCCCGACCGAGGGAGGGGTCCCGCGGCCCACCCCGATCCCCGCCCGGCCGAGCGCGCCTCGCCGAACTCCAGAGCTCGGGCCGGGTAGGCGCGACAAGTTTTATGATGTGGCTCGGCCGGCCAGCGAGGGGTTCCCAACTAAAGATCTCGTAGAAAAGAGGCTTTACAACGTGCCACTAAATTGAAGGAAGCTGGGAGTGCCTGCAACTCACACATTCAAAAAAAAGAAAGCAGCACAGATATGTTTATAAAGGGATAATTAGATAAGAGACAAATGTGAACTTTTTTTTTTTTTGGATGCATGAAGTTAGAGCAGATGATATAATATTGGAAATATCGTTGAACGTATGGATTCGAAAATGAATGTTAGGATTCAAAGGAGTTCGGAAAAGCACGTTTTGCTGTCCTATTTGTTATACCTCAGCTCTTTGTTGCACACAAGAAGTCTAGTTTTAAAAGGAAGGGCTCAGCTAGCTCTAACAAAAACGAGCTTGATTCTTAACCTGAAATGCACTGTCAAAATAATAGTGAATTTCAGAAGGGAAAAACGTTTAATTTGTTTTTAAACCACGTTTCGGAAACAAATAATTGCAACCCACCTACGAAACTGCCTGTTTTCCTTTGTGAGGCATATGGAAAAATATTTCTGGCAAACGTCACAGTTTTAAAAAATGAAGATTTCCAACAAGTGCTTGCGAGTCTTGTAGACCTAAGTCATCGTGCGTGAAAGCTAATGAAGAAATAATTTCAATCCAGTGGCCCAAACCTTACTAGGGCAAGGAGTAATTTCGACTTAGATTTATAATAGACTTTGCGGAAATTCCTTCTAAAATACTTATTACTAGTTTGTGTATTTTGCAGCACTATTTCTCAAGGTGGATTTTTAAAAACCAATTATAATTGATCTCTAATGGAATATTATATTTACACGTCATCATGAAAACATCATTTGACAAGAGTTTTGAATTACAAGAAAGAAGTTAACAGATGATGTTCATAAATAGCATCTGTTTGAAAAGACCCCTTGAGTCAGTTAAAGGTAGAGATGGTGGTGATTTTGCATTTGAAATGCTACAGAAGTTGTTTGCATTTTAACACTTTCATTTTACGGATCTTCTAAAACTTGCATTTCCTCATGGAAATCACTCAGTCATTTGGACATATAGGGAGAATTTCTCACGTAAGAAATCATTTGAGGCACAACTATGGAAAGGTTTGAAGAGAAAAAAAATTGATGCTGAAAATTAAGTATTTTCAATCTCTTCATTTCATTCCACATTCATCCTCTCATAGTCCTCCCCCCAACTTGGGTTCAATTTACATTTTTAATTTATAAGTCTTTGAATATTTAGAGTAGCTTTACAAGTTTATCTGTTAAGTAGTTGATAGTACAAGGTGATTCTTTTTACATCTTTTACTGTTTCAGGTATTTTTTGTTTCACATAAAGTAAAAAAATTTGTTACAAGTCATGATATACTTGTGAGAAAAACAACAAATGGGCGAAAAAAAGGGCACGAATGGGGGTGGGGATGGAGAGGGACATGGAGCCTTCCTGGTCATTCTTTGTGATACCTTTCTTTAATTTCATGTCATCATATTTTCCTCTTCTGCTTGCACTAGAGATCATTGCTTTTTTAATTGGGTGAAGTGCCACCATATAAAAATTACCTACGTTCTGGCTCTCAAGCTCCAGAGTAAAGTAAGACTGACAAAAAGTGATCTGAGGCTTGTGTGTTTAATTCGCCAGGAATGTTAAGCTTCATAAGGTTCACCCTATGGGGTCATGTTGGTCCTTGGCACTGTTACTGTACAATTTCAAGGGGTAAATATACACATTATAGATTTTAAAAATGTAAGATGTATTAAACAAACAGTTTATTAATTGAAGGAATAAAAAAATGAATTTGTCAACCTCATTCTTTCTGGGATACAATGCACTTAATTAACATATTCTTGGGCTTGTTTCTGGATTTGGTAAGCAGTGGCCCCTTTTGGAGAAGAAAACATTTAAATCTTAAAAAATGACCTTCTTTGATCCAAATAGTATTTAGCAATTCAGTTTAATTTCTTTCTTTTTTTCCATCCAAGATATGTTTCATTTCTTTAAAGGTTCAATTCCATTTCAAAAACTGATTTTCCTCTTTTCCATGTCCACAATCTTTTCACTTAAATAATCTTATTGTATCCTTTAAACAGACATCTAAATATGTCACTTTAATCACAGTTTAATTGTAACCAAGATGGAAATCTTCAGCGTCAGTAAAAAATGGGATCAAGGAACTTACGCTCTTTCTTACGTTATATTGGTGATACCCTGTAAAGTCGAAGTGTGACATCTTCCAGTATTGTACCCCAGGAAAAAAATAGTTCAAGTCTGAAATGTTATGAGATTTGTTTAACACCTCAAAGATCTAAAGGCATCTTTTAGATATTATATTTCCAGCAATAATTACAGGATGTTTTACCAAAAAAAAAAAAAAAAAACCCCAAAACAAAAAAAACCCCCCAGCCAACCAATATTAGTTTTATAGCTCTGAAAGGAATATCTCTAAAGCCAAACACAAGATTAACCAAAGAAAACCCTTTAAAATAATTATTAGGTATTGATTCTTAAATTTAGATTACACACAATTTAAATTTCAGAACTACCTAACTAAACTTTGCAAAAATGAAGCTTATCTAACAATAATATAAATTATGATTGATTCTGAGTTAGATTATGTTTTGTAATAAAATGATGACCTTTAAATGAGAATGTGGTTAACATTTGAGGACTATTTTTTAAATGTAGACGATTCTAAACTACCTGGTAAATAAAAACTCTTCACCTGTATTAATTTCAACTCTTGAGAATCTTTAAAGAATCAATTTATCTGAAAATTTCTGTTAATCATTACTTAGAAATTTTAGTTTAATTATATATACAAAATAAAGTCTTGCTGAAGAATAAAGCTGAGTGCAATTAGCTTTTAAACACCAATATTATACATTATTTATTGTTGGCCTACTAAGTACAAGACACTTGCTAGGTGTAATGGTGAGTGAAAAAAAAAATCACCCACTAAGATTAACAAGCTTCATTAAATAGAATTTTGCAAAAGTCATGAACAGAATCTCCATTCAAAACGTAACTGAAATGAATATACCTTTTTATGAAGTATCAAATAATACTCCTGACAGGGATGCCATGTGTGGGTTTGTTTCTATAGACACAATCCTCACTTATGGTGAGATAAGTAACAAAAATAGTTTTAGAAATACCTAGATATTTTAATCATACTAGCATAAATATATGGCTCATAATAAATTTTTCACATAAAAGGTAAAAACTCTTGGGTAGAAAATGAGCAAAACAAAGTTTTATTCAGAGATTACTTTATGTAAAAGAGGAAATATCTGAAAGTCTGTACAGGTCATAATAAATTGCCTTTTGAGTTTTCAAATAATTTATTTAGAAACAAGATTATAGGTTCTAATAAAGTTTAATAGATGCATGAATTCTAATTGCTTTTTGTTGAAAAAACTTAGTATCAGTGCCAATACAGAATTTTAAACACTGTGGAAATCAAGAATCTGAGTTGAGGAAAGTGTGTATCTAGTCTTAGCATTATAGAAATATACCTCAATTTCTATACCTCATTATAGAAATATACCCCAACAATGGATATAATAGACTAAATATAATACACAGAAACAGAAAAGAAAGAATAAAACTTTAATAAGGAGATAAATATGAGTGTACTAACCTTAAACCAAATGTGGTTTTAAATAATTCTTTCATAGTGTCTATTATGTAAATGATTATGGAAAAGCAAATACAAAAATTTTGTGCCTAGGTTAAGGAATAAAGAAAATTAGAAGAAGATATATTACCCATAGAGCAAAAATACATTTTTCCATTATAGTAGGGTTAGAGGTTACATCATAAAATACTTTACTTGAGTTTTTTGTGGTTTGCCTGAGATGATTAGAGAAATAGATGAGCCAGTACTGAGTTAGCTGCTGTTATGTGAAGAAGCATATTAGAAACAACAGGCTTTTGTTTTATTCTACAGGTACTAGATATTTTTTTCAAAGGATATTTTGAGAAGGTGGAATCAGATTTAAAGGATAACATTATTTTAAGGTTGAAATTGACCTTTTCTGTAAAGTTATTCTATAAATCCCATGGTAATTTTTTGTTTTTTTACCTTGTATTTTTGAAAACTTACCGGAACTTTAACAATTCTGGCAATTTAATTATAAGTTTTATCCATTCGGAGGTATGAGATTAGCATATTTAGCATATATGAATATTAGCATATTCATATAAGGCAATATATATGTATCTGACAAAGGACAAATACAACTTTCTCACTGATATATTCCCTATATCCAAAACAGTCCCTGGCACACAGTAAATGTTCAATAAATATTTATTGAATAAATAATTAACTATATTCGAACTGTTTTATACTGTCTGCTATTCTTCCTTTTCACTTAATATTTTATAGAAATATACTAAATATTATACTTCAGATATATAATGTAAGAAGTTTGATATGTTACATAGTTAAAATGACCTATTTACACCTGTTATGTTTTTTCTTATAATTTTCACACTTGACATATAATACATTAAAAATCAGTTATAAATAATTTGAATTATATTTTGTCACCGTTTATGAATATATCTAATAACAAAATTTCTGCTTCAAATTCTGTTATTTATATACAGGCCTGTAATGAAATAGTGTAGTGTATTTTCCCTGTTGTTCTAAATTCCAAAACCTGTTACTAATGATTAATTTTTTTGTTTTGTTTCGGAAATAGCATACATTTCTTTTATTAAGTGTAACAGAATAGGGTAAGGTACCCATCCTTCTTTACATATAAATTAATTCCATCACAAGAATTAAGCTCCAATGCATTACAAATAAAATGAATGTATTTTTAAATAATTTAGTGCATTAAGGCTTGACTGCAGTGTTTGGGAAGGGAAGTTTCCCATTGATTTTAACCCCAAATTACTCCACATTAGGAGTCTAAGCAGGAATTGAATATTGAACTGGTATCCTTTGTATAAAGGTGAAGATAAAATATAGTTAATATGCACAAAATAGTATACTTTAGTTTGAAGACCATTTTAGTTTTATAAATTTCAAAGACATTTTAAGAACATAATTATTATATGTCCAGAAATTTATTGTTGCCATATCCCCCCAAATAATTTACATTTTATAAGTGTATAATTTTGTAGTCACCTTTTCTAAATGCGCTAATATAGTTAAAAGAGAAATGCCATTTTTGTGTCCTTCGTGTACATTTTCTCCCTATCTTATACTTTAGATTTCCATTACTGTAGGTATCTCATTTAGCTTTTAAAACGTTTGAATCTATTTCCCGATATATACTTACATTGTATTATATCTACCATCATTCTTAAATAGATTTCTAGCAGTTAATATGAAATAGGAAAAGCAGCCACGCTCTCATTTTTTTCCTTTATGAGAACATTTGTAATGCTTTTAAAGCTTAAACCATTATATTATCTTTTGGCAACTGACTAGGAAAACTTGTGTTCCTCCATCCTTTAGCACCGTGTGAGTGCATTTTCCAGATCATCACATACTGCTAATTTCTGATAAACCACCATTTTGGACCTGCAAGTTATTAACCAAAAGCCATGAATTCGCCTTGTAAGCATTTTAACAATCTATCCATAATCGCTGGTCATTTAAACAATCTATCCATAGTTCCCGTTTCAGGCTAAACTTTTATAATTAGACACTTTTTGCTTAAAATCAATATTGGGCTTACATGGACATATAAGGGATAGGACAACAATGGAAGATTTTACAACTCAAAATTGCTCAGTATCCACCTAATTAATCTATTCAGATAGGCCTAATCCATTTTCTATCTGTATGTGAGGAGAGAGCTTCCATCTTTCTGCCGCTTAAATGACCTCACATTTCCAAGTGTAAATTTGGAGAAAAGAGCCAGATCAGAGGAATACTCAACCAAAACTGGACTCCACTGTCTGATGGTGTTAATTATCTTTTGGTGACTGACTAGGAGAGCTTGTGCTCCTTCATCCTTTAGTGTCCTGTAACTACATTTTCCAGATCATCACATTATATTGTTAATTCCTGATAAATAACCATTTGTATCCCTACAGAGCAAGCTCAGGGTAGCCTTGGTGTTCCCTCTCCGAATATAACCCTAATACAGGCTTTTGACCTTCAGTCTGTGATGCACTTTCACTTGTCACTGTGGCCAATGCAGTGCGTAAGAGTGCGGCAGATTTGGTAGCACTTCATTGGGTGAACTTTGGGAAGAGTCCAGGATGTGAATTTAATGGGTGGAGAAGCTGAGGCAGTACTGTGAAGTTAGCGCGGCTAACTGCAGGAAGCCATGCTTCATTACACCCTTCATGGAAGCTGGCATACTCGCCCAACCCTTGTTACCCACCAGCCAGTTCTTGAGAAAAAGGCCGTCAGGTAGGTTCCCAGGGCAGGGAGATGCACCCGGGGAGACCCCTCCAACTACTCTGATAAAACTGCCCCCCCCAACTCCCGGCTGCGATCGTCCACCTCCCCTCGCTGCCCCCAAGGCCTCTTCCCGACTTGCACACACAGTCCGCGCGCCCGCCGCGGCCCCAATGTCCCCGCCCCCGAGTGCGCGCCCCCGGGCCCTCCCGTTGGCTCGTTCTGGCCTCAGCGCGCCGCCGGCCCCCCGCGCCCCCACCTCCAGCACACCTCGACGACGGCGAGCGCCGCGGGGGAAGGGAAGGGGCCCCGGAGGGAAGCCAGGGAAGCCGGCCGGGCGCGGCGGCGAGCACGCAAGCACGCCTCGCCTCTCCCAAGCCTCCTCCCGCACGCCGGCCGCAGGGCGGGCGCGCACGCCGAGTGACGCTCGGAGGAGGAAGCGTAGCCCCTTTCCCCTCCCTCGCTGCCCCGGGCCCAGCGGGAGCCCCCCCAGTGCGCCTGTGCGGAGGCCTACTTGATTATGTGTCCCCTCTCCCGGCGCCCGCGTTAGCGGCCGGGTGGAGGTGGGGAGAGAAGACGACGAGGAGGCGGAGGCGGAGGAGGCGGAGGAGGGGAGGTGGGGGGAGTCAGCAAGGACATGGCTCCTGACTCCTGTGCGGAACGTGAGTGACTGAGCGGCAAAGCCCGAGTGAGCGAGCGAGCGGCCGAGTGGCGGGCGGGGGCCGGGGGCGCCGGGGGCGCCGGGGAGGGAGCGGGGCGCGGGGGGCTGTGCGGGGGAAACACTGATTGGCTTGCATGTGTTTTTTAATGGTCCCCCCAACTCCCTCTTAGATGGTCTCTAGCGACCGGCCCGTGTCACTGGAGGACGAGGTCTCCCATAGTATGAAGGAGATGATTGGAGGCTGTTGCGTTTGCTCAGACGAGAGAGGCTGGGCCGAGAACCCGCTGGTTTATTGCGACGGGCACGGCTGCAGCGTCGCGGTGCATCAAGGTAAACACCCAACCGCCCGCCGGGCCGAACCGGCCTGCTCCCAACCGTCACCGCTTCCCCCACCTTGGCATCAACTGCCAGTGCTGCGCCCCTCCCCCCGCCCCCGCCGCGGCCGCTGGAGGGACTCGGAGGGTCCTCCGCGGGGCGAGGGGGTGTGGGCTGTGCATGTGGGAGAAAGTGCGTGTGGCCTGGGCTGTCATGTGATTCTGCTCTCACTCTCTCAAGTGTCATTTGGCGGCTGCCGCCTGCGCCCGGGGCCAGGGGCTGGAGACTTTGGGAGGCGGCGGTTGTGAAGGGTGGCGCCCTCCCTTCCCCCCGGGTGGGGGCGGGGCAGGGGGAGCGTGCGCCCCTCCTTGGGGTCGCCGTGGCCGTGGGTTTGGGAGCGTGGAACCCCCTCCCCCTCCCCTGCCTGCTCCTGTCTGCCGCAGTGTGTCTGGAGACTTCCTGTGGGTTGGAGACGGCCTCGGGAACGCGACTCGCTGCGCTGGGGAGGCGGGGGAGGGGCGGGGTGGCCTTGCCTCTTTAGATTAGGGAGGGAAGGCGGTCTCTGCTGCACCCCAAGCTTTCTGGCGGAGACCCTACTGCTACCCGCCCACTGGGAGCTTCCTGCGGAGAAGACGGCGGAAGGCCAGTCCTGCTGATGCGGGAGTATCTGGGCTGAGCTGCCCCGGTCTGGTGAAGGCTCTTTAGTGGCTGCATCAGGCCACCTTCTCAGCCTGTGTGACTGGAGAGAAGAGGAGGTGCCACCAAGTGATTTGGGGGAGCCTCTTAGTTTATTTCTGGGTATTTCCATTTGGTGAGTGTTTTGAATACACACAAAAGCCGAGGGTACTAGGCCGCAGACGTTTCTGACTTTTTTCGTTTCATGGGGTGAGGAATTAAGGCCTAAACAATCTAGATGATTTTTTGGTGGTTCCCTGTTTATTCACCATCCTGCTGCCCTTCCTGTTTCTGAATCTGACGTTGAATGATGGCATATGTTTAGTAGTGTATTGGAAGGGACACTTTAAAGAAGAGGAAGGAAAATCTCAACATAATGTGCATTCTTTAAAGAGTGGAATATCACAACTGGAAAGGGAGACTTAGATGCAGTGGTGATGATTCTGAGATAGTGAATTTACTTAACCTGAGAATGCTGTTATTACCAGTTTCTTTTAAAGAAGAGCAAAGTTGCACATCTTCATTTTTTATGGCATGAAATCAATGTGTGTCAAAACTAAATGCTGATTTAGGACTAATATATAACTGGTATATAATATTTTTATTGCAGTGTTTGTTGGCATTTGTGAAGATATTTCTAATGAATTGAATGATAAATTATCAAATTTTGATAAGTAGTCTCTATCTCCCAATTTAGGAAATGTTTATTTAAATCTTAAGGTTTCTTTTCTAGAAGTACTTCCAAATAAAAATATGTTTTTGTACACTGATGCTATGTTTTGGACGCTGATGCTGTATTTCTTGGCTGATAGAACATTTTTACTCTGACACATTTACAAATGTTTAAAAGGGATTATAAGTTTAGTTTTTGGAGTTTTAAGAAGTTCTACTAACTTTAATATTCTTTAAGTGCATCCCAATATTCCAGATATTTTCATGTTTCCAATCAGCAAGCTCATGTGAGAATATCAATTGGATATTAGTGTTTTTAGATAGTTCGAAATTTCTCAATTTTGAGCTAATTAAACACTAATACTAAAAACCAACTTTTATTTGTTTATTTGGGCAGCTGGCTGGTATGGGGATCCAAACCCTTGGTGTTACAGCACCACATTGTAACAAGTGAACTAACCAGCCAAAAGTCATTTTTTAAAAATAAGTTTTTTTAAAGATGACTGGTAAGGGAATCTTAACCCTTGACTTGGTGTTGTCAGCACCACGCTCTCCCAAGTGAGCTAACCGGACATCCCTATATAGGGATCTGAACCTGTGGCCTTGGTGTTATCAGCACCACACTCTCCCGAGTGAGCCACGGGCCAGCCCCCAAAATCAATTTTTAAACATGATGCTGTGAATTAGATATGTGATATATACTCAGATTACTTGTTGGAGTATTCACATTATGTATTTAGAAATAAACATGTTTTCCTTTTTTTTTCTTTTGCGGCTGGTGGGTATGGAGATAACCCTTGACCCTAGTGTTATAGCACTGTGTTCTAACCAACTGAGCTAACTGTCCTGCCTTAGAAGTAAACCCGCATTTTCATATAGTAGTTTTAATGAGTCATAATTCATATACCATACAGTTCACCCATTGAAAGTGTACAACTCAGTGGTTTTTAGTATATGCACAGAGTTGTATAGCTATTTCCACAGTCAATTTCAGATCCTTTTCATCACCCTAACAGGAAACCTTGGACCCTTTAGCAGTCACTCCCTCTTTCTCTCTAACTTTATCCCGTCTCTAGGCAACTGCTAATCAATCTACTTTCTGTTTATGGGTTTGCCTATTCTGGACATTTCATATAAATGGGAACATTTCACTTTAACATTACATTTCATTTTCTGTATTCTGTTACTTATTTTGCAAGGTGATTGGAACTGTTTTCATTAGACTTATCTAAAATTCTTATTATTTAAACTATAGGGTATAGGAATGAATTAATGAATTTTTAAATTATTCTGTGCAAAACCTTTTTCTAATTTGTTAAATTTTACATGTTATTCTTATAATAGAAAAGTAATTAAAATTTATAACATTTAGACTTATTCAGTTGAAGTAACACAAAAGAGTTGCATTTTGAAATTTTTATTAAAATGTTATACAATTTTAATTTTTAATTAAATAGGCTATGTAGGGTAAACAAGACATCAGATGTTTTAATGCTCTGTGAAGGGTAGTTTACTTGAATAGTTTGAGAGGTAGTTTTAGTTTTTTTAGGTTTTTTGGGGGGGGGGGGCTGGCCAGTAACAGGATCTTAACTGAGGGGTAGTTAGTTTCATAGGGCTTTGAAAAAGGTATTTGATCTTCCATAATCTTAACATTTCAAAACATTTTATTTTCCAACAGCTTGCTATGGCATTGTTCAGGTACCCACTGGACCTTGGTTTTGCAGGAAATGTGAATCTCAGGAGAGAGCAGCCAGAGTGGTAAGGACTGTTTATCAAAAGCATTAAATATGTCATTGAGTAGCTTAGGATACTACACTCATGTTCAAATATTATAACTAAAGAGAGAATTTGGGCCAAATATTGACTTGGATTTTTAAATAGATTTTTTAAAATCTGAAAAGCAAATTGAACCAAATAAGTATATGTTGATGGATACTTTGAAAACACGAAAATGTTGTCATATTTGGGCTATTGACTGTGACTTCAGAATCAAGAAAGTCTGAGTGGTTTGAAGATTACATTGACTAATAATAGTTGGAATATAATGTCAGTAGAAATGTAGGGAAGTTATATTGATAATTTTGCAAGGTTTTGTTTAATGAAAAAAACAGACAAGAATTTTAGCTACTATCATATCCTTTTTATTCAATCTGCACATGTATAGGTAAACTTTAAACACTCACTATTTTCAGATGTTCAGTCTATTTGGCAAAGCAACATAAAAATCTTCCTTTTTTACTTGGTTGGCTACCTTCTTTGTGAACGCTTTTGTAAACCTCCTGTAAGAATGAGGGAGGTATGTTTATTCTTTGTGCTCCCAAATTTTTCCAGTTGAACTTCTGGAAATATCAGGAAGAAATGACTAATCTTCATTAGTCATTTAAAAGTATTCGATTTGCGATATGATAGTTTCTTCTTTTCGTGTTGACTAGAAGGTGGAAAACAAACATTTTAAGTTCTCTAGCTAGTTGTATAACAAAAGCAGAAACTTATTTTTACCTGGGCAATTTTTGATCAGTAAAAAATAGGCCAATTCGCCTGTATAGGATTGTGAGTCTCAGAGCAATATTTTTATTGTTCTGTTGATATGTCGTGATTGCATGTGAGAATGCACCGTAGCAGAATTACAGCTATTCTAGCATTAGGATAATGAGACTTAGCAAATGGAGGATGAAATCAATTGTAAAAATTTTAGGACCTGATGAAGTACGTATAGGTCTACTCTTTGACTTTTTTCTCCTTGTAGCATGTTATGGTTTGGGTTTGATAGGTCACCAAGCAAAGGTATCTGTCCTTTAATTTATTAGTAGACACTGACAGTGAGGTGAGGCTGTTCCAGGTGTATATCACAGTAGACTCAAGGCCTGAAAAGAAAAGAAAATAGGATGATGGTGGGTAGCAGGAGAGGGAGGGTAAAGAGATGAGTAGGGATTGGTAGAAGGCCAGTATCATTTGCCTCAAATGCCACTTGCCTTTTTTTATTCCTTTATCTTCTGTAGGAACATGGTCAAGGGGTCAAGATGAATAAAGTAGTTATTTTAAAAGGTATATTGGGGGACACGTTTTATTTCAACTTTATTTGGTGGCATGTGGAGGCATTAAAGGTTTTAAAAAAGAGGCACAAGCGCCTCTGAATTTCTGTAGTGCACAGTCATAAGGTGGGGTCCTTTAGAATCTCATTCCAAGATTATACAAGCAAAAAAGGACATTTTATTATAAGGATACAAGAGCCAAGAACCCTAACATGGAAATGTGTCTATGACCCAAAAAGGAAGTTTAATTAGTCTTAATCTTATTTCTGCTTTTGTTTGCGTCCCTGCTTCAGTCTTTTTCTTTCTTCAGACTTTCTCTGCTACTTACTCAAACATCAATAGCTAACTTTTTGCATGTTTACTATGTGCCAGATACTGTGCCAAATGTTTTATACCAATTATTTCATTTAATCATTCTGTCAAATATATGAGGTAGGTATTCTACTCCATTCTGTAGCTAAGGACACCATAGTTTTAAGAGAATTACATATCTAATTGGAGTCTGGGCTATGATTAAACTCTCAACCACCATGTTAAATGTTTTCTCCTGTGGTGAAAGATGACCATATCTCAGCTCCTGATAGTTTCTATTTTCTGTCTCAAGAGACTAAATCTCAGTCTGAATCTCATGCTTCTTTTGGAAAATATCTCTGGTTTGGCTTGGATGAGTTGCCTAGCTCTGGATCAGTCAGTCATGGCCAGACAAGAGTCCAGTTGCCCAGACACAGGGAGATCTCAGTTGATAGGGGAAAGCTTACCTCTCAGGGAAGGGGGAATTGTGAGCTGGTAGTACCTTGACAGATACTGAACAGTAAAGATCCAGAAAAATAAAGCAGTATTTTCAGAAAAGTAGGTGGTAGTATATGGAATGGGTTTGAGAGGGGAGGTTAGGAACTCAAAAGTCTCAGGATACTATTACTATAAAGATGTGGGAGTAGAAAGGAGAGGAGCATTTTGAAGTATAAAATGACAGAAATGGGTATTAGATATAGGAAAGGAAATACCCAGAGGTGATTCTGAGATATTAAGGCTAATCACTCTGGAACAGTGATACCATTAATAATAGAGTTACAGTAATAGAGGAAGGAGAGCAGACGAAGGGAAAAAAAGAAAGCCCTGCTTTGGGCGTGTTGGTTCTGATGCCGCTAAGATTTTTTTATTGGACATTTAATACAAAGTTATGGAGTCAGTTAGAGTTGGAGCTGCATAGAGGAAGACTGGGAACCAAATGACATTTTTTTGCTAGAGAAAAGAAAAGTGAAGATAGAACTATGGTGAATATCCTCATTTGGGAGAGTTACAGAGCAAGTTATCAAGGATGGGTAACGAACTTTCAGGAACGGAGAACCTGAAGAGTATGGTAGAAACATAAATAACTGGGTTTTCAGGAGAGAATAGTTGATAGTAATGGTGCTGCCAGAGATGCTGAAGGACCAAGAAAAGTTCTTGAGACAGCAATTGTAGTTACCTGGTTTGGGCAGAACCCTTGTAATAAGGCATTGGTTGAAGAGAGTAGAGGTTGTAGGATTAGATTGTATGTTGAAAGTATAAGGAAAGAGGAAAATGAAAGTAGTTACATGGGGTTGAGGGAAAATTTCGTTGGTTTTGGGGGGAAGTCTTCATAGACAGGCATTCATTGTTCAGAAAAAGCACTCTAATTGCTTTATTTACCTCAAGTGAATATGTGTTATTGCTATTTATTTTTTTTTGGTGGCTGGCTGGTATGGGGATCTGAACCTCTAACCTTAGTGTTACAAGGCTCTAACCAACTGAGCTAACTGGTTACCCTGTCTGCTGTTTTTTTTTTATTGGACTTATACATATACTAACCACTATAGTGGTAGTTAGAAGTTAAAACACTGATGACTATTTTTGTATTTAATGTATATTTGTTCTGAATTACTACAGGCTGAAGTGATTTATTAGAAATTTTATCTACTTATATAATTTTAATGAGAGAGAGGATATTTTAGATTTTAAATAGAGCACTTTGAAAACATGTTGAGTGGATTGTGCAGAAAACAAAATGGCCAAAAGCCCATTAAGAGTTTGCATTAGGTCTCAATGAGGGACTATTCCTTTCCTATAGGAGGTGAGCTGGGACTTTTCCCTGATCACTCTGCCTCTTTTTATTGAAGTTCTTCCTGACTTCTTACTTTGTCAGGGAGGAACTGCTGGATAGAATTAAAACCAAAGTTTTAGGGATTGATCTAGGATTGCACTATTTTATTATTTCATTTTATTTTATTTTTGGTGGCTGGCCAGTAACAAGATTTGAACCCTGTACCTTGAACATCAAGCTCTAACCAACTGAGCTAGCCAGTCAGCCATAGTAGTTTATTTTTGCTTAATGAAGATATATGTAAATTGGTGTATATCTGTAAAATCATTTGAATTATATACTTAATTATATATTTAAGTCTACTAATTAAAATTGTATTAATATACATGTAATTATTATAAATAGTTCTGGACCATAAATATCTACGAAAAAATGTCAGTTCTTCATATTTGTTTCAAATCTTCTCTTCTCCTTAAAAGGAATAATAAATTAAAAAATTGAGTCAAAGTACTTTTTATACTCTCCCCAGTCTCAGTCAACAATTATTGTTTTGATTTTTTGCAGCTGGCCTGTATGGGGATCTGAACCCTTGACCTTGGTGTTATAACACCTTGCTCTAGCCATCTGAGCTAACAAGCTAGCCCAGTATTTTAATACTTATACTACATATTATATCCATTAACACCATATAGTATTGTATTGTTTTACAGGAATGATATCATACTACATGTATGTTGTTCTGCAACTTGTGGTTTAGCTACATCAGTGCATAATGATATAGTTCATTTTTTTTGGTATGGGGATCCAAACCCTTGACCTTGTTGTTATAGCACCATGCTCTAACCAACTGAGCTAACTGGTCAACCTTAGTTCATTGTTTTTATCTGATTTTTAGTATTCTGTCACAGAATGTATCACAATTTATTTAATTCCCTTATTGATTGTCATTTAGGTTTCTTATTTTTCAGTCACAAATAGTGCTGCAGTGAACATTCTTGTAAATATATGATGCTTGGTTGGTTTTTTTTTTTTAATACAGTGTGTGAGAGTCTATATTAATAGGCAGATTTCATTTATATTTATAGTAATGGCTGATATATTTGGGCTTCTTAATAAACTTTTATTTTGAGTTATCTATTTACCATGCTTTTTTCTCTTCTCTTTTTTTCCTTTAGTTGGAGTGATTGAGTTTTCTCTATTCCTTTTTTTTTAATCTTCTGATTTTGAGGTTATGTGCTCTGTTTCTTTTAGTGATTGCCTTTCAAATTTTAATGTGCATACTTTGTTTTTCTATGAGTCTAAAATTAATATCTGTACTCCTTGTGAACAAAACCAAGGACCTTAAGATACCTTGTATTCTTTCAGTACTCTTTCCCTTGCAAAATATGTGTTTTCAATGTTTATATTAATTCCACCTTATTTTTTATTTATTTTTTAGTGGCTGGCTGGTATGGGAATCTGAACCCTTAACCTAATTCCACCTTATTTTTAGTCATTTCTAATTTCAACTTAACATTACTGATGTTTTTGCTCAACCCAGCTTTTTAATTTTCTTTGTTGCTTTATGAGTTTCCTTGTTTTTGAAGGTTTTTGGTGTGTGTGTTTTTCAGGGTCTGAGGCTAGTAGTTTGTAAGTAAGGAAGCTATATGAGTTATGTTAAGTCTAAGAATTTCATTATTTTGCTCTATCTTATGCTAGTTTGAATTCGAGGATGATAGCTGTTTTCTTATAGAATACTTTATTCTAGTTTGTCTTCTGGTATCTATTTGTGCTAACAGGCAATCTGCTGGCAGACTGTTCATACTGTATGATATTTGGCCTGCTATTTCATTCTGAGAACTGCCCTTCTTCCATTTTGGAATATTTTTTGCTGTCTCTCTTCAAATATTGTCACCTTCCCATTAAATTTCTTCTCTTAGAACTGTTACTTAGGTGTATGAGGAGACTTCAAAAAGTTCATGGAAGGATTCGTATTATCTTTTAATTCCATTTTTCCATGAAATTTTTTTTTTTTTTTTTAAAAGATGACCGGTAAGGGGATCTTAACCCTTGACTTGGTGTTGTCAGCACCACACTCAGCCAGTGAGCGAACCGGCCATCCGTATATGGGATCCGAACCCAGGGCCTTGGTGTTATCAGCACTGCACTCTCCCGAGTGAGCCACGGGCCGGCCCTTTCATGAATTTTTGAAGTACTCTTGTATGCTTAGGATTTTCATTCTGTTCCTGTGTTTTAATTTGTTTTTTATATTTTCTGTCTTATTTCGGTATTATGGATTATGCTTATTATTAATTCAATGAGTGAATTTTTATTTTCACAGTAAACCATATCTAGATTTGTGTTTGTTTTTGTTTTTTCAGGTTTCCTCTTTTTTTGTGGTGTCTTGCCTTAAGGATTATATTTCTTTCATTATTTGAACATTTAAACCATATTTATTTTAAAGCTTCTCAGAGATTTTGGAATTATTTTGTTTGTTTTGTTTGTTAACTGGTGGCAGATGTCTTCTTCATATGTTTTGTAATTTCTACCTGCAAGCTAATTTTCAGGAGTTGTCTTCCTTGCAATTCCTGTTCCTCTACCATGGGCTGTGATGACATCGCTGGGGGGAATTTTTACTTTTGCTCTCTTATCAAGAATTATGTTTGGCTCCTAGTAACAAAGACCAGACTATAAGGCTTCTACAAATTAGGAGGTTATTCTTTTACTGAAAAGGAATTCAGAAAGGTATTTTAAAGCTTTTATGACAGCTCTGTGAAGTCAATAGGGATTAAGCCTTTTCTGTCTTCCTGCTGTATCATCGTTAGCACATGGGTTAACACATTTCAGGGTTGTCCTGAAATGGTCATAGCATGGCAGCTGGAGCTGCAGTTATTGTGACTGCATAAAGAAGTTCCACGGTTAGGTGCAAATGTGGTTCCCTTGCCAGCTAACCTGTACTCTTAAACAGATTCTCCTGGAATTCACTCAACAATTTATGCTTACTTTTACTGACTCTTAATTATTAGAGAGCCTGCAAAATGTGGTCTTAAAGTTGGGCACATTGATGAACTGAGTAAAATCAGAGTTCTGTTAGTAAGGGGTAGATGGGTTTGGGGTTGGTAACCAGCAGAGTGTCATAGTTTGCCTAATTCATTGCTCAGACCAGTTTTTAAGTATGTTCCTTGGCTTGAATTCTTGCACCCTTTAGGTAATGGATTTTGGGCCCTGTACCCTCTCTCAGCATAGGCTTGAATTTTCTACTCTTGCCCAGAGCAGGCATCTCACTTTTATACAACTTTGTTAGTCTTAGTGTTCCAGGCACCAGTGATGGTCCTTATCAGCCCCTGTTCTTATGCAGAGAACCCAATTAGTGGTTTTCTGCACATCTGGAATATATGCTGGTGTCATAGCCAGCCCCACCCTCTAAGGTATATATTGACTGCTTCAGCTTCAACTAATGTTCATTCTTTTAGCTTTAAAGGTTTTTTTTTTTTTTTTTTTTTCTTCTGCTACTTGGAGATTTACCTTTTTCCACATAATTAAAAATTGTTTTCAAATTTATTTTATCTTTGATTTCTAAATGCAAGAAGCCAGGGTAGAGTGTCTCAGTTTGTACTTTAAAAAAATAGTGTATATAACTTTTTTCTTCTTATTTATGTACAGCGTTTTTAGCTTGTTCACTTGAAATGGATGCCTTCAAAGTTAAACATTTGCTAACATTTTTTCTCTACTGATTCATATCATCCAATATTTGTTTTTAAATTCAGCACAGTATCGTAAGTCCTTATAGCTTTAAAAGAGGTTGTTTTCCAAAGTTAACAGATTTGGTGCTTGCCACCATAGACAAAATAACAAATAGCTTTCTTTGCTCTCTTCTTGAATTCTTTTTCCCTTTAATGGGAGAAAAGCCTAGCATAAGGACAGATGTGAAGTCGGTGCTTAATACTTGTTTGTATTCTTTTCTAACCTGCCTACATAACTAGTAACAGAAATAAAAACATAGAGGTACATTGATACATTACTCAGCACATGGTATCTGTTTATTCCATTTTTGTGTTTAGATTTAATTTTTATGTTTATCAAAGTGATAAATGCACATAGTCAAAGTCAAGTAGTACTAAAAACTTATCTCACACACAAATACACAACAGTATCTTGCTGCATGACCCCTGAACCTTCATCTCATTCAAATCCCAGAGGCTACCCCTGTTGACTCTGGGCTTTTCCTTTTGGTATTTACTTCTATATTTTGAAAAGGAAGGTATAAGCAGCTGTCGTTGATATATCAGTTTTACTTTTTAAAAAATTTTTAAATATTTTTTGGTGGCTGGCCTCTGGGAATCTGAACTGTTGACCTTTGGTGTTGTAACACTGTGCTTTACCAGTTGAGCTAACCAGCCAGCCTGATATATTGGTACTAAATGTTGCCTTCCAGTGTATCACAAGTTTTGGCTAAGCTGGTAGTGTTAAACAGTAATATTTATATTATTATGACTATTTAAATATTGTTCATTTATGAGCCAGAAGTACACTGTGATTGCTTTCTTGTGTTAATTCTTTTTTCTTTTTCTTTTGGGATTAATAATTATCTTGTATTTTCATTTTCCTTGTGTTTTTTTTAATCTAAGGCTAAATCTTAGTATACCCTCTAGTTGCTTCCCCATGTAATCTGCCGTGTGGTTAACCTGACAGGTAGCTATAGATTCAGTTTTCCTTTCCTTCTCTTTATATTCTTCTTTCTTTTTCCTCTTCTTCTGCTCTCCCTTTCCTCTCCTTTCCCTCTCTTTGGTCCGTTCATCTCCTTCTTCTTTTCCTCTCCTCTTCCTCCTTTCCACTTTCCTCCCTCCTCCTTTCTCTTTCCCCCTACTCTTCTACTCTTCTTCCTCCTCTGCCTCTTCCTTTCTTTTCCTCTCTTTTTCTCTTCTCCTCCTCCTATCTTTTTTCTCCCTCCCCTTTCTTCTCTTCCACCTTTCCCTTACCTTCCTCACCTCCCTCCTCCAAAGATGACCGGTAAGAGGATCTTAACCCTAGACTTGGTGTTGCCAGCACCACACTCCCGAGTGAGCCACAGGCCGGCCCCTCCTTTCCTTTTTAAACTGGGAGACCAGCTTCTGGGTATCATCTACCTGCTCCCATCTGGGCTGGTTGCTCTTTAGGCCTATTTTATAGGTATTGGCCTGGAACTTTCTTTCACCATTATCTTCAGATTTTCTTCTTGCTTATGTTGGGTTCCTTGTTTTCCTAGCCACTCACTCTTCTGTTTTTTCATATTTAATGCTTTATTGTTTTGGTGGGCACATCGTCTAGTAGCTTCATAGGAAAAGGCACATGACAGAAAATTTTTAAGGCGTTGCATATTTGATAAAATTTGGTAGTTTTACCATCTTGATTGATAGTTTAGATGAATATAGATTTCTCGGTTGGAAATCACTTTCCTTTAGAATTTTGCAGCCATTTCTCTACTACCTTTTAGCTTTCACTATTAATGTTCAGAAGTTCAATGTAGTTCTGATTTCTAATCCTTTGTATGTGATTATTCTCTCTTAGTACTTCATCCAGGTTATTTCTGATATTTTTCATGATGGTGTGCTTTTTTCCCACTTATTGTGCTAGGCACACAGTGGCCCTTTCAACTGGTAACTCATGTTAGGGAACATGAGTTTAGATCAGGGAAAATGTTTTTGAATGATTTCTTTGATAATTTCCTCAGTTATGTTTTCTTTTCTTTTCTTTCTTTTTTTTTTTTGGTGGCTGGTTGCTATCGGGATCTGAACCCGTGACCTTGGTGTTACAAGGCTGTGCTCTAACCATCTGAGCCAACCAGCCAGCCCTTTCCTCAATTATGTTTTCATTGTTCACTTTTTCTGTATTTTTTTTTTTTTACTTGTATATTAGACCTTTTGAACTGATCCTCTGATTTTTTATATTTTGTGTTTTTTTGTTCTCCTTTCTGAGATGATTCCTCACTTTATCTTCCGATAACCCTTTACTTAAATTTCTAAATTCTATTATACTTTTTTAATTTCCAAGGGCTCTTGTATGCTCTCTGGGTGGTCCTTATTTTTTAACCTCTGTTCATATTTCTTGGATGCAATATCTTTTCTTAACTCTCTCATGGTATTAATCAGAGGTTTTTGTTTTGTTCCAGTTTTCTGAAGTTTTCTTCTGCTCCTGGGACTCTTTTTTTTTGTACCGTTTGCTTTGGCCTGTTTTTCTTGTTAGAGAATTTGCTTAAATATCTGGTGACTCTTGGCTGTCAATTCAAATGTAAGACTAGTTCCTAATGAGTTGATTGGAACTTCTGTGTGTGTGGGCAGGGATTGTTGTCTGATTGACTTCATTATAGATGATCTAGCTAGGTTGTCAGCATATTCAGAGATGAATCCTCCAGTCATGTGTTTGGGATTGACAAACCTGTTTACCAATATTCTTTAAGACAGGCAGATGTAGGAATTTGAATATTTAGAATTAGATTTTCACTTAATACCCCTTTCCTCAGCTGTTCCTAGTGTCCCGAGTCTAGATTTCCTCTGGTTTATCCTCTCCAGAAAATTAACCTCTGCAGTTTTCTAGGGTTAGATGTGACACAGTTATCTGGTAGTGTGTAGCACAGGAGATTGATTGCTTTTATATTGATTGCTTATATTCAATCTCTCCTGGTTTTGCCTCACCTGAAAAAACCCCTTTCACAGATACGTAGACTGTCACTGTACATGTGCATTCCCCCATCTCCTGGTACCTGGGACCTAAAATTCCTCCAGTTTCTGGTACAATGTGGTATAAGAAGCATTGCTTTTGAGTTTGTCTTACTGCAACTTTTTCTGGTCTGTTAAGTCATTTACTACTTGTCTTCTTTCTAGCTTCCAAAATTTTATATCTATTGTCTTCTCTTATGTTCTTTTTTTGTACTTGTGGCTTTATGCCCTTTTATCTCACTATTGTCATTTGGTTTTTCAGGAAGGAGAGGAAGTAGTTTTTAAGTGGAATTAACTTCTTGAGCTTCTGATGTGGTCTTTTCCCATTTCTTCCAAAACAAAGGCAAGGGTTTTGCTTTGTCAGTTACTATTGATATCTTCTATCTTCAGTCTGTCCTTCTAACTTGAATTTTCCCACTCATCTCACAAACATTTTTGAATCTTCCCATAGAAAATACTTCCCTTTACATTTTCACCCTTTTGTCTCTCTCCCTTCACTGGCAAACTTCCTGGATGAATAAAACCGTAGTTGATATCTCCACTTCTTCAATTGCCTACTAGTCTCTTAATTGTGCTTAATGATTGAGATATAACATTATAAGCAGTAGCATATGAAATCTGCATTTGCTCATCATGGACATTGTCCATTTTGTCTTTTAGTTACCTTTACATAAGTGTCCTTGTATAAGAAGTTCTTTTAATATTTTAGCATCAGAAAAATTAATTCCCTTGAGGGTCTGGTTATTTCCTCCTTTTTGATAGATCTATGAAATACATTCTATTTTTCTTTTTGACCTGGCTACCAGGCAGCCCAGAGCCAAATCTGGTCTTTAGTTACATCAGCTATATTGATCTCATTATTCATATGTGTTTCTTCTTCCTCCTTCCTGGGTTTAGGACTTCATCTCTTATCTGTTTCTCTGCATGTTGATTTCATTCTCTCACGCTACAGACTCTCTACTTCATGAGGCTGGAACCATGACTGCTGGCAGCTCTTGGCTCTCATCTTCCCACCCCCTTCTACCAGAAGAAGGGGCTCTCTTGAAGAATCCTGGGAAGGACTCTGATTGGCCTGTCTTGGATCATGTAACCACCATCACTGTGGCTGGAGTGGGGAGGGTACTGTGAATGGCAGCCCCCACTAGAACTTCATAGTTGGAGTCAGGGGTAAGAGCAGTTTCCCTAATGCAGGGGGGTGGGTGCTGTTTGCAAAAGAAGTGGGATACTTATGAAGCAGATGAACAGTAGATGTTCATCATACTGGCTTTTAATGTTTGTTTTTCTATTTTTTATTGTTGTAATATAGGTCCTTTATTACAGGCTGCCTCAAATCCTTTTCTGAAAAATTTAGGTATAACTGCATAAAATATAAACTCCTATTCATTCACCTTTAAAACTATTAAAATTGGCACTTAAGTTCACCACTTTATTAATTTTGCTGTTAAGTTCAAATGGTCAAATCCAAAAAATTTTTTTCCTGTTTTGATTCTACTTGATCCATTTCAGCATTTAAAACCCATCAGGCCATCTTTTCTGCAACTCTTTCTTCTCATGACTTCTGTAATGCTCCTTTCTTTTATGTCTTCCAATATTGCCTTTTGGATTCCTTTCTCACTTTAAAATTTAAGTTATATGGTTGCTTTTCTGACCTGTTTATTTGATTACCTCACCCTAGGTGAACTTATGCATGCTTATGGATGCCTCGGGGGATCAGTATCACGTGAATAATTTTTTCTCGCCTTTAGATCCATATTTCCAATTGCCTTCTGGATATCTCCACTTATATAGCCTAAGTATCTTAAATGTCTCTACCCGTATAGTCACTGTCATATTCCAAGTCCTAATTTTTTGGTCCAGATTATTGCAATAACTAAAATTATTTAAGTTTTTTATAAGGTGATGTATTGATATGGTTCAAAAAACCTAAAAAGATATACAATGAAAATTCTACCTCCTAATTCTCTTATTTGCCCAGTTTTGCTTCCCAGCTTCCCATTGTTATTAGTTTTTTATTCATTTTCCTAGTATCTTTATGTATTTATTTATTTACTTTTTGGGCGGCTGGCCTGTAAGGGGATCTGAATCCTTTACCTTACTGTTACACAAGTGAGCTAACTAGTCAGCCCCTCCTTTATGTATTTACAAGCTTATACATATACAGACTGTAGTTTTTCTTCCTTTCTTCTACAAAAAGGTAGCATATTACACATACTTACTCCCTTGTCTTCTTTTTACTACTCTCCTTTTCAGTAAAGCCTCTCTCTGCTTCAAGATTATCTTCTACAAAGCAAGTATGATTGCCACTTCTATCCTTAAAAATATCAGTCATTTCCCAGTTTCCTAGAGTGTTTCTTAACTGCTGGTGCAGGGAATGTTTTTTTCCTGCTCCACAGTATTTTCACCAAAAGTATTGTTTTTCAAATGTATGCATTTAATTTCTGCACAGAGTATGGCTGCATAAAAAACACATACACAATAACAACAAAAAAAATACCTAGTCCTTAACAAAAAATACCTAGTCCAGGGCCGAGCCCGTGGCGCACTCGGGAGAGTGCAGCGCTGGGAGCGCACCGACGCTTCCGCCGCAGGTTCGGATCCTATATAGGAATGGCCGGTTCGCTCCCTGGCTGAGTACCGGTCACGAAAAAGACAAAAAAAAAAAAAAAAAAAAAACCTAGTCCTGTAGTTATACAGGAAGGTCAGAAATTTATGGTGATATTGCTCTAGAACCAGGTAGAAATTACAACTGCCCTGTCATGATGTAAATTCTTTTCTCCCCATCTAGCCTTTTCTTTCCCCTCCTATTCTCACCTTCTCTAGTCCATCCTGTATATAGCTATCAGCAGACAGATAACCCTGTAAGATTACTTTTAAGACTACATCATTATCAAAAACTACTACTGGTTTTGTCTCCTATCTTGAAAACAATTTGTTCTGATTTCTGTAGTAGTGCAGGCATACTGATTTTTGGATAATTGTGGGAAGGAAAATAAGTAGAAAGAAAAAAATCCATAATCCAGGATGTTATCAAAGGCATCCATATGTGAGGAGACTTCAAAAATTTCGTGGAAAAATGGAATTAAAAGATAAAAATAAAAAATGTGAACTTTATTTCTCAATATAAGCTCCATTGAAGTCAAGACACTTTTGTAAGCAATGATATCATCAATTTAGTCCACCCCTAAAGAACTGAGTGTCCTTGGAATTTAACCATGTCAATGCAGTCTTTATTACCTGAAGAAAAGTGGGTACCCTTGAAAGATTTTTTAAGATTAGGAAACAAAAGGAAGTCAGGCATGTAAGGTGGATGCCTACTGATTTCCCATCAAAACCCTCACAAAATTGCCCTTGTTTGATGAGAAAAATGAGCAGGAGCATTATTGTGGTGGAGAAGGACTCTGGTGAAGCTTTCCTGGGTGTTTTTCTGCTAAAGTTTTGGCAAAATTTCTCAAACCTTCTCATAATAAGCAAATGTTATTGTTCTTTGGCCCACCAGAAAGTCAGCAAGCAAACGCCTTGAGCATCCCAGAAAACTGTTGTTGTGGCCTTTGCACTTGACTGGTCTGCTTCTGCTTTGACTGGACCACTTCTGCCTCTTGGTAGCCATGGCTTTGTTTGTGCTTTGTTTATATGGTTGTACTGGTAAAGCCATGTGTTGTCTTGTGTTACAGTTCTTTGAAGAAATGCTTCAGGATCTTGATCCCACTTGTTGAGAATTTCCATTGAAATTTCAGTCTGCAGCTGATCTGGGTGCAACATTTTTGCACCCATCAAGCAGAAAGTTTGCTCAACTTTAATTTTAAGTCAGAATTATGAATCTGAATCAATTGAGATGTCTATGATGTTGTCTATTGTTTCTGTTATTAATTGTCAGTCCTCTTCAGTGGGGGCACAACAAGATTAATCTTTTCCTCGCAAATTGATGTGGATGTTCTGCTGCTGCAGGGGAACATCATCTCATCTCTTCTTTTTTTTTTTTGCTGGCTGGTACAGGGATCAAACCCTGGACTTTGCTGTTGTCAGCACCATGCTCTAATCAACTGAGCTAACCAGACTTCCTCTTGCTCCTTTTTAAAATGAGTTATCCATTTGTAAACTACTGATTTCTTTGGGACATTGTCCCTGTAAATTTTTCTTAGAGCCTCAGTGATTTCACCATTCTTCCATCCAAACTTCATCATAAGTTTGATGTTTGTTCTTGCTTCAATTTTAGCAGAATTCATGTTGTTCTGATGAGGGTGCTTTTCAAAATGATGTCTTACTCTTCCCAGTGTCTCAATCTAGATCCTGTTCAGAAATGTTATAACAGGTTAGCACAAATTTATTTTGGTGCAAGAAAATTTAAATGTAGTCACATTTTTCAGTTTTTTTTTCTTGTTGGGTACTGCTTTTTGTGGGTTGTTAAAGAAACCTTTTTCTAACTATAATCTACCTGGGTTTGCTTTTGTGGATAGAGTGAAATAGAGGAGTGTGCATGTGTATATCTTTTTTTTTGGTGGCTGGCTGGTGTGGATATCTGAACCCTTGACCTTGGTTGATGTTATCAGCCCCATGTTCTAATGAACTGTGTTAACTGGCCAGGCCCCCCCCCCCCCTTTAAATATAGACATCTACTTGTTTTAACACCATTCTTCTCAGTTCTACAGTAGCACTATGTCATAAATAAGCTGTTTATGTATACATGGATTTGTTTCTGGACTTTGTTCTTTTGATTTACTTGTCTTGTCTTTGTGTCATTATCACTTTTAAACTTTTACTGTAGCATTATAGTAAGTCTGGATATGAGGTATCAGATAGGATTAGTCCTTCCATCTTGTCTTTTTTTTTTTTTTAAATATCTTGCCTATTGCCTATTCTTAGCTCTTTGCATTTGATAAACATTTAGAATCATACTCCCCCCAAGAATCATATTAGTGTTTTGTTTGCCTTTGCATTGATTCTGTAAACCAATTTGGGAAGAATGAACTCTTTACAGTTTTGAATTTTTTAATCCATGAACATGGTAATCTCTCTAGTTAAGTATTCTTTATTTATTGTGGTAAAATACATAATGTAAAATTTACTGTTTTAACCATTTTTTAGTATACAGTTCAGTGGCATTAAATACTATGTTCACAGTGTCGTATAATCATCACCAGTATCTATTTCCAGAACCTTTTTTTTTTTTTTTTTTTTTTTTGCCACTGGCTGGTACAGGGATTGACTGTGGACCTTGGTGTATGTACTGAGCTCTAATCCACTGAGCTAACTGGCCAGCCCTTCAGAACATTTTAATCATCCCAAACAGAAACTTTGTTCCCTTTAAGCAGTAACTCCTCATTCCACCCTCTCCCCAGCCCCTGGTAATTTCTATTTTGTATCTCTATGAATTTACTTATTTTAGATACCTCATGTAAATGGAATCATACAATATTTGTTCTTTAGTATCTAGCTTTTTTTTTTTTTTTTTAAAGATGACTGGTAAGGGGATCTTAACCCTTGACTTGGTGTTGTCAGCACCACGCTCACCCAGTGAGCTAACCGGCCATCCCTATATGGGATCCGAACCCGTGGCCTTAGTGTTATCAGCACCGCACTCACCCGAGTGAGCCACGGCCCGGCCCAATATCTAGCTTATTTTAACTGGCATAATGTTTTCAAGGTTCATCCACGTTGTGGCATGTGTCAGAATTTCATTCCTCTTTATAGCTGAAAATAGTGTTCCATTGTACGTATATACCACATTTTGTTTATTCATCTGATGATGGAAACTTGGTTGTTTCCACCTTTTTTTGTGAATAATACTGCTATGAACACTGGTATACTAGTATCTGTTTGAGTCTCTTTTTTCATTTTTTTTGGGGGGGTGTAAACAGTGAAATTGCTGGATCATATGGTAATTTTATGTTCAGCTTTTTGAGGTACCGCCAAAATGTTTTCTGTAGTGACTGCACCATCTTACATTACTATCATCAGCACACATGGGTCAGTTTTTTCAATGTCCTTTCCAACTTTTGTTATTTTCTGTTTTTTGACAGTAGCCATGCTAATGGTATAAAGTGATATCTCTCACTGTGGTTTTGAGTTGCGTTTTCCTTAACTATTAGTGATACTGATCATCTTTTCATTTGGTTGTTGGTTATTTTGTGTGTTCTTTGGAGAAATGTCTACTTTAGTCCTTTAACTCTTTTGTGATGGAATTATTTTTAATTTTCTTTTTGGGTTGTTCATGACAGGTATAGAGAAGTAGAACTGATTTTTGCATGTTGCATTTATATTCTGTAACTTTGCTGAATTCATTTATCATTAGCTCTAAACATTTTTTTTTTCTTTTTTTTGGCAGATTCTTGTAGGGTTTTCTACGTACAAGATGTCACCTGGGAACACAGAGCATTTTACTTCTTTTTTTCAAATTTGGATGCCTTGTAGTTTTTTTATTTGCCTAATTCCTCTGGCTAGAACTTCCAGTATTAAGTTGAATAGAAGTGGTGAAGGTAGCCATCTTTGTCTTGTTCCTAATCTTAGGGGAAAAGGTTTCAATCTGTTATGATTGAGAGTGATGTTAGCTTTGGGTTTTTCCACACATAGTTTTTATCATGTTGTCTGAGAAGGTCTTTATTTCTCTCACTTTTGAGGATAGTTTCACTGGATACAGGATTTTAGGTTGGTGGTTTTTTTCTTTCAACACTTTAAATATTCATTCCACCTCTCTTGTTTGCATGGTTTCTGATGAGAAGTCCAAAGTAATTCTTATCCTTGTTCTCCTGTAGGTGAGGTGTTTTTCTCTGACTTCCTTCAAGATCTTCTCTTTGGTTTTTTTGCAGTTTAAATATGATATGCCTCTGTGTACATTTTTTGGTGTTTATCCTTCTTGGTGTTCTCTGAGATTCCTGGATCCGTGTTTTGCTGTTTGTCATTAATTTTGGCCAATTGTCAGCCATTATTACTTTAAATATTACTTTTGTTTCTTTCTTTACTCCTTTAATTCTTGCATATTCCTGTATTACTCAGTTTTTTGTTGCTTATAACAGAATACCTAAAACTGAGTTATTTATAAGAAAATGAAATTTATTTCTTATAATTTTGGAGGCTGGGAAGTCTGAGGTTGAAGGGGCCCATCTGGTGAGGGCCTTCTTGGTGTGAGACTTCCTGCAGTGTTCTGTGGCAATGGAGGGTATCACATGATGAAGGATGAGCAAGAGTGAGCGCTTCCACATGTTTTCTTCCTCTCCTTATAAAGCCCCTAGTCTGCTCCGAGATAACCTATTAAACCATTAACCCATTAATTCATGAATGTTGGTATTCTTGTGATATTCTTTTCATGTAATACCCCGTGTTGCCATGAGATCCTGTAGAAAGTTCCCACCCAGAAGAAGGCCCTGACCAGATGGACCCCCTGGACCATGAACTTCTCAGCCTCCAAAACTGTAAGAAATAAATTTCATTTCTTTATAAATTACCCAGTTTCAGGTATTCTGTTACCATCTACAGAAACATTAGTATGGGTAAGTATGTGATCTCTATTAGAAAATTCTTAGGGTGAATGTCTCAGTTATGTGGCATATTGTGAATCTGGTAGCTTTGTATGATGCCTCCTTTATGTGTAGAACACATTCATCCTTTTCTGGGACCAGGGGCTTGTCCTCTCACCCCAGTGCACTGCCTCTTTATTGAGACCATTATTTCTTCATACTACCTAGAGTCTTTCCATTTCACCCTGCAAGATTCCCTTGAGTATTACTTGCAGAGCAGGTCTAGTGGTAACAAACTCCTTAAGCTTTTATTTGGGAATGTCTTAATTTCTCCCTCAATTTTGAAGGACAGTTTTGCTGGATATAGGGTTCTTGGTTGACAGTTTTTTCTTTTTGCATTTTGAATATGGGTGCTCCCTGACTTAATGATGAGCTTACATCCTGATAAACATATTGTATGTTGAAAATACTGTAAGTTGAAAATGTATTTAATACCACAATAAACCTAACATAAAGTCAAAAAATTGTAAGTTGAACCATCGTAAGTCCAGATGTTCCTTGACTTGAGGGCTACGTCCCAATAAACCCATTGTAAAGTAGAAAAATAGTAGGTCTAACCATCATAATCTGTCTGTATATTGGCTCGCTGCCTTCTGATCTTCAAAGTTTCTGATGAGAAGTTTGATGGAAATCTTGCTGAGGATCCCTTGCATGTGATGAGTTGCTTCTTTCTTGCTGCTCTCAATATTCTTTTTCTTTTGAAAGTTTGGTTATAATGTGTCTTGGTGTGGGTCTCCTTGAGTTCTTCTTACTTGGACTTCATTTAGCTTCTTGGATTTTTATGTCTTTCATCAAATTTGTAAAATTTTCAGCAATTATTTCTTCAAATATGCTCTCTTTCCTTTTCTCTCCTCTTATTATCAAATTCCCACAATGCAGTCATTGGCCCATTTGATGGTATCTCACAGGTTCCCTTAGGCTCTATTCATTTTCTTCAGTCGTTTTTTATTTCTGTTCCTCAGACATGATCATTTCCATTTCCTGTCTTCAGGTTTGCTGATTTTTTCTTTTGCCTGCTCAAGTCTGCCTTTGAATCCCTCTAGTGAGCTTATCATTTCAGTTTTTGTACTTTTCAGCTTCAGAATTTTTTTTTTCTGGTTTCTTTTTATGTTTTCTCTTTCTTTATTGATGTTTTCATTTGGTCATATATTATTTTCTTTGTCCACATCTTCAGTTCTTTGAGCATCTTTTTTTTGGTGGCTGGCTGACATAGGAATTGAGCCCTGATCTTTGAGCATCTTTAAGACAGTTGTTTTAAAGTCATTGTCTAGTAGATCTGCCCTCATGTCCTTTTCAGGGACAGGTTCTGTTAATTTATTATTATTTTTTCCTTTGAATGGGCCATACTTTCCTGGTTCTTTGTATGCCTTGTGATTTTTCTTATAAAAACTGGACATTTGACTTTAATGATGTGGGATCTCTGGAAATCAGATTTTTCCCCTTCTCCAGAATTTGCTGTTGGTTATTGTTTTTGTTTTTTAGATTGTTTTAGGTTGTCTCTGTGCCAAGGATCACCCTCTGGTATAAACTTAATGTCTTCTCAGGTCTTTTCTGAGCCTGCACCTTTCCCTAGGCATAGGGAGTCACTTTCTAATTAATATTCACTGTATATGCAGTTGTTTTTGAATGCCTAGTGTTTAATATCAGGCTCCCAAGAGGGGGACACAAGAAAAATGAAGAGGGGAAAAAGGGGCCTTTTAAATCTCCTGGAAGTCTCTTCAGCTGGGTGGGGAGGGGCTTGCAGAATGGTGGCAGGTATAACAACAATGGCTGTTTGCCTCCTTGTCTGCACCTCTGTCATCAGAATCATCAATCAGAGGCTGGCCTGTGGCTCATTCGGGAGAGTGCGGTGCTGATAACACCAAGGCCACGGGTTCGGATCCCATATAGGGATGGCTGGTTTGCTCACTGGGTGAGCGTGGTGCTGACAACACCAAATCAAGGGTTAAGATCCCCTTACCGGTCATCTTTTTTAAAAAAAAAAAAGAAGAAGCATCAATCAGAGCGTAGATCCTTGGTAATATGGAGGGTCATTTTTGCCCACCCTCACTCCTGAAAGCTGTGTGCATATTGCTCCAGGAGTGTGTATAGCTGCCTGCTGGGCCCTGGGCATGGGGGATGGGTATCTGCTGATGTGCTAAGAGCTGAAATGGATGGAAATTTACTTACTGTCCAAGTCTTTCCCTGGAAGTTGCAAGCCTTTGATAGACTCCACAGTTCCAGAATAATTACAGTCAGGTAGATTCTGCCAATGCAGTTGTTGTCTTAGGTGGGGAGACAGATGCCTGGTGCTTCCTACTTTGCCAGTCTTCCCAGAATCCTCTCCCCTCATGTTGCCCTTTTATAGCCACACCTGTTTTCCTCCTGCCCCTAGGCTTAGTTATGACCACTAATAGATTTTTCATTTGATAATTTTGCTATTTCAGGGATATTATATAAATGGGATCATAGAACATATAACTTTCTGGGATTTGTTTTTTTGCTATCAGCATAATTCTATGTAGATTCATCCAGGTTGTTGCTTAGTATTCTTTGTTATGGTTGTACTGCAGTTTGTTTAAGCATTCATCTGCTGAAAGATATCAATTATTTTCAGCTTTAGGCTATTATGAATAAAGCTCTTTATAAACATTCATGTATACAGGTTTTTGTGTGAACATAAGTCTTCATTTCTCTAGGATTATGTCTAGTACAACTTCTGAATTGTGTGGTGGCTGTACATTTAGTTTTTTTTAAGAAATTGCCTGAGTGATTGTACCATTTTACACTTCTACTAGCAATCTGTGAGTGATCCAGTTTCTCAGTATCCTTGCCAGCCTGTGGCATTGTCACTGTTTTTTTCATTTAGAAATTTTTATAAGTATGTAGTGATACCTCATTGTGATTTTAATTTGTATTTATTTAATGGCTAATGATGTTGACCATTTTTTTCAGGCGCTTAATTAATTAATTATTTTTTTGGGGGGGATGGCTGGCTGGTTTGGGGATCTGAATCAGGTGCTTATTTGATATTTGTATGTCTTCTGTCTGTTCATGAGTTGCCTCTTTTCTTTTTTTTTTTAAAGCCTGCCCCAACTTGCCTCTTTTCTAATTGGTTTAACAGTTCTTTATATATTATACATGTAAGTGTTTTGTAAGATATATGATTTGTTCTTATTTTCTCCCAGGCCGGAGCTTGTGTTTTTAACCTCATCATGGGCTTTTTTTATAGAGCAAAATTTATTAATTGTGATGAAGCCCAATTTATAAATTTTTTCCTTTTTTTAGTTTTTTTCTTTACATTTGAATCTGTGATCCATTTTGAGTTAGTTTTTGAATAAGGTGTGAAACCGAGGTCAAGGTTCATTTTTTTTTTCTTTTTCTTTTTGCCTATAGGTGTTCAAATACTTCAGCATCATTGTTTGAAAATTCTTTTTCCTACATTGAATAGTACCTTTGTCCAAAACCAGTCGTGCATTTTTTGGGTCTATTTTTGGGTTCCCTGTTGTTCCATTGATCTCTTTGTCTATCCTTCTTGCAGTACCACAGTGTCTTGATTACTGTAGCTATATAATAACTCTTGAGATCAAGTAGACTGATTCATCCCACTTTATAATTTTTTTTTTTTTTTTGTAGCTGGCTGGTACTAGGATCCGAACCCACGACCTTGATGTTATAAGGCTGGTTAACTGGCCAGCCCCATCCCGCTTTATTCTTTTTCAAAATTGTTTTAGGTACTGGCTGGTTAGCTCACTTGGTTAGAGCATAGTGCTGATAACACCAGGGTTCAGGATTCAATTCCTGTACCAGCCAGTTGCCAAAAAAAAAATTGTTTCAGCTGTCACATTCCTTTGTTGTCATTTAATATGTATATGTATCTACATATATACACACACAAATGAACACTTGTTTTAAAATAATCTTGTCTTTGTGTATTCAGAAATCTTGCTGGGATGTTGATAGGAATACCATTAAACCTGGGTATCAGTTTGGGGAGAATTGATATCTTTTCCATGTTGAGTCTTCTCATCCACGGACATGCTTTTTTATTCCATTTATTTAGATATTATTTGATTTCTTTTGTCAGTATTGGATAGTTTCAGCATGTTAGTCCTGTACATGTTTTGGAGATTTATATCTAAGTATTTAATTTCGGGGGAGCAATTATGAATAATATTATATGTTTAATTTTGGTATTCATGTGTTTATTGGTAGTATATGGAAATACAATTGATTTTTGTGGTAATCTTGTAAACTGTAATTTTGCTGAATTCACTTATTGGTTTTAAGAGTTTTGTTGTAGATTCCTTGTTTTTTTCTAAGTAGATAATTTTGTCATCTGCAAATAGGGTTATTTTTATTTCTTCCTTCCCAATTTATGTGTCTTTAATTCTTGCCTAATTGTTCTGGCTAGAAATTCCAGCACTGGGTTTATTAAGAGTGGTGAGAGTAACATATTTGTCTTGTTTCTGCCTTAGGGGAAAAGCATTCATTCAGTGATGATAACTACTATGTATGTTGTTAGCTGTAGTTTTTTGGTAGATCCTCTGTATGAAGTTGAGGAAGTTTTATCTCTATTCTATTTCTAGTTTTCTTAGCCTTTTGCTCATGATTGGGCGTTGAATTTTGTCAAGTTCATTGATTTTTTTGATTGTTTATCCAGCCTTGGAGTAAGCTCCACTTGATCATGGCATATAATTCTTTTTATGTGTTGTGAGATTCTATTTATTTATATTTTGTTACGTATTTTTGTGTCTCTTTTCTTGAGGGATATTAGTCTGGTTTTCTTTTTTGATACTCAGTATATCTGCTTATGGTATTACAGTAATACTTGCTTCCTAAAATGAGTTGGGAAATGCTGCTTCCTTTCCTATTTTCTGGAAGAGATTACCTAGAATTGGTGTTAGTTCCTGAAACATTTGGTACAGTTCTCCAGTGAAACCATTTGGGCCTCCATATTTCTTTTTTTGGAGTTTTAGAATTCTGTATTTAAATTGTTAAATAATTATAGAGCTATTGAAAAGGTTATTTTCATAATCAGCGATTTGGAGTACTTAATACGTTTGAGGAGGGGGATTCATTTAGTCTAAACTGTCAAATTTGTGTGTATAGACTTATTGTAGCACTCCCTTAGTATCATTTTAATGTCTACAGGGTTTTTACTGATATCCCCTGTTTCATTCCTGATACTGGTAATTCGTCTTCTTTCTTTTTTTCTTTGTCAGTGTTACTAGAGGTTTACCAATATTATTCTTATTTTTTTATTTTGAAAAAAAATTTTATTTTTTTTACTGTACATATTTATGGGGTACAGTTTATTTCAGTACATGAATATGTTGTATAATGATCCAGTCAGAATAGTTATCATATCTGTCACCTAAATATTTATTATTTCTTTGTGGTATCACTTTCAAGATTCTTTTTTCTGGCTGTCTTGAAATGTACAATACAATATTGTTAGTTATTGTCACCCTAGAGCACCAGAACTTATTCTTCCTATCTAACTGTAACTTTGTAACTTTGTCCTTTTCCAAGAACCAGCTCTTTTGTTAATTTTTACCTACTTTTTTTCTATTTTGTTTCATTGATTTCCACGCTTATATTTAGTTTTTCCTTCTTTCTGCTTTGGGTTTGTTTTGTTCTTTTTGTAGTTTCCTGCTTGCATTACTGATTTGAGACTTTTTCACTTTTCTATGCGTTTAGTGTTTTGAATTTCCCTTTTATTAGCACTTGAGCTATGTCCCACAAATTTTGGTATGTTGTATTTTTGGGTTTTTTTTTTTTTTTTGTCTTTTTGTTTTTGTGACCGGTAAGGGGATCGCAACCCTTGGCTTGGTGTCGCTCGCACCTGAGCGCACTGGCCAGCCCTATATAGGATCCGGCGGGAGCTGCACTCTCCCGAGTGCGCCACAGGGTCGGCCCTGTATTTTTGTTTTCATTCAGTTCAGTATATTTTTTCATTTTCCTTGAGATGACTTCTTTAACTCACGGGTTACCTATATATTTGTTAGTTAGTATCTACATGTTCAGGGATTTATCTGTTAACTTCATACTGTTTATTTCTAGTTTGATTCCATTTTCATCAGAAAACACATTTTTTTATCAACTCTTTAAAATTTGTTGAGGTTTGTTTTACAGCCCAAAATGTTGTCTTTGTATATGTTTTGTGGGCATTTGAAAAGAATGTGTATTCTGTTGTTGAGTGTTCTGTCAATGTCCATAAGATCCAGTTGGTTCAATGGTGTTGAATTCTGTATTCTTGCTGATCATTTGTGTAGTTTTTGCAGTTGTTGAGAAAGGAGTGTTGCTGTCTGCACATCTGATAGTGGATTTGTGCATTTCTCCATTCAGTTCCATCAATTTTTGTTTCACATATTTTTTAACTTTGTTTTTTGGTGCATACACATTTAGGAGGTTATGTCTTGGTGGATTGACCTTTTTGTCATTAAATAATAACCCTTTCAGTCTCTGGTAGTTTTCCTTGTTCCGAAGTCTACTGTATCTGATATTATTGTAGTCACTCCAGCTTTCCTTTAGTTAAAATTTGCATCCTATATCTTTTTTCATTATTTTACATTCATCCTGTTTATATTGTTATTTTTGAAGTAAATTTCTTGTAGATGACATATTATTAGTTCATGTTTTTTATTTTTATTTTATTATTTTTTATTTTTTTGTCTTTTTCGTGACCAGTACTCAGCCAGTGAGTGCACCGGCCATTCCTATATAGGATCCGAACCCGCAGCGGGAGCGTCGCTCTGCTCCCAGCGCCGCACTCTCCTGAGTGCGCCATGGGGTCAGCCCTTTAGTTCATGTTTTTTAATTCAGCCTGTCAGCCTCTGTCTTTAAGTGGTGTATTTAGACCATTTACATAGTTATTGATATACCAGTGTGCCATTTTATTGTTTGTTTTCTGTTTTTTTCCTTTGTTTTCTTTTTTGTGCTTTCCTTTGAACATTTTTGGGATTCCATGTTTCATTATGGTGCTTTTGAGTGTGTTTGTATATCTTTTTGTTTGCTCTAGGTCTTACACTGTACATACGTAACTCATCACAGTCCACTATTATCATCATTTCATTAGTTTTGAAAAGGAAAACCAGTTTTTCCCATATTTTCACTTTTACTGTGTTCTTTCTTTTACCTTGCCTAAGTTCTTTCTTTTATCATTTTCCTTCTGGTTAGCGAACTTGCTTTTACCATTCTCTTATGGTAGTTTTGCTGGCTATGGATTAGCTTTGCTTCATTTGAAAATATCTTGTTTTCACCTTCATTCCAGAAGAATATTTTAGCTGGGTATAGGTTTTTGGGTTGATAACTTTTATTTCAGCTCTAGAAAAGTATCATTTCCTTCCGTCCTCCATGGTTCCTGATGAGAAATCTGCTCTCATTCAAATTGTTTTCCCCCTATAAATAAAGTGTTTTTTCTGTGGCTTCTTTCGAGATATTTTCCTTGTCCTTAGATTTCAGAAGTTTTATTAGAATGTATTTAGTTGTGGATGTGTTTGGTTTTTTTCTCCTCATTATTGAAACTGATGACATGAATTTTAGATTCTTTTGTGACAGTTCCACAGATCCTTGAGATTCTATTTGTATTTTTTAAAGTCTGTATTCTTTCCATTATTTATACTGGGTAATTCCTATTGTTAGATATTCTAGTTCACTGATTTCTTTCCTTCATTCTGCCATTAAGCCCATCCATTGAATTCTTTATTTTGCTTATTATACTTTTCAGTTCTAAAATTTCTATTTGGTTCTTTATATCTTCTATTTTTTGCTGAGGCTGTTTTTCATTTCTGTGTTTATATTTGGTCATTGAATCATTTTTATCCTGGCAACTTTAAAATCTTTGTAAGTAAATTCTCACATTTTTGTCAAATGCTAGAATTACAACATCTTGGTGTTTGCAAGGCCATTTAATGATATGAATTTCCCTCTCAATTACTGCATTAGCTGCCTTAAAAATACTTCCTATTTTCTGTTTTGCTTTCTTTTTTGATCCACTGGATATTTAAAAGTACATTTGGATTACAAACATTGGGATTTTACATTGGTTTTTTTTTCTGTCATTGATTTCTAAATTAATTTTCATTGTGGTCAGAAAAAATTCTTTGTTTGATTTGAAACCTTTTAAATTTACCGGGAATTGTTTTATGGCCTGAATATGGTCTGTCTTGGTTAATGTTCCATATGCACTTGAACAGAATGTATTCTGCTAGTTTGTGTAGAGTGTTCTGTGAATATCACTTAGGTCAGTTTGGTTGATGATACTGGTCAAGGTTTCTGCATCCTTACTGATTTTCTGTCTACTGGGAGAGATTTGCTGAAATTTTCAAATATAATTATAGATTATTTCACTTCTTAGAGGTATATCATTTTTGCTTTATTATTTATTTTGAATTGCTATTATTAGGTAAATAAATGTTTAGAATTTTTGTATCTTCTTGATGAGTTAAACCTTTAATATTTGTGACATGATTCTCTTTTTTCTTGATGGTATTTTAATTTTTAAATCTACTTTATGGTATTAATATAATCATTTTAATTTTCTTTTTATTTTATAGTACATAATGTGACCTATTTCTCTTTGGCTGCTTTCATGATTTTTTATTTCTGGTTTTAGTCAATTTGATCATTATATGTCTTGGTTTACATTTTGTCATGTTTCTAGTGGTTGGTGTTTTTTAAGAGTGCCTTGTGTATGTTTATAATTTTTATCAAATATGAAAAATTATTGACCATTACTTCTTTGGATATTTTTTTCTGTATTGTCTCCTCCTTTATGACTCTAATTACATGTATATTAGACCTCTTGAAGTTATCTCAAAGCTAAATTATGCTCTGCTCATTTTTCTAAAGTGTTTTTTTCTGTTTTATTTAGGTTAGTAACTGCTACTTGATTTCATGTGCTTTAAATTTCATGCAGTGTGTTTTTTATGCTAGACTTTGTAATTTTCATCTCCAAACCTTCACATTTAAAAAATATTTCATGTTTGTACTTAACATGTTTGTTTCCTCTAGCTTTCTGATCATATGAAATGTAGTCATAATAATTGTTTTAAAGGACTTGTCTACTAATTTTGTTATCTGTGTCATTTCAGGATTGGTTTGATTGGTATTTGTTTCATTATTGGGTACAAGTTCCTGCTTCTGTATAAGTCTTATAAATTTTGATTGACTTTCAATCATTTTGATTTTTACCTTGTTCTCTATTTTTGTATGCTTAAAAATGTTTTTGGACTTTGTTCTATGGCATGGTTATGTTGCTGGGAAATGGTTTGTTCCTTTTGAGTCTTGCTTTTATGTTTTTTTTGGATAGACCGGAGTTGTGTTTAGGGTTAATTTTTTCCTCCTCCTGAAGCATTTCCTTTCTTAGTACTCTGATGTGATATGAATTATTAGGTTTTCCATTCTAGCTTTTGGGAATAGGTACTATCCTGTGTAAGTTGTGGACTAATTCTTTTGGTGGTTTTCTCCGTGGCCTTGGGTATGTCCCTCACATGCTAATGCTGATTTGTTACTCAACCAAAAATTCTAGGTGAGCCTTTGTAGATATCTTCATTTCTCTCTCTCTCTCCAGCTCTCTACTCAGTTCTGGTCTCCCTGTGAGCTCTAGGCACCTTGGCTTCCTTGGACTCCCAGCTCCGTTTCCTCAACTTGGGGAGTCCACAAGCTCTGCCTGGGTTCCTCCTGCCTGTTCCACGGCTTGGAAACTCTCCCAAGGCAGTAAGCTGGGCACATGTATGACTCGTGTCATTTGTTTCTTGTCTTCCAGGGATCCACTGTTTTTCATTACTTGTTGTGCAATATCTTCAGTATTTATTTCATTCATTTTGTTAGGTTTTTTATTATTTCATACAAGAAGACTAAATCTGGTTCCTTTTACTCACTCCATCTTGGTGAAAGTGGTATCATTGTGGTTTTAGTTTGCATTTCATAATGACTAGTGATATTGAGCACATCTTAGTTTGTGTATTGACCATTTATGTATTTTCTCTTGTGAAGAGTTTGTTCAAACCTTTAGTCTTTTTCCTTCTTTCTCTATTTTTTTTATTTATTTATTCTTTTTTGTTTGTTCATCTATTTATTTTGAGTAGCAGAAGGTCTTAATATGTCATAGATACTGGTCCTTTGTTAGATAAATGTTTTGTAAATACTTTCCCCAAGTCTATATGGTTTACCTATTTATTTTCTTTACTGTGCCTTTTGATTAGCAGAGATACTTAAATCTGATGAAGTCTAATTTATCAGTGTTTTCTTTTATAGTTATTGCTTACTGTGAGCTCTAAGACACTTTTGCCTCACCCTGAAGTCATGAAGGTAATTTCCTTTATTTCCTCTAAAAGTTTTTGTTTTTGCTAATTTTATTTAGGTCTGAGATGCGTCTCATATTATTTTCATAGGTTTTATTTTTTTGCATATGGATATCCAATTGTTTCTGCACCATTTGTTGGAAAGAGTCTCCTTTCCTCTCTGAATTGCTTTGGTGGAACAACATGTGGCCACATGAGTGGGCTCTTTTACAGGAATCTTTATTCTGTTCCACTGATCTATTTTTCTAGCCTTTTAACATTATCACACTCTTTTGATTATTTGTAACTTTATTACAAAGTCTTGGAGTAAGAAATGCAAATCTATAACCCTTTTCTCTTTTGAGATTGCTTTGCTTATTCTAAGTCCTTTGCATTTTCATATAAATTTTAATATTAGCTTTTCTGTTTTCTCCGAAAAGGATGATGGGATTATGATTCCAGTTGCTTTGGATCTGCAGATGAATTTGAGAATTGACATCTTAGCAATATCGAGTCTTCTGAGCCATTAGCGTAGTATATCTCTCTATTCTCTCCATTTATTTAGGTCTTTTTTTTTTTTTTGAGCAATATTTTGTGGTTTTCAGCCTTTGGTCTTGCAGGTCTTCTGTTTTTAAAATTATTTTTATTTTTATTTTAAAATATTATATGTGTTTTGATGCTATTTTTATTGAAAAAAATTTTTGATGCTTTTGTAAAGGGGTTTTATAAAAATTGAATTTCTGGTTATTTGATTTTAGTATATGGAAATAGAATTGATTTTTGTATGTTGACCTGCTTTACAAGCTTATTTAAATCGCATTAATTCTACTAGTTTTTTTTGGTAGTTGACTTAGATTTTTCTAGTAGATAATCGTGACATAAAACACAGTTTTGCCTCTCCCTTTTCAATTGTATTCATTTTACTTTCTTCCCTTATGGAACAGACTTAATCTTGTTCTCCTTTTTTAAGGAGAACTTTCAATTTTTTTCCATTAATTATGTCAGCCGTAGAATTTTTATTGGTTACCTTTATTAGGTTGTTTTCAACTGTAGGTTTTATTATTACTTAGGTGTGGCAAAACCAAAGGTCAGTACAGGACTACTAGTGAAAAGATAGTTTGTTAAATTCACATAGGGGCCGATCCCGTGGCGCACTCGGGAGAGTGCGGCGCTGGGAGCGCGGCGACGCTCCCGCCGCGGGTTCGGATCCTATATAGGGATGGCCGGTGCACTCACTGGCTGAGTGCTGGTCACGAAAAAGAAAAAAAAAGAAAAAAAAAAAATTCACATAGGAGGGGGCATGCCATGCCACAGGGGGCTGCATGGGGAAGCACTTGGGGGGAGGGTCAGGAGATGGAAGGGAAACTGGGCAAAAGCCTTTCTTGTGATTTCTGTAGGAAAGAATGGTTGAAGAAGCATAAACCTGTTAGGATAGTCTATTCTGAACAATTACAAGGGCTCAGGGACATAGAGACTGTCCCTAGTTGTTTAGTACTTGGCTCTGGGGTGATTAAGGTAGGGGAATATAGTGGCCAACAGTGCAAGATAGATAAAGGAGAAGGTTGGTGGTGTGGGCTCTGGATTCTTTGGTTTGCACATGAAAGGTAGGCTAGCAGTCAGGTTGTTTGCTTTCTCTGTGAATTAGCTAGCCCTGGGAGGGGCAGTCTTTCCAGGGTTAACAAGTCCCCAAGATGTCACAGCATCAAAAATACAGAATAAAAAAACATGATTACACCCATGTTGAGTAAGATCTAGTCCTAGTTTTCTGAAAGTTTATATCATGAATAGATATTGAGTTTACTTAAATGCTTTTTCTTTATTTAGATCATCATATATTTAAAAAAATTAATATGGTGAATTTCATTGTTTTATTTTCAAATGTTATACTAATGTTGTATTCATGGGATAAATCCCTCTTGGTCATTGTGTATTATCTTTCTAATATATTGCTGAATTTAGATTGCTAATATTAAGTATTTTTGCATCTGTGTTCCTGAGGGTTTTTGATATAACTTTTTTTGTAGATTTTTGTCAGGTATTGGTATTATTGGTATATTCATTGGTATTATTCATGTTGAACTTAGAAAATGATTTGGGAAGCATTGTCTCCTCTATTTTCTGGAAATGTTTGTGTGAGATTGATGCTCTTTCTTCTTTAATGTTTAAAGGAATTTACCAGCCAAAAAAAATCTGAGCCCAGAATTTTCTTTTTGGGAAGGATTTTGATAATGAATTCAACTAAAGGGGCTATTCAGATTTTCTCTTTCATCTTGTCAATTTTGACAAGTTGTATTTTTCAAGGAATTTTTCCATTTCATCTAAGCTGCTGAATTGGTTAGCATAAAATTGTCAATAATAGGGGCTGGCCGATTAGCTCAGTCGGTTAGAGCACAGCCTTGTAGCACCAAAGTCAAGGGTTAAGATCCCTGTGCCGGCCAGCTGCCAAAAACAAAACAAAATTGTTAATAATAATCTTTTACCCTTTTAGTATCTTTTGGTTTTGTAGTGATAGATCCTCTTTTATTCCTGATATTGGTAGTTTGTGTTCTCCCTCTTTTTAAAAAATCAATTTAGCTAACAGTTTACCAACTGTGTTGATCATTCCTAAGGACCAGCTTTGACTTAAAATTTTCTGTACTGTCGTTTTTTTTTTTCTAATTCATGTTTATCTTTGCTATTTCCTTTTTTCTACTTACTTTGAGTTTACTTTGTTCTTTAGGTGGAAACTTAGGTCATTAATTTTATATCTTCTTTTTTTCCTAATGTGGTCAAGGAAAAATACTGTTTGATTTCAGTAGCTTTAAATTCATTGTGTCTTGAATTGTGGCCCAGTATGTTGTCTTTCATAGTGAATGTACCATGTTCACGTGAAAAGAATATGTATAGTGGTTTATAGCATTGCTCAGATTATCTTTGTCTTTATTGATTTTTTTTGGTGGGGGGGAGTGTCTAGTTTTGTCATTTACAGAAATAGGGTTGTTAAAATACCTTTCTATGTTTGGGGAATTGTCTATTTATCCCTTTACCTGTTATAATTTTTCCTTCATGTATTTTGAAGCTTTAAAAAAATATATTTATTTATTTATTATTATTATTATTATTTTACATTCTAAGATGTTGTGGAGCAGTAGGGTAGGAGGGGAAGAGGTAAAAGGGAAGGGAGATAGGGTGTGAGGAGGAAGGAGGGTGGGTAGAGCGTGGTTGAGGCCTGTGACATCCTTCTCATTCTGGCAGGGGAACCTAGGTGGTTGTCGCTGTGTTGGATGCAGACGTCAAGGGGGTGTGGCTGAGGTCTTTGGCCCCCCACCGCCCTGGCTTGGGAGTCAGGGGCACTTCCATTGGTGGTTTGGTGGTCATCACTGGGCTGGATATGGACATCAGGGGGGTGTTGAGGCCTTGGACCCCCCACTGCCCTGGCTCAGGAGCCTGGGGCACTTCCAGCAGGAGCTTGGTGGTCCTCACTGGGCTGGATGCAGACATCAGGGGGGCATGGCTGCAGTGCTTGGCCCCTCACTGCCCTGGCTCAGGAGTCCACGGTGCCTCTGGCAGCAGCTTGGTGGTTGTCACTGGGCTGGATGCAGACATCAGGGGGAGGGGGTCATGGCTGAGGCTCTTGGCCCTCCTGCCCCTGCCCTGGCCTGGGAGCCTGGGGTGCTTGTGGTCATTGCGAGGCTGGATGCTGATGTTAGAGGGGTGTGACTGAAGCCCTTGGCCTTCCTCCCCTGCCCTGCTTCTGGTGGTAGCCTTGTGGTCATTGCTGGGCTGGATGCTGATGTTGGAAGGGTGTGGCTGAGGCCCTTGCCCCTCTCCCCACCACCCTGGCTTGGGGGCCTGGGAGCTTCCGCCAGCGGCTTGGTGGCTGTTTTTGTATTTTGAAGCTTTATTCTTAAGTGCACACATTTACAATTATTTTGTCTTCTCCATTATTTGATTCTTATTATGAAATGCCCCTGTTAGTCTTTACCATGTCACTCACCATCTTATGCTTTTGTTTTTATCCATTTACCTTTGTCTATTTATGTCTTTATTTAAAACATGTTCTTATAGCTATCATATAATTGGATTTTACTTTTATATCTGTGCCAGCACACTCTTTTAGTCTCTTAACATTTAATGTAATTATATGGTTGGGTTGAGCTCTACCATTTTATTAAAAGTTGTGTCTTATCTTTTTTTCTTTATAATATTTATAGTTTTAGAATTACTTTTATGTTAACTCTTTAATATATTTTAAAATTATTTAATGATATATAATTTATATTCTATATAGTTCAACCATTTAAATTTACAATTCAGTGTTTTTTTTTATAAAATATTCATAGAATTGTGCAACCATCACCACAGTCAACTTTAGAACATTTTCATCACCTGAAAAAGAAGTTCTGGCCCATCAGCAGTCACTTCCCATTATCTTACTTCTTCAGCTCTGGCCAGCCACTATTCTGCTTTCTGTCAACATAGATTTGTCTCTTCTGGATGTCTCATTTAATGGAATCATATGATGTGTTGTGTTTTGTGAGTGGCTTCTTTCCCTTAGTGCAGTGTTTTTAAAAATAATTTTGTTGTAGCATTATTGGAAGTTTATTCTTTTTTTCATCTAATAATATTCCATTGTGTGGATGTACCACTTTTTATTTACTTATTCATTAGTTCATGGACATTTAGTTTGTAACTCCTTTTGGGCCATTATGAATTGTTCATGTACAGATTTGTAGACATATGATTTCAATTCTCTTGGGTGTAGGATTTTTGAGCCATGTGGCAACTATGTTTAACCTTTTGAGAAACTGCCAAGGGGCATTTTACACTACCACTAGCAATATGTGAAGGTTCTAATTTCTCCGTGTCTTTGCCAACATTTGTTATTGTTTGGCTTTTGATTTTAACCATCCTATTGGGCATGAAGTACTATCTTTTTGTGGTGTTGATTTGTATTTCTTTAGTGACTGATGATGTTAATTAAGCATCTTTTCATGTGCTTTTTGGTCATTTATATATTTTATATTGGAGATCCTTTGCGTAATTTTTAATTGGTTATGTATCTCTTTATTGTTGAATGGTAGAGCTCCTTTTATATTTGGATAAAAGTCCAGTATCAGATATGTGACTTGTAAATATTTCTTCCATTCTGTGGATTGCTTTTTACTTTAATGATGGTATTGTTTGGAGCACATAAGTATTCAAGTTTGGTAAGTTCCAGTTTATTTCTTTTGTTGCCTCTGCTTTTGGTGTTGTATCTAAGAAACAATTGTCAACCGAATCATAAGGATTTATGTTTTTCCTGAGTTTGGTAGGTTTGGCTCTGTATTTAGAAGTATGATCTCTTTTGATTTTGAGTTAAGTTTTGGAAGAGATCCAACTTAATTTTTTTGTATATTTCTCTAGCAATTTTAATATATTTCCTTACCCTTTTCAGTCTACTTATATAACATACCACTTATAGTTAATATTGTACCACTACTTGTAAAGGGTACACATCTTGCAAATGCTAAGGTTCTTTTATATTACCTCTGTCCGCTGTCAGTTATATGGTATTGTCATATATGTCAGATGCACATATATTATTGTTAGGACAAAACAACACAAACTGAGTGTTTTTCCTCTGTTCTTACAACACAACAATCATAACACAGAAGACAGACCTCCCTCTGACTTCTGTGACCAAATGTGTGGAGACTGCCCCCCAACTTCAGATGCCAATCATAAGCCCAGGCTTCTGGGACTTCTTACCAACCAGCTATAAATTGAGGTTCCCACAGCACTCTCCTTGGGTTTGATTAGTTTGCTAGAGTGGATCACAGAACTCAGGGAAACACATTTACCATTTTGTTACAAGAGGTATTGTAAAGGACACGAATAGCCAGAAGAAGAGATTCATAGGGCAAAGTCTGGAAGTGTCCTGAGCTCAGGAGCTTCTGTTCCATGGAGTTGAATTGTGCTGCTCTCCCAGCACATGTATGAGTTCAGCTGTCCAGAAGCACACCTTACCCCATCCTCTTGGGTCTTTTATGGAGACTTCATTGGGATAGGCCAGATTGAAGCATGGAAAACCATGTAGAAAAGTGATTGAGCAAAAAGGGTATGGTCTAATACTAACATACTGGGTGGGAAAACCCAGCAAGACCTGTTTGTTCAGGTTCGTCTTAGCCTGTCTGTGCAGCATTCCTTCCTCATGGCAAGAGGCAGGACCCATTCTGGAAGAGAGGTCTTGTGACCTACAATCAGACAGGGTGGGTCAGAGAATATTTTTATGTCCAGCTCCATGATAGAAATATTTGGGCTTTGTGACTGACTTTGGGGCTGATTTCTGTGGCATGCCTTGGGGAAGAGGGATTCTCGTTTATCTGGCTTGCCTTTGGAAGAAAAGGTGAAAAGATAGCAGGAAAAGGTCAGAGAGAAAGATGTGGTTTTCTGAGACCTGTATCTGAGGCCTACAGTGCCCCAACACATTATAATAGAACAAGGGTTATTGGAGTTAAGAGCTGGGAACTGTGGACAAAAACCAATGCATAATATATCAAAATAGCACAGTTATGAACCCCAGAAGACAGTGTTATAATTTTTGCTTTTGGTAATCATACATTATTTTAAGAACTTAAGAGCTAAAAGTGTTTTATATTTATCCAGGTATTTATCATTTGTGGTCCTCTCTTTACTTTCTGAATTTGAATTTTCTCATATCATGTTCTTTAATTCTGCAGAGTTTCTTTGGCCTTTCTTGCAGTGCATGTCTGCTGGTGACGAATTTTATTCACTTTCTTTTATCTGAAAATATCTATTTCACCTTCATTTTTGAAGGATATTTTAATTGGATATAGAATTCTGTATTGACATTGCTTTTTCTTTTAAGACTTTAAAGATGTTGTTTTACTTTGTTTTGGCTTTCATAGTTTATGATGACAGATCCACCATTTATCCAATCACTTTTCCCCTGTTTGTGTTATGTCATTTTCTTTTGGTTGTTTCAAGGCTTTTCCCTCTGTCTGCTTTTCAGCAAGCAGTTGGCAACTTGGGGTTTGCTGTGCTTGTTGAATCTATAAGTTTGCTTTTCTTCAAATTAAGAAAATTTTTGGCCATTATTTCTTCAAAATCTTCTTTCCTGCATCATTCTCTCTCTCTCTTCTCCTTTTCCAGGCCTTCAGTTGTGCACATTAGACCGTTTGGTTCTGTTCGATAGGTGCCCGAAGCCCTGTTTATTTTTTTCCACTCTGTTTTCTTTCTTTTTCAGATTAGATACTGTTTATTGATGGAGCTTCAAGTTCACTGGCTCTTTTCGTTATCATCTTAATTCTGTTGTTAAGCCTGTCCATTAAATTTTTCACTTTACATATTGCATTTTTCAGTTTAGAATTTCCAGTTGTTATAATTTCTTTTCCTTTGTTGAGAGTTTGTTTCATTTATTACAGGTACATTTTCATTGACCTCATAGAACTTAGTTATAATATCTGTTTTATAACTTTTTTTTTTTTAAACTAATTCCAATATCTAGTCATCTTGGGGGTGTCCTTTATTGATTGTCCTTTATCTTGAGAATAATTAACATTTTTCTAGTTCTTCATAGGTTAAGTAACTTGGATGGTCTCCTAGATGTTATGAATGTTATTTGTAGAAAGTCTGGATTTTGTTACAGATGGTTCCTAACTTAATGATGGTGGTTTGACTTAGGATTTTTGGACTTTACATTGGTTTGGAAGCAATACACATTCAGTAGAAACTGTACTCTGAGAACCCATGTGATCATTCTGTTTTTCACTTTCAGTATAGTATTCAATAAATTATACGAGATATTCAATACTTTATTATGATATAGGCTTTGTGTTAGATGAGTGTGCCCAACGGTAGGCTAATGTAAGTGTTCTGAGCATGTTTAATGTACGCTAGGCTAAGGTAAGCTATGATGTTTGGTAGTTTAGGTATATTAGATGCATTTTCAACTTGTGATATTTTCAGTATAAAATGGGTTCATCGGATATAACCCCATCGTAAATCAAGGATCACCTGTATATTCCTTTGAATAAATTGATATTTTTTTCCCTCAGGCAGTTAATTTGGTTGGATTCAAATTGCCTATAATGTGTTTTGAGCAGCTGTTTAAATCTCATTTTATTTCTCTTTTTTTTCCTCAGGTGGGCTGCTAGCCTGCCTTGTACATGTATGTATGGTCCAAGGCCAGTGAGAAATTTGGGTCAATTCTACACATAAAAATTTGGGGCTTTTCCCTTCGATTAGAGGGATATATTCTGTTATATCCTGGGGAATAACAAAAGAACTGCTATCACTGAGGAAAATACAAGGATTTTAGGAGCTCTGTGAGGAGAACTGGGGACAAAGATCAAATACATTTTGTATTATATTACACTTACATGTGTTTTTTTAATGCTGTAGTTATGTATGAACTGAATAACAATGTTTCATTCAGTGAAGGACTGCATATAATGTAATGTGGGATGGTGGTTTCATATTATAATGAAGCTGAAAAATTCCTATGGGCTAGTGACATCGTAGTCCTTGTAAGATATTACTGCATAGGAGCAACAGCCTATTGTGTAGTAGGCTATACCATCTAGGTTTGTGTAAGTACACTCTGTGATGATCACACAATGATGAAATTGCCAATGACACATTTTTCAGAATGTATACCCGTCGTTAAACAACACATGATGTTCATCTTTTATGTAATGTGAGGAAGACCGAACTTAAAATTTGAATTTATCTTTCTTAGCCTGTGATATGTTTGTAATTATTATTTTATTGCTTTTTGTAATATAATGATGATCACAGTCTGAGTAAACTAGTATAGCTGGTTGGATCATTATATAGCCACAGCCTGCTAAGGGTCAGTATTTTGGTAAACCTGATTTAGTGATATACAGTGAGTTTTATACCTTGACAAAAGGATCTAATATAAAGTAGAAAAAGTGCTTGCAAATTGGTGCCTATATTATAAAAATGGAGAATACTTACATGCTTTCTTATTATACTGCATGCTTTAGAAAAGAAGAAACCGTCTTGAATAACTCCTTCTTTCAGCCATTCCAGTTAGCAGAGTTTTTTTTTTCCCATTTGTAAATTGTGTTGAGATCTTTAATGTGTGCTTTTTTCGTCCTCTTATAGTCTATACCCTTTCACAGGATCTACCTGTGCCTTCCAATACTACCTCTCACTTACTAAAATGAGAATTGGTCTGGTGAATTTTACAAGTATAGAATTCTACACTTGTGGAATTATACAAATGTAGCTGTAGCCTGCCCTATGAAACTTTTAAGTTTGGATTGGTTAACTCATAGGAGATCCTTTTTTCCTGCACTTTCTGAGTCTTCTAATTCTAAGTAAACCATTGTTCTCTTTTCCTGTAATAGTTTTTTCCCTTAAGCCTTCAGTATACTTATTTTTATCTTCAGTGGGTAGGCACATTTATAGTATTTTAGTTAGCATTTAGTGATGTATTTCTATAAAAATTCACATTATAAAGGAAATGATATATTTTGGAGTAGAGGAAAGAAATCACTCATAATCTTACCATTCTTAAAGTATGTATGTGATATAAAAATGACACATAGGTACTTAATAAATGCTGTATCTTATCAGACTATTTCCTTTGGCTCTGTACTAATTGAGTCAGTATTTTTCTTGATTCATATTGCTAAATTGTTCTCCAAAAGAATTGGGTTATGGCGCCATCAACAGTATACAGAAGTAAATGTTCACTGTACCCTGAACATTAGGGATTATGTTTTTAAAAAAGTTTTATTAACTTAATGGGAAAAAATGCTCGTTAACTTGTTTGTGGTTTTTATATTTATATTTCTTTGGATATAAGTGAGGCTAAATGTTTTCTCATACATATTCGTTGCATTTACTTTTTTTTAATTTCAAAATGTTTAAGGAAATCTACTCTTTTTTCAAATTGTCTATGCTAATGTTTTGGGTTTTTTAATAGAAATTTTTATTTATTTTTATTTTTTATTTTGGTGACTGGCCGGTATGGGGAGTCAAACCCTTGACCTTGGTGTTATACCACTGTGTTCTAACCAACTGAGCCAACCCTCCAGCCTTAATAGAAATTTTTAATTCCATAGGCAGCTACTAATTATTTTTGCTTTTAATTCCTATATTAAATTACTTTTTAAGCATTTTGAATTAGTGATCAGTAAAAGGTCTCATCTGAATTTTCTCTTTCCCAATCTCTAAACAATTTATTCTTATAGCTGATCATCCCAAGGCGTAATCTACCTCTGGCTGTGGTCTCGATATTAGATTTAGTTATATCAGCAATTGTTTCTTTCCTATAGGTAAATCATATAACTAATAATGTTTTCCTTTGTGAGGAAGGTTGCTGTATAGTTTAGAACCAAATTATTGCCTGCATTTTATCAAGTGTGCTTGTGTTTTTGTTCCTTTATTTCTCAATCATGTATTTTTTGACTTACTGTGTCTGAAGACTGTGCTAGATGCTAGGACTATAGCCATGAAATGTAGCTTATAATCTACAGGGGAGACTTATTTGCATAAATAATTAATTGTAGTTGTGATATATGTCAAGAAGGAAAGCGTACGTAATTTATAATATGGTACCTAACCTAATCTAGAGATTCAGAGGCACCATCTCTGATGAAGTGACTCTTAGCAAGGACTTGTGGGATGAATAGAAGTTATCTGGCTGTGAAAGAGGGTCCAGGTGAAGGATAATGTTTCATTTAGAATGCAATATTTAGAAGGATAATAATATTCCATTTAGAGTGAAAACACATTTAAAGGATATGAAGCAGGAATGATGTTTGAAATATTTACAGAACTGAAAGAAGAAAAGGCAGTATTGCCAGAGAGTGAGATGTTGAAAGCAGAGAAGATTGTGGAGGTAAGTAGGGGGTAGAATCCTGTAGGGAAGCCATTGAAAGGTTTTAAGGGGGCAGTGGTTTATTTGGATTTGTATTTTTGAAGTTCACTCTGTTGTTGTGGAAAGTTTATTGTGTAGATTGGTGTGGTCCGTTAGGAGTGGAGACTACTAAAGTGGGCCTCATGAAAGATGATTTTGGCTTCCTGTAGGGTGATAGTAATGGAGATGATGAGAGGAGGAGTTAGATCTCACCAGTATTTAGGATGAGGAAAGACAAAATGTGGTGATTATGTGTGACGTTAGGGAGTAGGGTGTGAAACTGTCAAAGATTATGTCTAGGTGTCTTGCATGAGCATTGTGTGGTTGAAAGTATCATTACAAAGGTAGAGAAAATTGCAGGGAGAGCAGGTTTTGTCATAAATTTTGGACAGACTTTAAAGTGTCTGTGTATTTAGGAAGTTTTATATTTAGGTCTTAGGACAGATCTGAATAGGAGTTAAAATTTAGGAGTCACTGACATATTTTTGTAATTTAGTTGGTAGTGGAAATTTTGGACAGTGAATGAGATTGCCTAGTGTTTCACGTGAAATAAGGTGTTTTAGGTCATACCTTGAGGACCTACAGCGTTTAAAGGTTAGATAAGATGGTCAGAAATGTGCTGCCGAAGAGGTAAGAGGAAAATCAGGAGAGTGAAATACTGGAGGACAAGAAATATAGGCTCTTATGGTTTATGTTTTGTGTGTATTTATTTACTATTTCATTTTAATTTCCTATTCTTATTTTTCCTTTGTAATTTATTTACGTTACTCTATTGTATGCTGCAAAACCTCTTTTGGGAACAAGGTGGGGTATAAGTAATAAATACCCAAGTGTGACCTTCAGGAGCATATTCTTTATAGTAAGACAATGCCATTGAAACTTACTGTTCATTTTTTTTATAATTATATCTGTCATCTTGACAGTAGTAAAAAGAAATGCTAGTACTGGCTCTATGTCTATTTTTGGTTTTAAATTCTAGGGGTGGGAGGGAGAGGGATCCACAAATAACTTTTGAGTACCCTGGTGTGTTAATAAGAATAACTACAATAGTTAGACCAGTTCTTTTCTTCCAGAAGGGAGGTCAGCACATGTGCAATCATGTCTTGCCACTTAAATCAAAATTCTAAATTCTTGAGTTTGGCTCTTTATTTTAGGAGAAACCAAATCTGCTTGACTACAGTAATCCTAGTTGATCTTAGAATGGCTATATAGACAAATGTTAAAAACCTTGCCCCAGTCCTGTGTTGAGAGAATCTTTTTGTTTTTAATAATCTAAGATTAAAAAATTCGTGGCAGGAATTTAAAAGTTAAAGTGTACTTTAAAAAGAGTTACCTGGTGCTGTGAGAAAGATCACTTGTCATTGAGAAAAATTATTTTGTCAGGAAAGTTCTGAAATATTTTTGGTGGCAGCTAGTACAAATGCTGCTCCCACATGATCAACAGTTTTGAAGCTGCAGGGAAGATGTTATATTTTTGGTAATCTGAAAAGTCTCTTCATTTCCCTTTTCTTTTTTTTTTTAATAGAGATGTGAACTGTGTCCCCATAAGGATGGAGCTTTAAAAAGAACGGATAATGGGGGTAAGTGCAGGAAGTTTTGAAAAAATTTTTATTGAAAACTGGAGTGGTAGAGCATTTAAAAATATCTGGTAGTTCATATTTTGTCAAGTTAAACAGTGTTTACTTAAATATTTTTAACAGTAGTAGATGTAATTTAGGGATCTTTTTTGTAATGACAATTTTTCTGCTTTGCGGACAAACTTAAACATTGGCTGTTTTATGCAGAATGATCTTCATACTTCTAATTGAAATCTTGATTTTTTTTATGGATTTAGTTTCTTATATTAGAAATTATTTTTGAAAAATAAGCCATGTTTCTTTTTTTTTGTTTCTACGGCTAAAATTTGTTGTTATACATTCCTTTTTTCCTCTTTTGCATATCTCTAGACAGATGATGTTTCTAGTGAATGTTAATTTTAGCACCCTGAGGATCTTTGTTGCTTGAATAAGAAGATGTGCTGACTTCTGTCTCTAAACTTTGGTGTGCTTTCCTGAGGACCTTTGTGTATTACTTATTTTCATCCCCACTTTTAGTTATCTTCCTCAGAGAAATCCATATTTCTTTATAGCTCAGTACCATTCTTAAATTATATGTAGACATGAGTTTATTAAGCCATGGCATACCATGAAAATTAAGTAACTGATGAGGAAACTTTCCCCCAAAGAAGTAGAGGTATAACTACTATTAGTATACTCTTTCCCATTTTGGGTAGCCAACTCTCATGTATTTTTGGCATAGAATGTAGTAATGACATGAATATGTGAAAGGGAAAATTACAGTTCTTTTGGTTAGCTATACATATTTTAAAATACAATGTTTAGACTATGTGCTGTAGACTGGATGTGCCCCCCCCAACCTCATTGAAGCTTAAAATCCCCACTGTAACTGTTGAGGGTGGGAAATCCTATTATGGCAATTGAGAGGTAGGGTCTTGAATAGGTAATGAGATTCTGAGGCCTATGCCTAGTGAATGGATTAAAAATGATGGTCATGGGCATGGTTCTGAGGGCTTTAAAAGGAGAGTGCATGAGGAGCTTTCTCTCTTTCTCTCTGCTCCACCATTTTCTGCCATGTGAAACTCCTGCATTGCTGTAAAGCCACCACCAAAGAATACCCTCACCATAAGTGCTCCCTGGATTTTGGACTTCCCAGCATCTGAAAATGTAAGCAATAAATTTTGTTTTCTTAAAAATTACCCAGTTCCGTGTAATTTGTTATAAGCAACAGAAACAGACTAATACAGAAAATTGGTATCAGATAAGTGGATGTTGCTTATAGCAAATACTTGAAAATGTGGAAACGGCTTTGGAATTGGGTGTTGAGGAGAGGCTAGAGGAATTTGAAGAAACAGGCTAGAAAAAGCCTGAATGCTGGTGAAAGTTTAGAAGATAAGAAAACTGGGGAAGATTTGGAACTTTTTAAGAGACTGGTTAAATGGTGGTGAGTAGAATGCTGATAGAAATATGGACGTAAAGACCGTTTTAAGGAGGTCTCAGATAGAAATAAGAAGGAGTTTATTGGAAACTGGGGCAGAGATCAACCTTGCTATGAACTGGTAAGGAACTTGGCTGTATTGTGTCCATGCTGTACAACTACATGGAAATTGGAGCTTGAGTTGTGAATCAGATTATTTGGCAGAAGAAATTTCTAAGCAGCAAAGCATTAAGGAAGCTGCATGGCTACTTGTACTAGCCTATGCTGTATTATGGTGGCAAAGGCATGACATAAAGCCAGAATTTAAAAGGGAAGCAGAGCATAAAGGTTTGGAAAGTTTGGAGCCATGTGGTAGAGAAGCAGAGAGCATTTTCAGACGAAAAATGCAGTGGTGCCAAGAAGATTAGTACAAAAGGAAGGGATTATCAAGAAAAGAAGAAAAAGGCCCTGAAGGCATTGCTGAAGCCACTGGGGCCAACCCTTACATTTCAGGCCCAAAGGTCTAGGGAGACAGAATGGTCTTGGGGAACAGGCCCGAGGTGCCCTCCATGGGCTTTTTGCCCGGGGCTGCCTCAGGATGCTGCTTCCCAAACCAGCACCCTAGCTGCCTTGGCTGCTACAGCTGTGGCTGAATTGGCCCCAGGCTTGGCTAGATCCACAGCTTTGAAAGATATAAGCTGGAAGCTTTGATGGTGTGAATGTGGTGTTAGGTCTGCAGGCTCCCAGAATACCAGAGCTGTGAAGGCTTCACCCCAATTTCAAAGGATGTATGGAAAAGTCTGGGGGTTTAGGAAGAGATCTGTCGCAGGGATGGATTCACCACAAACAACCTTTGCTAGAGCAAAACCAAGCGGAAACGTGGGGTTGGAGTTGCAGCAGAAAATCCCCAACAGTGCCATGCCTAGTGGAGCTGTGAGAGTGGGACCGCCATGGAGACCCCAGACCTGTGGAGCTACCAGAGTGCAGTGCCAGCTTGGGAGAGCTGAAGTGTGGCCCAAGACCAGGAAAGAAACTATAGGAGCAGAGCTGTTCAAGAACTTGGGGACCCAACCCCACACCAGCATGCAGAGGACATCGAACAGGGAGTCAAGGTATATGATTTGCCAGCTTTAAGATTCAGTACCTGCCCTGCTGGGTTTTGGACTTGCCTAGGACCTGTTACTCCTTTCTTTTGACCCATTTCTCCCTTTTTGAATGAGAATGTTTGCCCTATGTTTGTCCCACCATTGTATCTTGGAAGTAGATAGCTTGTTTTTGATTTCACAGATGGGACTTTGAACTTTGGACTTTTGAGTTGAAACAAGTTAAGACTTTGGGGGTGAAATGAATATATTTGTATGTGAAAAGGACATGAGTTTTGGGAGTTCACAGGCGGAATGCTGTAGACTGGATGCCCACTAACTTCATTGAAGCTTAAATCGCCACTATGTAACTGTTGAAGGAGGGAAATCCTATTATGGCAATTGTGAAGTGGGGCCTTGAAGAGGTAATTAGATTCTGAGGATCATGCCTAGTGAATTGATTAAAAATGATGGTCATGGGTGTAGTTCTGAGTGCTTTAAAAGGAGAGTACATGAGGAGCTAGCTCTTGCTCTCTCTGCTCCACCGTTTTCTGCCATGTGAGACTCCTGCATTGCTGTAAAACCACCACCAAAGACTGCCCTCACTGTAAGTGTTCCCTTGACTTTGGACTTCCCAGCATCTGAAACTGTAAGCAATACATTTCGTTTTCTTAAAAATTTCTTATAAGCAACAGAAACAGATGAATACACTATGTTATATAGTCATATTGTCTAAAATTAAAGAGTATAGGGCCGGCCCGTGGCTCACTCAGGAGAGTGTGGTGCTGATAAAATTAAAGAGTATATAAAACCTGCCCTGTTTCTGCTGTTCTTCATCTGCCCAGTTTTTCAACAACTTTTCTGCCACCTATGTGACTGCTATTATAGTATTACTTTCTTATACATCCTTTTTTTCTTTTGCATAAACAAATATGAATAGACAAATATATATTTTCTCCCTTCATATTTATACAAACAGGTGAGTATTAAATATATTCTTCTGCACTTTATTTCCCTGAACAATTTCTCTTTCTATATTTGGTATAGATCTTTCTTTTTTACCATATTGTGTAATCAGTCACTTGCTGATGGACTTTCTAATCTGCTTTTATGACTAATGTTTGTATATATGTTATTTTGCTTGTATGCAAGTATATCTGCAGGATTATTCCCAAATGTGGCATTGTTGGTGAAAGAGATTTTGCAATTAATTTTGATAGGTATTCCCAAATTATTCTCCCTAGTAGTTGCACCAGCATATGTTTCCAGCAGCAATGAATGAGAAAGCTGTTCTTCATAACCTCGGCAATCTAATAGGTGAAAGTTGGTATATCAGAGCATTAAGTTTGCATTTCTCTTATTACAAGTGAAGTTGAGCATCTTTTCATATTTTGAAGAACTATTTGTTTTTTCTCTTCTGTGGTCTCTTCATATGCTTTTTTGATTTGGTTGTTGATCTTTTTCTTTTTGATTTCTTGGAGCTGTAATAGGAGCCCCTCATATACTACTCTTTTTTGATATGAGTTAGAATTTATTAATCTTGTCTCATGGCTTCTGTGTTTTAAATCATTAGTTAAAGACACTTTCCCTATTCCGAAGTTATAACAGAATTCTTTCATGTTTTTCTATAGTTCTGAGGGTATTTTAAAAAGTTTGTGGAAAGATAGAATTGAAAGATAATACAAATCTTTCCATGAACTTCTTGAAGTGCCTTTGTATTTGGGGGTTGGAGGGAGGTTGGTGGCTGGTTGAATTCAACAAATATTTATTGAATGTCCTATTATGTGCTAGACATTGTTCCAGGTACCTGGGACACGTAATAGAACAAAACAAAGATCCCTGCCCTTGTGGTGTGTACAGTCTAGCACGTCATCTGCATTCTGTCTGTAACCCTGGGCAAGTCACCACACTTCTCTGTGCCTCTGTCCTCAGTGCCTTATGGGGTAATTAGCAGGCCCGGCTTAGATGTGGGTAAAGTACCTGGTATATTGTAGATGTTGTACAGAACACCCACCTCCAACCTAACACTTGGACAGTAGATAGGAATGTAAGTTGATTTTTAATAATAAAGTACAGTGGAGAGAGGGCGGAGGGATTTGAGCTAGGTTGTCTGGTGTTTTGTGGTGGTGGTGGGGAGCTGCATCCGGGCCTGGGCTGGCTACACAAATTTGTTGCTGCTGCTTCTTAGATATTGTTTTGTTGGCAAGGCCTTGGCCTTCTCTGTAGCTGTCAGTATCATTTCCTTTGCCCTCCTGGCTTACTTGGCTATTTCAACATGTGTTTTGGAAGGGGGACTCACCTTGCAGCTTGGCCAAGGTATATACAAAACCCTTCGTAGTCTTGGTCATTTTGCTTTTGAACTGATGGGACCAAATTACTGGACAGCTCTGGAGACACTAAATTCGCTAGAGGAGACCCTACATCCCTGTGGGTTTTCAGTCCATTCTCTGTTATCAGAGTTCACACAATAAACACATTGTTTCTTCACATGGTTGATATGCCAGGTGAAGGTTGTTGTGGTCTGATTCTGCGTGTCCCCAGTAGAGTCCTCCAGGATGTACACTGAGTAAGCAACATTGGTAGGAAACAGTAACTTGGCCCAGCAGGACATCATGTTGGTCTTAGTCAGAAGTCACTGGGACAGGAGCTTCTGGTCAGGGGTCACCTCCCGGTACTATGTCTTCCTTCAAGATATGTTTGTTATAGGCATTTGGATACTGCTGTCAGGATACAGGAACTCATGGTTCCCGGAACTCCAGTGAACACGTTGACCCAGGAAATACTCTGATAGCATTGTGGTGAATGGATTGGAAAGGGTGTGAGAGCAGATTAATCCTAAAAAAGACAAGTGAAGCTGGATTTTAAGTGCATTTAACATCCTTGAAATCAGCTATATGGCCTGGGGGATGTGGGCAGATGGAGAGAAAGAAATAATTTAAATTATAGAGGCAAGTCAGCCTGTCATTTTACTCACCTCTAGGCAAACCTGTATAGAAATCCCTTGGGAATGATTTTAAGGTTTTCCCAGCCGTCACTGACAAAGATGTGAAATGTATTATTGAGGGGGCCAGGCAAGAAGTAGTGATATTTTACTTACGTTCTTGAATAAGAAATTTAAAAATGAATTGAGGGCTATTGATAGGCATTATCTCACAGAAAACTAAGTAGAATTTAGGAAACCTAACGGGTTTGTGTATTTAAAACCATATATAGTATAACATACTTTCCCTGTTGAAATTTAGTGGATTTTTCAAGGATACTTTTGGTTGTGCTTATTTTTTGCTTTATGCTCTGACTTTGGAACCTAATACTATCAAAGATAAGATTCTGTTTTATTGCAGTAAGTCCAGGGCAGAGATGAGGAAGGATTGGTTAAAAAGATAGAAGAAATTGGAGGGATAAAAATTAGAGAATGGACATCAGAAATATTAATGTGGTAAAATTTTACAGGTGTATTTTTTAAAAAATTTTATTATTGAAAATTTTAAGCATATATAAAAATGGAATGAGCAGATATGTGCCATCACTTTAATGGTGATCAAGTCATGGTCATTCTTGTTTCTTCTATACCCTTTCCTGCCCAATTCTTCTTATTATTTTGAATGAAATCACAGATATCATAATAATTTCAGATATAAATATTTCTGTAAGTATCTCTAACATACATGGATATTTTAAAAATTCACAGTACGTTATCACACCTAAAAAAAAATTGACAAGGATTTTTAAAAAATCATCAAATATTTAGTCATTGTTCAAATTTCCCTAATTGTCCCCTAAGCATTTTCTTTTATAATTGATTGAATTAGGAGCCAAATAAGGCTCATAAGTTGGAGCCAGATAAGGTGCATATGTTGTACTTGCTTGATACATCTCTCAGTTCTCTTTTTAATCTATAGGGTTCTTCTCCTTTCCTTTTTTTCCCCCCTTGTCAATTTACTTGTTGAGAGATGTGGGTTATTTGTCCTGTAGAGTTTCCCACAGTCTGGATTTTGTTGCATCTTAGATGGGCTTTTTACACTTTTCTTTGTTCCGTGTATTTTCTGTATTTTGGTAGTTATGTATCTAGGTTCAGTTTTTTGAGAGGTAGTGGGCAAGGATACTTCATAGATAAGGGCTGTGACTTCCTTCAGGAGGCATATGGTGTGCGTGTGTGTGTATATATATATATAAATATATATATAAATATATTTTTTTATGTGTAAACACTTCTATTTTTTAATTTAATTTAATTTAATTTAATTTTTGGCCACAAAACAAGTCTTAACACAATTAAAAAGACTAAGATCATAGAAAATATGTTCTCTGACCAAAATAACAGAAGGAAATTTAGAAAAGCTACAAATGGGTGGAAATTAAACAAACAATACTCTCCTAAAAAAACAGTGAGTAATAAGAAAAATCACAGGGGAATTGGAGAGTACTTTAGATAAAAATCAAAGTGCAACATATCAAAATCTGTAGGATATAGGGCTCATGCAGTACTTAGAGGAAAATTTAGTCTCAAATTACTAATGTAAACTTCTTCCTTAAAAAAATAGAAAAAGAGAAGAGCAAACTAAACCAAAAGCAAATATAAGAAGGAAATAACAAAGATTACAATGGAAATATATGAAATAGGGAATTAAACAATAGAGAAAAACTGGTAAAAACAAAAATTGTTTCTTTAAAAAGATCAACAAAATTTGCAAACCTTTATCTAGGCTGACCAGGAAAAAAAGAGAGAAGACAGAAATTATTAAAATCAGAAATAAAGCAGGGGCGTGGTAGAGCAGTTGCTTCTTCTGTTACGCTAGAGTGTTCCTTGAGGAGAGAGATGTCCTCTTCTTTTTCTGGTCTCCACTGGTGACTCTCCTTGTGTCTCTGCAGTTGAGTGGTGGGCTGCCTGCATGGCAGCTGTGGCATTGAGCCACTTTTGTAGTCAGTAGCTATGGCTGTGGCTGTAGCGGTGGCTGTGGTGGGCCACCTGTGTGGAAGTGGTGTTTTGAATGTGCTCTGTTTCTTGGCTGCTTCCAGACAGAGGGGGCTGCCATTGGCTCCTGCCTGGGACCCTTGGCGTACTCGAGGCATATGATATTTGTTTATTTTTCTTTTTGTGATATTAGTTGTTGATAATCAGTATCTGGAGTCATTATTTTATTAAATACAGGTAGAATAAACGGTGATATTTTAGCATTACTTCATATATTATGTATATTACTTCTATAAAGAGAATCTTTTCCTTATCAACTATGTCATTACTCGAAGTGCAGTTTTGTGAAGGAAGGACAGGATACACTATTTATTTTTAATTGAAGTGATATTTACATGACATTTGAAATTAACTTTTAAAGTATATAATTCAGTGGCATTTACAGCTTTCAAGTCTGAAAACATTTTCATTACCCCAAAAGAAAACCTCCTACCCACTTAGCAGTTACTTTCCATTCCATTCCCCACTTCCCCTCATGCCCTGGCAATCACCAGTATACTTTTCACTTGTATGGATTTACGTATTCTGAACATTCCATATAAATGTAATCATATAGCATGTGACTTTTTGAGTCTGGCTTCTTTCACTTAGCATACTGTTTTTGAGATTCATCCATGTTGTAGCCTGTATTAATATTTCATCCATCTTATGGCTGAATAATATTCTTTTGTATATTTTGTTAATCCTTTCATTTGTTGAAGGACATTTGGGTTGTTTCCACCTTTTGACTATTGTGAAAATAGTGCTCCTGTGAATAATTCAGGTTTTTATTTGAACATCTGTTTTAAGTTCTTTTGGGTATATACTTTGTAGTAATATTGCTGGGCCACAAAGTGATTGTATGTTTAACTTTTTGAGGAACCATCAAATTGTTTTCCATAGGGGTTGAACCATTTTACAGTAACGTATGAGGGTTCCAACTTCTTCTTATCTTCAGCAACACTTTTTATTTTCTGAAATTTTTTGATTATAGCCTAATGGGTAATATTTGTTGTACTCTTGCAATTTTCTTGATAATATCCTTTGATTCACATTAGTTTTTAATCAGTTGTATTTCTGTACACCACTGATGAGGAATCCAAAAAGGAAATTAAGAAAATTCCATTTATAATGGCATCAAAAAATAATAAAATACTTAGGACTAAGCCTAATCAAGGAAGGAAAGACTTGTAAAACTGAAAACTATAAAATATTTCTGAAAGAAATTAAAGAAGACATAAATAAATGGAAAACAATCCTGTGTTCATGGATTAGAAGACTGAATATTGTTAGGATGTTCATACTACCCAAAGAAGTCTACAGATTGAGTGTAATCCTAGTGTCCTTTTTTTGAGAAATAGGAAAATTCATCCTGAAATTCATATAGAATCTCAAGGGACCCCAGGTAGTCAAAACAATTTTGATAAAGATGAACAAAGTTGGAGGACTCACACTTCCTGATTTTAAAATGTATGACAAACCATGGTAATCAGAACTGTGTGATACTGGCCTAAAGACAGACAAGTAGACCAATGGAATAGAATAGAGAGCTCATAAATAAACCCTCACGTAAACAATCAAATGATCTTAACAAGAGTGCAAGACCATTCAGTGGGGAAAAGACAGTCTCTTCCAGAAATGATGTTGGAAATACTGGATATCCACAGGCAAAAGAATGAAGTTAGACCCTTATTTTATAGCATATATAAAAGTGAACTCAAAATGAATTAAAGATCTAAACATAAGACCAGAAACTAAAACTCCTAGAAGAAAACATAGGGGAAAGGCTTTATGACATTGGACTTGGCAATGATTTCTTGGATACGACACCAAAAGTGCAGGCATCAAAAGTTAAAATAAAGGGCTGAGCCCGTGGCGCACTTGGTAGAGTGCTGCGCTGGGAGCGCGGCGACGCTCCCGCCGCGGGTTCGGATCCTATATAGGAATGACCGGTGCACTCACTGGCTGAGTGCCGGTCATGAAAAAATGACAAAAAAAGGAAAAAAAAAAAAAAAAAAAAAGTTAAAATAAACAAATGGGATTACATCAAACTTAAAATTTCTGTGCACCAGAGCACAAATCAACAGAGTGAAAAGGAAACTTATGAAATGAGAAAAAATATTTGCAAATCATATATCTGATATGGAGTTAATGTTGAAAATATATAAATAAGTTGAGCGTCTGAACTCTGAAATCTGAAATGCTCCAAAATCTAAAACTTTTTGAACATGACACCCAAAGGAAATGCTCATTGGAGCATTTGGATTTTGGACTTTTGGATTTGGAATGCTCAACTGGTAAGTATAATGCAAATATTCCAAAATCTGGAAAAATCTGAAATCCAAAGCCCTTCTGTTCCCAAGCATTTTGGGTGAGGAATACTCAAGCAGTTTAAAGAATTCCTGCAAGTGAACAACAAAAATCAAATAACCCATTTTAAAAATGGGCAAAGGACTTGCATATTTACATTTCTTTTGGTTTTATTCTTAGGAGTATAATTCCTGAGTCATATGTAACTGTTAGCCTGTTGGGTAATTGCCAGTCTGTTTTCCAAAGTGGCTGCACCATTATACATTCCCATTAGTAGTGTACAGTTGTGCACATCACAACACACTCAGTGAAGGACCACATATATGCCAGTGGAGCAGTAGTGTATGCTGTATAGCCTAGGTGTATAGTAGGCTGTACCATCTAGATTTGTATAAGTATACTGTATGATGTTCACACAATGGTAAAATCACCTAACAATATGTGAGGGGTCTTCAAAAAGTTCGTGGAAAGATTTGTAGTATCTTTTAATTCTGTTTTTCTACAAACTTTTTGAAGTACTGTTGCATTTCTCAGAATGTGTCCCTGTCATTTAGCAACTCATGACTGTTAAACCTATTTTCTATATCCCTGTCAATGCTTTTTATTGTTTGTCTTTTTGCTTTTAGTCATCCTGGTCATTCCGTGATGACTAATGATGTTGAGCATCTTTTCATGTGGCTATTAACCACTTATCTATCTTCATTCTGAAAATTTGTGCCTTTTACTTGGGGTAGTTAGATTATTTACATTTATTGTCATTAATGATAAGGTCAGATTTAAATTTAACATCTCATTATTTGTTTTTATTTATCCCATTTGCTTTTCTCTCTCTCTCTCTCCCTCCCTCCCTCCCTCCCTCCCCTCTCCCCTCCTCTCTCCCCTTTCTCCTCTCTCCCCCCTCTCCCCCCTCTTTCCCCCCCTTTCTCCTCTCCCCCCTCTCCCCTCCCCTCTCTCTCCCCTCTCTCCCCTTTCTCTCTCCCCTCTCTCTCCCCTCTCTCTCTCTCCCCTCTTTCCCCTCCTCCCCTCCTTCTCCTCTCTCTCTCCCTCCCTCTCTCCCCCTCCCCTCTTTCTCCTCTCTCTCTCCCCCCTCTCCCCTCTCCTCTCCCCCCTCTCCCCTCTCCTCTCCCCCCTCTCCCCTCTCCTCTCCCCTCTCTCTCCCCTGTCTCTCCCCCTCTCTCTCTCCCCCCTCCCCTCTTTCTCCTCTCCCCCCTCCCCTCTTTCTCCTCTCCCCCTCCCCTCTTTCTCCTCTCTCTCTCCCCCCTCTCCCCCACCCCTCTTTCTCCTCTCCCCCTCCCCTCTTTCTCCTCTCTCTCTCTCCCTTCTCTCTCCACCTCCTCTCCTCTCTCCCCTCTCTCTCTCCCCCCTCTCTCTCCCTCCTCCCCTCTTTCTCCTCTCTCCCCCTCTCCCTCTCCCCCCTCTCTCCCCCTCTCCCTCTCCCCCTCTCTCCCCCCATCTTTCTCCTCTCCCCTCTCTCTCCCCCCTCCCCTCTCTTCCCTTCCCCCTCTCCCCCTTCCCCCTCCTCTCTCTCCCCTCTCCTCTCTCCCCTCTCTCCTCCCTCTCTCTCTCCCCCCTCTCTTTCCTTTTCCCTTTCTCCCTCTCTCCCTCTCCTCCTCATCTCTCCTCTCTCTCTCTCTCTCTCTCTCTCTCTCTTTTTTCTTGGTGGCTGGCCAGTGCAGAGATCCAAACCCATGACCTTGGTGTTATAAGGTTGTGCTTTAACCAACTGAACTAACTTGCCAGCCCTCCTTTTTTTCTTTTTTTGTGATTTTTATGGTTCCATTTAATCTTTTTTGTTGTTTATTAGCTGTATGTTTTGTTGTGTTATGGTAGTCATTGTTTTAGAGTTTAAAGCATACATCTTTTTTTTCTTACAGTTAACCATTAAGTGATGTTGTACTATTTCACACATAGTATTGGATCCTTACAATAATATCCTTTTGTTTCTCTTTATTGGCCTTTATTCAGTTGTTATGCATTTATCTATATTTTAGACTCCACAATGAATTTTCATTATTTTTGTTTGAACAGCAGTTGTTTACTGTTTAATGTAGATCTTTTTTCTTTCTTCACACTTTTTTTTTTTTTTCGCAGCTGGCCAGTACAGGGATCGAACCCTGGACCTTGGTGATATCAGCATCATGCTCTAACCAACTGAGCTAACTGACCAGTCCTCTTCTTTAATTTAACATATGGCATGAAGTTACAATAACTGTTTTAATATCTTTTTTTTTTTTTGGCTAATTCTACCATTTATACCACATCTGGTTGATTTTTAAAATTAAAAAAATCTTTTAATTGTACATATTTGTGGGTTAGAGTGTGTTGTCTCAATACATGCATTTATTGTATAATAATTTACTTAGGGTAGATAGCATATCCATCCCCTAAACATTTATCTTTTCTTTGCAGTGATTACTTTCAAAGTAGCTGTTTAGAAATGGACAGTACAATATTATTAGCTCTAGTCAGCATACAGCACCAGAGCTTATTTTTTTTCTATGTACCTATAACTTTGTACCCATTAATTCACCTCTTCCCCTCCCTCCTGCTCTCGTTCCCCTCTCTCCTGCTCTCGTTCCCCTCCCTCCTGCTCTCCTTCCCCTCCCTCCTGCTCTCCTTCCCCTTTCAGCTTCTGGTAGCCACTATTCTATTCTCTACTTCTATGAGAACCATTTTTTTTTTTTTTTTAAAGTTTCCACATATGAGTGAGATCATGCGATATTTGTCTTTCTATGCCTGATTTACTTCACTTAACATGATGGTCCCACTTCTACTCACATTGCTGCAAATGGTGGGATTTCATTCTTTTTTTTTTTTTTTTAATAGCTCCATGGTATGCCATTATGTATCTATACTACATTTTTTTAATCCATTCATCCGTTGATGGACATGTATGTTGATTCTCTCTCTTGGCTATTGTGATTAGTGCTGCAATGAACATGAAAGTGTCTCTTCAATATATTGATTTCAAATCCAAAAAAAAAAAAAAAAAATATATATTGATTTCATTTCCTTTGGGTTATGTACCCAGTAGTGGGATTGCTATGTCAAAGTATTTCTGTTTTTAATTTTTTGAGGAACCTTCATAATGTTTTCCATAATGGCTATATTAATTTATATTCTTACTAGCAATTTATGAGAGTTCCTCTTTCTCTGCATCCTTGCCAGCATTTGTCATTTTGTCTTTCTGATAATAGCCATTCTAACTGGAGTGAGATGGTATTTCATTGTGGTTTTGATTGTATTTCCCTGATGATTAGTGATGTTGAACATTTTCATTTATACCTGTTGGTCATTTATATATCTTCTTTTAGAACTGTTCAGGTCCATTGCCCATTTTTCAATCGGTTTATATTTTTGCTTTTGACTCTTTGAGTTCCTTATGTATTCCGGATATTAGCTCCTTGTCAGATGCATAGTTTGCATGTAGTTTCTCTCATTCTGTAGGTTGTCTTTTTACTTTGTTGATTGCTACCATTGCTGTGCAGAAGCATTTTTGTTTGACGGAATCCTTTGTCTACTTTTGCCTGTGCCTTTGAAGTCTTGTTCAAAAAAGCATTACCCAGTCTGATTTCATGTAGCATTTCTCCTATGTTTTCTCCTAGTAGTTTCATAGTTTCTTAGTTTCGGGTCTTAAATTTAGGTCTTTAAGTTGGTTTTTATTTATAGTAAGAGATAGGGGTCTAGGTTCAACCTTCTGTATGTGGATATTTAATTTTCCCAGCACCATTTATTACAGAGGTTGTCCTTGTCCTAGTGTATATTCTTGGCACCTTTGTCAAAAATCATTGGCCATAGATGCATAGGTTTAATTCTGGACTGTCTATCCTGTTCCATTGGTTAATTTGTCTGTTTCTATGGCTATCTCAGGCTGTTTTGGTTACTATAGCTTTATAGTATACTTTGAAGTCAGGTGGTATGATGCTCCCAGCTTTCTTTTTGTTCAAGATTGCTTTGGCTATGCGAATGGGATCTTTTGTGGTTCCATACAAATTTTTAGATTGTTTTCTGTGTTTCTGTGAAGAACATCATTAGTATTTTGGTGGGGATTGTGTTGCACTTTTAGATTGCTTTGGATGATATATGGATATTTTGATGCTATTAATTATTCCAGCCCATGAACATGGGATATCTTGCCATTTATTTCTGTCTTCCTTAGTTTCTTTCATCAATGTTTTATAAAAGTTTTCATTATAGAGATTTTTTACCATGTTTGGATAAATTTACTCCTAGGTAATTCATTTTATTGGAAGCTATTGTGAATGGGATTACTTTTTTGATTTCTTTTTCAGATATTTCTTTATTGTTGTATAGGAAAGCTATTATGTTTTGTATGTTGATTTTGTACCCTGAAACTTTACTGATTTCATTTATTCTAGCAATTTTTAAGTGGAGTTTTTAGGGTTTTCTGTATATATGATGTCATTTACAAATAGGGATAGTTTGATTTCCTCCTTTCCAGTTTGAATGCCCTTTTTAAAATTTAATTTAATTTAATTTAATTTAATTTTTTTAAATTTTATTTTGTCGATATACATTGTGGCTGATTATTGCTCCCCATCACCAAAACCTCCCTCCCTTCTCCCTCCCCCCCTCCCCCCCAGCAATGTCCTTTCTGTTTGCTTGTCGTATCAATTTCAAAAAAATTGTGGTTGTGGGCCGAGCCCGTGGCGCGCTTGGTAGAGTGCTGCACTGGGAGCGCGGCGACGCTCCCGCCGCAGGTTCGGATCCTATATAGGAATGACCGGTGCACTCACTGGCTGAGTGCCGGTCACGAAAAACCGACAAAAAAAAAAAAAAAAAAAAAAAAAAAAATTGTGGTTGTTATATCTTCCCCCCCCCCCGTTTGTGTGTGTGTGTGTGTGTGTGTGTGTGTGTGTGTGTGTGTGTGTGTGAATTTATATATTAATTTTTAGCTCCCACCAATTTGAATGCCCTTTATTGGTTTCTCTTACCTTATTGTTCTTGCTAGAACTTCTACTACTGTGTTGAATAAGATTGAGGAAAATGGGAGTCATTGCCTAGTTTCAGATTTTAGAGGAAAAACCTTCAACTTTGTCCGTTCATTATGATATTAGCTGTGGGTTTATCACATATGACCTTTATTGTGTTGAGGTACATTTCTTCTGTACCTAATTTTTTGACTCTTTGTCGTGAGTCGTGTTGAATTTTATAAAATGCTTTTTCTGATTCAATTGAAATCTTTTTTTTCTCATTCCATTCATGTGATGCACCACATTTTATTTATTTATTTATTTATTTTTCTTAATTTTATTTTGTCGATATACAGTGTAGTTGATTATTCTGGTCCATTACCGAAACCTCCCTCCCTCCTCCCTCCCCCCCCCTCCCACCCAACAATGTCCTTTCTGTTTGCTTGTCGTATCAACTTCAATGAATTGTAGTTGTTATGTCTTTTTCCCCCTCGCCCCCCTGTTTTTTGTGTGTTTGTTTGTGTGTGTGTGTGTGTGTGAATCTATTTATTTATTTTTAGCTCCCACTAATAAGTGAGAACATGTGTGCACCACATTTATTAATTTGCATATGATCAACCATCCTTGCATCCTTGGGATGAATCCCACTTGATTGTGGTGAATGATCTTTTAAATGTGTTGCTGGATGTGATTCATTAGTTTTTTGTTGAGGAATTTTGAATCTATGCTCATCAAGGATATTGATTTGTACTTTACTTTTCTTTGTTGTGTCTTATTTCCAGTTTTGACATGAGGGTAATGCTGGCCTCATACAGTGAGTTAGTATTTCTTCCTCTTTAATTTTTCAAAAGTTTGGGAAGAATTGGTATTCTTTAAATGTTTGGACTTATTACTGCTTCATTCTCATTACTCATTATTGGTCTATTTAAGTTTTCTGATTCTTTACGATTCAACCATGGTAAGTTGTACGTGTCTAGGAATTTATTCATTTCTTCTAGATTTTCCATTTTGTTAGCATATAGTTGTTCATAATAGTCTCTTACCCTTTGTATTTTTGTGGTGTCAGTTGTAAAGTCTTCTTTTTCATTTCTGACTGTCTTCTCTTTTTTTCTTTGTTAGTCTAGCTAAAGGTTTATCAATTTTATATTTTCAAAAACCAGTTTTTTTGTTACATTAATCTTTTTTTTTTTTTTTTTTTGACCAATAAGGGGATCGTAACCCCTGGCTCGGTGTTGTCTGCACCACACTCAGCCAGTGAGCGCATTGGCTATCCCTATATAGGATCTGAACCCGCAGCCTTGGTGCTCCCAGCGCCGCACTCGCTTGAGTGAGCCACTGGGCCGGCCCTTGTATTGTTTTTTAATCTCTAATTCATTTATTTTTGCTGTGACCTTTGTTATTTGTCTCCTTCTAATTTTAGATTTAGTTTGTTCTTGTTTTCGTGGTTCCTTAAGGTATAATGTTAGGTTGTTTATTTGAAGTCTTTCTACTTTTTTGATGTAGTCATTTATTGCTAGAAACTTCTCTGTTAGAGCTGCTTTTGCTGTATCCTATATGTTCTGGTATGTTGTGTTTTAATTTTATCTCCAGAATTTTTAAATTTCTTCTTTGACCCATCTGTTATTTAAGAGCATGTTGTTTAATTTCCGTGTCTTTGTACAATTTCCAGTGTTCCTTCTGTTATTGATTTATAGTTTCATTCTGGTTGGAAAAGATAGTTGGTATGATTTTAATTTTTTTGAATTTGTTGAGACTTGTTTTGTGACCTAACTTATGGTCTCTTCTAGAGAATGTTCCACATGCTGCTGAGAAGAATGTGTGTTCTGTAGCTCTTTGATGAAATGTTCTATAAATGTGTTAGGTCCAGTTGGTCTAGAGTGGAGATTAATAGTGATGTTTCTTGGTTGACTTTCTGTCTGGATAATCTGGTCATTGCTGAAAGTGGAGTGTTGAAGTCCCCATTTATTATTGTATGGTATCTATCTCTCTTATTGGATCTAATATTTGCTTTATATGTCTGGGTGCTCTGGCGTTGTTGGGTGCATGTATATTTGGAGTTTTTATATCCTCTTGTGGAACTGATCCCTTTGTCATTATAAGAAACAATGACCTTTATTCTTCTTTACCTTCTTTTCTTAAAGTCTATTTTATTTCATATATATGTATAGCTACTTCTGCCCTTTTTTGATTTCCAGTTGCATGGAATAAGTTTTTCCATCAGTCCTGGGTTTATCTGATTGATTTTTCCCATTATAGGTTATATTTTCCTGCCTCTTTGAGTGCAAGCTAATCTTTGAATTGTGACATTGTGAATTGTACCTTTTTGGATATATTTATATATACCTTTTGTGTATATATATACACATACACACACAGACAAATTTTTTTTTATTGAGATAAAATCCACAGAACATTTACCATTTTAAAGTGAACAAATTCGTTGGCATTTGGAACATTACAAGGTTGTACAACCGCCATTTCTATCTCATTTCAAAACATTTCATCACCCCTAAAGGCAACCTCATATCCCTTAAGCATTTGTTTCCCATTACTTTCATTTTTTCTTTGATCCACTGGTTGTTTAAGAATGTGTTAAATTTCCACATATTTGTGAATTTTCCTGTTACTGATTCCTAGCTTCATTCCACTGGGGATTGAGAAGATACCTTGTATGATTTAATTCTTTTTAAATGTATTGCGTACTTGTTCATGCCCTAACATATAGCTTCTCTTGAAGAATGTTCCATGTGCACTTGAGAAGAATGTGTATTTTACTGTTGTTGGGTGGATTGTTCTATTAGGTTTGTTTGATTTGTAGTGTAGTTTTAGTCCTATATTTCCTTATTTATCTTATGTCTAGATGTTTTATCTGTACTTTAAAGTGGAGTGTTAAAGTCTCCAGCAGAACTGTCTATTTCTTCCTTCGGTTCTGTCAGTTTTTGCTTAACATATTTGGGAAGTTTGTTGTTTGGAGTTTATGTTTATAATGTTTACATCTCTTTTATGAAATAACTTTTTTGTCAATATATAATGTCCTTTGTCTCTTGTTACAGTTTTGGCTTAAGGAAAGTCTATTTCATGAGATATTAGCATAGCTAGCACAGCTTTCTTTTAGTTACTATTTGTATGGAATATCTTTTTCTGTCTTTCTCCTTTTCACCCTATTTGTGCCTGTGTATCTTAAGTGAGTCTCTTGTAGGCAGCATATAGTTGGAACAGTTTTTAAAACCCATTCACTCAGGGCCGATCCCATGGCTCACTCGGGAGAGTGCGGCGCTGGGAGTGCAGCGGCGCTGGGAGCACTGAGGCCATGGGTTCAGATCCTGTATAGGGATGGCTGGTGTGCTAACTGGATGAGCGCGGTGAGGACTACACCAAGCCAAGGGTTATGATCCCCTTACCGGTCACCAAAAAAAAAAAAAAAAAAAAAATCCATTCACTCAAACTCTGTCTTTTGATTAGAGACTTTAATTCATTTCCATTTAAAGTAATTCCTGATAAGGAAGAACTTATGCCATTTTACTGTTTTTTTCATATACATCTTATGCCCTTTTGTTCTTCAATTTCTTTATTACTGTCTTCTTTTTCTTTTTCTTTTTTTTCGTTTTGTGACTCTGGAATTCTTTCTGTTTTTCTTTAATGTATAGCTTTCATTTTTTCTCTTTTTTGGTAGTTTCCATGGGGATTACAGTTACTATCATCTTAAATTTGTTAATAACCTTATTTGAATTAATATCAACTCATCTTCAATAACATACAAAAACCCTGCTTTTATACAATTACATTTCTCTATGTTGTTTTTTTCAAAATTTGTGTCTTCATACATTGTCTTTGTACATCTTTATATATTGTGTGCCCATTGACACACATCTATAGTGATTGTTTTCATTCATCTTCTAAGTCCTGTAGGAAATAAGAAAGGGATGTACAAATTAAAAATATTATAGTACTGGCTTTTATTTTTACCTACATGCTTACCTTTACTGAAGTTCTTTATTCTTTTTGTATGGCTTTAAGTTACTGTCTAGTGTCCTTTCATTTTAGTCTGATGGACTCACTTTACCATTATTTGTATTGCAGGTCTTCTAGTGACAAACTCCCTCAGCTTGTGTTTCTGTGGAAATGTCTCGTTTTGTCCATACTTGAAGCATAGTATGGCTGGATATAGAGTTCTTGGATGATAGGGGTTTTTTTTGTTGTTGTTCATACTTTAAAAATACCTCACAACCTAATGGCCTGCATTGATTTTGATGAGAAATATGTTACTCTTACTGAATATTCCTTGTACTTGACAAGTAGCTGCTCAGTATTTTCAAGATTTTCGTTTTTTACATTAATTATATCTCAGTGTGGATCCCTTCATGTTTATTTTTGGGGGTATGTTGATCCTCTTGAATGCATATACATTTATTTTATTAAATTTTGGAGGTTTTGAGTCATTATTTTTCTTCAAATATTTTCTCTGCTCATTTGTCTTGCCCCTTTTCTTTTGGAAATTCTGTTATGCATATGTTTTTAGACATGATTGTGTCCTATTGGTTTCTTAGGCACAGTTCTTTTTCTTCCTTCCTTTTTTTTAAAGCTCCTCAGACTGGGTAATTTCAGTTGGCTTGTGTTTTTTCTTCTGGCTACTCAAATCTGTTGAAACCCTCTAGTGGTTTTTTTTTTGTTTGTTTTAGTTATAAATTTTAGCTCCAGAATTTTTGTTTGGTTCCTTTTATAATTTTTCTCTGTATTGATAATATGTAAGACAGTGATTTAAAGTCTTTGCCTAGTAAATCTGATGTCTGTGCTTCTGCAGGGGCAGTTTCTGTTAATTTCTCCTGTGAATGTGCCATATTTCCTTTTTCTTTGCATGCTCTGTAACTTTTTTTTTTTAAACTGGACATATTGAATTATGATGTGGTAATATCTGAAATCAGATATTTCTCTTTCCTCAGGGCACAGTTTCTTTGCTTGCTGCATGATAAAGCTGTTCTTTTTTTTTTTTTTTTTTTTTTTAGCAATTTCCTTACAATTTTTTGTAAAGTGTGTATTCTTTGTCATGTGTATTCTCTGAAGTTGCTGTATCTTTGTTTTGTCTTTAGTCAGTGTTTAACAAAGACTTCCTTGAATACCAGGTGCTAGATAGAGAGAAAGAGAATAAAAAAGGAAAAAAAGAAAAAAGAAATACTCTCCAGTGTTTGCAGACGAGCTGTGTCATGGCATTCAGTGTTTAACTAGTCTATTTAATACTCTTTATTTACTGCCTTAGCCTTCACTGCCTGCTTGCGCTGTGCTTAGAGACCAGCCAGAACTGAAAGTTTAGAGTTTGCTCAGTTTTTTTTCTGAGGAATGGTCTTGCCCTGGGCATACCTGTGGCACTCTACACCCTCCAGCACACTTTGGTGCTTTTCAATGTACCAGTTTCCTAGAGAAGCTTTCTCCCTGGTTTTTCCTTCCAGGATTTTGGCACTCTGTGTATCTGTGGGTTGTTTGTCTACCTCATAATGATTTTGAGGGTCATCTTTCTGCCCTGAGTGAATTCTGAGTTTGTTAAAAAAATGAACAGTAGCCTGCAGACACTTTGGAACAGATAAACGTAATTCTTTGCAAATAAAGTCTCCTCTGCTCTTTCTAAAATCAGAGACCAGGGTTCCACACTGAAAACTCTAGCTTCTGTCTTCAAGACCACCTCCAAACCTAGGGTAGGTGTGGATCAAGGGAAAGTAAAAATTCTCAAAGATATCCTGCCATTTTTAAGTTCCCTTTTTCTTGATTCAATATTTGCTTGGTTGCAACAAACTAGTTCTGATTAATTGTGTTCGACAGTTCCTGTTTGATTTTTTTGATGTTTTTGTTTGTGGTTGGGCCTGTACTTTGAGCTTCCTACTCCCCCATTTTTGCTGTCATAATCTGGATATTTTTGCATTTCTCTATATCTTCTTGAGCTTTATTCTGAGATAGAGTTCTTTGGAAACAGTTCCATCCTTTCAAGTTCTGCTCTTAATGATTTGTTAGTGGGTCCAGAATTGTTTGGTCTAGAGGTAATTACTCTCCATTACTGAGGCAAGATCTTTCCAAGAATTCTACCCAGTGCTCTGTGTATTGTGAGTTTTTTCAGTTTAGCTTGTGGGAACCCTTATTGTTCCTCTGTTCTCTCTTTTCTTTCTTCTTTGTGATTATGTGAATATTTTTTAGTACTGCATTTTAATCAATTTAATATTGCAAGTAATTAGTGTTGCATTTAAATTTAATAGTTTGCATTAAATTGCCTTTTTGGCTATATCTCTTTCTGTATTGGTTGTTCTGGGGATTACAGTTTTCATACTAATAATTTCAGTCTACTGTGTGTACCACTTCACACAAAATGTAGAAACCATGTAGATATCTACACAAAATGTAGAAACAGCTAAAGCTGTTTCTTCCCCAGTCTTTATAATAGTTTTAATGTGTTAAATCTACATACATCACACACCCTACCAGACAATATTTTAATTTTTAATGTAAACATTGTATGAATTTTAAATGATAGGTGGCATTCTTGTTGTTTTATATGGTCAATATCCATTAAAAGTACCTTCATGTTTATCACTCTTCATTTATTTCTTCAACTCAGAGCTTCCTTCTGGGATCATTTTCCTATTAACCACCCAAGGAGAATTGTTTGGGGTTCCCTTTAGAGGAAATCTGTTTAGAAATACTTTCTTGCTTTATTTATATAATTGTTACTTTGATGATAAGTTTCTTCTTGATTCTTTTTAAGATTTTTATCTTTTTTCCTTTGGTTTTCTGTAGTTTTACTAATGTGCTGAGGTGTAGATTTACATGGTTTATAGTGGTTTTTCAATGGCTTGCTGTCTTCTGTTCTAGAAAGTTTTTAGATATCATTTTAAATATAGCTTTTGTGTTTTCGCGGATTTCCCTGACACTAACATGTATTAGGCCTGCTTATTGTGTTTTCATGTCTCTTGCCTTTTTTTGTATTTTTCATATTTTTGTATCTTATGCTAACATTCTGAGTATTCTTTTCTGACCTGTTTTGTTGCCCACTAATTCTCTTTTTGTTCATGTCTAAACCATTGTTAATCCCACCCATTGATTTCTTAATTTCTATGTTTTTACTTCTGGAACTTTTATTTATTATTATAGTTTTCAGGTTTTTTGCAGCAGTTTCTAATTTTTTCTTGTATATGTTTGATCACAATAAGAATACTCACATTAAAATCTATATCTGATAACTCCAAAATACAGATCTCTTTTGATTTTCTTTTTTCTGCTGGTTTTCATTCATGTTGTCTTGTCTCTAATGTTTTTGGCACTTTTTATTGTGCTGGAAATTATAGTGAACAAATTTTAGAAATTAACTATAGCCAAGATGATATTATTTTCCTCCAGAGAGGATATATTTTGCTTCTGCTTGGTGCTTAGGGGTACTCGAAATGGAGGATTACCTTACTCAAATTTCAGAGTTTGAGATCATCCAAATCTGGGTGCAGCCTATGTACTTTTAGTTTATTCTTACTCTTGGCTTGTAGTCTTTCAGTATTGCAATTGAAAAGGGAGTGAGGGACTTACTAGTTCCCCTTCTCCTTTGGTTGTCTATATATGTACAAGGGTCCTTCAGAAAGTTCATGGAAAATGGAATTAAAAGGTAATACAACTTTCATGAACTTTTTGAAAGACCCCTTGTACATCCCTGTACTTACAGACTCCTCAGTTTGTGAGAGGCACCTTTCATCCTCATACCTGCTTTCTCTGAAATAGGCAAATGTTTCCTGGGCAAAAGTGTGGCCAAAAGCTGTATCCATCTCCTTAGACTTTCATCCTTTTCCAGTTTTAGCCCAATAATTCTTGATTATTGCATTAACTCTTTAATGCAATAAAAGAGAATGTAAACAGTCACATTTCAAAAATTAAAATAAACATTAATATTTAATTTCAATTGTTAAAATATTTCACATTAAAAATCAAAGTAGCAAAATAATGTTAATACTAATATTCAAAATACTGACATTAATATAAAATTAAAAATTTAATTTTGATATTTATTATTAAGATTAAAGTATTAAAACTTTTAAGTAGTAGATTCCTTAAAACTGTTTTCATAGTGGTTTTCTAGTGTTGATCTGAATTGTTTAATCTGTCCTTAGAAGATGTGTCAGTGCCAACATCTGAATTTATAAATGTTTCCCTTTCTTTTATGTTATTGTGCATAACTGCGGAAATGATTAAGAATGCTTTGTCAGTCATGGTTTGACTATTCTCATGCAGTGGAAGTAAGTCAGTAATGAGAAATTTGTAAATGTCTTTGTTGTACATTTGCTTAAATAGGCATTTAAGGGCTCTCTTTACAAAGTTAGTGATTTGATTTTATTTTTGATAAAACTGAAAAAATGACTTTTTGAAATTTATTTTTAGGTTGGGCTCATGTCGTCTGTGCCCTATATATTCCAGAGGTACAATTTGCCAATGTTTCTACAATGGAACCAATTGTTTTACAGTCTGTTCCACATGATCGTTATAATAAGGTACAGTGCATATTATTTTACTACTGTTTGAATGTAAGTTTTTTTATTTTAAAGCTTAGAGGTGGGAAGGATTTTTTTTTTTTTTTTGTATTTTTAAAATTAAAATTAGAGGCCTCCATTAAAAAATTTAAATTTTAGACCTCCATCAAATTCCAGAGATATTTGGGAAAAATAGAATTACCGTGCTTACCTACAGCTATTAAAATATGTTACTAAGGTCACAGGAGTTCAAAACAAATAAAACTATGTTACCTTTTATTCTAATTTAGGTATTTAGTATTTTGAAATTTACAGAACCTTACAGGCCTTACAGATTTGTCCTTTAAGAGTTACTGATACTTGCTCTTTCAGGTATCAAGGTTCTTTTAAATTTGAATTAATCTTTATTTACTGTAACATTTATTATAATATCATAATTTTTTCTTAAAAAATAATCCTGTATCAGAATGTTACCTCCTGCAAAAGTTATATAATTCTTATTGTTGGCCATTTAAAAAAATAAAAACCTTAGTTAATAGTTAATTTTTTTAATATGTATTTTTACTAATTTAGTACACATATGCTATTGTTGGTGGGCCTGTTAGCTCAGTTGGTTAGAGTGTGGTGTTATAACACCAAGGTCATGGGTTTGGATCTCTGTACTGGGCAGGTGCCAAAAAAACACAAAGAAACAAACAAAAAAATATATTATCGTTTATTCTCTTCTGCATTTTAGAAGGTTTTTCCATTATCTAGTATGCTTCAAAAGTCAATTTAAGTGAAGTGTTACCATTTAATTGAAGGTACATTTTTTTATCCGTGGAAGAAATCGAAGCCAATTTTGAGTTTCAGATATATTTTTGTATTGAAAACTCTTTTTATTATGTAATTAATATTTATTTTAAAAATTGGAAAGTACAGAGAAATAAATAAAAAGATACAAGACAAAAATCGTCCTAAATCTTCCCATTCAGATCGCTCTAGATTTATTCTGTTCATTTTTGCTTATGATATGTACTTGTAAAAATTTTGGAACCTATCGCTCATATTATTTTGTTTGCATTTGAAACTATTAACCCTGAAGGTCTTTTTGTGTCAGGAAATTACATTTCTGCTGTTATTTTTGTTGGATACTTTGAAATACAGAACATTATTAGATTCAATAAACTATAATTTAATTAAGTAACCCTTTATTATTGAAGGGCTTCGTTTGGTGTCTGGCATATAGTATACGCCAATAGAATCTTTGTATAAAAGGGTATGAAAATTTTGGAAATTTCAATAGATGTATTGTATGAAATTGCCTCTAAAATTCAGTTGCCAAGTTATAGTACATTAGCAATATGTGAAATTGCTCATAACCTTGTATCATGTTAAGTGCACTGTGTATTACTATGAAGAAAATTTTTGCTATTCTTTTTAGTGAAAAAAAGAGTGTTTGAATGATTTTCTTTTGAGTAGTGGTAAGGTAAATATTTTAAAGTTTTTTTTTAAAAAGGTTATTCATATTTGTTAATTGACCTTGCATGTCTCTTTGTTCATTTTAATGGTGTAATTTTTTTCTTACAAAATATTTTATGTCAGATATATTCTTTTGTCATATATATTTGCTGTGTATTTTTTTGCCTGTCATATAACATTTGCTTTCTAATTTTTGTTATGTTTTCATGGTTTTATTGTAGGTATTCTAGCAGGTTAATTTTTTCTAGTATGGAAGTTTAAAATTTTTTCTTTTATTTACACACCTATTCTTTATTGTTTCTGCCTTTGATGCCATGTAGAGAAAATCTTTCTCTACACTAATGTGTAAATACCTTTTTTAGTACTTTCAGAGTTCATTTTATTTTTTATTTTTATTTATTTTTTGGCAGCTGGTCTGTACAGGGATAAAACCCTGGACCTTCCTGTTATCAGAACCACATGCTAGCCCTAAAGTTCACTTAAAAAAATACTAATTTTTCCTTTTAATTTTGAAATAGTTTAAAATTTACATACAGATTTTAGGAATAGTATAAAGAGCTTTTCTTCCCCTAAACCATTTGAGTGTAATTTACCAGTGTAATACGGTGTCACTCCTGAATACTTTACTATGTATTTCCTATAAAGAAGGACATTCTCCCGTGTAAGTACAATATAGTTATCAAAATCAGGAAATTAACAATTGTTACTGTCTGGTCCATTGACTTCATTCATGTTTCCCCAATTTTCCCTGAAATGTTGTTCATATCAAAAAGATCACAAATTGCATTTGGTCTCTTTGGTCTCCTTTAATCTCAAATATTTTGTTTCTCTGATGTTTATAGCTTTGTTTCTTATGACTGTTACAGGCCAGTTATTTTGTAGCATGTCCTCCTATTTGGATTTGTCTGATGTTTTATCATGATCAAATGCAGATTATATGTTTTTGACAGGAATATCACAGAAATGACTCTGTATTTTCATTGTGTCCTATCAGGTGATACGTGAGTTCAGTTTTTTGGGTTATCGGTGATGTTAGTTCATTGCTTGGTTGAGGTGGTGTCTGTCAGGTCTCTACACTGTGAGGCATCGAAGGCAGAAACAGTAAAAAACAGCATTTTGTGGGGAAGTACCTGGTATGTAAATAGCTTGTTCTTTGAGCCTTTTGCTCACTAGAATTAGCATCCATTGATGTTTCTTGTTTTCATTTATTACTATGATTGATGGTAAGTGGTAGTTTTCTAATTTCATCATTTCTTTTACATTCATCTGTTGGCATTCCAATATAAGGAAAAGCTTTCTTCACTTCCTGATTATTTACATTAGTATGGATTTATGCATTACTATTTTATTTTTGTGGGTCATACTCCATTATTGTCATTTATTTTGATGTTCATATTGTCTCAGATTTGGCTGGGACCTCTTCAAGCTGGCTTCTGTTTTTTTTCATGTGTTTCTGTCATTCTGGGAGCGTTTCCTTACTTCTGACAGAACAGTATGAAGATACTTCAAGAAGTTTATGGAAAGATTTGTATTATCTTTTAATTCTATATTTCCATGAGTTTTTTGAAATACCCTTATATGTTCCAGGCTCATCTTGTGTCATTCTTGCTCTAGCCCTATAATCACCCTTTCTCCAAGAAGCCTTGATTCCTTTTACATGAGAATGATATTTAGAACCAAAGTGGGAACTAGGTGTGCTCATATTTATTGGGATGTTGCTCACCTCAGGCCCTTTCAGTTGGCACAGCTAGAAAATCTATGCATGTATATACGTACTGAGATATACATCTGTACACATTATATAATAATTTGGTAAGTATAATTGAGAGATAAGATTTTACAAAAACTCATGCTTAAAAGCGAGATTACGTTGCTGGGCAACATAATATCAAAACAGGGCAAGTCAAATTTGGCAAATCTGGTTTTTCCACAGAAACAAAATAATAAAAGGGGATTAGTAAGACTAAAGACTTTGTTGTAGTTAGAAACCAAATTTACTAAAACTAGCTCAACTACAAAGCTGAAAGGCTACAATATGCAGTCTTTTGGACTTGGAACTAGAATATGAGAGACTATAACACTTTTCTGTTTTTGATGAGAGTCCTATAGTCTTTTCTGTTCTGTCTATAGTCAGTTTCTCCTTCCACTAATCTCTAATTCTTTACTTGCCATTTTAGCTGAGTTCCCTAAAGGTAAATGACTCAGTGTCCCAGTTCTAAATTTCTAACAGCAACTCTGGTCTAAGCACCTGAACTTAGAAACTATTCACCTTGGTCTAAGCACCTGGATTTGGAAACCGTTCACCTGGAAAAACATAGGTACCTAGGCACGATTACATCATTAGAAATTGAATGTAGAGGACAGTTTCGAGGAAAAGGGTATGGGCTGTCCAGGTGCTCTAAAATGTACCTCCATTAGCTTCACGTTCCGTGAATGTTATATTTAAACAACTGTTAAAAAAGCTTGTAAACTGTTTCTGATATCTATATGCCAAATTGCATATGTTGATTCTTTAATTTTAATGATGAAATAGTTTAGTGTTCTGCACAAACTTATTGAGAATTTCTGTCTTATTTGTCATATTGCTAATGTTTGTGTCATAATTTGTTTTAAAAAAATTTTTTTTATTTAAAATTTTTTTTCTGTAATAAGTACATTCTAAGATGTTGTCGGGGAGGTGGAGGGGGGACAAGGCTGGCCCACGGCTGGCTTAGTCACTGGCCTGGTTGTGGTTGGTGGTGTTGGGGAGCTGAGGCCCATGGCCCCTTGCCTGCCACCTCAGGACCCTGGGGGCTTCTGGCTCTGGCTCCTCAGTCATTGCTGGCCTGGTTGCTGTAGGCAGTGGGTGGGGCTATATTATAATTTGCTTAACCATTCCCATAGTATTGAATGTTGAGGTTTCATCCAGCTATTTTCTTCTCATAAATCAAAGCATGAACAGAAAGATAGTACCTTATGTTCTCACTCATATGTGGAAGCTTAAAAAAAGAAGTTGAGCTTATAGAAATAGAGAGTAGAATTGTGGTTATTAGAGGCTGGGAAGGGCAAGGGGAGGGGATGATAGGGAGATGTTGGTTAACAGATACAAAACCACAGCCAGATAGGAAAAGTAAGGTCCAGTGGTAATGCTAAGCATCTGTAATTAACAATAATTTATAGTATGTTCTCAAATGGCTAGAAGAGAGGAGCTCAAATGCTCTCATTATAAAAATAAATAAATTTTATTGTGGTGAATATGCTAATTAATTACCCTGATTTGATTATCATACATTGTATACATGTATTGAAATGTAACTCTGTACCCTATAAATATGTACAATCAATATGTGTAAATTAAAAAAAATTAATGAAAGCATGACAATCTTTCTTCTTCACCTAGCCTTTTTTTCTGTGTTTTGGATTATTTTCTTTGGCTAGAAATCTAGAAATAGAATTATTGTGTCATTCTGTACCTATTTCTAGCGTTCTGATAATATTGCCTTACTTTCCCCAAAATTTATATAGCTGCCTAATAATGTATGAAAATGTAATTTTACCACATCATTACCTATACTGAATTATCATCTATAACATGTATTAATTTGATAATTGAAAAATGATACTCAGTTATTTTAATTTTCATTTATTTTAATAATTGCCAGTTCATCGGATTAGTATTTCATCTTGTGAATTGTCTTATTTTTTTTGGTTATCTTTTATACTGTTAGTGTTTATAAAGTTATGTGCTTTTAAAATAATGATAATACAGTATTTTTCCATTTTACCTTTTAGTTTTGGTTACTTAAAGAGAATACATAATGCTCAGACACATTTATATGCTTTATAGGTTTTTGTGTGTGTTTCAGAGGGTGTATCATATATATAGGGTGATTAAAACAGAATTTAGTTCTTCTTATTAATTAGGTTATATAGGAATATATAGTTTGCACCAAATTATAGTGTTATTATGCAGAGATCATTCTCTGTATGAAACAACAAATCTCTATACAAAAGCGCAGAGGAACCATGTAGGACTAAGTAAGCTGTACATCACATTCACATTACCATTCAGCAGAGTTCCCGGAAATTGACAGCTAACTACAACCCTTACTCTGGTTCATTCCCCACAGGTGGCTAAAATCTTCTACATGCTGTAAGTGAGACATACAAGATACATATATTATACAACTACCTCTGCAGTTTTCAAAGTTACATGGAAGACAAAAATGACTGTGTATTTTCAAAGGCTATCTTTTAAGGGAAAAGGTGCAATTGCCATAATGGTTACATCTCAAAACCAAAATGCTGATATGTAACATGTAAAGGATTGTCAGAAGTCTTTTGTGCCATAATGCATATGTGGGTCTTAGATCTGTTCTTTTTTGTTGAAGAAAATGGTAAGGATCACTTACCTGGCTTTGTTGACAGAGTGGTTTTTCTCACAGTTGTCGAAAGACATTGACAATATATTACAGCAGACTCAGTCTCTGTCTTATATCCATCCTGCAGCATGGAGGTTCCTTCATAGTCATCTTCCAGTCTGTTGGAATAGGCATTCTCTTCTGTCAAAAAAAATTCTTTTCCTAGTCAAATTTGTATTGAGTGCAAGACAAAATTTATTAATTTGCTAAAAATAGAAATGGCAAGGTGACAATAGAATTGCAGATTCAGAGAGGTTTTGGAAATGGAAGGGTCATGTAGTTGGGAGGCAGATTGCTTACATAAGTAGTAAGTATTTTAAAAGTAAGAAAATGGAAGTTTTATTTCATAGAGTCATATAAATATCTATATTTGTAATTACAAGGAGTAATAGAATGATGTGAGGTGCCAGATAGAAAACAAGGCATCTGAAAAGCAAAGGATACATTTGGGTCTGAAATTGGGACAATGAGGAGTCATCCCCCAACAGTAAGGTCCAGTAGGGCCAGATAATACAAAACCATCAAATAGTGTCAAATAGAGATTAGAAGTAGAGCACCTAGCAACAAGTTCTGATTTTAAGCAGGCTTCTACTGTTGGTGATGTTTCTCTAGCTACAGAGTTGCAGGATAAACAGGTCCCCCTCACCCCCCATTATAAGTCAAATGTATTATTTTTGTGAAAGATGAAAGTATTGACCTGCTCTGGAACCATGACCACCCAAATTCCCAGATAACACACCATGTTATCTCTTTTTATTAGGAATATGTCAATTACCTTTTAATCTGACACCTCTTCCCCACAAAAGATGAGAAAACGAAGGAATGCATCTTTGCTGCAAAAAGTCTGGGTTGAAGTAGGCTACTGGGTTAGGTGTGCTATGTGACATTGGGGGCATAAAGATCTTTATAAGAGAATATAAATAACTGTGATGATTACAAATTGGCTAATATAAAGAACAGTTTTTGAGTTTATGTCTAATTTTATTGTTCAAATACTTTCTAATTTGTTTACTTCTGCTTTATAAAGTTTTTATGTTTATCCTACATACTATAACATTGTTTCTTTGGGTTATTAGGTAGTTATTTTGGAAATTCTCAGATATATGTAAAAATATTTAATAATGTAAATATATTACCCCCTCCCCCATTTGTTAACCAATTCCAAAACTTTACCAATTCATAGCAAATTTTTTATGTACCCCCTTGTAGTAGTTTCCTAGGGCTGCTGTAACCAAAGTACCACAAACTGGGTAGCTTAAAGCAACAGAAATTTGTTCTCTCACAGTTCTGGAGGCTACAGGTCTGAAATCAGGATATCAGCAGGGTTGGTTCCTTCTGAAAACTCTGAGGCAGAACCTTTCTCTTAGCTTCTGGTGATGGCTGGCAATCCTAGACATTTCCTGGTTTGTAGATTTATCATCCCAGTCTCTTCTTCCATGTTCACATTACATTGTTACTTTGTATGTTTGTCTTCATATGGCCATCATCTTCTTAGCAGACCGGTTGTATTGGAGTAGGCCCCTACTCCACTATGTTCTCATCTTTACTAATTACATCTGCAATGACTTTTTTCCCAAATAAGATTACTAGCTGAGGTACTGGGGGTTAGAACTTCACATACCTTTCTTGGGGGACAAATTCAGCCCTCATTAGCCTGCTCACATCAGTCTACCCTCTGTGCCCCCACCCCCAAATTTATGTTCCTCTTATGCAAATTACTTTCACTCCATCCCCAAATCCCTGAAAGTCTTAGTCCATTTTGCCGTGAACTCAAAGTCCCAAATCATACTAAATATAATAAACTCAGTAAGTCTTAAATCTGATCTTCTGAATCATCTGAATTGGCTGTGGATGAGACTTTGGTCCATACTGAGGCAAAATTTCTCTCCATTTATGAACTTGTGAAACATAGATCACAATATACAGTGGTGGAACAGGCATAGGATAGACATTCCCATTCCAAGAGAGAGAAATTAGAAGGGGAAAAGGGATCACTGGTTTAAAACAGATTTATAGCTCTGCAGAACAAATTTTACTAGATTCCAAGACTGAAAATAGTTCCCTGTGGCTTGATGATCTGATCCCTGGGCCCATTGGGGTGGCCCTACCTGTTGGTCCTGGGGCGGCAGCCTTCCCTTTTAAACCAAAGAGGACCCATGGGCCCAGACTTCTGTATCCATGGCTCATCCTAGACTGAAGTATATAGTAGTTACTTCTAGAAATGGTCATGCCTGTCTGGCAGTTTATCATGTATATGGAAATAGCAAGAAAACTAGAATTAGAAGTGGAAACTGAAGATGTGATTAAATTGCTGCAATCTCAGGACAAAACTGTAATGGATGAATCGTTGCTTCTTAAGGATGAGCAAAGAAAGTGATTTCTTGAGATGGAATCTACTGGTGAAGATGCTGTGAACATTGTTGAAATGACAACAGAGGATTTAGAATGTTACAGAAACTTAGTTGGTAAAGCAGGATTTGAGAGGATTGATGCCAATTTTGAAAGTTCTACTGTGGATAAAATCCTATCAAACGGCATCATATGCTACAGAAAAATCTTTCATGAAAAAGAAGAGTTGAGCAATGTTGCAAACTTCACTGTTGTCTTATTTTAAGAAATTGTCACAGCCACCCTCACTTTCAGCAACCACTACTCTGATCTGTCAGCAGCCATCAATGTGGAGGCAAGACCTTCCATCAGCAAAAGGATTATAACTCGCTGAAGATTCAGATGATTGTGTGCATTTTTTTTTTTTAGGCATAATGCTGTTGCACACTTAACAGACTGCAGTATACTGTAAACATAATTTTATATGCACCAGGAAACCAAAAAGTTCGTATGAGTAGCTTTATTGTGATATAGGCTTTATTATGGTAGTCTGGAATTGAACCTGCAGTATCTCTGAGGTATGCCTGCACTATCTGAGGTCTTCTAGTGCTAGGGAAGGGGGCGGAAGCTCTCTACCTCACAAGACTGTCCAGAGATACAAAGCGAAGTCTGTCATAAGGAGGAGGGGAAGGAAGAGTGAAACCCTGAGGTCCAGATACACAGAGCCTACCAAGGACGGAGGCTGGACCAAAACAACGGAAATCTCCAAGCCCAAACCGTCAAATAACAAACAACAGCCCAGCATTAATGGAGGGGGAAAGAGTGTGGTAAAGAGAAAAGCATAGAGAGAAACCTTTTTCTGTGACTTAGGTGAACAGATGAAGCTGAAAGCTGAGGATGGAACAAAAACACTTGGGAGAAAAAAATCCAATACGCCATTCCCCAAAGTAAGCACAAGGTATTGTTAGAGGAGATTGAATCCTGTCATTCACTGAAGGCAACCAGAACAACCAGAAAACCCAAACTCAGCTCAACTCTTGACTAGACTGACTCAACACCTCCCCCACCCCATACATACCTCCACTGAAGTCTTGAACCCCTCAAAGTCATCCATGAAGGTTGGAATGAACTCTCGTTAATGTTGATATTTTGACCTCCTCCCATGAGTCACAAAGGTTCTTAATGGAGTCTGGAATGGTGAATCCTTTTCAGAAGGTTTTTAGTTTACTTTGCTCAGATCCATCCGAGGAATCACCATCTATGGCAGCTGTAAGGCTTATGAAATATATTACTTAAATAGTAAGACTCGAAAGTCGAAGTTGTTCCTTGATCCGTGGGCTGCAGAATGGATGTTTTGTCAGCAGGCATGAACACAACATTAATCTTGTACATCTCCATCAGAGCTCTTGGGTGACTAGATGCGTTGTCAATGAGCAGTAATATTTTGAAAGGAATCTTTTTTTCTGAGCAACAGGTCTCAGCAGTGGGCTTAAAATATCCAGCAAACCATGCTGTAAAAGGATGTGCTGTCATCAAGGCTTTGTTGTTCCATTTATGGAGCACAGTCAGAGTAGTTTTAGCATAATTCTTAAGGACTCTAGGATTTTCAGAATGGTAAGTGAGCACTGGCTTCCACTTAAAGTCACCAGCTGCATTACCTCCTAACAAAGAGAGCCAGCCTGTCCTTTGAAGCTTAGAAGCCAAGCATTGACTTCTCTCTAGCTTCATAGTCCTAGATGGCACTTTCTTCCAATAGAAAGCTGTTTTGCCTACACTGAAAATCTGTATTTTAGTGTAGCCACCTTCCATCAACGATCTCAGCTAGCTCTTCTGGATCACTTGCTGCAGCTTCTACATCAGCACTTGCTGCCTCACCTTGCACTTTGATGTTATGGAGACGGCTTCTTTCCTTAAACCTCATGAACCAACCTGTGCTAGCTTCAGACTTTTCTTCTGCAGCTATCTTACCTCTCTCAGCCTTCACAGAATTGAGGAGAGTTAGGGCCTTGCTCTGGGTTAGGCTTTGGCCTAAGGGATTGTCTTTGGTTTGATCTTCTATCCAGACCACTAAAACTTTCTCCATATAACAGCCATTTAAGGCTGTTTTGCTTTCTTATCATTCATGTGTTCACTGGAGTAGCACTTTCAATTTCCTTCGAGAACTCTTCCTTCGCATTCACAACTTGGTTAACTGTTTGGCACAGGAAACCTAGCTTTCAGCCTATCTCAGCTTTTGACACTCCTTCCTAAGCTCAATCTTTTCTAGCTTTTGATTTAAAGTGAGAGGTAGTGACTCTTCCGTTTGCTTGAACACTTAGAGGCCATTGTAGGGTTATTAATTGGCCTAATTTCAATATTTTTGTGACTCAGGAAATAGGGAAGCCCGAGGAGAGGAAGGGGAGGAACAACAGCAGATTGGTGGAACAAGCAGTCAAGAATACACGCAACATTTATTGATTATGTTTGCTGTCATATAAGGGCACAGTTCATAATGCCGCCAAACAATTACAATAGTAACATCAAAGATCACTGATCACAGATCACCATAACAGACATAATAATAATAATAAAAAAGTTTGAAGTATCACGCTTGTTACCAAAATGTGACACAGAGACATGAAGTGAGCACATGCTGTTGGAAAAATCATGCTGACAGACCTGCTTGAGGCAGGGTTAGCAAAAACTTTGAATTTGCAAAAAACTTCAAAGCCCAATAAAGCACGTGCAATAAAAAGAGGGTGTGCCTCTATTGTTACAGATCCTAGGCTCAGGAATTTTTCTGCCCTTTTCCTAGGGATGAAAGATTTTTTTCTGTGTCCTTCTCATAACCATGGTGGGATTTTATGGATGGACTGTGGGCAACAGTTTGCTGCCAGTTCTCTAGAGGCTTAAGGCTTTTGAGAGACGTGTATGAGCAAGTGGTGGGATTTGATCTCTTTCCCTCACTGTTGTCTGATCCCTTCTTTATGCCTGCACGATGTTCTTTCTGTTTTTCTCCCTGCCTGCAGTTTTCTCCCCAGGAGCTCCTTGTGAAACTCTGTGGAAAAGAGCCTATCAGTAGATATGAACTCCTCTTCTGTCTGGGTTCCGATGGTTCCATATTATTATGGTAGCCCTTAATCAGCCTTTAGCAATTTTTTAACATTTTAGCTTATTTCTTTTTATTAGCTATATGTGTCCCTGTCTTCCTTTTTTGCTTTGTTATTGGTAGATAGTCTTGAGTGTGGCATTGCTCCTAGGGTATTCATTTTTTAAAATTTTAATTTAATTTTAACATTTGTATATATTTGTGAGGTACAATGTATTGTTTCAATACATACATATTCTGCACAGTGATTCACTTAGGGTAGATAGCATAGTACCTGTTAGTCCACCATTTCTCCTCTCCCCCATTTCCTTCCCCTCCTTGCCTCTAGTAACCATTATTCTACTCTTTACTTCTATGAGAACTACTTTTTTTTCTTTTAAGATCCCACATATGAGTGAGATCATGAGGTACTTTTCTTTCTTTGCCTGACTTACTTCACTTAACATGATTGTTTCCAATTGTATCCATGTTCCTGCAAATGATAGGATATTATTTTTTTTTTATAGATGAATAGTATTCCATTGTGTATATATATTAGTTTTTTATCCGTTCATCTGTTGATGGGCTAAATGCCTAAATGGTTGAGTTCATCTCTTGGCTATTGTGCATAGAATTGCAATGAGCATGGGACTGCAGGTGTCTTTTTGATATATTGATTTCATTTCCTTTGGGTATATACATAGTAGTGGGAGAGCTGGGTTGTGAGGTACATCTATTTTTAGTTCTCTGAGGAATCTCCATATTGTTTTCCACAGTGACTGTACCAATTTACATTCCCACCAGCAATGTCAGGAGGGTTCCTTTTACTCCACATCCTCGCCAGCATTTGTTATTTTCTATTTTGTTGGTAATAGCCATTTTAACAAGGGTGTGATGCTGTCTCATAGTTTTAATTTCCATTTCCCTGATAATTAATGATTTTGAGCATTTTTTCATGTGCCTCTTGGCCATTTGTATGTCTTCGAGAAATGTCTGTTCATGTCCTCTGCTCTTTTTTTAATTGGGTTATTTGTGGGATTTTTTTTGTTTGCTTTCCTGTTTAGTAGTTTTAGTTACTTATATATTCTGGATATTAGCCCCTTGTCTGATGTGTAGTTTTCAGAGACTTTCTCCGATTCAGTAGGTTGTTTCTTCACTTTGTTGACTGTGTCCTTTGCTGTGCAGAAGCTTTCCAGTTTGATGTAGTACTATTTGTGTATTTTTGGTTAGATGCCCGTGCCTTTGTTCAAAAAAGTGCTGCCCACTCCCATTTCATTTCTTCTGTGTTTTCTTCTAGTAGTTTCACAGTTTCAAGTCTTAAATTTAGGTCTTTAAATCCATTTTGAGTTGATTTTTGTGTGTGGTGAGCGATAGAGGCCTAGTTTCAATCTTCTGCATGTGGGTATCCAGTTTTTATAGCACCATTTATTGAAGTTGCTGCCCTTCCCCAACTGAATATTCTTGATACTTTTGTCAAACTTCAGTTGGATATAAGTGCGTGGGTTTATTTCTGGGCCTCTATTCTGTTCCATCGGTCTATTTGTCTATTTTTATGCGAGTATCATGCTGTTTTGGTTACTATAGCTTTATAGTATATTTGGAAGTCAGGAAATGTGATGCCTCTAACTTTGTTTTTTTTGTTCAAGATTGCTTTACCTGTACGGGGTCTTTTGTGGTTCTATACAAATGTTAAGATTGTTTTTTTTTTCTGTTTCTGTGAAGAATGTCATTGGTATTTTGATAGGGATTGTATAGAAGATAGGGATTGTACAGAATGTGTAGATTGCTTTGGATAATATGGACATTTTGATGTGAAGTTTTGATTTATGTATACAGTGTGGAATTCTCCATTGTTTTATTTTATTTTATTTTGTCAATATACAATGTGGTTGATTATTGTGGCCAATTACTGAAACCTCCCTCCCTCCTCCCGCTCCCCATTCCCTCCCAACAATGTCCTTTCTGTTTGCTTGTTGTATCAACTTCAAGGAATTGTAATTGTTATGTCTTCTCCCCGCTCCCGTTTTTGTGCATCTATTTATTTATCTTTAGCTCCCACAAATAAGTGAGAACATGTGATATTTCTCTTTCTGTGCCTGACTTGTTTCACTTAATATAATTCTCTCTAGGTCCATCCATGTCATTGCAAATGGCAGTATTTCATTCTTTTTTATACCAGAGTAGTATTCCATTGTGTAGATATACCACGTTTCCATATCCACTCATCCGATGATGGACATTTGGGCTGGTTCCAACTCTTAGCTATTGTAAAGTGTGCTGTAATGAACATTGGGGAACAGGTATACCTTCAACTTGATGATTTCCATTCCTCTGGGTATATTCCTAGCAGTGGGATAGCTGGGTCATATGGTAGATCAATCCGCAATTGTTTGAGGAAACTCCACACCATTTTCCATAGAGTCTGCACCATTTTGCAGTCCCACCAGCAGTGTATGAGAATTCCTTTTTCTCCGCAACCTCGCCAGCATTTATCATTCACAGTTTTTTGGATATTAGCCATCCTAACTGGGGTTAGATGGTATCTCAGTGTGGTTTTGATTTGCATTTCCCGGATGCTGAGTGATATTGAGCATTTTTCCATATGTCTGTCGGCCATTTGTATATCTTCCTTAGAGAAATGCCTACTTAGCTCTTTTGCCCATTTCTTAATTGGGTTGCTTGTTTTTTTCTTGTAAAGTTGTTTGAGTTCCTTATATATTCTGGATATTAATCCTTTGTCAGATGTATATTTTGCAAATATTTTCTCCCACTCTGTTGGTTGTCTTTTAACTCTGTTAATTATTTCTTTTGCTGTGCAGAAGCTTTTGAGTTTGATATAATCCCATTTGTTTATTTTTCCTTTGGTTGCCCGTGCTTTTGGGGTCATATTCATGAAGTCTGTGCCCAGTCCTACTTCCTGAAGTGTTTCTCCTATGTTTTCTTTAAGAAGTTTTATTGTTTCAGGGTGTATATTTAATTCTTTAATCCATTTTGAGTTGATTTTAGTATATGGTGAGAGGTATGGGTCTAGTTTCATTCTCCTGCATATAGATATCCAGTTATCCCAACACCATTTGCTGAAGAGGCATTCTCTTCCCCAGTGTATAGGCTTGGTGCCTTTGTCAAAGATCAGATGGCTGTACATGTGTGGGTTGATTTCTGGATTCTCTATTCTATTCCATTGATCAGTGTGTCTCTTTTTTGGTTATTATAGCTTTGTAGTATAGTTATGTTATAGCAGTATATGTAGTATAGTATAGTTATAGTAGTGTTATGCCTCCAGCTTTTTTTTTTTTTTTTTTGCTCAGCATTGCTTTGGCTATGCGTGGTCTTTTATTATTCCATAGAAATGTCTGGATAGTTTTTTCCATTTCTGAGAAAAATGTGATTGGAATTTTGATAGAGATTGCATTGAATTTGCATATCACCTTGGGTAGTATGGACATTTTCACTATGTTGATTCTTCCAATCCAAGAGCATGGGATATCTTTCCATTTTCTTGTATCCTGTCTAATTTCTCTCAGCAGTGGTTTGTAGTTCTCGTTATAGAGATTTTTCACATCCTTGGTTATTTCAATTCCTAAGTATTTTATTTTTTTGGTGGCTATTGTAAATGGGCAAGCTTTCTTGATTTCTCTTTCTGCATGTTCACTATTGGAGAATAGAAATGCTACTGATTTTTGTGTGTTGATTTTGTATCCTGCTACTTCGCTGAAATCATTTATCAATTCCAACAGTTTTTTTGTAGAGGTTTTAGGCTGTTCAATATATAGGATCATGTCATCTGCAAACAGGGACAGTTTGACTTCATCTTTTCCAGTCTGGATGCCCTTTATTTCCTTCTCTTCTCTGATTTCTTTGGCTAGTACTTCCAACACTGTGTTGAATAGGAGTGGTGAGAGTGGGCATCCTTGTCTAGTTCCTATTCTTAATGAAAAAGCTTTCAAGCTTTTCCCCATTCAGGATGATATTGGCAGTGGGTTTATCATATATGGCTTTAATTATGTTGAGGTACTTTCTGTCTATACCTAACTTATAGAGGGTCTTTTTCATGAATGAATGTTGAATGGTATCAAATGCTTTTTCAGCAACTATAGAGATGATCCTGTGGTTCTTGTGTTTGATTTTATTAATATGGTGTATCACATTTATTGATTTGTGTATGTTGAACCAACCTTGCATCCCTGGGATGAATCCCACTTGTTTGTGGTGTATAATTTTGCGTATGTGTTGCTGTACTCTGTTAGCTAATATTTTATTGAGGATTTTTGCATCTATATTCATCAAGTATATCGGCCTGTAGTTTTTTTAGTGGTATTTTTACCTGGTTTTGGTATCGGTGATGTTTGCTTCATAAAATGATTTGGGAGATTTGTGTCTGTTTCAATCTTTTGGAATAGTTTGTAAAGAATTGGAGTCAATTCCTCTTTGAATGTTTGGTAAAATTTTGCTGTGAATCCATCTGGTCCTGTACTTTTCTTTGTTGGGAGCCTTCTGATAACAGCTTCATCCTACTTTATTGTTATTGGTCTGTTCAGATTTTCTTCATCTTCTTGGCTCAGTTTTGGTAGCTTGTGTGTGTCCAGTAATTTATCCATTTCCTCCAGATTTTCAAATTTGTTGGCATATAGTTGTTTATAGTAGTCTCGAATGATTCCTTGTATTTCAGATGTATCAGTTGGAATAACACCTTTTTCATTTCTAATTTGTGTTATTTGGATCGTCTCTATTCTTTTTTTAGTTAGCCATGCTAATGGATTGTCAATTTTATTTACCTTTTAAAAAACCAACTTTTCGATTCATTGATCTTTTGTATTGTTTTTTGGGTTTCAATTTTATTAAGTTCTGCTCTGATCTTAATGATTTCTTTCTGTCTGCTAACTTTGGGTTTGGATTGTTCTTGTTTTTCTAGTTCTTTAAGGTGAAGTATTAGGTTATTCACTTGCCATCTTTCCATTCTTCTGAAGTAAGCATTTAATGTGATAAATTTGCCCCTTAGCACTGCTTTTGCAGTATCCCACAGGTTTTGGTATGATGTATCATTATTTTCATTAGTTTCAATAAATTTTTTGATTTCCTGTTTGATTTCTCCTTGGACCCATATGTCATTAAGTAGAATTCTGTTTAATTTCCATGTGTTTGTATGGTTTCCAGAATTTTGTTTGTTATTGATTTCTAATTTTAATCCATTGTTGTCTGAAAAAATACATGGGATAATTCCAATTTTTTATAATTTGTTGAGACTTGATTTGTGACCTAATATGTGATCTATCCTGGAGAATGATCCATGTGCTGCTGAGAAGAATGAATATTCTGAGGTTGTTGGATGGAATGTTCTGTAGATATCTGCCACGTCCAATTGTTCTAGTGTGTTGTTTAGATCTTGTGTTTCTCTGCCAATTCTTTGCCTAGATGATCTGTCCAATATTGACAGTGAGGTGTTCAGGTTCCCTGCTCTTATGGTATTAGTGTCTATTTCCTTCTTTAGGTCTAATAGAGTTTGCTTTATAAATCTGGCTGCTCCAACATTGGGTGCATATATATTTATGATTGTCATGTCTTCTTGATGGATGAATCCTTTTATCACTATGTAGTGGCCCTCATTATCCCTTTTTATGGTTTTTAGTTTAAAGTCTGTTTTATCAGATATCAGAATAGCTACTCCAGCTCGTTTTTCATTTCTGTTTGCATGGTAAATCTTTTTCCATTTTTTCACTCTTAGTCTATGTGAGTTTTTATGGGTGAGGTGGGCCTCGCGAAGGCAGGATATAGTTGGGTCCTCCTTTTTAATCCAGTCAGCCAGTCTGTGTCTTTTGATTGGGAAATTTAAGCCTTGTCCATTAAGAGTTGTTATTGAAAAGTGTTGATTTAATCCTAGCATTTTATTGATTTTTGTTTGCATATCTTAAGTGTCTTTTGTTCCTTTCTTTCTGATTTACTGTTTGTTACTCTGTCTTTTAGTATTTTGAATATATCATCCCATTCCTTTCTGGCTTTTAGGGTTTGTGATGAAAAGTCTGATGTTAGTCTGATTGGGGCTCCCTTATAGGTGATTTGACGCTTTTCTCTTGCAGCTTTTAAGATTCTCTCTTTGTATTTGAGTTTTGTCAATTTGATTATAACATGTCTTGGAGAAGACCTTTTTGGGTTGAATACTTTTGTGGATCTTTGAGCTTCCTGAATCTGAAGATCTGTGTCTTTTCCAGTAACTGGGAAGTTTTCTGCCACTATGTTGTTGAATAAGTTTTCAGTGCAATCTCCTTTTTCCTCCCCATCTGAAATACCCATGTCTCGGATATTTGAGTGCTTAAGGTTGGCTGATATCTCTCTTAGATTTTCTTCAATGCTTTTAATTCTTTTTTCTTTTTTTTTTGTCTGCTTGTGGTATTTCAAACAGCCCATCTTCAAGGTCCAATGTTCTCTCTTCTACTTCTGTAAGCCTCTCTGTTGTGTTTTTTATTTTATTGAATGAATTCTTCAGCTCGGCAAGCTCTGCTATATTCTTTTTCGGGGTGTTGATTTCCTTATACATTTCTTCCAGGTCTTGTATACTTTTCCTCATTTTATCATGTTGTCTAGCTGAGTTTTCTTGTATCTCATTCAGTTTCTTTAGAATTATCACACAAAATTCCTTGTCAGACATTTCACGGGCTTGTTGTTCTACAGGATCTAGAGCTTGAGAGTTAGTACCCTTTGGTGGTGTGCTTTCTTGATTTTTCATATTTCTGGTATCTTTCCTTTGATGTTTAGTCATTGTGGCTGTGGGAGTCCCAGCCTATTGCTTTGACACTATTGTCTGGCTAGGATGTTGCTGGGTTTGCCAGTTTGGTATGGCTACCTCAGTTTCTGCTCGGTTGGCCACTAGCCTTGTGTGCATGGTTGCCTTGGGTCTTGGGCCTCTCCAGGGAGCCACCTCTCTGGTCAGCATGCTCTCGGCCAGGCTGTTGGGTCGCACGCCAGCACTGCAGGGCGTGTGGTCTCTGCAGAGCTTCTGCCTCCCCTGCTGGATGTCTCTCTGCTCCGCGTGCACTGGGCTGCTCGGTCGTGCGCCAGCACCGCAGGGTGTGTGGTCTCTGTGGAGCTTCTTCCTCCCCTGCTCGGAATTCTGCATTGTTTTAGATAACACCTTGGGTATCAACTCCAAACCCTGTTCCAAATAAAGTTTGTCCTCTTAGGCAGAATGCTGAAATGTTAAGTTCTTAAGGCCCCTTTAAGGGCATAACCACTGTACTACTGCTCTGGAACTGAGGATGGGGACAGTAGTTTTCTTTTCATGAAGAGACACCCTTGCCCTATGATAGGGTGTTGGGAGGAGGGAAGGATAGGGTAGCCCCTTATTTTCTCAGTTTGCCTCTCCCAACATGGAAACTGCATCTCTACCAGCAAGTTGGGGTAGGGATGATAGAGCCACAGGATTCTTGGCTTGTTTTGATGGCAGGATCCTATGAATGGGAACCACCAGGGCTGAGTAGGATAAGAAACACTGGCAGCCTGGCCCTCCTAGGGTAAAACTGTAGTCCTAGAGTAGGAGCCATGCTCATCTGGAGTTGAACTTCTACCATGGGGCTGGGGGTGGGGATGCGGGGGGGATGATAGGAGCAGATTGTTTCTCAAATGCCCCAGACTTGTACTGTTCTTGTTGAAATTAGTAGGTTTTCTTGAATAAGTTGTTGGGTTTTTTTTTTTTTTTTTTTTTTTTTTTCCATTTGCTGTATGTCCTTAGGACAATTCCAGACACTTTAAACGTTTGTTTCTCACTTGTGAAATGGTTACTGCTCTGGGGAGAGGATCCATGGATTGGCCACTGTGGATGTCATATACTTCCCTCCCCTGTCTTTTTTAAAAAATAAAAGCAATTAAGTCTTATTGAATGGTGAAATGATGGTGTCTCTTCACTATCAGCTCTTTGGAAGTTACTGAAGTATTCTTTGAGGCCTGTTTTGCATATTTCCCCTGAATTTTGCCGTAGAAAATGTTATTGTTTCAGTGTGCTCTGTCCTTTTTAAAAATTTTCTTGATCATTTGTAGGCAAAAATATATATTAAATTCTTCCATTGTAATTGTTTGACACTTTGAACAGTTAGAAATGCTTTTATTTAGTGTGTCTATATTGGAATTTGAGGTTTTACTTTTCAGAAGTATAAAATGATTTTTGTAGTTCAATTCAACTTGAATCTTTATTTTTTAACAGAGGAGTTGAAGTCATTTACCAGACTAGATACTAGGATTTTTTTTTTTTAAAGAACTGTGCCCTTGTAAATATAGTTGCATTGTTTTGTTTGACACTGCAGTAAATGAAACCATGTTGTCCTGTTGAAGTTGGCTAGCTTATACCTTGTTACTGTTTAGAAATTGGCTTCTTTTTTGACATGTGTCCCCTGATTACATGTAATCAGATATTAATTACTGTATACCCAACTTCCAGGCAGCTGATAATTCTATTCATTATACACTGATACTCATAGAATTACGTTTATGTAACAGTCTTTCATAACATGACCAGCCATAATTTTGAGCTGTGAAAAGGTGGCACTATTTGTTATTTTCACATGGGAGATATACAAGATGTCAGATGTCAGTCAGAGTTGCTGGGGGTTTTCAGTGGCTTATACCTCTTGGGGCATCTCTGACTTACTTATTATGTGTTTTCCTCCTTAGCTCTCACATGTCATGTTGATGGGACTTAATGATAGCACACATGGAATTCCTCGTGGACAGTTGGAACGAACTATACCTTGCTCATTCTGTCCATTGTCTCTTAGGTGTCAACTCTCTTTATCAAGCAGAGAGGAAATATAAACCTCTTTTTTATACTCTTGTTATGGGAATCTGTTGAATATTGATGAGGAGGTTTTAAGAAAAAGAAGTTTGGTAAACTATGTCCTGGCTCCCTGCTTTAGTGCCTGTGAAGAGTTTTTGAGACTAATGAAGTTAGTGCCTTTGTGAATTTTCACTAGGACTATTTGTATGTTGCTAGTTATGTTTTCATGTTTATATTGTTTGCAGAAATTAGATTACTGTCATAAAGAAGAATTCATGTTTTGAAGTAAAACAAAGTAGGTTAGATAGTAAACCTCAAGATAATTATAAAATTCAGAGTCGTGTTAAGCAGTTCTGAAGATAATTATAAACTTCACATTCATGTTAAGCACTTACATGATTTTTGTTTTGTTTTTGTTTTTGTTTTTCTACCCTAAGACTTGCTACATTTGTGATGAACAAGGAAGAGAAAGCAAAGCAGCCACTGGTGCTTGCATGACATGTAATAAACATGGATGTCGACAAGCTTTCCATGTAACATGGTAAGTATATTTCCATTGTTGTACAGAACTGAAATTGGCATGACAATCATAAATAAGTTAAAGACTTAGGTACCCAAACATTACTTACAGTAAATTTGATTGGGATAGTTTTAATGGTGAGATTTACTTATTTGTTACTAAAGTGAATTTGCAATAAGTGGACCCTGGTTTTAAAGTCTTATTCTTTGTATGGTTCAGTTTCATCTTATTTAAAATATTGGTATTGATTACCTACTCTTTGATTTGTTGTTAGTATAAAATGAACTGATATAGGTAAATGTAGTGCCTGAAATATTAGTAATAATTCAGTGAATGATAGTGCTTCAAGGGAAAAACTATGCAGTCACCATCATTCTCAACGTTATAGTGGCTGCTTAAGATATTTTTCTGGGATAAAATTTCAAGGGCAAAAATTATTCACAACAAGATACTCTAATAAAAGTTCCAAATAAAAGTTTGGGAATAATCCATACACTTACTAATTTTAAGAATCAGTCTATGCCTAGCTTCCAGTGTAGGCACATGCTCATTTCCTGAGGTTTTAGTGTTTGGATACATGAAGACTGTTTTAGACTCTTTTGGGGGCATGGTGAAAGATTTTTGATTTATATAAATTCTCTTAATTACTTAATTTTCCAAAGGTGAAAAATCCTTTTTGGGGAATGAGATCTATACTACTACTGTAATTTTGAAGTGTTAAAAGTATGAAAAGTCAAATTAACAAGATGATTATAAACTTTAGCATCTTGTGTTTTAAAAAAACATGAATACTGTAACTTTTTTTTTTTTTTTTTTTTTTTTTTTAAGATGACTGGTAAGGGGATCTTAACCCTTGACTTGGTGTTGTCAGCACGACACTCTCCCAAGTGAGCTAATTGGCCATCCCTTTATAGGGATCCGAACCCATGGCCTTAGTGTTATCAGCATCACACTCTCCCAAGTGAGCCACGGGCCGGCCGGCCCTGAGGACTGTAACTTTCAGTTTCTTTCTTTCTTTTTTTTTCATTGTTTTTGACTGAAAAGCATAACTTTTGTTTATCTTGCCTACTGTGCCATGACTTGAGACATTTAGAGTTACAAAATTAGTTGTGTGTGAATGAATCTGCATCCATGGGCTAAATACCATCACAGGCCATTTCAGCCCTTTAGAAGCATGACCTATCCATTTGTACCTGTGACACAGACTGAAAAAGTAAAGTGAAGTATTATGAGGAGAAAAGAATTTATCTTAAATTTAACATCTATTTGTTGACGTAAGACATGCCCACAACTTCATTCTTTATAGATATAGATGAAGAGTTTGTTTAACTTTACAAAACGATCAATTGCAGGTTTGGGTGAAGTGTACTTGGTCACAGCTAGAATGAAAGCCTTTTATTTTCCTTTTTTTCTTAGGAGATACATTTTCTTTACAAGCCTTTCATTCTTGGAAGTAAATTTTATTTGTTTTATATACTGTTTTTTGACTTTTTATTGATACAGTTGACTTTTATTTTCAGTGCTCAATTTGCTGGGCTACTTTGTGAAGAAGAAGGTAATGGTGCAGATAATGTCCAGTACTGTGGCTACTGTAAATACCATTTTAGTAAGCTGGTAAGAATTTGTCTTGAATTTGGTATTAAAATGTTTATAATTAGCTTTGACAATAGAGTAACACTGTTTTATAAAAAAAGACATGGTAGCATTTCTTTTTTCCCTTGATTTTTCCTTTAGATTAAATTTATTTAGCAGGTTTAAAATCTTTCATTTTGGAAATGAAAAACTCTAGTAATTTATGAACAGATTTCACTTTGCTTGAGTTTATTTGTAAAGGTGAATGTTCTAAAATATTCTTATTTAAAACATGTATTAATAGTTGAGAATAAATGTTGGTATGCATTTAGTGGAAAAAATTATGGGGAACTCTATATGTTAACATTATTTTTAATTAATTTGAGTTTTGGCATGTGATTATACATTTTGTGATTTTTTTATCACTTGGCTTCCCGTCTTTCTGCTTTATTACCATTACCCATTTTATTATTTATTTTCATTTTTATTTACTGGGAAATAGTAAATCTGAGATAAAGCTGTTTTGAAACTTGGTTTAAAGGCCTTGAGAAAAATATATTTAAATACAAACCTGGGATTTTTTTTTAACATTTGGTTACACAGTTGCATGGATGATTGAGTTAGTAACATTTGATTGACTGTTACATGTTTGTGTCCATGTTTGTTTGAAGGATCAATATTTCTTTAATGTCCCAAGTGTCTTTTTCTGTCTTTAGTGATACAGATTCATACACTGAAGTAGGCTACTTTGTTTTCCTTTTAGTGTCTAATTTTTAAATTATTACCCTTCCCTTGTGAATGGGGCTGTTTCTTTTCTTTCTTTCTTTTTTTTTTTTTTAAATAATGAGGGGCCCCTGTTCTTATAAAATGAGCTGCTCGTGCCTCAATATACTGGTTCATACATATGAAATACTTAAAAGTGTATATCTATGTCATTTGATGCTCAATGTTTTGATTTATTTTAATGACTAACAAAGAATATTGAAGTGTTTTAAGAGAAATTTTGAGATTGTAAAGCTGAAAGTTTTGCTTACTGGGTGATAATAGCATACTGGAACCTTCATTTTCTAAACGAGATGACACAGATAAAATATAAAAATAATGAGATGGATTTTGAAGTTTGTGGAAATAGAATTTTCTCATTGCTAATTGTTGTCATGATCTTATCTCATTTGCTAGTTGGGAAAAAGTGTGTTTAATAATTTAAACACCCCAAATAACTCTGACCTTCATACTTTATTATGCAGTGGTGTAAGTATTTTAAACAGAAATATGTAATGCTTTTAGTAATGCTTTGAAAAATGCATGGGTCTAATACTGACATTTTCTATAATATTTTTCTTAAGAAACTGCAGAGATAAGTTTTTAGAAAACTGTATGCCTTAATACTGAAGGTATAAGATTAAGGTGCTTCTTGCTTTTCCTAGGGGCATAAAGTAACTCTTAAAATATTTACTTCTCTATTCTTCTAGTCTTGGCATTCTTTTTTAATATGGCATTTTTTCTTTTGATTGAAACTTTCTTTTTTAAAAGCAGACATCGAAAATATATAGTGGCTTATTTGAAAATAATTTCCTTTCACACATTTTAATAAATATACAAAAATATGGCATTAATGTTAAATTTAGGGTTAGATTTTCCTTTATAATGCAGTGGATTACATATAGATGGTATCTAAATTCTCAGTTTGAAATACTGAGAATCTTTTACTTCCATAAATAGACATTTAAAAATACTTCACACTTAATCTGGTTTTAGTCTAACAAAAGATTCTTTACAAAAATTTTATATACATATACATATATGTATATATATTTTCTTTTTTAGAAAAAGAGCAAACGGGGATCTAATAGGTCATATGATCAAAGTTTAAGTGATTCTTCCTCTCACTCTCAGGATAAACATCATGAGAAAGAGAAAAAAGTAAGTGGACTTCTTGTTGGCTAAGTATGTAGCACATCTACTTAATAGAATTTTTTTTTTCCTTTTTAGATAAAATTCTTGAGCTAAATGGAAAAATTGAAATATAGAAATTTTTGACTAATAAAGAGTATTAAGTTAAAGAGTAGGCTTAATTAAAATAATGCCATATTTGTGAATATGGTTTTATCCATTGTAACTGAAAATTTAAAATGAAGCTTGACTGAATGCATGAGAGAGATTTCTTGCATTTGTTGCTGTGGTCATCTTGTGAAATCTTTAGATGACTTCAGCAGTAATAGTTTGTTTCTATATATCATTAACTGATTATTTCACACGTAAGTAATTATCAGCTTTTTTCCTTTATAATAGAACAGTTTTTGAAGTTCTGTGTATTCTCGGCTGGTTTTTCTTTTTCAGTGGTGCTAATGGTTTATTATTTTTTCTGATGATCTATTGTCATACCATTTGTTTGAGAATATTTTGTCTTTTAATTAAAACACTAAAAGCTTGCCTAAATACTAATCTGTCTTCTTCTGACTTACCTGTTTTCTGCTTATATTTTTACTTACTTTAAAGGATATGATGAATTTTTAATAAACTAAGAATGAATACTATAGAATTATTCATACTTAATTTGTAATTCTTTAAGAATACATTGCCAGTATAGTAAAAAGATACTGTTATGAATTGTTTTTAAGGAAGTGAGGATACAAAGGATGTCTTCAAATGGAAAAAAAATTATCCTTATACAGTTGGTAAAAACTAGTTTTGAAAATATTTCTACAGATTGTATTTAAAAACTAGATCACATAATATTTTCACATTTGTAAATACTTAGGATTAGGGAAATGCTAATGTAATTTAAAAACATTTTGGTTTGAATTTATGTTTGCGCCCCTTTTAAGGTAAATATTTAAAAACCTTAAGTATTTACTTTTGAGATTGAATTTTCCATTATGAGTGAAATAATAATTATAACATTATGCTTGAGCTTATACTTTATGCTTTAAGGCAGTTGTTAGGGTTATTTATATATTTTTAGGCCTTTGGCAGCATGTGTACATATTTATTACCTTGATTCCTCATGAAGTGGTTTTGTGATAAAGTGACAATAGAAGGGGTCTATCTTGTTGTGTATTGTAGTTTAGATTGCTGATGAAAAAATGGCAGATTTGGTTTAATTAGCAGTTTCAGTAGAAGCACCATGCGATATTATTTGAGCCTTTTAAACCAAGAACTGTTCTTAGGGGAGGGCTCACAATAAATTGTGAAGAGGAAATTCTCACTATTAATGGTCTTCTGTTCTGCCATTTCATGAGCATTATTTTATTTAAGGAAGTGTTTACTGTATAATTATACTTATTTTAATATATGCCCAGTCGTGTTATTTGAAGGACAGTTATTAAATGTAGTACAGTGTTAAATAAATATAGTGCTGATACTACATTAATTAATTAATTAATTATTATTTTTTGCTGTGGGAATGAATTAGTGTTTGCATTTTATGAGTTTTTTTGTGGTGGTTGCTGAAAGCTAGATTGAAAAACATTGTATTTAGGGCTGGCTGGGTTAGCTCAGTTGGGAGAGCATGGTGCTGATAACACCAAGGTCTAGGGTTTGAAAGCCTTCTGCAAAACCCCCCCAAACAAACAGAAACCATTGTATTTAGCCAAACTTGTTTAACTTTAAATTTTAGAATTTTTGAAGTATGAAAATACTATTTAGATTTTACTTTTAGCAAATATAAGTTTAGTATAACTTGATTTTTTGTTGTTGTCAAGTTTAAAATCCATTTTTGCATTTTATTTTTAATAGCTAAGGTTTGCTGATAATCTATAACATAAACACTGTAAATGAAGTAAGCATGCTACAAATTTGTTGGTCTTATTTGTTTGCCTTGGAAGTATTTGTGAAGGGACTTTTTAAATATGGCATGTTGTTAAGTGATAATATAGTTGAAAAGAATGTGTTATAGACTATCTCTCCCTCCCTCTTTACCTCTTTCAAGATTTTTACTTCCAGTAGGGTCTGGAAAATAAGCTCAGCAGGTTTATAAAGAAGTGCATTGAAAAGGTAATACTCATAATCCAGTCAGACATTTAAAAATACTGTACACTAGTCCCCCCTTATTGTGGTTTCACTTTCCATGGTTTATTACCTGCAGTCAACCTTGGTCTGAAAATATTAAATGGAAAATTCTAGACATAAACAATTCTTAAGTTTTAATTGTGTGTCGTTCTGCATAGCGTGATGAAATCGTGCACTGTCTTGCTCCCTCACACCGCAAAGTGAATCAACCCTTTGTCCAGCATATCCATGCTGTCTTTGCTGCCTGCCTATTAGTCACTTAGTAGCCACTTCAGTTATGACATTGATTGTTGCAGTATTGCAGTGCTTGTGTTCAGGTAACCCTTATTTTACTTAATAATAGCCTGAAAGCAAGAGTAGTGATGCTGGAATATTGTTATAATTGTTCTATTTTATTATTTGTTATTATTGTTAATCTCTTACTGTGCCTAATTTATAAGTTAAACTCTGTGGTAGGTGTGTATGCGTAGGAAAACACATAGTACACATTTGGCCCTCCTTATCCATGGGTTCTGCACCTGCAGATTCAACCAACTGTGGATCAAAAATATTTAGGGAAAAAAACTGATATTTGCAACTGAACTGAAAATGTACAGATTCTTTTTCTTGTCATTATCCCCTAAACAGTATAGTATCACAACTATTTATGTAGTATTTACATTGTATTAGTAATCTAGAGATGATTTAAAGTATACAGGAGGATGTGTGTAGGTTATATGCAAAGACTACACCATTTTATATAAGGGACTTGAGTATCTGTGGGTTTTGGTATCTGCAGAATCCTGGAACCAATTCCCTGTGGATACCGAAAGGTGACTGTCTATCGGGTTCTGTATTATCCATGGTTTCAGGCATCCACTGGGGGTCTTGGAAAATATCCTCCTTAGGTAAGGGGATAACATATCCCTCTTGTATATTATGAGCTAAATTTTGTTGATATTATTCATAAGATACCATTTGAACCATTCTGAATTCTTTTATCTGCCTTTATTCTGGCTTTTCTTTTTTGTATTTTTAAAAATATCATTTATTAAATTTTAAATAAGTGATGCTGATAAGTTATATTTAATACTAAATATTGTGCTATCTAAATTACTTATTTAAAAACAAAATAAACAATTTATAACTTTTTAAATATAGTTATAAGAAAATTAAAAAATACATAGCCTTTGCTTTTCAGAGAATTTTTGTTTGACTCAAGCTGTGTTAACGCCTGTTAGATATATATATATATTTTTTTAAAGATGACCAGTAAGGGGATATTAACCCTTGACTTGATATTATCAGCACCATACTCTCCCAAGTGAACAAACCAGCCATCCCTATGTAGGGATCTGAACCCGTAGCCTTGGTGTTATCAGCACCACACACTCTCAAGTAAGCCACAGACTGGCCCCAACGCTGGTTAGATATTAACTGTACAGTGCAAGCAAGGGGAGAACAGATGTTCATGGTGAGATATGATTTTAAATAAGGGACAGTTTCCCCCCAAATTGAAAATTTGGCATATATCTAAAAGGAACCAAAGTGCATATTTGGAATTAACTAAAGCTATATATGTGAGGGTACTTCAAAAAGTTGGTGGAAAAATAGAATTAAAAGATAATACAAATCTTTCCATAAACTTTTTGAAATGCCCTTGTATATCATGGTTTAATTCAGTCACTAACAGTTTTTGATTCTGAATTATTGTTTAAGAAGAATGTCTTATATTATTAGTATTAGTAATGTTCATTACTGTAAGGAAAACAAACTCTTTTTCTGTACTCACATTTTTGACAACAAATGTGGGGGTTTCTTTCCACACCAAGCAATTTTCCAGTTCTCTTTGGACACCAACTGGGTTTCCTACAGTTCAGTTTTGACACTAACAACCCATAGTTGGCGCAGACTCCACAGGTTAAGGACTCAATTTCACAAGACCACCTGCACCTCAGACACCTGTTGCAAGTCCCAGGTTGTCACCTGTACTTCTGACTAACTGTCTGTAAACTGGTGATTACCACAGCCTTCTCCTCATTAATTTGCTATAATGGCTCACAAAATTCCAGAAACACGTTTTTTTTTTTTTTTGTGGCTGGACTGTATGGAGATCCAAATCCTTGACCTTGATGTTATAACAGTGTGCTTTAACCAACCACGCTAACCAGCCCACCTCCAGAAACACTTTATTTACTATTATTGATATATTATAAATAATACCACTCAAGAAGAGTCAAAAGGAATAGATACATAGGACAAGTTATTGGGGAGGGATGTAAAGCTTCCATGCTATCTCCAGATGCACTACCCTCCCAGTGCCTTGTTGCATTCTCCAAATCCCATTGTTCAGGTTTTTTATGGAGGTTCCATTATATAGGTATGATTGATTATATCATTGGCCATTAGTATTTGACCTCAATCCCCAGTCCTTCTTACCTCCCCAGAGGTCCAGGAGTAGGGCTGAAAGTTTCAACCTTCCAGTCATAAGGTTGGCTACTCTGATGATTAGCCCTCACCCTCCAAGAGTTACCTTGTTAGCATGAACTTAAGTATGGTTGAGAGGGGCTTATTATGAAAAACAAAGGTGTTCCTTTTACCCCATTCCAAGAGTTTTAGAAGCTCTGTGTGAGGAACCTGGGACTAAGACCAAATATCCTAACAAAAGATGCTGCTATTACCGCATCACTCAGGAATTTACAAGGTTTTAGGTCTGTGCCAGGAACTGGAGGGAAATAAGCTATGTATTTCTTATTATATATGTCACAGTTCTAAAATAGAGTTTTATTTTCTTGAACAAAATGATATACAGGCACACCCTCTTTTTATTGCACGTGCTTTATTGGGCTTTGAAGTTTTTTGCAAATTCAAAGTTTTTGCTAACCCTGCCTCAAGCAGGTCTGTCAGCATGATTTTTCCAACAGCATGTGCTCACTTCATGTCTCTGTGTCACATTTTGGTAACTCGCGTGATACTTCAGACTTTTTTATTATTATTATTATGTCTGTTATGGTGATCTGTGATCAGTGATCTTTGATGTTACTATTGTAATTGTTTGGCGGCATTATGAACTGTGCCCTTATATGACAGCAAACATAATCAATAAATGTTGCGTGTATTCTTGACTGCTTGTTCCACCAATCTGCTGTTGTTCCTCCCCTTCCTCTCCTCGGGCTTCCCTATTTCCTGAGTCACAAAAATATTGAAATTAGGCCAATTAATAACCCTACAATGGCCTCTAAGTGTTCAAGCAAACGGAAGAGTCACTACCTCTCACTTTAAATCAAAAGCTAGAAAAGATTGAGCTTAGGAAGGAGTGTCAAAAGCTGAGATAGGCTGAAAGCTAGGTTTCCTGTGCCAAACAGTTAACCAAGTTGTGAATGCGAAGGAAGAGTTCTCGAAGGAAATTGAAAGTGCTACTCCAGTGAACACATGAATGATAAGAAAGCAAAACAGCCTTAAATGGCTGTTATATGGAGAAAGTTTTAGTGGTCTGGATAGAAGATCAAACCAAAGACAATCCCTTAGGCCAAAGCCTAACCCAGAGCAAGGCCCTAACTCTCCTCAATTCTGTGAAGGCTGAGAGAGGTAAGATAGCTGCAGAAGAAAAGTCTGAAGCTAGCACAGGTTGGTTCATGAGGTTTAAGGAAAGAAGCCGTCTCCATAACATCAAAGTGCAAGGTGAGGCAGCAAGTGCTGATGTAGAAGCTGCAGCAAGTGATCCAGAAGAGCTAGCTGAGATCGTTGATGGAAGGTGGCTACACTAAAATACAGATTTTCAGTGTAGGCAAAACAGCTTTCTATTGGAAGAAAGTGCCATCTAGGACTATGAAGCTAGAGAGAAGTCAATGCTTGGCTTCTAAGCTTCAAAGGACAGGCTGGCTCTCTTTGTTAGGAGGTAATGCAGCTGGTGACTTTAAGTGGAAGCCAGTGCTCACTTACCATTCTGAAAATCCTAGAGTCCTTAAGAATTATGCTAAAACTACTCTGACTGTGCTCCATAAATGGAACAACAAAGCCTTGATGACAGCACATCCTTTTACAGCATGGTTTGCTGGATATTTTAAGCCCACTGCTGAGACCTGTTGCTCAGAAAAAAAGATTCCTTTCAAAATATTACTGCTCATTGACAACGCATCTAGTCACCCAAGAGCTCTGATGGAGATGTACAAGATTAATGTTTTGTTCATGCCTGCTGACAAAACATCCATTCTGCAGCCCACGGATCAAGGAACAACTTCGACTTTCGAGTCTTACTATTTAAGTAATATATTTCATAAGCCTTACAGCTGCCATAGATGGTGATTCCTCGGATGGATCTGAGCAAAGTAAACTAAAAACCTTCTGAAAAGGATTCACCATTCCAGACTCCATTAAGAACCTTTGTGACTCATGGGAGGAGGTCAAAATATCAACATTAACGAGAGTTCATTCCAACCTTCATGGATGACTTTGAGGGGTTTACGATTTCAGTGGAGGAGGAAACTGCAAATGTGGTGGAAATAGTAAAAGAAGTAGAATTAGAAGTGGAACCTGAAGAGGTGATTAAATTGCTGCAACCTCATGATAAAACTGTAATGGATGAGAAATTGCTTCTTATGATGAGCAAAGAAAGTGGTTTTTTGAGATGGAATCTGCTCCTGGTGAAGATGCTGTGAACATTGTTGAAATGACTACAAAGGATTTAGAATGTTACGGAAACCTAGTTGGTAAAACAGGATTTGGGAGGATTGACGCCAGTTTTGAAAGGAGTCCTACCGTGGATATAATCCTATCAAATAGCATCACATGCTACAGAAAAGTCTTTCATGAGAGGAAGAGTCAATCAATGCAGCAAACCTCATTGTTGTTTTATTTTAAGAAATTGCCATGGCCCCTTTCTTTCAGCAACCACCACCATGATCAGTCAGTGGCCATCAACATGGAGGCAAGACCTTCCACCAGCAAAAGGATTACAGCTCGCTGAAGACTGAGATGATCATTAGCATTTTTTAGGAATAAATTATTTTTAAATTAAGGTATTTGCATAGTTTTGGCATAATGCTATTACACTCTTAATATACTACAGTATACTGTAACATAACTTTATGCACTAGGAAACTAAAAAATTCATGTGACGAGTTTATTATGATATTGGCTTTATTATGGTGGTCTTGAATTGAATTTGCAATATTTCTTAGGTGTGCCTATATGGAACTAACAGTTGATTTGACTATAGTAAAAATCAGTAGGAATGCATTTTTTGTTTGGTCTTTAATATGGAAGTCATCTCTGTCTTTAAAGAATTACGTTTATATTTTTCCTAATTCTTTTCATGCTTATTAGAAAGTTTTAAAAACACTAACCTCACTTCTACCCCACTCTAATTTTTTTTTTTTTTTGTGGCTGGCTAACCAGTAGAGCCCTTGACTTTGATGTTATGAATGCCACACTCTGCCAAGCGAGCTAACTGGCCAGCCCCCTACTCTAATTGAAGATCTTAACATCCCTCTTAGATTTGTGAAATTTTTTTTTATAGGAAGGTTAAAATGACTTGTTCAAGGTGAATAGCTTACAGTAAGTGGTAGTGGTTAGAAGAAAATGTTATTTTTACTTTTAAGTCTATTGTTCTTATGTTTACAGAAGCACTGCCACAAAGTGAGATGTGGTAAGGGTTAGGAAATGTAGAAGGATCTCAGACATTGCAACAAGTGGTGCGTTGGGAGGCTCCTAGCTTCAGAAAGTACTTATTTCTAAAGGCTAAGTTGTAGGCCATTATTTGGAAGTCAGTGGTTATTTATGCATTGGTATAATCTTCTACTAGTTCATTTGATCTTCAGACTCATCATCTTCTTACTCTGCAATGCCAATTAATTTATAATGTATCAGAAGTATAGTGTTATATTAGTTTATAGCCAAGTCACCATTAGTTATTGTATTACATGGAAATGCACTCATTTCTAAGTAGGTGTGCCAGAAATCCATCTGTGTCCTAGTACAGTGAGATGAGATATATCCCTCACCTCACCCACCCTCACTTGCCCTTAGTTCCAGTCTGTTGTTATTAATTGCTGGCAATAGATATAGGAGCTGGTGCCAGTATAAACACTGTTAGGATATGGTGGAGGTTAGTGGGAGACAGGCTTCTTGGTTAGTGTTTTGTGAACCTGAGGGAGTGATTGAACTTTCTTTTCGTTTAGGGTTACTCATCTTTTTTTTTTAGGGTTACTTACTCATCTGGGCTTCTTTCTTCTGTGGCCGTCAGTGGAATAAAACTCTCAATAAAAGCATTGTCATGTTAAAAGACAAACTTTAGACAAATTAAATTTAACAGAGTTTAAAATTTGAGCAAAGAATTGATTCTCCAGAATCAGAAAAGGTTCAGAGTGGCTTCATGGCTGCCATGTGTTCGGGTAAGATTTATACACAGGAAATGGAAAGTGAAGCACAGAAAGCGAAAGTGAGGTACAGAAACAGCTGGATTGACTACAGCTGAGAGTTTGCCTTATTTGAACACTGAACAGTTGGCTGCCTGTAATTGGCTAGGACTCAGCTACTTGTTACAAGAATAGGTCACAGTCTTTTTACATATCAGTTTAGGTTACAGTTTACTATGTATGAAGAAACGTTTAGGCCAAACTTAATTTAACAGTCATTACTTCTCCATATCACTTTAAAAGTTTTCAGCATTGGGACTTTCACCTGGCACTTCCTTCCTTGTTTTTGTAGTTTTCTTTTGGAATCTCTCCCTCATCTTCTACATATGTAAAGCATTAAGACAGCACAGGGCTTTTTAGGAACAACAGTTTAGAATGGCTGGGATGTATGTTTGGTGAAGCTAAAGAGTGAGATGAAATGAGATGAGACAGTTTAATTAAGAAGGGGTTCAGGGCTGGCCCCGTGGCTCACTCAGGAGAGTGTGGTGCTGGTAGCACCAAGGCCGAGGGTTTGGATCCTATATAGGGATGGCCAGTGCACTCACTGGCTGAGTGTGGTGCAGATGACACCGAGCCGAGGGTTGAGATCCCCTTACCGGTCAAAAAAAAAAAAAAAAAAAAAAGAAGGGGTTCATTCGTGAAGTATTTAATGAGGAATTCTAGTTTTAGACTTCATCTTTGGACAGTGAGCAGCCAACCAGAAGGATTAACTTTTTTTAACTTTTGATTTTGCAATAATTTCAGACTTGAAGAAAGTTGCAAAAATACTACAAATAATTCCTCTATACCACTCACCCAGATTCCCAAAATGTAAACATTTTACCTTTAACGATATGTCCTCTTCCCACTCTTATGCTGTTTCTCTTTTTGTTTCTCACTCTCTGTGCAGAATCTTTTTCTGAATCATTATAAATATATAATGTCCCTTTAGTCTAAGTACCTTAGTGTATAGTCTTCATAAAAAGAATTTCTTACACAATTTTAGTAGTTATCAAAATCAATAAATTAATATTATTACAGACTATAATATACAGATTATATACAGATTTTACCTGCTAATGTTCTCCATACCAAAGTGGGAAATATTCTTTGGGTTATTTTTTTCCTGGTTCAGGATCCAATCCAAGAACACATAACACATTTAGTTGTAATGTCTATTCATTATTTCTCAGTCTGGAATATTTCTTTATTCTTTGCCTTTCATGACCTTGACATCTTTGAAAGTCATATTGTTTCAGGTTCTCTAAGGCATTGTCGTTTGTCCATCTGAGATCTCAACAGTGGATTTAACAGCCACAACCTTGCTTTAATCTTCATATAATGGTTTTCTGACAGTGGCCTAGATTTTTTCTGTTGGGGCGTCATTTTTTACTTTTAGCATTGTTGCTGTCTGGGGAGACTGGGAATTTTTAAAACCAATAAGTCTTGATTACTTCTTGTCAATAGTCTTCCTTTAGCTCTTTATACTTTTGCTTTTTAGTATAAACAGTAAGAAGAGATTAGATTGCACCTTCAACAGATTACCTGAAAATCACCGTAGTTAATCATATAATTCATTAAATACATTTTCTATTTTTCATGTTAGCACAGGCAACAGTGTTGCTAAACTCAGTTACTACCTAACAAGGACTTCATTTCCTACAATTTTCAGTTACATTTTTCTCACTTCCCTTTAAGCCATCTAATAGCAGCCTCCTGAAAGGCCATTCGGTTTCTATTAACAGTCTCTTTAGTGCTTATTAAAAGCATTCACTAATAATCTCCTGAAAATCCTGTGAACTTTTGCCCACTGTCTGATTCTAAGCAACACCTGCATTTTGAGGTTTTGTTAGGGGAACATCTCATTCCTGCTGACAAATTCCCAGGAGTAACCTATAAATCTGTATTAGTTACCTATTGTAGCTTAACAAATTACCCTAACATTTAGTGGCTTTAAACAGCAATAAAAACATTTATTGTCTCATAGTTTCTATGGATCAGGAATTTGGATTTAGTGAGTATTTTCTAGCTCAGGGTCTCCTGTCAGATTGCTGGCAGGATGTTGGCTCATTTGAGGCTGGCTAGTCATCTAAAGGCTAGCTTAGTACTGGGGGATATTCTCCCAGGTGGCTTACTCAAATGGTTGGCGAGTTGTTGCTGGTTGATTTTCTTGCTGCACTGATCTTTCCTTAGGGCTGTTTGAGTGTCATATGACATGGCATCTAGCTTTTCCAAGAGTGAATGATCTAAGAGAGAGCAAGGCAAATGCTGCAATATTTTTTATAACCTAGTCTCAGAAGTCAGACACTATCAATTTATTTTTCTAGTTGAATGCCTTTTTTTTTTTAAAGAAACCTTTTTTGGTGGTAAAATATATGTATAACATAACATTTGCCATTTTTAACCACTTTTAGGATGTATTATCATTTTTGTAGTACTCTGTTGGTTGCATAGATTAGTCTGTTCAGTGTAGTTAGGTACTATATAAGGGCAAAGACCACTGGAAGCCATCTTGGAGCCTGGCTTCCATACCCTGAGATTTGGGCACATAACCTTTTTATCATAAAATTTTTATGTAGACTTAGCATCCGTTGATGATTCTAGTTGATGATCTAGATTGATAAATAGTGGTTGACAAAAGGTAATTTTCTAATTTCATCATTCCTTTTATATCCATTAATTGGCATTCTACTGTAAATAAAAGCTTACAGTATTTCCTCAATAGAAGGGAAGAGAGGAATCTACAGAGGAAATCATGGAGTAGATTGAATAATAAAAGGATAAATATATGTACTTCGGATTTATGCTAAGGAAATTGTTGAAAAGAAGGAATTTCAGTGTAGTGTTGGGGGCAGAAGCTGTTGAAGTTAGTAGGTAAATAAAGTGGGTACGAGGACATGAGAAGGTGAGAGTACTTAACTCTTAAGAATCTCAGATATGAAGAAGGAGGAGTAGGTACGAAAAAAGAGATCACAGTGTCTTCCTCTGCTTTGGTGGGGAAAGAAGAAAAGAAACATGCAGGCAAATAACTAGGTCACCTGAATGGATAATGGAGCAGAGAAAGTAGGTGTGGGTAGAACCCTATGGGAGATATTTCTAGGCAGATTGAGTAAAAGGATATGTAGGCAAGTAAGTTGTTTTCAGAAGTGTTTAAAAGAATGGATCATGAGTAAGAGGCTGGATAATAGATGTAGTGAAACTAGGGAAGCAGGTACATAAACATTTGGAGGAAATGTTGAAACAAAGGCCTGGAGGACTCTCTGAGGTCCAGCAACAAGTATAGTAAGAGTGTGAGTTAACTACAAGGTTATGGAGAAAGAGTATGTCATTGTGGTATAATATTTCATTGGAATGTTTTGGGTGATGACAGCATCCAGGTTTAGGGAGATAATTCTTTAGGGGTCTATCACATTTACACTCATCTTGTGAATAGAGGCCCTGACTGTCTTTGTTCCAGATTAATTATCTTTTCAAGGTTTCTTGTGTAGCAAACAGTATTGGACAGTGGAGGCTCAAAGCAAAGGGCAGATTTGCTTATAGCCATTGAAGATACAGAAATAATACCTACTCCTGGAGTAACTGGCAGGCACACTTACTGTCAGAACTGGGTTCCTTAAGGGTTCCTTTCTTGTAATGCAGCCCACTGCAAGTGTCCTATGGCCCTCTTCAGGTCACCCTGTCAGAATTGGGGCTTGGGGAACCAGTGCAAATGCTAATAGTCTGGCTGCTGCTATTGCGGTGAGTAATAAAGTCTTTTGTGTCCAATGCACAAGGCTTATATCTTCCAGCAACCATGGAACTGTGGTGGGCTAACTTGTTAGTTTGCAAGTATAGTAAGATCTTAGCTCCTTCTTAGTTTTTGACACCAAGATGATGTGGTCAGAGGCATACTGAAGGAGAATCTAAGTGAAAGCCATTGGAATTGAGGATGTTTGGGGACTGTGAGGGTTGTCCATAGGGACACACCTACTTTCGTGGTCAGGGATGTTGGTTGAAAATTTTATCAGATCATGTGGAGTAGGGAAGAGTTACCTAAAGGAAACTAACGGGCACACAAAAACAAGAGATAAAGAGATGTCTATTAGTAAATGACAGAGCTAGAATTTAAAACCAGGGATGCCTGACTCCAAAGTCCATAGATTTTTTTCATACATCTTTTTTTGCCGTTTACTTGGAGGTAATAATCACATATCTTTTGAAACTTAGATAAATCAGAAGTATTACAATTTCAACTTTTTTTGGGGGGGGTGTTAGTACAAATGGTGAGGTTTTCTCATGTTCTCAAAAGAATCCTAATGCAAAATATCTTTTATGAATCCTCTACTCTGTTCCAGGAAGTTCTTATTTAGACTGAGTAGTACTTGGAAGAAGAAATTTTTAAGAACTCGTAGCAGAGAAGGGATAGATAGCTTGTCAAAAGAAGATAAAAAGTGAAAGTTACAAGTAGATGTCAATAGCCTTTTTGGAATTTTGCTTGAATTCAGAGGGTTAACTTCTTTATTTAATAGAGTTATGTCTTGTAACTTTTGTAGGGTTGAGATTGCATGTAATGCAAAGAGTCTCAAATATCTGAATTCTTTAAGGTGTTTAGAGGTGTATTCTAGCTATCTAATTATAACATCATGGGGATTAAGTGAGAATAACCCATTGTTTTTCATTAATAGAAATATTTATTAATGTTTTTATTATCTGTGGTAAACTAGTTGAATTTCCTTTTTCATAGATGAAGAAATATGGACAAGTTTAATTGGATTTGGTAAATGTTTATAAAGCATCCACTGAATTCAAAACACCATGCCCAATTCCTGGGAAAACAAACAAATTAAAAGTTGGAGAATCACAATAGATATTAAACAGTTTGTCCAAAGTTATGTATTTGGGGGCATAATAGTGATAGAGTTCAGTTTATTTATTTAAACTTTAGTGTTCCTTCTAATATGGCCTCTCTTTTGTATGTCTTAGAAATGTAGCTACAAGCAGTGAGAGTAGTGTTAATGGTAAATAGGTATGACTTTTCTGAAAAGCCGTTTAATTACTCTATTTCATCTAATCTGTTTTGCTACGGATTGTAAGATGCACTCTCATTTTATGTATCACTACAGAAGGAAAAATGATGCCAAGTAAACTCTGACATAGTATCATTATGATACACACCCCAATTTTAGAGGTTTAAATAAATTTCTTAGAGGTCATTAAATATGGCATGTCAAGGAACTTAAAGTTCATATCCTTTTATCTGGTAAGTATTGGATGTAAAGTTAAAAGATTAATACATATGGTTATTTATCACTATTTAGCTATTTATAGTAGCTAACATTTAGAAATGATATAAATTGCCAATAATAGATGAATAGTTAAATTATGGCACATCTGTAAAATGGTTTATTATGTTTTGTCTTGTCTCAGTTTCCTCATCTGCAAGTTGATATTAGTACTTACCTCATAGGGTTGTTGTAAAGATTAAATGAATTAATATTAGTAAAATGACGTGGCACATATTAATTGACAATCTGATTATCTAGACAGAAAAAGCATCTTAGTATTAGCTAGCATTATTATTACACTTAAAATCCTGATTTAGAAGACTATTTAATGAAGTGCAAAGGCGTTTTTAATGTAAATGAAAGATATAGAGTATATTCCCAGTCATGGATCCATTTGCAAATTAGTTTTTCACATTGTGACACTTCTTTGTCTCTGGTCAGGCATGTATGAGTATCTCCTAAGAAGGATATTCTTCTGCATAGCCACAGTGTAATTATCTTGCTTAGATAATTACTTATTAACTTAACATTAATATAATACTGCTATCTAATATGCATTGCATATTCAAATGCTCCAGTTAACCCACTTATGTCCTAATTTATAGCAGATTTAAAAAGAAATTGATCGAGGATTCAATCAAGTATCTACCATTGCATTTAGTTGTTATATCTCTTTGGTCTCTTTTAGTCTAAAACAGTCCCCAGGTTTTTCTACCTTTCATGATATTGACATTTTTAAAGAGTCCAGACCAGTTGTTTTACAGAATGTCCCTCAGCTGGGATTTATCTGATTTGTTTCTTCCTGATTAGATTCACATTAAGCATATTTGATAGAAATACCACATAGGTGACATATTGTTCTCAGTGTATCATATCAAGGGGAACGTGATATTAGTTTGTCTCATCATCCATGACATTTTTGATCATTTGGTTAAGGTGTTGTCTACCAGATCTCTATTGTGAAGCTTTCTTTTCTCTGTGATTTGAGGCTGTGAACTTTGTTTTCCACAATAGTCTTTCATCCAGTGTTTTTAATATCATATCCATTGATGATCTTTGCCTGAATCTGTCATTACCATGGTGATAATGTAGTCATTTTCTATTTCTGTCAGTGCTTTCATATTTATTTCTTGGCATGCTCTGATTATGAAGAGTTTCATCTAAACCTCCATCCATTGACCAATCTAAGATCAAGAAGACTCAAGTTTTTAAAACTTCAGCTTGTTATATAGTTAATTCCTATTATTATTCATTTTAATGCTCAAATTGTCCCATATTTGGCCAGTGGGAACCCCTCAAGTGGCTCCTGTGTCCTTTTGAAATTTTCTCAACAATTTATAAGCATTTCTTTAATTTCTAGCAAAACAAAATGCTCTAGGCTTATCTTGTCTTTTTACTGCCCCAGTACTGGAATCAGCTAATTCTCCACTGACCACTGGTTTCTTGTAGTGAGGATAACATTTAGAAACCATTTCTACTTGTAGTGCGTCCCTGTCCTAGAATGGTCCCTGGACAGATAGTTGGAGAGGTCATATCAGTCCTTCTTACTATGGGCCTCTTGCTCTTATCCAGTATTGGTGTGTGTAGAACTTCTCCTGGATTCAGCTGCTGTTCTCAAATTGGCCCTCAGTGCTTTCGTTGACTATTTTCGGATTTTATTTTTGGTTCCCTCTTTCCTCACAAATGCTGTTACCGTGCAGGTCTTGAAGCTCTTTTGTTTTCACATGCTTATGTTTTGGGGTCAATGACAATACTTTGACACTTGGTTTTGTTGTGTTATTGTTATCAAACAAGGATCTGCCTTCCTGATATGCAGTCAAGCCATGCATTGAACACCAAGTTTTGCAGTGAGGAAGGTGTAGGGTGCCAAGCAGGGAGAATGGGAAACTATTGCTTAAAACCCAAACTCCCTGCTGGCTTTCAATCATGATTTTTGTTTTTGTTTTGTTTTCCAATCATGGGATTTTGTAGGCAGAAATTTTGTAAGGGGCTAGGGTTTGTGAACAGCTTGTGGACATCTCTGATTGGTTGACTCTTGTGCAGGTGTCAGCAGTTAATCTGATTTATTTCTGTCCTTGTTGTCATCCTGTGTGGAAGGTGGGCGGTCTGTGTGTCAGGTGGTTTGTTCCACCTCCAGCCTCAAGAATCTGCAAAACAACTGTGCGCTGCTGGTGTTATCTTCAAAACAGAAAGCAGAAGCATCCTGTGACTCTAAATCACTACTATTGTTTAAACTATTATTATTTTATGCCTAACTGGTTACATTTTTCTTAAGGATAAACAGTACACTCTTTCAGCAAATTTTCATAATCTTTTTCCTGTTGGAAGTTCTCATACTTATTAGTTAAAGTCTACATGCTTGATTACCATATGGCTATATAGGCTAGCTAACACAGAATTTTGGTTTTGCTGTCTAGTTGCTTTGTCTGTTTTTATGTGGTGATACAGAGATTGAGAAACTGTTGCTTCCACCATCTTCTCTTTCTTGCTACTTTAAATGGGGTTTTCTCTTTTATCGTATCTTTTTTATTGTCTGTTTATAAGAGCTACTGGTTTTTATATGTTAATTTTACATCTTACTACCTTTATTGTTTGAGGTAGTTTTATCACTGATTCATTTTATCATTGATTTACTTAAAATTTTAGGAGGATTTTAACCTCAAATAATTATTTGAGACAGAAGAAGTACAAAGCAGTTTAAAAAGGCTTTTTTTCTTCTTTCTTTTTTACTTAAAGGCTTACATTTTTAAAAGGCTGTTTTACTGAATGCTTTGTGTCATAATAAATATTTTAAAAGCAAGTGATCTTTTGTTTTACGCTTTAAACGTAGGCAATAGCAGGAGCAAATCAATCTAAAACTTGTAGTTATGGCTTTTCAATTAAGTGAAGTAATGGATGAAGAAAAAGCAGGTAATGTAGAAACAGAATATATTAATATAAGCAATTTGGAGTAGCTATCCAGGCACTTGTACCTCTTCCCTCTGCAGCTTGTTTTATTCATTTTTCTTATGATAGTAATAATGACATGGGCTCTAAGGTTCTCTTTCTATATTTTTTCCTCTAAGTTTTTTTTAATTGTGGTAAAATACACATAACAAAATTTACTATCTTAACCATTTTTAAGTACATAGTTCAGTGGCATTAGATGTATTTATATTGTTGTGCAACCATCTCCACTATCCATCTCCAGAAGTCTTTTCATCTTGCAAAACTGAAACTTTATACCCATTAAACAATAAACTCTTCATTTTCCCCTCCCCACAGCCCCTGGAAACTACCATTCTACTGTCTGTGTCTATGAATTTGACTACTCTAAGTACTTCTTATAATTGTACAGGATTTGTCTTTTTGTTAATGGCTTTTATTCACTTAGCATAATGTCCTCAAGGTTCATCCCTGTTGTAGCATATATCAGATTTTTTTTCAAGGCTGAATGATACTTAATAATATGTGTTCACCACATTTTGCTTATCCATTCATAGGCCGATGGACACTTGGTTTGCTTCTACATTTTAGGTGTCATGGTTTTAAAGACAGATAGAAATGTGAATCTGGAACTTGAGAAATTATTAATATTATTAATATTTTAAAAACTCATAAAATTGGGAGATTTTGATGGAAGAGAAGGTATCAGAAGAATAACTATCAGATAGACTTTAAGTCATGAGGCTTTGCTTGGAGTAGGGACTGATGTATTAGTGCATTAGTTATAACAAAAGGGAAAAAATTTGTTCGTATGTATATTATGAATCATATTCTACCCCTTGCCTCCAAAAAAGCTTTGGGACTTTAAAAAAATTTTTAATATTACTCTATTTGCTCTGGTTATTCTTCTGTCAGATAATGATCCTCTTCAGTCTTTTTTTAATTCTTTTCTTCCATGTGAACCCAAATCTAGTACTTACCTAGTTTTGCCTTTCTGAAGCTAGGCTTCCTTTGACTTGTATTACTCACACTGTATTTCTAGCTTTGAATATCTTTTACATGTTTTTCTTATATTTTCATTTCACTTTTATACTATTAGTTGTCTTTATATATGTGTATGTGTTACTGCCAGGCTATATTGTTTCTCAAAATTGATCCCTGTCTTTTATGCTTTACTGTCCTTCCACGATGCATAATATGGCTTCTTGAACATAATGAAACCATGTGAAATACCTTTTTAAAAAAAAAAAAAAAAAAAACCTTGAGTTTCAAGTGTGGAGTAATAGCTTACAGGGAGCATTGTTGACAACTTTTGAGTAATTAAGAAGAACTGGTTTGGGAAAGAATTCTAATTTTAGTTGCATGAATATAATGTCGTAGTAGTTGTACGTACATTTACAGGCACATAGTAATATGAAACCGGAGCAGGAGATATTAATGGAGTAAGAGGTATTTGCTGAAGTCGTGAAAAGTGATATGTTCTGAAGAGGTGTTGAGAAGAGAGGGTGAGGACTTTTATCCCTGGAAGTGGAGAAAGCTTTAGTATTAAATGTTGAACTGAATATACTTGTTAATCAGGCAGAAAGAGGTTGCAGTGAGCATTAAATCAATTATTATTAATTCCTTTGTATTACATAGTTTTCTTGCCTTTTCCAGCCTCTAGAGGCCACCTACATTCCTTGCTTTGTGCCCTCCTCCTTTAAAGCCAGCAATGTTGCGTCTTTCTGACCGTTCTTCTGTAGTCACATCTCTCCTTGACTCTCTTTTTCAACCTCCCTCTTTCACTTTTAAGGACCCTTGTGATTACACTGGGCCCACTTAGATAATCCAGGATAATCTCCCCATTTCAAGGTCCGTAAGTTAATTACATTTGCAGAGTGCCTTTTGCCATGTAAGGCAATGTATTTACGGATTCAGGGGATTGGGAGGTGGACATCTTTGGGTGCCATTATTCTGCGTACCATAGATATATTCTCTTGTGCCATGAGAACGTTTTGAGTTCTGCCTACTTGCACAGTGGCGACATGCATTTTTGGGTTAGCATAGTGGTTGTGGAGGTTGAGTAGTTACATCAACCCATTGGACACCATCAGGTTTCAGCCTAGTAGAACCGTCATTTGAGCCAAAGCCCAGTGTTTAGGGGAAGCTGTGTGAATTGAAGTTCACATTAAACCAACAGCTTTGTGTCAGGTGGTGGAGTGGGGGTAACTACCATCTGTTAAAGTAAAGCTGGGCTGCTTTGGAGGCCAGGCCAGTTGTATTCTTGAATAGACCATTCCCATCTGGCAAGTGAGGATTTGGGGGCCCTTCTCACATTGTTAAGTCTGACTTTATGTTAGGTATCTTAGGCTAGAGAGTCACAAGGCCTCCATGGGTCTGGTGTTCAGTTTCAGCAAGAGCCCAGTTGCAAGCTAATAGCTGCTTTTCAAGGAGGCCTTGTTAGCTGTGTCAGGGAGGCAACACATCCAAAACCCCAATGTGCACCTCTGGGTGGAGGCCTTTTGCCAGAGGATTCATTTGGCAGAATCATCGTTTACAGAAACCTGTAGCTCAAAAGCATAATGAAGACTGAGGGGCCCCAAAGGTAGAGAGTGTGCTACAACTTGCTGCACAGGTTCCAACATAACTTGTTGGTTTGGGCTCCTCTCAAAAGATGCACATTTGTAGTATAGCTGATACAAAGGACCAAGTAGAATGTCGAAGTGAGCCACATAGAACCTCTAATACCTGTACAATTCAGTATGCTCAGGCTCCTTTTAGATGGTGGGAGTCTGAAGAGACTGCAGTTTTTCTTTGACTACCAGAGAAATTTGGTGTTGTGATCTGTTCCTGTAGTTCCTAGAAACTTTACTTGTTGAGCAGGTCTTTGAATTTTATTGGTGTTTTTCAGCCATCCCTATTTGCAGAGGGTGATAACATCACAGTCAGCTCTGAGGCTGAGGCTTCTAACTTACCAACCAATAGTGAAAGCTTTGGAAATCAGAGGATGGAGGCACTAGTGCTGAATCCTAACATACCTATATGTGGCAAACGGCAAGGGAGTTTAGGTCCTTCTGGGGATGCACTTCAAATATATATTGGAGGCCTTGTCACATGTGCAAACTGATCTTGATCCTTGGGTGTGAATGTTATGGCAAAGAGGTATTGGAAATGTTCAAAGTAGTCTACCAAGTACCATCAGTCTGTGTAATGGATTTAGTCTGTTACAGCTGGGGCTAAAAGAGCACTAACTAAACTCAGTTGGCAGTAATTCACTATCATCCTCCAGCTCCTGTTAGCCTTTTTCACTGGCCTTGCAGGGCATTCGTGTTGAGATATTGCATCTCTTAATATCCCTGCTACTTTAACTTTTTTATCAAAGCTGTGGATTCCTTTTGTCCTCCTGGTGTGCTGTACCATTTCTGTTGGACCACCCAGGAAAGAGATATCATTTGGGGAGCAATTCATGTGTCCCACTAGCACTTCTGTACATGCTACTCTTCTTGATTGGGAGAATATCCTTTTGCACTTAGGAGATAGGTAAAGATAAACATATGACACAAGGGTTGGCAAACTTTTTCTGTAAAGGACCAGATAGTAAATATTTTGGGCTTTGCAGACCGCACACAGTCTCTATCACATATTCTCTCTCTCTCTCTTGATTTTTTTGTGAAGGATCTTTTCAAAATGCCAAGTCATTCTTAGCTTTGGTGTCATAGTTTGCTTACTCCTGATATACCAATTCCTGCTGTACCTTCAGATATACAAGCAATAATCAAAGTACAGTTAATTGCCCAAAGGCCCCACCTACAAAGTCTTGTTAGTTTTCTTACCATCCATGAATCCTGCCCACTGAATCCTGGGGCCTTTTTCTTCCATAAGTCCAGGTAAGATAGTGATTTGGGTGCCTGTATCCAACAGAGCCATACAAATTCATTTCTCTCCTCTCCCCAAATTCCCTAGCACACTTGGATGGGTGCATGTGACCATTGATCCCTCTTTGGGATGGGAAAATCACATTTCTAATAATTTTTTTCCTTAAAGCAGCTGAATTCACCTAGTTATTACAATGGAGTGGAACTGAAGCTGACTGCCTAGCCAGAGGTTAGCAACCACCAGGGCATCTCTCTTTATTTTTATTTTTATTTATTTATTTTTTTTAAATATTATCAATTGATTTTTTATTTTTATTATTATTATTATTTTTGTCTTTTTCGTGACTGGCACTCAGCCAGTGAGTGCACCGGCCATTCCTATATAGGATCCGAACCCACAGCGGGAGCGTCACTGGGCTCCCAGTGCAGCACTCTCCCGAGTGCGCCACGGGCTCAGCCCAGGGCATCTCTCTTTAAATGCATTTCCTGGCTCTCAGCCTGCAACCACCTCCTCAATTCCTCCTCATTACCAGGCAGTATAATGAAAGTCCATTTATTGCCTGGTTGACCATACAGTTTCTCACTTAGGTTTGCTACCCATTCCCATAGACTTTCCTTGTATCCCATTAATTGGCCTATGAGGTCCTTATCCTTCTTCTTCCATAAAGCCATGTCCTTAACAGCATCACATTCTCATCACCAAACTGTGAAGAACTTTGAAAAAGGTCTATAACCTTACCCTGCTTGTAAGGTAGTTAGGAGACAGGAGATTTCTGGGTCAGTGATGCAGGACAGTTTATTAGTTACAGCAATAGCAGTAGCCAGAGTATCAGTATTTTTTCACCATTCCTCCAGACCCAGTTCCCATAGGGCAATGCAAAGAGGGCCAGATGACATCTGCTCATGCCATCTGTTGCATTACAGGAGAGGGACCCTAAGCCTGCCCTTTGCTCCTAAGGTAGACACTCTCTATGTTCTGAGGCTATCCACCATAGAAGCAACCTTGAAAAGATAGTTCAGAATAAGGGGCAGTCATTTCCTTACTTGAAAGACATGTAGAAACAGGAGAGACTTACAGAGGATTGTCTTCTGACAAATGGCAATTCTCAGATTGAGTGGCTTATACAGCTAAGTCCATAATAGGTGTTCTTGATTGACAGAAAACTTTCTTCCAAGTAGTGAATCAGGGTCTTAAGTTCCTTCCATCTTGTTACTCTGCTTTCTTTAAAATGTTGCTTCTATTGCTACAATGCTCATTTGTATTAATTTCTGTAAGAGGAAGCACTGTGGACACTAAATAGTTGGAGCTAGTATTCAGATTGCATTGGCTAGAACCCAGTGAAATGGCCACACTAACTGCAGAGGAAGCTGGGAAATGTCTAGTTATATTCCAAATGAGAACAAGTGAGTTTGGTGAATAGCTGGCTGTCACTAACTCATTTTAGCCTGTTCTTTCTGTTAAGTCATATGTAATCAAAGCGATTAAACAGAGCATTTAAAAAATGAAAGTTAAAAAACAAAAACCCACTTAAGATCACATCATCCAGAAATAGCCATCATTACTACTAAGTAAACATTACAGATTTCTTTTGCACAGATAGATATATAGATAAAAAGGATGGTTAGATAAAAATTATTTCAAAATGAGCTAATGCAATTGTGTTGTTTTAAAATATTAAAGTCAGATATTCTTGACTATATAGAGGGAAAAGAAATGGAAGTAAAATAGGTGATATTATTGGATTTCACATAAAATTTCCTTACCACAGGCGATATTATTTCCTTAAAGATACTTTTAAGTTTTATTTTATTTTATTTTATTTTATTTTATTTTATTTTATTTTATTTTTTTCTGGTGGCTGGCCGGTACAGGGACTTTTAGTATATGTGCTGCCGAAGCGAGCACTAGGGACTTTTAAATTTTAATAATAGAAATTATAAAAACAAGGAAAGACGTTAAAGAATTAAGACAGTGTTTCTAGTTTGGATCCTCTTAACTGTAAGTTAATAGAATACTCAGAATGGTTAAAGCAACTGGAAATTTACTATTTTGTGTAAGATTAGGGGTTAGACTTTTCTAAGATTGGTTAATCTAACAATAGTCAATGCAACAGTGGCAGGGCATTGTTGACTTTTTTTTTCGATGATTCTCTTGGCTTTTTCAGTCACTGCTGTTGTTCCAAGGGTCATGGCCTAACACTTGAGCATCTAAAGGCAGAAAGGGGGTACCCTTCTAAGAGTGAGGAGAACATTCTCAGCAGTATCCTGGAAATTTCCCCTTCTATTTTATTATCCTGACCTAAACCTGTGCCAGCCCTAAAGCATTCAGTGGCTAAAGAGCGTAGATTCATCTTAATTGCCTAGACTCTGTCCATGTTTACCTCTGGAGAGGGGAATTGGGCCCTTTTATGAGAACGTGGGAGGGTGATCTTGATTTTCTCAGGAAAATCAGAGACTTTGTTAACAAGTAAAGAATTTATGTGTAGTTATAGTTTGGTGACAAACTATTACGTTTAGTTTTAATTACATGCTGCAAATTCTATATCAAGCTCCTGCTATGAAAGGCCAACAGTATCCCCATGCCCATCTCTCTTTTTCTCCTATCCAGTTTGTTTGTCCTTAAAGATATTTATGTTACATTTTTCAGGTTCGTGACCTGTAAATATAATCCTTAGAGTTTTGTAGGCATTCTGTATATAAATTTGTTAGATGCTCACTACCAGTCCTTTTACCATAGCATCTCTAGTAAATTCTTTATATCATCTCTTAAATTGGTTGAATTTTATTAAGTAAATTTATCAAGAATAAGTTTTTATGATCTGTATTCTCTGATTTCTTTCATAATGGAGGTGCTTCCTTCTTGCTTTAATTTTTTGAACTATATCTTGGGTGTATGTAATATCATTGGGTTACAATTTCTTTACCCTACCATCTTAAACAACAGGCCTGGAATGTTGCTGTTGAGATGACTACATGTGCCACCCTCACCTGCCCTTTTTTCCCTCCTTGCATTCTAAGTTTAACTACAATATGTCTTGGTGTTGCACATTCAACATTTTCAGAATGTATTTTTTCCATTTTCATTTTGTGGACTTTTAAGTTTGAATATACTTTCTGCTCCCCATTCATTGGATTCTGTACTTCAAGAATATAAAGTTGTCCTTATGTTTCTATAGCTGTCCTTCTCTAACTGCTTTAACATCTGTTTTGTTCACTTGCATTGCAGTGATTATTTCTTTTAGCAGTATTTTTATTTTCAACAATATCTTTTCTTTGCTGTTTATAATAATTCTGTAATGATACTGTTTTAGTCTTCAATTTATTACTTTGGTTCTGCAATCTCCCTTTTTAATCTTTTCCTGTTTTATTGTTCACGAACTTTGATCTCATGTTCTAATTGTTTTATTTAGCATGGAACAGTTTGAGAAGTATCTTTATGCTGAATTATATTTACTCCTAGATTGTAATTTTTTATGCTCTTTATATGATTTTTTGGCTATAATCTTTTTGCCATGCAACTTTTTTTTTTTATCTTGCTCATGCTTGGGAGGCTGTTTTTAAACATTTGATCTAGTGTGATTTAGGTAATTTCTTGAAAATTTTCTCACCACTTTTGAGACCATGGTTTGAGGGCTAAGTAAGTATTTTGCATTTTTGTGGAGCCATAGGAAATGGAAGGTCTGCAATATAAAAGCTCAGCTTAGGGCAGTGTGCAGTTTTTGGTAGAACTCCAGGCTGGGTTTTCTTTTTCTAGTATTTGATTAAATGTCTTTTACCATGTTCTAAATCTCAAATGTGGGTGTATCTTACTCCTTTGGAGGAATATGTGGGATTTTACCTAATTCATTCTTAGCCTTGATCCTTTACTTCCAAAGAGTCAGCACTTCACTCCCCCCCCACCCCCCCCACCCCCCCGCCCCAATTTTTCCTGTTCTGCCCTGAAGCCAGTACTACTCTTTAGGCAGAAAGATAAAAAGGTAAACAGGTGGAAAAACAAAAGGATAAGATTGCTTCTCTCCAGATTTGGGAGTTTTGCTTATATTCACAGAAGTTTAGAGAATTAGAGACAGGATTAAGAACTGAATCCTATAGCTCAGCCTAGGGCAATTTCTACTCTTTTCTAAAATTACTCCTTTCTTGCCAGTTTTTGTTTAGTGCATTATTATCTGCCCCCACCCCCTATTTTGGTTGCTGTTGGGTTTAGTTGGTTGGTTATTTTTTACTGGTTTTTGTTCATTTGTTGTTTACATTTGGAAAATTTGTGCTGTGATTTCAAATTTTTACTTGAAATTGGTTTATAACGATATTTTATGTTATTTGAATATAGGGATTCTTTCCTTACTAGAAATTCGCTCAATTCCAACATAAAGAATGGAGGTATTTTAAAATAACTCACATATATGTTTTTCTTTCTTATGTTATGGCTAAGTATTAATTTCTATTATTGGGCTTCCTGATGAACTCTTCTTGACAATTAGTGATAATGAAATTCTTTCCTGTATGTTAACAAACCTTTATTAATAATTTAGTCAGGTTTTTCTGAGAGGTAGCATCAAGCTCAATATTACATTCTTCCCACAATTCACTTCCTAAGTTGCGCCAAACATTTCTGTCAGTGTTTCCTAATTATATGTTCGCTGTTCAAAACTCTAAGATATTTAATTCCTCTGGTCCTGAAAATATGGATTTACAAATATTCTCTTAACTGCTTCTCTAACCATTTTTTACCCATTTTAGTTTGAACACTGGAAACATTGGACCTGTCACTTGGTTGTTTTTCTTGCTCTAAACTTAAGTTAAAAACTTCTGTATGACAGTCCTTAAGTTCTTTACACAGAAAACAGTTCATTCTGGAGCTAAACCTACTTTAAAATTAGGTTCCTTACAGAGATGCAAATCCTGCTGCATTAATTTCCTTATTGAAACTATTTGGTATTCTTATTATCTTAAACTTTTCTCTCCTTTCCCTCTTTCCATCTCTTTCTGCCTTCTCCCATTGTATCTGTAAAGAGTTTTAGTGAAGTCTCTTGGGGGTTGTAGGAAACAGAGTCCACCTTGTGCTTGCTTAAGCTATATCTTTCTGATCAGTAAAAATGTAAATAAAACTGTCTTCACGGGGCTGGTTTAAAGATTGAGGTAACATATGTATTTGTAACTTATAAACTTCTACAGTTACGATTTTTAGTTGTTAATTATGCATACTCACTCATTTGGGAGTAATGTTGGTTATCATGACCTATGTCTTTACATAAAAATATTTTGTGTTGGTTTATTTCCTTTTCCTTCTGGTTGTTTTCTCCCCTCGCGTAAATCTTTTAAACAAAACTTGTCATATTAGCCGTTTTTCTAAATCTCTAAATAGTCTTTAAGAATATGCTTATTTTTAATAGCCATTATATGGTTGTATAACAGTTTTTTCAAGCACACCTCTATTTTTGGACATTCAGGTTTTCATTTTTTTCCCATTGCAAAAAGAAGTGTGATAAATTGTATTTAAACCTTTGTTCATCTCCTAGCGGTGAAATTACAAGGTCAGAGGGTATGGATAATTTTATGATTTCTAATTCTTGTTTTTAAAATTGTTTGCATTTCTTTAGTAATGTATACAAGTTCTCGTTTACCTATAACCTAGGCAACATTGTGTCTTATCATTAAAAACAAAACCCAACAACTTTGATTTCTAGGTAGGAGAAAAATACTACTTTTGGTTCTTTGATAGTTGGGTTACACATTTTAATTATTTGTGTTTAGTGGCTCTTTGTTTCTTTTGTGAATTGTTCAGTCATGCCCTTTGTGCATTGTTCATTGTTCTCTGGCACATATATTTTCTTATTGATTTATATTAAATCAGTGTTACAATACAGAATATGTTAATTTTACTGAATTCTCAGTTTGTTATTTGCTTTTTAATGATTTGCTTTTAAATTGATGTAGAAAACTTTTAAATTTGTATAGTTATATCTGCCTTTTCCCTTTCTGATATTTTACTTTGTATTTTTGGTTAGAAAAGTCTTTCCTTCCTTAAAGTCAGATAAAGATTTTAAAAAATACTTTCTTGAAGACTTACGTATAACTCTTTAAAATAACCCATCTGAATTTTGTTTTATTTTTTCTGAGATTCTTCTCCCTAAATTATTAACCAGTTGTTCTGCTACCATTATTAAGTAATTTTAGTCTTTGCTGATTTGGAATCCCTTTTTTTCACATACTAAATATTCATGTATAATTGAGTCTTTTCCTAGATTTCCTGTTTGTTTTATTAATCTATTTAAATCAGCCTATCTTTTTTAGTGAAAGTCATTAGACTGTTATGATTCACATTTTACAGGTTGTTAATATGAATATAATATATGAACAGTGTGTTCCACTGAACATTCGCAACCCTCATTTCAGGATACATACCTTCATGTATCACATGGGACCAGAGTTTTCTGTTATTCCATGATTTGCTTTGTATGACTATTATATATTTCTACAATGGGTCTTCAAAAAGTTCATGGAAAATATGTATTATGAAAAAACTATGGGGCTGGTTGGTTAGCTCACTTGAGAGAGTGTGGTGCTGGTAACACCAAATTCACAGGTTCAGATCCCTGTACTGGCCAGTCACAAAAAAACAAACAAACAAACAAACAAAAAACTGCATGGATTGCAAAAATTTTTTGCATCAGAATAAACTTGTACTAACTTGTTACAACATGTCTGAACAGGATCTAGTCTAAGGCACTAAGAAGGATAAGACATCAGTTTGAAAACATCCTCTATTAGAGCAACATGAATTCTGCTAAAATTGAAGCAAGAATAGACATCACATCACGTTTAAGGGGAAACTTGGGTGGAAGTATGGTGAAATCATTGATGCTTTACTAAAAGTTTATGGGGACAATGCCCCCCCAAAATGAGCAGTTTAGAAATGGATAACTCATTTTAAGAAGGGAGGAGGTGATGTTGAAGATGAAGACGTCAGCGGCAGATTGCCCACTCAGTTTGCAAGGAAATAATTGATCTTATTCATGCCCTAATTGAAGAAGAGCAATGATTAACAGCAGCAGAAACATTAGCCAACACCTTAGACATCTCAATTGGTTCAGCTTCACAATTCTTTTTTTTTTTTTTTTTTTTTTTTTTAAGAAAATGTAATTTTATTTTTTTAGATTCTAGGATGTTGTTGTGGAGCAGTTGGGAGGGACGGGGAGAGGGGAAAGGGGAAGAAAATGTGATGGAAGGAAGAGTAAGGAGGAGGGGCAGATTGAGGTCTGTGGCACCCCCTTCATTCCCACAGGGGAGACTGGAGGGCTTCCAGTGGTGGCTTGGTCATTGCCAGACTGGGTACAGATGTCAGGGTCTGTGGCAAAAGCCCTCGCCCTCCACAACGCTAGCTTGGGAACCTCGGGCCCTTCTTGCTGTGGTTTGGTGGTCATCATTGGGCTGGTTGCACGTGTTGGGGGGGCATGGCTGAGGCCCTTGTGCCCCCACTGCCTTGGTCTGGGGCAGTTCCTGTAGTAGCTTGGTGGTTGCCACTGGGCTGGTGGCGGATGTTGGGGGGGGTGTGACTGAGGCCCGAGGTCCCCCACCACTACAGCTCAGGAGAGCCCAGGGGGCTTGCTGCGGTGGCTCGGTGGTTGTTGCTGGGGTGGTTGTGCATGTTGGGGGTGTGTGGCTGAGGCCCTTGACCCCCGCCCTTGGGACTTGTTGCAGGTGTCAGGGGGCATTGCTGAGGCCCCTGGCCCTCCCCCCTTTCTGGCTTGGTAGCCCAGTGGACTTCCAGTCCTCCTAGGTGTTATAGGTGTTCTTTGGTGCAGTAAGACCTTTACTAGTTAATATCAAACTTTGTCCCTGGTTGCTGGTATTTTGTTTTGTTTTTTCTTTTAGTTCTGTATTGGATCATTTGCTGTTCCCACCACTTAAACTCTGCACTGGAACTAATTTGTTGTCCTTTGCTTACTTCTAAAATGGGGGAACTTCTGTGCGGACCAGTACTTGAGCTGTGTGGTTTAGCGAAATTGCTGCTTTGCTGCTGATTCCCTGGGGAAAGCTTTTTGTGCAGCTCAGGTTTTAACGGTTGACTTTGTAGGTATTTGTGGGTCTAGTGAAACCCAGTGCACCTGATTTAGAAACTCTGGTCTGGGCCTGAGTCTTTTTTCATCAGACTGCATCCCATGCAATTCTATATTCCTGACCAGTCTCCTCTGAATGGCCCTATGCTGATCGGGGGGGCAAATCAGCTGTCCTTGCTGTGCCCCAGTTTTCTCTCGGTGGGCCCGTCTCCCCCACTGCCCATGCTGCAAACACTTTCCATGGGACGGGCCATGTGCTGGTCCCTTGTGATGACTCACTGGCCTCTGAATGGCTCCTTTTTTTCAGTGTTGTTGCTCCTCAGTCCTGTGTGGGTCCATAGGAACACTATTAGTGGTCTTGCTGGCCTAGGAGCCACCAAGGCCCTCTTCTTCCCTGCCGCCTCCAAGCAACTTTATCCAAAGGCACAGCTGCAGCTTTTGCCAGCTCCTCCATGTGCTCAGCAACTCCAGCCTGAAAGTGGCCAGGGCTCAAAAGAGTAGGAGCAGTTTTTTCTTTCTCTCATCATGGCTTCTCCCATCTTCATGCACTCCGTAGGTCTCTCTTCCTCCTCCCTTAGCTCTAGCGGCCCCAGCTTGGCTGTTGTTGCTTTTTTATAGTTGTAAATTGGTTGATTTGTGGGACAGAGTGATGCTAGGGACCATCTATTCTGCCATCTTGGCTGGAATCCCCACGAAGCTAAGATTTTAATTCTGAGGTTTTATAGTGACAGAGCTGAGAACAGAAATTAGGTCTCCTGGCTCCCCCTCCAGTGCTCTCTGATGCTTGTTCTTTTCCCAGTGGACACTTAGTGCAGGAGATAGCTGGAATTCTGGGACAGGTGCATCTGGCATGAGCCTCAGGCTGCTTCTCCTCATGGTGGAAAGTGGCAGGCAGCTGGCAGGTACAAGCAGATCACATGGTGAGAGGAAGCTAGAGAGCAGCTTCACAATTCTGACTGAAAAATTATAGTTGAGCAAATTTTCCACTCAATGGGTACCCAAACTGTTGTACCCAGATCAGCTGCAGACAAGAGCAGAACTTTCAATGGAAATGTTCAACAAGTGTGATCAAGATTCTGAAAGCATTTCTTCAAAGATTTGTAACGGATGACATGTGTCTTTACAGTACCATCCTGAAGACAAAGCACAATCAAAGCCATGGCTACCAAGAGGTGGAAGTGGTCTAATCAAAGCAAAAGTATTCATGGTCAAGAGCAAAGGTCATGGCAACAGTTTTTTAGGACACTGAATGCATTTTGCTTGTTGACTTTTTGGGGGACCAAAAAACAATAACATCTGCCTATTAGAAAAAACTTTTAGAAAAGTTAGCCAAACTTGAGCAGAAAAACACCCAGGATACTTTCACCAGAGAGTTCTTCTCCACTACAACAAGGAATTTTGTTTATTCCTCTCATCAAACAGGCAGTTTTGCAAGAGTTTCAATGGGAAATCATTAGGCATCCACCTTACAGTCCTGATTTGGCTCTTTCTGACCTTTTTGTTTCTTAATCTTAAAAAAAAAATTTAAGGGGCACCCATTATTCTTAAGTTAATAATATGAAAAAGACTGCATTGACATGGTTAAATTCCCAGGATCCTCACTTCCTTAGAGATGGACTAAATAGCTGGTATCATTGCTTACAAAAGTGTTTTGACCTTGATGGAGCTTATGTTGAGAAACAGAGTTTATATTTTTTTATTTTTGTCTTTTATTTTCATTTTTCCTTGAACTTTTTGAAGTCCCCTCTTACACACAACATTTTCACACATGTACATGTGCATACTTTGCCTTTTACTCTCAATGTTCTTTCCAACTTATTAGGATCTGTTTAGCTTATTGTTATTCAGGATTATTCACTCTTAAATTATCCCAGCTCTTGTAACCTTGAAGAATAAAGCCCCAAATGGGAAGTAGAACATATATAGTAAAGAAGGATAGAAAGACTCCTTTATTATCTACCACATCGTGTTGATCAAAGCAAGTCACAGGCTAACCCAGGTTCAAGGGAGTGCAGAAGAAGCCATCTTATGATGAGAGGAGCAGTGATATTCCATTGCAAAAAATGGAAGCATGATTCCTTGGGAGTCATTATTATCTGCCACCATGAAAGTAACTTTAGGATATTAAAATTTCTAAAAAGCCTAAATAAAAAGCATTGTTTTGTTCATTTATGTTTTATGTTGCTAAAGAATTAAAATTACAGTCAGAAAATGTCTGATGTACTTAGATCAGTAATTAAAAGCAAAAAGTGGCAGTATGTAGGGTATTAACAATAAAACATGTATCTTTAATTTTTATGTGTTTTGTTCTGCTGGTTTGTAATCTCTCTTAGGTCAGGGATGTGATTTTAATCTTCCATGCCTTGAACAGATTAAGTGTTCTGAATGGTTAAATTTAAACACCATGAGAAATAAATATAAACAACTAATGCTTTAAATAGTAAGTTTCATACCCAATACTGTTATCTTATCCTACAGATTCAAACAATTGAGAACATTTTGGTTAAATGTTCTTGACATTGAATAAATTTGGGTTCCCAGTATGTAAATAATTTGTTATTTAAGCGAATTCATTTTTATTTTCAGTTTTTCAGTTTTAGCACTTCATAGCAATAAACCCTAATTTTATCTATTTTTTTCCTTAGAGATAACTAATTTATCCATTTTTCAAATAAATCTAGGGAAGAATTTCTTGCCCTGATTTCTAGTTTCTGGGCCATAGAATTCAATGCATGGTGGAGGAGAATTTGACAGTATACAGATGTGATAAGGCATGTGAAGTGCTGTGTAAAGTTTAAAGTGCAATTTATAAAATGTCCACAAAAGTATTTGGTGTTTTTAACAAGAAAAGGTGTATATTTTATTGAATATAAATGTAGCAAATAATTATAAACTTCAGTTGTTTATTGGTACTACTTTTGGTTGATCAAGGATAAGGGAGCTGAAGTCATTGTAGAATAACTTACACTAGTATTGTTTATATATAAAATAACATGATCAGAGGAAGTGATTTTTTAAGTTATTTTTTGACAGAAGTATTGCTTACATTTTAAATTACTAAACTTATAAAAAGAATCTCCTTAATGTATATATGCGGATTATGTGTATTATATATGTGGATTATAAATTTAAATTTGGTTTTACTTTATTCATTTTTAGAAATATAAGGAAAAGGACAAACACAAACAAAAACACAAGAAGCAACCAGAACCATCACCTGCATTGGTTCCATCTTTGACTGTTACGACAGAAAAAGTAAGTTTTAAGTATTATGTAATAGCTAGTAATGTACTGATTTTTACCCCTATGAAGTACGATTGTGGACAAATAGAATTAAAAGATTATACAAATCTTTTCATGAACTTTAAAAAGTATCCTTGTATTTTCATTCCCAGCACTGTGATTCTCTTACATTTCCCATCTCTCCAAATATTCATCAAGCAATTAGGGTTCCTACTTTTTAGTTTTTTTCCCCATCTTCTGTTTATTCTATACTTGTCTCCGAAGACTTGAATTAGGCTGATAAGTGGGAGGCATCATTGAGATTAAGAATTTCAGCTTTGGACTTCATCCACCTGTGATTTTCAGTTCTGGCTTTACCACTTACTGATTGAGCACTTAGGTTAATTAACTTCTCTGTAACTCAGTTTCATCATCTGTAAAGTGGGGGAAATAATTAGTGAAATTAATGACATAATACATGTATAGCAATTAGAACGGTATCTGGTTCATAGTAAGTATTACTTAGTAAATGTTAAATATTATTAGGATTATTATCATGTGGTAAATATGAAAATGGAAGCAAGGGTAGGTGGCTGGGATAAAGTAAGCAAGTGGAGAGTGCAATAGGAGATGAGGCCAGGGTGAGGGGCCAGTGACACAGGGTCATATAAGCCACAGTAAAGGCTTTGTCTGTTAGTTTGAAAAGTGAGCTATTGGAAGACTCTGAACTGAGCCAAATTACCACAAATTTGGCAATTTAAAACAACATAAACTTGTTATGTCACTGTTCTGTAAGCCAAAAGTCTGGGTATAGTTGGGTGGTTTCTCTTACTCTGGGTCTCTCAAGTCCAAAGTCAAGATGTTGGATGACCTGGGTTCTTATCTGAAAAAATCTGCTTCTAAGCTCATTCAGGTTATTGGCAAAATTCAGTTCCTTATGGTTGTAGGACTGAGGTGCCCATTTCCTTGCTGGCTATCAGCAAGGGGCTACCCTTAGCTCCTACACCCTCTCTCAGGTCCTTGTGCCCTCTGTCACGTGATCCTCTCCATCTCAGAGCCAACAATAGCATGTTGAGTCCCCCTTGCACTTGAAATCTCTCTGACTTCCTCTTGGCTGCATCTCTTGCATTTAGTCAGAGAAAGTTCTTTTCATATAAGGGCTCATATGATTAGATTGGGCCTACTTGAAAAATCCGGGATAATTTCCCTATTTTACAATCCATAAGCTCTAATTAAATCTTCCAAGTACCTTTTGCCATGTAACATAACATATTCATAGATTTAAGGGATTAGGAGTGGACATCTTGTGGGGGCTGTTCTGCCTACCACAGATATGTTAGAGTTGAGGTATCAGTTAGTCATACAAGTAGAGATGTTGATTAGCCAGTTGGATACATAGTTTGACATTCAGCAAAGAGGTTTAGGCTTAGGATATAAATTTGAGAGTTACATTCATATGGAGTGATTTAAAGCCATGAGACTGGATGAAATCAACAGGGGAAGAGTGACTGCTGGTAAAGAAGAGAAGAGGCCTCAGGAGGCCCACGGGCCTCCTGTGTTGAAAAGTCTTGGACAAGAGGTGCAAACAGCAAAGGAGACTGAGAAAAGGCCAGAATTTAGAAGAAAACCAAGAGGATGCAGTGTGCTGATCAAGTTAAAGGAGAAATAAGTCATCTGTGTAATATAATATAAGCACTAGCCATTGGATTTTATCATGTAGAGATCATTAATGACCTTTTTGAGCAGTTTTAATGTACTGGTTGAGGCAAAAGCCTGATAGGAGTGGGTTTAAGAGAGAATGGGAGGAGAAAAGTCAGTGAATACAAGTGATTGCTTTGAGGAGCTTTGATATAAAGAGGAGTGGAGAAATAGATGATAACTGATTGGTCAGGGAAGTGGAGATGATAAAGGGTATTTTTAAATCAGAGAAATAACTGCATATTAGTGTGATAGTAGAAATCATCCAATAGATAGAGGAAAATAATGATAAGACAGAGGCAAATTGCTGGAGTGATATCCTTTAAGAATATGAGAAGGGATGGGATCTACTGCCAAGCTGAAAAGATGGCTGTGGAAACAGGAGAGAAGGCAAAAAGATATGGGAGTGTACAGTGGGCATAGATAGGTGTGGTGGTGGAATTTTGTCGAAAATCTTTTCTGATAAATTTAGATTTTTCCAGTGAAGTAAGAATCAGTGTTAATCAGTTGTGAGAATGAAAGAGGAGTGTTAGAAATTTGAGCAAGGAAAAGAGGTATATAATAGTTAACTCTAACAATGGGAAAGAATCATGTAGAGGCCTTGAGTGTTTGAAAAGGGGAAGAGTGAGGTGCTAGTACAGGCTCCTTCTTGACCCTGCTGGATGGTAGAAGTCATAGGTTCCTTTAAGGCAGGGTGTCATTTTACTGCTGGTTCACCACTCTCTTATCTTCTGTTGGTGGAAAGGTAGGGATAGGTCAGGGAATGCAAGGCTAAGTTTTGCTCAGCACTTCAGGGTTCCTTCTAGATTCCATGGTTCATGTTAGTGGGGCACATTTAAATTGAAAGTCACAGGGAACTTTGACTACTGTAATTTTTTAAATGCCTGTACTACATGGCAAGTTTTGGTTGCAAATTTTTGAATCTTGCTTTACCATCTCATATACCTTAACAAAAATTCCATTTTATTTCTGTATTAATTTAAAGTTTACTGGTCTTAAATTTTCAGTTGCACTCTCTATGACTAACCTTTAACTTAAACCATGTGGACTCTAAACGTTTAAAAACTAGAAATTAGCAACAAGTAAATACTTCAATATCATGTCACGTTAATGTGGTGTTGCTGTAGTCTTTTAAATACTACAACTACAATTTACCAGTATAATATTTTCACATGAATCCTTGATAACCATGGTAGCAGACCATGGTGATACATTAATACAGTTGTCACTCAGTATCCATGGGGGATTGGTTTGACGACCATCCAAGGATGAATCCCTTATATAAAATGGTGTAGTATTTGCATATAACCTGTGCACATCCTCCTATATACTTTAAATCACTGCTAGATTACTTATAATACCTAATACAATGAAAATACTATGTAAATTGTTGTTATACTGTTTAGGGAATAATAGCAAGGAAAAAGGCTCTGTACTTGTTCAGTATAGACAAGGTTTTTTACCCCAGATATTTTCTATCTGTGGTTGATTGAACCCATGGAAGTAGAACCCATGGTTATAGAGGGCCAAGTTTACAAAAAAGTTGCTGGAAACAAAGTAGGATTTCATGTTAATCAGTAATGTTGTTATCAAAAGGAGCATAAAAGTAAGTATCTTGTCCAGAAAACATAGCTTTTTGTTTCTATCTTTGAGTGTTCAGGTTCTTCGGTAAAAAAGGATTAGATAATCTGAACACATGGGATTTGTTGTCTGCAGGGACTTGATGTAGGGAGCCCTTTAATATGATAAAACAAGTAGAGACTGCTTTGTTTTTAGGACTGTTTGCTTCCCCTGATTTTCTTAATTTATAGTCTTTCTGAGCATTTCGAACCAGTTTCTTTCTTTCTGTAGTACAAACAGTATATTGCCAAGGAAAAATGAGGGAGAAAGTTTTTACTCTTGAACTAATGGAGATTTGTTTGGTATCAATATTATTTTTCTGAAAAAAGTTCTTAGATGCTTGTAAGCCATGGTTTAAGTATTGTTTTAAAATTTGTGACAAAATTGAACCTAATACCTTATTAAAAGTAATCTTTATTTAACATCATTACTTTTCATCATTGTTAGAAGACTTACTAGTTGTTTTAGTCTTTTTAGCTTACTTTTAGTCTTTTTAATTTTGGAGTGATTTTTCTTTTAAAGTACAGTATTTCTTTTTCAAAAGATTTTCTGTGCACCAGAGATATTTGATCAGGTTTTCTCTTTGTCTTTGTAACACTTTTAGGAGAGGATAAAGGAGGATCTAATTTTAGATAGATCTTTTAAATTAGTTGTTAAATTTTGCACTGCTTTTAATAAAGACTATGTGAATGTAGGACAAATTTTTTTTTTTTTGTAAAATAAGTTAACTTTTTTAAATGTGTAATTTAAGAATTTTTGGTGTTTCTTTAAAACTTAAAGAAATCTTTATACTTTTTAAGTTATAATGAAATCCAAGTGTAGATTTATCTACTCTGATTCTACTAAATCACTTTGTCTCTTTGTTCTTTCTCTGTGTTATTCAGTAACACAATTGTTTTTGAAAGCTAACCTTTTTAAAAAAGTAAACTTAATTTTGAAGGAAATATATGCACACATATGATAACCATATGACAATAAAGGTGTTCAAAAATTTAATGTATCAAGAAATACATTGAACCTTTTGTTAGGCTTTATTGAGGTATAATTGATACACAATAAATTATATATATTTAAATTAGAGAATTTGATAAATTCTGACATATGCATACACTAGTGAAACTATTACCACAATCATAGGCAAAAGTTTCCCTATGACTCCTTTTAATCTCTTTCTCTTTTGTTTTTCATCCCTCACTTCTGCCCAGGCAACTGCTGATCTGCTTTCTCACTTTAAATTAGTCTGAATTTTCTGGAATGTTAAAAAATAGAAACATGTAGTTTGCACATTTTTTTGTCTTGCTTTCACTCAGCATAATTATTTTGAGATTCATCCGGGTTATATGTTTCAGTAGTTCATTTTTGTTTCTGACTACCATTTTCTTCTATGTATATACCATAATTTGTTGATCTATTCACCAATTGATGGACATTTAGGTAGTTTTAAGTTTTGGGCTATTATAGATAAAGTTGCTGTGAGCATTGCACAAGTCTTTTTTACACATATATGCTTTCATTTCTCTTGCATAAATAACAAGGACCATAAATACCATGTGGCTGGGTCACATGGTCGGTGTGACTTACCATGGTAAGTGTATGCTTAATTTTTTAAGACACTGTCAAACTATTTTGCAGAGTGGTTGCATCATTTTAACATTTTTCACCAGCAGTGTCCTAAGAGTTCCTGATCCTTTACATTCTCTGCAACACTTGGTGTGGTCAGTCTTTTGAATTTTATCTCCTCTAGTTGGTGCTTAGTGGTATCTCACTGTGGTTTTTATTTGCATTTCCTCAATGATTGATTAAGTTAGATATCTTTCCATGTACATATTTGCTGTTTATTTTTGGTGATGTGTCTGTTTAGATCTCCCCACAACCTGCCCTTTTTTATTGACTTGTTTTCTTGTTAATGAGTTTTGTGAGACTTTGTATATTCTGGATGCAAATTCTTTATCAAATATTTTATTTGCAGGTATTTCTCCTATTCTGTGGCTTGTCTTTTCATTCTTTTAGTGTTTTGAAGAGCGGACATTGTTAATTTTATGAAATTTATTAATTTTTTTGTGTTTTCCCCTAGAAGTTTTATATTTTTAGGTTTTACATTGTCTATTTAGGCCTGTGCTCCATTTTAAATTAATTTTTGCATGTGGTGTTAGTTACAGATCAAAGTCCATGTATTGGGCCTGCCCTGTGGCTCACTCGGGAGAGTGCGACACTGGGAGCTGCCGAGGCCGCGGGTTCTGATCCTATATAGGGATGGCCGGTGCGCTCACTGGCTGAACGTGGTGCGGACCACACCTGCCGAGGGTTGCGATCCCCTTACCGGTCCAAAAAAAAAAAAAAGTCCATGTATTTGAATATAGATATCCAGTTTTTTCCATAGCCATTTATCCAACAACCTATTGTTTCTCTCCTGATTTGCCTTTACTCCTTTGTTGAAAATCAATTGACCATACATTTATGGGTCTATTTCTGAACTCTGTTTTGTTCCATTGATCTGTTTGTCTGTCTTTACATTAGTATCATACTGTTTCGATTAATGTAGTTTTATGTCAGGTAGGGTCCATCCTCCAACTTTGTTTTTTTTTTTTTTTTTTCTTTTCTTTTCTTTAAGTTGTCTTGTTCTTTGCATTTTAATATGAATTTTAGAATAAGATTGCCAGTCTGTAGAAATAAGACTGGTAATATTTTGGTTGGAACTGCATTCACTCTATAGAACATTTGATGTATATTTAATATCTTAATATAGTGTCTTATGATCCATGAACACAGTATGTTTCTCCATTTATTTAAATCTTTGATTTATTTCAGGAATGAATGTATAGGTCTTGTATATCTTATCTCAGCTTTATCTCTAAATATTTAATGTTATTTGATGCAGTTGTATTTTCCAAAATGTCAATTTCTGATTGTTCCTTGCTTGTATATAGAAATACAGCTGATTTTTCTATGTTGATCTTATATCCTCCAACCGTGCCAAAACTTTCATATTAGTTCTAGGAGGTTATTGATTCCATGGCATTTTCTTTATAGATGATTATGCCATCTATGAATAAGATAATTGTACTTTGTTCTTTCCAATCTGGATGCCATTTATTTCTTTTCTTTTTTTGTGTGTCAGATTTAAGAATAGCTACTCCAGCTCATTTTTCTTTCCTGTTTGCATGGTAAATCTTTTTCCATCCTTTCACTCTTAGTCTATGTGAATCTTTATGGGTGAGGTGGGTTTCTTGTAGGCAGCATATAGTTGGGTCCTCCTTTTTAATCCAGTCTGCCAGTCTGTGTCTTTTGATTGGGGAATTTAAGCCTTTTACATTAAGAGTTGTTATTGAAAGGTGTTGATTTATTCCTAGCATTTTATTGGTTGTTTGGTTGTCTTAGGTGTCTTTTGTTCCTTGCTTTGTGATTTACTGTTTGGTTTATGTGTTTGTTGGTTCCTTAGGTTGTAGATAGCGTTTTTGTTTGTTTGTTTTCTCTTCCTGAATGCCATTTTTATTATACTAGTGGGTTTTGATTTTTCTTTTGTTTTTATGGCAGTGGTAGTTATTTTTCAGGAACCAAACCCAGTACTCCCTTGAGGATTTCTTATAAGGGTGGTCGTGTGGTAGTGAACTCCCGCAGTTTTTGTTTGTCTGAGAAATATACTATTTGCCCTTCATTTCGGAAGGATAGCCTTGCAGGGTCGAGTATTCTTGGCTGGCAATCTTTGTCTTTTAGTATTTTGAGTATATCATCCCATTCCTTTCTAGCTTTTAGGGTTTGTGCTGAAAAGTCTGATGTTAGCCTGATTGGGGCTCCCTTATAGGTGATTTGATACTTCTCTCTTGCAGCTTTTAAGATCCTGTCTTTGTCTCTGAGTTTTGCCAATTTGACTATGACATGTCTTGGAGAAGGCCTTTTTGGGTTGAATACGTTTGGAGATCGTTGAGCTTCCTGGATCTGAAGATCTGTGATTTTTCCTATACCTGGGAAGTTTTCTGCCACTATTTTGTTGAATATGTTTTCAATGCAATCTCCATTTTCCTCCCCTTCTGGAATACCCATGACTTGGATATTTGAGCACTTAAGGTTGTCTGATATCTCTCTCAGATTTTCTTCAATGTCTTTGATTTTTTTTCCTTTTTTTTTTGTCTGCTTGTGTTATTTCAAACAGCCCATCTTCAAGTTCAGAGGTTCTCTCTTCAACTTCGACAAGCCTGCTGGTTAAACTCTCTGTTGTGTTTTTTATTTCGCTGAATAACTTCTTTAGTTCGGCAAGTTCTGCTACATTTTTTTTCAGGAAATTGATTTCCTTGTACATTTCCTCTTTCAGGTCCTGTATACTTTTCCTCGTTTCATCATGATGTCTAGCTGAGTTTTCTTGTATCTCATTCAGTTTCCTTAGAATTATCACTCGAAATTCTTTGTCAGTCATTTCAAGGGCTTCTTGTTCTATAGGATCTAGAGTTTGAGATTTATTAACTTTTGGTGGTGTACTTTCTTGATTTTTTGTATTTCTGGTATCTTTTTTTTTATGTTTGTTCATTGTAGCAGGGGGTTTCACAGTCCACCGGTTTGAGACTATTGACTAACTAAGATGTTGCTGTGGTTGCCAATTTGGTATGGCTACCTTCGTGACTGCTCAGTTGGCCTCTAGTGCCTTGTGTGTGTGGTTGCCTCAGGTCTTGGTCCTCTTCGGGGAGCCACCTCTCTGGTCAGCTTGGACTCTGCTGGGCTGCTGGATCACGGTGCGTACCGCAGGGTATGTGGTCTCTGCTGAGCTTCCACTTCCTGTTCAGGACTTCTCCCTGTTCCGTGTGCTCTGGCCGGGGCTGCTGGATCACGCAGTGGTGGCCCCACAGGGTGTGTGGTTTCTGTCGAGTATCTGCCTCCCTAGCCGGATGTCTCCCCCTCCCTAGCCGGACGTCTCCCCACTCTGTGCGCGCTAGGCTGGGCTGCTGGATCTCGCAGTGGCGGCCCGCAGGGTGTGTGTTTTCTGCTGAGTCTCTGCCTCCCTAGCTGGATGTCTCCCCACTCTGTGCGCACTGGGCTGGATTGGGACGTGTCTTCTGCAACCCTCGTCTATCAGCCAGGCCTTCAAGACCCTGCTTCACACCACCTCGCCCAGGAAGTCTACCAGGTTTCTGCTAGGCACAGACGACCGGTAGCTCTGGGTGCCTTTGTAGCACTGTGTAGATCTTTCTTGGGACTTATCACCTTGCTCCTGGTATCGCAGTTATTTGTGTACTTGTCTTATCTCCCACACCAGAGCGTGAGCTCCTCGGGGGAGGAGCCCGCAGCACATGGTTCTCCTTTGAATTCCCCCTGCGCGGATCGACTCCAGTGCCCGCCCGCAGTCAGCTCTCCGGTAGGTTCAAGCGAACTCGGGACGCTCCCACCACACTAATCCTAACCAGAAATCGGTTAGGCGTTTTTCCGAACTGGTGGCTGCAGAGATGGTATCTGCCTCCCGGTAACAGGAAGTTTACTGGGGGCTGGAGCCCAGGGTGCGGTGGAGTGACAGTTGGCCCAGCCCGTACTTCCTTGCCCTCCCGACACTGGCCGGGGATCTTTTCTTTTTATTTGCAGCTTCCCCTCACCTGTAGTACAGGTTTGTTGACTGTCAGCTGAGTTGGCACAGGTAAAGTCTCTTGTGCTGCCAGAGACACTGCCTGCTGGGGTTTTCTTTTTCTTTTTCTTTCCTATTTCTTTTCTTATACTGGCTGGAACACCCAGTGCAATGTTGAGTAGAATTGGTGAGAGTGGAAATTTTTGTTTTGTTCTTTACCTCAGGGGGAAGTGTTTAATCTTTCACCATTACATATGGTATTGAGGAAGCTTCCTTCTATTCATACTTTGCAGAAAGTTTTTATCAGCCGTGGATATTGGATTTTGTCAAATCTTTTTCTATATGTTATTAATAGAAGTATTATTGAAATGATTATATAGATTTTTTTCTATTGTTTTTTTAGTCTATTAATATGATGCATTATAATAGTTGATTTTCTAATGTTAAAACAACCTTGTACTCCTGGGATAGATCTCACTTGGTCTTGATGTGTTATTATTTTTATTTATTGTTGAATTCCATTTGTAGAAACTTTAAAGGAACTTTTGTATCTGTGTTCATGAGGGATATTGGCCTGTAGTTTTCGTTTCTTACAATGTCTTTGTCTGGTTTTGGTGTCAAAGTAATGCTGACCTCCTAGAATGAGTTAGAAGCATTCACTTTTCTAGAAGAGTTTGTGCAGATTTGGTATTATTTCTTAATGTTTGGTAGAATTCATTTCTAAAGCCATCTGGGCCTGTAGTTTTCTTTCTGGGAAGATTTTAAAGTATGAATTCATTTCTTTAATAGATACGGGGCTAATCAGGTTATCTGTGTCTTCTCAAATTAAAACATTTTATATGTTATATGTATTTTATACTATATTCTTACAATAAAGTAAGCTAGAGAAAAGAAAATGTTCTTAAGAAAATCATAAGGAAGAGAAAATACATTTACAGTATTGTATGTGTATTTATTAAAAAAAATCTGCTTATTAGTGGAACCACACAATGGAAAAGGTTAACTGTATTTCTTCTAATTCTGTCTTTCTGGTAGAGAATTGGTATAATTTCTGAAATGTTTGGTAGAATTCACCAGCAAACCCATTTGGGGCTGGTGCTTTCTGTTGTAGCAAGTTATTAAGGATTGGTCCAATTTCTTTGATAAATGTAGGTCTATTTGGATTGTCTGTTTCTTCCTGTTTTGAGTTTTGGCAGATGTATCTTTCAAGGAATTGGCTCATTTCAGCTAGGTTATCAAATTTGTAGGCATAGTGTTGTTCATGGTATTCCTTTATTATCCTTTTCATGTATATGGCATCTGTAGTGATGGGGCCCCTCTTTCATTTGACATTAATAATTTATTCCCTCTCTCTTTTTTTTCTTAGTTAGCCTACTATAGGTTTATCAATTTTATTGATGTTTTCAAAGAACCAGCTTTTGATTTTGTTACTTTTTTTTGATTTCTTGTTTTTTATTTCATTGATTGCTGCTCTAATTTTTATTTTTATTTTTATTTTGTTCTGCCTACTTTTGTTTTAACTGGCTCTTCTTTTTCTTTTTCCTTTTTTGTTTTATTTATTTATTTGTTTGTTTGTTTGTTTATTTATTTATTTTTGTCCCCCCCATGGCTCTTCTTTTTCTACTTTCCCCCAAATTATTGAGTTTTGATCTTCTTTTCTAATACACACATTCAGTGCTATAAACTTCTCTGTAAGCACTGTTTCCTTTGCATCTCACACATTTTTATAAGCTGTGTTTTTATTTTCATTTAGTTTAAAATTTTAATGTCTCTGGGAATTTCTTCTTTCACGCTGTGTTATTTAGAAGTGTGTTGTTTAATCTCCATGTATTTTGAGATTTTCCTGCTGTCTTTCTGTTATTGATTGCTAGTTTAATTCCATTGCGGTCTGAGAGCAAGACATTGTATGGTTTCTGTTTCTTTAAATTTGTTAAGGTTTGTTTTATGTCCCGGAATGTGGTCTATCTTATTGAATGTTCTGTGTGAGCTTGAGAAGAATGTGTAATCTGCTGTTGGATAGTCTATAGATGTCAAGTATATCCAGTTGATTAATGGTGCTGTTTAGTTCAACTATGTTCTTAACTGGTTTTCTGCCTGCTGGATCTATCCATTTCTGATAGAGGGGTATTAAAGTTTTCAATTACAGTAGTGGATTTATCTATTTGTCCTTGCAGTTCTCTCATTTTTGCCTTATGTATTTTGATTGTTAGGTCTTTTTGAAGTATTGACTGTTTATCATTATCTGATGCCCCTCTTTTTATCCTTGATATGTTTCCTTGCTCTGAAGTCTGATATGTTCATAATTGACGTAATGAGTCCTGCTTTTTTTGATCAATGTTAGCATGGTGTACCTTTCTACATCCGTTTCCTTTAAACTATATATGTCTTTATGTTTAAGGTAGGTTTCTTACAGACTACACATAGTTTGTTGGTTTTTGATCCACTCTGACAATCTTCGTCTTTTAATTAGTGTGTTTAGACTATTGATGTTTAAAGTGATTATTGATCTAGTTGGGTTAATATATACCATATTTGTTACTGTTTATTTGTTGCCCTTGGTTTTATTCCTGTTTTTGTCATCCACACCTTTTCTGCCTTTTATTCTTTTAATTGAGCATTTTATGTGATTCTGTCCTTTCTTAGCATATCAATTGTACTCCTTTTTTAAAAAAAAAAACTTTTTTTAGTAGTTGCCCTAGAGTTCATAATATATATTTACAACTAATCCAGGTCCACTTTCAGATAACACTAACTTAGTTCACAGGTAGTGCAAATACTTTGTAATAACAAATGTTCCCAATTCTTCCCTTCTGTTCCTTGTATCATTGCTGTCATTCCTTTCATGCATACATAAACATATATGTCTGTGTGTTTAATTAATCATGTCCATTGTTGCTATTATTATGAATAAAACTGTTATCTGTTAGATCAATTAAAAATAAGAAACATAAAAGTTTTTATTTTACCTTCACTCATTCATTTTTCTGATGTTCTTTTTTTCTCTGTGTAGGTCCAGGTTTCTGACATATAATTTTCCTTTTCTCTGAAGAACTACTTTTAACATATTTTGCAAGGCAGGTCTACCATCAGCAAATTTCCTGAATTTTTGTTTGTTGAGAAAGTCTTTATTTCTCCTTCACTTTTGAAGGATAATTTAGTAGGGTGCCGAATTCTAGGCTGGCCAGTTTGCTCAGTTGGTTAGAGACACCAAGGTCAAGGATCCTCTTACTGGCCAGCTGCCATAAAAAACAAAACAAAACAAAACAAAAAAACAGAATTCTAGGTTAGTATTTATATTCTCTGAACACACTTTAAAAATTTCATTCCACTCTCCTAATGGAATGCTTTATGAGGAAAAGTCAGATATAATTCTCATCTTTGCTCCTCTGTAGGTAGGTATTTTCTTCCTCTGGCTCCTTACAAGATTTTTCTTTATCTTTGATTTTCTTCAGTTTGAATATGATATACCTGCATGTAGAGGTGGAGGTTGTTCATTTTTTAAATTTTTTCTTTCTTTTTCTTTTTCTGTTTCTTCTTCTTCTTCTCTTCTACTTCCTCCTCCTCCTCTTCTCTTCCTCCTCCTCCTCTTCTTCCTCCTCCTCCTCTTCTTCCTCCTCCTCCTCTTTTTCTTCCTCCTCCTCTTCATCATCATCACCATCATCATCATCATTATTATAATTTATCCTTCTTCATGTCCTCTAAGCTTTCTTGATCCTCTGGTTTGGTTTCCATAATTAATTTGGGGAAAATTCTTAGTCATTAGTGCCTCAAATATTCCTTCTGTTCCTTTCTTTCTTTTTCTGGTATTCCTGTTACAACCATGTTACATCTTTTGTAGTCCTGTTGTTCACGAATATTCTGTTCTTTTTTTCTTTTTCTTTTCTTTCATTTTTCCCTTTGCTTTTCAATTTTGGAAGTTTCTCTTGTTATATTCTCAAGCCCAGAGATTTTTTTTCTAGCCACAGCCAGTCTACTAATGATTCCATCAAAGTCACTTTCGTTTCTGTTTCAGTGTTTTTGATCTCTAGCATTTCTTTTTAGTTTGCTTCAGTTATCCATCTGTTCCTGCATGCATGTTGTCTGCTTTTTCTATTAAAGCCCTTATCGTATTAATCATTGTTTTTAAAAATTCTTTGTCTGATCATTTCAACATTCCTACCATATCTGATTCTGGTTCTGATGCTTTTTCAGTTTCTTCAAACTGTAGTTTTTGCCTTTCAGTATGCCTTTTAATTTTTGGTTGAAAGTTGGACATAATATCCTGGTAAAAGAAACTGGGGTAAATCAGCCTTTGGTATAATGTAGGGGTAAGGTGTAGGGGAAAAGGAGCATTCTGTATTCCTATAATTAGGTCTCAGTCTTTAGGTGAGCCTGTGCATCTGGACTGTGAACTTCACAAGTGCTTCTCAGGCTTCCCCCATCTCCCCACCCACCTTATGTAGAACAGGGTGGTTGAGAGGCCTAGAGTTGTATATTTCCCTTTCCCCAGGTCAGTTAAGCTCTGATAAAACCCCAGAAGGTTAGGCTCTGGTTAAATAGTTTCTCCTAAGGGCTGGGCTTGTAGAGAACAGAATGGCTCTGGCTATTGTGCCTTTTTCCCTCCTGTTGGAAGCACTGGGGGATTTTTCTCTGATAGTCACTGTGAGGACCTACTTAGAGCTTCTGGAGGTAAAGCACAAAAAGTTAGGGTCCCTCTAAAACTGGGTCTCACTGGAGTTATTCTCTCTCAGACTTGTCCACACTGAGCCTCCAGCAATTCACTTACAGTTTAGGTTTTACTTCCTTGGTACTGGTACTGCTTGTGGGTTTTTTGCTCAGGTAAGTTGTGATTGTGATTCTCTCTATCCACCTGTTTCTCTCTCCAATTTTTGGCATAGCAGTTTGTCCTGTGACCTCATTTCTCTGACAGAACTAAAAGTAGCGTTGATGATTTTTTGGTTTGTTCAGCTTTTTAATTGTTTTAGGACAGAGCAACGACTTCTAAGATCCTAAGCTTCTAAGTCCTAATATAGTCATTTAGTGGTACAAATTTCCTTCTAAGTACTGCTTTACAAACTTTGATATGTTACGTTTTCATTTTTATTTAGTTTAAAAAATACCTCTGGTTTTCCTTTTGATTTCTTCTTTGACTCATGGTTTACTTAGAACTGTTGTTATATGGTTTGAAATATTTGGGGAATTTCCACATGTCGTCTTGTTATTGATTTGTAGTTCTATATCTTTGTATTACATTATTCTTTTTAAATTTATTGATACTTTTGTTTTATAACACAGAACATGGATTATCTTGTTAAATGTTTTATGTGCTTTTCAAAAGAATGTGTATTCATTTGTGGTCATAAGAAGTTTTTCTATATAAATGTCAATAAGGTCAAGTTGATTTATACTGTTGTTTATGTTTTCTATATCCTAACTCATTTTTGTCTGTTTGTTCAGTTATTGTGAGAAGTGGGTATGGACATGTCCTTCCTCTGACTGCCCACCTTCTTCCCAATTCGTTTTTGCTTCATTTATTTTGAGGGCCTCTTTTTAGGTGCCGACTCATTTAGGATTTGTATATTTCTTGATGAGTAAGTGTCCCGCGCAACCGTCTCGCCAGCAAGAACGACGCGGCACACACAGGATCCTTCTGCAGTAAAGCTTTAATGCGTCTTGAGAGGCAGAGCACAAGCTTATCGGGGCGGAGACCCCAAGTACAGAAACCCGTTCCCTTTTATAGAAAACTGTCCCTCGCCTAGGACGTGTCCCTCTCTGACTGGCGGTCATGCATCAGCCCAGATGACGCCACGGGAGAGGCAGAGACTGGAGGTCGGGGAATTTCCCAGCACATGCGCTCTAGACTTGTTTTTGCCGATTGTCAGTGTCGGCCGGCGCCATCTTGTAATGGCGATTACGGTGTAACGTGGGCAGCTCCCCACATCTCCCCCTTTCTTATTACATTAAGAGGCTGGAGCAAGCTCATTGGCCACAACATGTCTAGCCAGTAGTCCTGTCTTAGGTCGACCCACCTCAGGCCGTGACCTTACCCGTCAAAGGTTAACCCTATCGCCACCAGGCACCATGTCTTAGGTCGGCACACGTCTGGGGGGAAGTTGCCCGTCTCTGGATCTACTGGAGCGGACTCTGAATTGTGAATTGTGGGCCAGCACGAGCCAGGGCGAACCCCACTGATCAGTTTTTCAGGGAGGCCAGCCGAAAAGAGGGGGGACTAGTCTTTGAGCATAGATAGCCAAATATCGGGATTGGCTCCTTGCTCCAGAGCCACAAGTGCTTGGGCAACGACCACCTTGTCTCTTTGTGTTTGGGCTTTCAGCCTACAGACCAGCCAAAGAAGGAACACTAGTCCACAGCAAAGGGCCGCCCCAAACAATCCCACCCCCACCCATTCCTTGAAATGTGACATAGCAGTTGTGATCCAGGAGGACAATCCAGCTGCAAAAGAGGCATCCACTCTTGTCGAATTCACAGCCACGATGGCAGAGCGCAGGTCCCGCATCAGGCCGTCAAAGTCTCCTGTCCAGTTTCCTAAAAGATACTCAGACAAGCGATGAGACAAGTTTGCTGCCCTGGTATAATTTTCATATTGGATGCTAGTTACACATAATCCTGAATATTTCCATTGACATCCCAGTTGTGCAATTTGCCATAGAACCTCTATTTGTTCTTGGACTAAATCTACCCTTTGATTGACCACCATCAATCCTCCCCTTAACTGAGAATTTATTGCAGTTTGTGTGTTCAGGGCCTGGGCCACAGAAGAAGACAAATTATTCAATGTGGAGGCAGTCTGGACCGTGGTGCCCAAAGACACAGCCGCAGCTGTAGCTGCAGCTGCCGCCAAGGAGACAGCGGTAACAATTGCTGCGGTGAAACCAAAATCCCTCTTTTGCCTGAATAAGGACATAGCATTAGGGGCCTCCACAGGAACGGGAACCCACCTAGGCATTCGCGCAATCACAGCCAATTTAAACCCAGTAGCATTCCAACACTGTGCATAAAAGCAGGATTCATTGGTGCAAGTAATCTGATTTTCCTGTACTGCATCCTGAACTAAAATAAACACGAAAGGGGGGAAAAGGCAGACTGGTGTCGATGGTACAGACGTATTTTGTCCGTACCTTTGGACAGAAACAGAAGACTCAAAAGTCTCGGACGTATTCCACTCAAAGGTGGCATGCCCCCAGCTTCCTCCTTTAAGAAAAGCAAACGGTGACAGATCCGTGCAGCTGCCATTTACTCCACATAGCAGCCAGACATTAAATGGGTTAGAATAGGCCGCCATCGTAGGATTTTGATATGTCCAATTGAGGCCTGAAAAGGTCGCATTAAACTGGGTGCCCATATAAGGGGAAAAGGTAAATCTGTCTTTTTTCGCCCACCCTGTCTTTTTAGACTGACAGCCCGTCCAGGGTGGGGTATCCCCTTCTAATCTGGTCCCCCGGCAAAATGGGGTCCATTTTGGTTGTGAAGGAATAGTGCCATTCCCTTTGGGCTCAAACGCGGGCCAAATTCCAGATATCCAAGTGGCATTGGACTGACCCGGCCTAGTTTTTGGGCTGTCAAACCAAGCTGCAGTTTGATTATACAATTTTATACAAGGATGCTCTGATAAAGATCGATTGGAAACCAGCAGGAAACAAAGACTACCCTCAAGAGTGATATTCCTATCCTTCCCGATACCAGCTACCTCCTCATCTAGAGGCAAGTAAGGTAGATCTAGAGTCTTATTAGTACTGAAAAATCGAGGGAATAATTGTGCATCATGGTGGAGTGGCATTGGCAGGGGGAACACTGTCAGGATTCCCCAGCGTTGCTCCCCCATTGTAAATGCGACCTGGCACAGTGTCATCAGGGTCAGGAGGGTCCTCCATTTTGATGGGTGTGTCATCTTGCGCCGATCCCAAAATTGTCCTGGTGAGTCTCTCTGGGACCCAGAAAGGGTTATCTTCCTCCTGTGGAAAAACACAAACAGCTCCCCTGGATCTTATCAAAATAGGATCCGGTCCTTTCCATTGTCCTGTTAACACATCCTTCCATTTGACCATTTGTTTTGGTGTATCTGACTCTAAGCAATGACGCTCAGCCGCAGTACGGCCTTGAGCATCAAGGTTTAAAAAATTAAGGGTGAAGAGTGCCATGGAGACGGCCACTCTCGGTACTGAGGGTAGAGCCTCCTCGACTCCCCCTTTTTGTTTGATGAAATAGGACTTGAGAGTGCGATGTGCACGCTCAACAATACCTTGTCCTTGAGGATTATATGGGAGACCAGTCAGATGAGTTACATCCATCTGGCGGCAGAACTGTTGAAACTTTTGAGAGGTATAGGCTGGCCCATTATCTGTCTTAAGGATCTTGGGTTTACCCCAAGAACTCCACGCCTCGAGGCAGTGTTGAATTACATGTGAGGCCTTTTCCCCTGTTAAGGGTGTGGCAAACATGATGCCAGAACATGTATCAATAGAAACATGTAGGTACTGAAGTCTTCCAAAAGAAGAGACATGAGTAACATCCATTTGCCAGATCTGTAGTGGTCGGATTCCTCGTGGATTAACCCCTACACAGGGAGCAGGCAGGAACTGGCAACAATTTTGGCATTGGGTAACTATCTCCCTAGCTTCTCTTCTCGTTAAGGCAAATCGGCGGCGCAAGGTTTCAGCTGTCACATGAAATTGATTATGAAATTCTTTTGCTAACTCTAATTGAGGGGAAAGGACAACCGCCATGACCCTTGTAGCCTGATCTGCTAGGTCGTTCCCACGAGACATTGGACCAGGAAGGCCCGAATGAGCTCTAATATGTGTTATATATACAGGGAAGCTTCTATTAAAAAGGGTGGATTGAATCAGGCGGAAGATGTGAGCAAGCTTGCTAGAAGGCTTAATAATTCCAGCCACTTCAAGAACTTTAACGGCATTAACCACATAGGAGGAATCCGACACAATGTTAAGCGGGCCCGGGAAGGCCCTGAGGACTTCTAGTACCACTAGACATTCTACAACTTGGGGTGAGGTTTCATTAAATTGTTTGGAGACTATTTTACTATTAGTTACATAGGCCCCTACACCAGTTTTTGACCCATCTGTATACACCACAACCCCATTGGCAAGTGGTTTTTGAGATATTATGTGTGGGAACACAATGGCTTGGCTTAAGGCAAATTGAAGGATGGGATGTTTTGGATAGTGATTATCAATCTGTCCTGTAAACGAGGTGACCAACACGGCCCAATCATTTGAATTAGCAGCTAATGTTTGAACTTGAGTAGTTGTATAAGGGACTATCAACATCTGGGGCTCTCTTCCAAAATGAATAATAGCTGTTTTTAGCCCACGGAGTGCAAGTCGAGCCACTGCGTCGGGATACCAATCAATAATCTTAGCAGGAGACGCATTGGGATGGACCCATAATAAAGGCCCATTTTGCCATAAAACAGCTGTTGGTAAGTGCATAGTTTTAAAAACACATAAATCAAAAGGTTTTGTTTCATCAATGCGCTGTAACTGAGCATTTTGTAAGGCACTTTCAACCACCTGTAAGGCTTGATCTGCTGCAGGAGTTAATACTCTCGGGGAGGAGATATGAGAGTCCCCTTCCAATACGTCAAACAGAGGTTTTAACTCAGCAGAGGGGATTTTTAAAAATGGTCTCAGCCAATTTATATCTCCCAATAACTTTTGAAAATCATTTAAAGTATGTAAATGATCTCTACGAATCTGCAATTTTTGAGGGACTATTTTATCAGGATGAATAACCGATCCCAAAAACAAGCCAATTCCAGTAACTTGGACCTTTTCTGTAGCAATGTGAAGTCCCCATTGCTCTAATGTCTTGAGCAAAATTGGATATGCCCTCTGTAGAGTCTCTAGATGTTTGTGGCACATTAAAACGTCATCCATATAATGGATCAAAAGCAAGGATGGAAATTGTTTTCTAATAGGTTCAAGGGCTAATTGGACATATAACTGACACATGGTAGGGCTATTAGCCATGCCCTGAGGCAAGACCTTCCATTGAAATCTCTTATCAGGCTCAGAATGATTAACAGCTGGCACAGTAAAGGCAAACCTCTGTCTATCTTGGGGACACAAAGGTATGGAGAAAAAACAATCTTTGATATCTATAATTATTATTTTCCATTGTTTAGGCAGGGCAGAGAGCAGGGGTAGGCCCCGTTGAAGGGAGCCAAACACACGCATCTGTGCATTAATGGCTCTTAAATCGTGGAGAAGTCTCCATTTTCCTGATTTTTTCTTAATTACAAAAATAGGAGTATTCCATGGTGAAGTAGAGGGCTCCAAATGACCAAGCTGTAATTGTTCATTTACCAGCCTAGTGGCAGCTTCTAATTTTTCAGAGGACAGAGGCCATTGAGGAACCCATACCGCCTCCTCTGTAAGCCAAGGTATGGGCATAGAACCCTCAACGGCCCCTAGGAAAAACCCAGGCCCTGCCTGCCAGGGTTGCCTTCAGGGGAAATGGGCTCCACCCTACCTTGCTCTCCACGTCCCACGCCTTTCCCTTGTTTGTAACCCATGCTTTTCATCATCTGTTGGGCTTGTGGGGAGTAAAGATTAGATAATACTAGGCCCATGTATTCTAAAATATCTCTTCCCCAGAGATTGACCGGGAGTGGTAAGACATATGGGGTAAACCATCCTTGTTGCCCTTCTGATGTCTCCCAGGACAGGGCGGCAGAGCTGATTGTCGGGCTAGATCGATACCCAAGGCCTTGTAAGGTATGTGAGGACTCTATGGTGGGCCAGGACCTTGGCCACCAGTGAGTAGATATAATACTTTTATCAGCCCCTGTGTCCATTATGCCCTCAAACATCTTTCCATTGACTTTTAGCATCAATTTAGGCCTTTCTTTAAGGGACACAATTAGGTATGCAGAGTCTGGCCCAGAGGAGCCCATCTCCCTTTTTCTAGCCTCACAGGGGGTGGTGTCGTCCGGGAGGAGAAGAAGTTGTGCAATTCTGTCTCCCTGACTTACAGAGAAGACCCCCTCGGGACATGAACATAACACCTGAATGTCTGGGGTGTGGCCTTGATCAACCAAGCCTGGATACACAATCAGGCCTTTTAAGGTGAGCGACCCCCTACCGAGAATGAGGCCCATTGTACCAGGCAACAATGGAGCAATGGGTCGCACCGGGATCGGTTGAATACCCATCTGGGACATCAATAGGAAGTCGGAGGCGGCGTGCAGGTCCACTCTTGTGTATCTTCCGACAGGACCTCTTTCTTTCCCCCCTGGACTTTGTTGTTCCCATACTTTTGAGGGCCCTGGGAACGAGGGCCCGACCTCACGTTTTTTGAATCTGTTTTGTGTTGTTCCTCTGGCGGTGGAAGAAGCCGCCCCTTAATGTCCCTGATGGAGCGACACTGACTAGCTTTATGATATCCCTTGCTGCAGCGGGAGCAAAGGGAGGCTCCATCTCTATCTGGGGTTCGGCAGTCCTTTTTTAAATGTCCCACCCGGCCGCACTTAAAACAAGCTCTCTTGTCTGGTTTCGGCTTTAGCTGTCTCTGTGATTGTAAGATAGCAGCCGCCAGCCCAGCATTGGTAAGGGGTCCTCCAAGCTCCCTGCAGATCCGGAGCCAATCTTGTAACCCCTTACTTTTCCTAGGTGCTATGGCTGTGCGGCACTCTTGGGTGGCCTGCTCGAAGACAAGCTGTTCTATGAGTGGCGCGGCTTGTTCAGGATCGCCAAAGATCCGTCCTGCAGCCTCTGTCATTCTAGCCACGAAATCCGAAAAAGGTTCCTGGGGTCCCTGAATAATCTTTGTAAGCTGACTATCGGCCCCTCCTTTCCTGGAGAGCGCCTTCCAGGCTCTAATAGCCGTGTTAGAAATCTGAGCATATGCGCCCCAATGATAAGCAGATTGGTTAGCCGCATAACGACCCTGTCCTGTCAAAAGCTCAAAAGTCCATTCTTGTTGTTCAGGTGTTAGGGCTGTAGCGTTTGCTCTAGCCTGCGTTTGGGCTGCCTCATACCAAAGCGCCTTCCATTCTATAAATTGGCCCATACTGGTAAGGGCAGCCTTCGCAATCATTTGCCAGTCTGCGGGCGTCAGTGCTGTCATAGCCAGCCTGTCAAGCTGTGTAAGGGTGAAGTTGGCCGTGACTCCATACTTTCTAACTGAATCTGCCAACTCCTTAATCTGAGTAAACTCAACAGGGGCATGGACCCGTCCTCCCTCGGAAGTCTCAAAGACCGGAAAGGTCATGGTCAGTCTTTTCCTCACCCTTTCAGGGATCAGCGAGAAGGCGGATGAGCGTGACGCATAGGGAGGCGGCGCCGTGGGCGGCGGCCGCGTTAACCTTTCTGCGTCACTTCTCCAATATTCATCAGGGTGATATCTCTCTTTCTCATATCTAGCCGCTTCTTCCTCTAGTTCTGACTCATCACTAAGACCGAGGGAATCAGAGCCCGAATCCCCTAAGTTTAGGGCTCCCAGTTCCCTCAGGGGATAGAGGCTGTCCCTTTTTTCCTGAAAATCACTTGGGCGCTGACTTTCTCCCTCGTTAGCAGACTCGCCGGGAGGGCCCTTTTTCTTTTTCACTCCCTTGTCAGCAGACTTACCGGGAGGGCCGTTTACCTTTTTGGAGACGTCTCTCCTTTTGCGGGTACCCATCCTCTCACTCCATTCAGTTTCTGACATGCTGTCTTGGACTTCCTCTAATATATTTTGTCCTTCTGTCACTACCGGTTTACAGCCTTCATCCTCCAAACAATTCTTAATGAACTTCCAAATGGTCTTGGTGCCCTGACGTAGGTCTCCCTCTGCGTACTTGCGGTCAAGGTCTTTGCCCAATTTGTTCCAAGAGCTCAAGGTTAGGGAGCCGGAACAGGCATACCATGGCACCACACGATCTACCTCTTTCACAAAATTTCTGAGTACACGGCCCCCTACTTTGATCTCACGTTGTCTCAGCACAGCCTCTAACGCGGTAACCATAGACTGCGTGGAACCCATAATGCGCCCTGCTTTAGGAGGCGCTGTGAGACACACCGCTCCCTTATGTACGAGAGGCTCACACGGGTCTCAGGTGCAGCTGCGTATCTACGTCAGTCTGACCACACCAAGGGATGAGTCTAAAACCTTGTAATCTAACCGAATTCACCCCAGACCAAGAACAGACACACCTCTCTGAACTTACCCTCCTGCAGTTCTGAATCCTCCCTGTCACCAGGGGGTCTCCGAAGGTGCTGACGATGTCACAAGTTTTCCCGGGTTTCGGCACCAGATGTCCCACGCAACCGTCTCGCCAGCAAGAACGACGCGGCACACACAGGATCCTTCTGCGGTAAAGCTTTAATGCGTCTTGAGAGGCAGAGCACAAGCTTATCGGGGCGGAGACCCCAAGTACAGAAACCCGTTCCCTTTTATAGAAAACTGTCCCTCGCCTAGGACGTGTCCCTCTCTGACTGGCGGTCGTGCATCAGCCCAGATGACGCCACGGGAGAGGCAGAGACTGGAGGTCGGGGAATTTCCCAGCACATGCGCTCTAGACTTGTTTTTGCCGATTGTCAGTGTCGGCCGGCGCCATCTTGTAATGGCGATTACGGTGTAACGTGGGCAGCTCCCCACAAGTAAGCCCTTTATTTCATTAATATTCTTTATTCTGAAATCTTTGTCTGATATTAATATAGTGAATTTAGTTTTCTTTTGGTTACATATAGTCGGGTCTTGAGTTATTAATTTAGTGTTGTAATCTTTGCCTTTTATTTGGGGTGTTTACAGAATTTACATATAATACCATTATCTGTATGGTTGTATTTTAATCTAACATTTGCTAATCCTTTTCTTTTTGCCCATGACTCCTCTTCCCGTTTCTCTCCCTCACGCGCTCTCTCTCTTTTGACCTTTTTCTGATTGAATTTTTTTTATTATTCCATTTTGTCTGATTAGCAATAATTCTTTGTTGTACTATTATACTAGTTGCTTTAGAGTTTACAGTATAATTCTTTTAGTTTATCAGAGTCTACCTTCAAGCAACATCATACCTCTTCACTTACAGTATAAGAAAGAACCTTACAGGTATATATACTTCTGTTCCTATCCTTTTGGCTTTTGTACTATTTTTATCACTTAAAAAATTTTTTTTACATGTGTCATGAACCTCTCAGTTAATTGTTGTTATTTTTGCTCTAAATCATCGAGTATTTAAAAAGAGATTAAAGTAATGAAGTTCTTTATTGTTTTACTATTTTGTATAGCAGGCCACTCTTATTTGTAGTTTTGCTTTCTGCAGTTTCAGTTACCTGCTTTCAACTGCAGTTAGAATATATTAAATGGAAAATTTCAGAAATAAACAATTTATAAGTTTTAAATTGCATGCCATTCCTAGTTGCATGATGAAATCTCATGCCATGCTGCTTTGTCCTGCCTGGGACATGAATCATCCCTTTGTTCAGTGTATCCACACTGTATGTATATGGTATCTGACGATTACTGTATAGGAAGAATTATAGTGTATTGTAGGGCTCATTATTATTGATGGTTTCTGGCATCCCCTAGGGGTATTGGAACATATCCCCCTGAGGATAAGGGGGGGAGGACTACTGTAAGGTGTTGTGTTTACCACTAGTAATTACCATTTCTAGTGCACTATTCCTTTTTGTAGACACATATATCATTTGTTGTTTTCCTTCTGCCTAAAAGATATCTTTTAGCATTTATTGTAGTGTTGGTCTGTTGGTGACTAGTTCTTTCAGCTTTTATATCTGAAAAAGCCTTTATTTTGCATTTGTTTTAGAGAGATAGTTTAGCTGGGCATGGAATTCTAGGTTGACAGTTTGTTTCTTTTAGTACTCTTCTGTTTTTTAGGTTGCACTGTTTCCAGGGAGAAATTTGCTTTTGTCCTTATCTTTTTTTAAAAGAACGTTAGACATCCTTTGCTTAAAAAATCCTGGCTTCTTTTACATTTTCTCTTTATCATTGGTTTTCAGTGATAAGCATTTTGATAATAAACTGAATTTGTGTGTTTTTCTTCATGTTTCTTGTGCTTGGGGTTTCTTGAGCTTCTTAAAGCTGTGGGCTTGTTGTTTTCATCAATTTTGTAATTTTTCCTACTATTCTTTTTCTTTTCCTTTTTTTTTTCCTTCCCGTTCTCTTTTGGGTACTTCAATAACATGTAAGTTAGGCTGCTTAAAGTTCTTCCACAGCTCACTGATTGCCTTTTTTTTTTTTTTTTTTTTTTTAAATGTCTTTCTTCTTGTGATTCATATTGGATAGTTTCAGCACTGTGTTCTCAGGGTTGGCCTAGTGAAAAATTTGTTAATTAAATGAGACACTTGAATAGTACATACTTTTATTTTTAAATTTTAGTTAGCATGTTTTGTTTATTCATGGTTAAAAGCACAGCTCTTGGCTTTTCCTCTTCCTTCTGTCTCCTTTTCACCAGTGTAGATGACAGAGCACTGAAGAATGATTTAAGGGGACCATACCTTTTTAAAATATTATAACTGCTATTTCTTTGATTATCTATTATAGAGTTATTATTTAATTCTGAATCTAAAATTTTGTTTGAAGTAGGAAATATTTTTTGTTCCAAACTTATGCTGTTGAGTAGATATATTTATTGGTGTTGCACTTACCCGAGGACTAATAATTTTAGTTGGCCATGCAACAAAAATCACACATACTCTAAATTACCCTTTTAAAAGATTTATTAAGTTGCCTGTAAATCCCAATATAGGCCAAAGTATTCATGCACTACTTCAGGTACTCAGTACAGTCAAATATACAGTTTTTTCTCTAGTGGACAAGGACAAAAAGACCATATTTTTTTCAGCTGAGTACCAAATGAAGTAGTTTGCATTTTATGGTCCACTTTGCATGAAAATAGGTGTTTTTAAGCACTAGAATCACACTCAGAGCATTGAGATGCTCATAATATGAGAGTCAGTTAGGATGTGAAACTGACTAGGTAAACAAAAGATTGAATTTAGTCTTGGGCCTACTCATTGTGTCTCTTTTAGCCCTCTCCTACCTCCCCCTCTCTCCTTTGATCTCTTTCTCCTCCTTGATTTTGAATTGATTATATGTTCACAGTGGAGTTCCCCAGTGCCATATTGTCTCAACAGCACATTGTGGAACACGTACTTTTAAATTAACTTTCAAACATGGAGTTAAGATAGAGTTTTCTCTTTGAATGAAACCTATATAGCCTTTCTAAACTGTTAACATTGTCAGCTAAAATTTTACTGTTTTATATTAAGAAGTCTCTTGTATCTTTCAAACTCAGAAGGTGTGTAAGCTTTTAAAAAATGTTGAGTTATGGTTTTATTATGATTTTTGTCACTAAAATTTGTTTCATTCTTTGCTTTCTTTGTAATACCATTTCTTCCAAATGTCATATTTTCGTTGGTTTTATGGACAGATTTATACTTGAGAGTGTAAGCAAGGACATTCCATTAGATAAATGGGCAAATTGACCATTGTTACCTGGAAGCTAATAGTATATTTCCATTTGTAGTACTCCCAGTTTTTTCTTCCTCCTTTATTTGATACATGAAAAAGTACATGAGTGAAGAACACCACTGTGTTTTCTTAGATGACTTTTAAACTTCACTAGGTCATGCAAGGATCAGATGTGAGAGGAATGGAGAACCTCAGGATCAACTCAAGTAATTGGAAAAAAAATATTTGAAAAATGAGGTGGGGTAGTTTCCAAATTGACCTGCCAACCATGGAAAAGGTTCATGTTTCTAAAGTAAGCCATGAAGTTTCATCAGCTTAAATGTGATTGGTTTGTTAAATGGGATTTTTTTTTCCTTCTAAACTTACTCTGAAACCTTTGTTCTTTTTTGTGAGTTGTAGTTTGTTAGAATAATGATTACGTTGTTTTTTATGAGATAATGTTTCTTGTATTTGATGATGAAAATCTGTTATTGGCTATGAGGTGATGGGGACTAGGGCTGGCAACAAAGGACGAGTAGCGGAAACATAGCAGTAAAGATTTGGTTTTCAGCACATTTGATGTCTTCTCTTATTCCTTTTTTAAAACATTGATTTTGCTAAAAACGCCAACCCTTACATATTTGATTTTACTGTCATTTTCTCATTTTGCAAATTTATCTGATTGTTTGTATTGAGTGGTGGCTATATATGGGAAATCTCACTTCTGCATATTTTCACATTTTTTCACTTTTAGTTAAGAGATTTCAGGTAGATTCATACAAAAATATTCATTTATTTATTCAACAGAAATTTAGTGTTGATTATGTTCCAGATATTTAGTGAACTTAAATGTTCTAGGTGCCTCAGATAATTTAGTGAATTTAATGGTGACATCAAAAATCTTTGCCCCTGTGGACCTTATGAAATTTTCATTTCAAAGCATGTTGATTAATGTGCTTCTGGTACAATACACTTGCATAGACATTTAATTTGCCATTATTTGGATGTACTGTTTATTAAAAATTTTTACTCAAAACTGGAAACTGTTTAAGCAAATCATTACTTTTTTCCTTAACATACATAGATCAGGGGAGTAATTGAGAATCAGTTTTAGGGACAGTAATACAAATCTTAACTCTGCAGTATATAACTTTTTTCTCAACTTAATACTTGGAAGAAATTATTTCTGCTTCGAAGGCTTTTATCTGTCTGTTTTTTGAAAGGGAGATTTCATCTGAATTCTTTAAAAAAATTCTTGCCCTTGGGCCGAGCCCGTGGCGCACTTGGTAGAGTGCTGCGCTGGCAGCGCGGGGACGCTCCCGCCGCGGGTTCGGATCCTATATAGGACTGACCGGTGCACTCACTGGCTGAGTGCCGGTCACGAAAAAACGACAAAAAAAAAAAAAAATTCTTGCCCTGTTCTATGCTAGAGCCTTATAAACTCATGGATATGGTCCTCTAATGGATTTGTAGCACCTTAGTTCTCTCTATTTGTCATCTTCTTGTGTTGAACCCTAAAACTTATTTTAATTTCATGTCAAGAAAGTAGTATGTTCTTGTTGAAAAAGATGTTGCTTGAGAAATGAATACCTTCAGTATTACTATTTGTCTCTTAAATATGACTAATACATAACTAATTATTGCAGTTTGATCCTCAGATAGCCATACTACAAATTATCTATACTTTTTTTTTTTAATAAATGTAGTTATAACAGGCTGTAAAATAATTGTTTTTACATGATTTTCTTAGGTGCACTGATTTATTTTTAGAACTGAAATTTTCATATGTGTATCTTACAAGTCCAGTAATTACTTATTATTAGTAATGTGCCACCTATTGTTTTCTGTAGCCAAAATGTAATCAGTTTTTTTTCCTTTTACTTCCTTTTTTGAACCAAAATGTTAGACTTATACAAGCACTAGCAACAACTCTATATCTGGATCATTGAAGCGCTTGGAAGATACTACAGCACGATTTACAAATGCAAATTTCCAGGAAGTGTCTGCACACACCTCTAGTGGAAAAGATGTTTCAGAGGCTAGAGGGTCAGAGGGCAAAGGGAAGAAATCTTCAGCTCACAGCTCAGGTCAAAGGGGAAGAAAGCCTGGTGGTGGAAGAAATCCAGGAACGACTGTGTCAGCAACTAGCCCCTTTCCACAAGGTATTAATTATGATGTTTTAGTTAAAATATGTGTTCTTATGATGGTCAGTAGTATCTATGCCTTGTAAAATAATTTATGTTTTACTTATAACTAATGGATTGTTCTAGATTATTATATGATTAGTTGCTATAATAAGATTACTTCAAAGACCAGTGTTTCCTGTTAAAATGTTTCTGAGACCTTTCCTTTCTTTCTGTGTTATGTTTTGTGCTTTCAACATTGAACTGTAATTTTAATATTGAAGTAGATAGAATATGCTTAAGATTGGGGCAAAAAACAATAAAAGCTAGAGTTTTTCCTTCCCCTCTATAAAGCATTCTTTTCTATAATTTTTTTAACCTTTCCTAATTAAAACATTAAAATAGTTAAGATTTACATTTTTAGTAGGTAAATAAATACCGAGCAATTTTTAGGGGACCTAAATAGGTCTAAGTAAATAATAGTTGTTGATTAATAGTAGATTAATTTTGAAGCTTGAAGTTTAAAGTAGAATTTTGATCAGGCTACATATATTTTGTGGTCAGGCTGCTACATATAGCATGTCCAGTTAAATTTGGATTTCAGGTTAAAAAAAAAAAGTAATATTTTAGTATAAGCATGTTCCAAATATTGCATGGAACATATTTATACTGACAAATAATTTGCTTAACTGAAATTCAAAATTAACTGGGCATGCTGTATTTTATATGGCAACCCTGTTTTATGGAGAACAGAATAATTTAGCTGAACTTTAGAATACATTAACCCTCTGTTCTAGGTTTTTACTGTGTGTGATTTTTTAAATATCAACATAAATATTTTGAGAAACAAATGTTAAAACTGTTGGAGGAAAATATATTAGTAAAATATACAATAAATGCCCTTTTTTCCTCTTTGACTCCTAGGAGTAAATGAGAAAAGAAAATTATATCCAAAATCTAGCAGGATATAATTTGAATATATAGAAAGATTGCTTTGTCTGCTGACCTCTCAATAAAAAGTATATTATTAAGTCATTTAGAAAAGAAATCTCCCATTTTCTTGAACTTCACAACACTGAAGAATCTGTATAAGCTCCATTAAGGCATGGTAGAGAGTGTGCTATGTTTTCATATCTGAGGTAGTAGTCTATAAAAGTTTTAAAAGTTGAAATTTAAAGATAGGCTATTTAAGATAATTGGTTGTATTTTTTCATAGCAGGTAGTATGTGAATTTTAGAAAATACACATTTAAAGTATTGCATGTACTAAGTTCTTTAAAGTATTTGCTACACTGGTGAGCTTTTGACACCAGCTGTAAAAAAAAGGATAGAAAAAAGATGGTGACAGATCAGAATGGATAATAAAGAACTTCTATGTAGTTGCTAATTATGGGGCCAATTGCAGTTATCCTTAAATGATTGATGTAATATAAATGGCTTCTTAATATATATGTTTTTACATATAGACATAGTCTGAAAATGTCCATACAGGTATTATTACAAAAATCATTTTGTAAATTAATGAAACAGATATACTCTTGAAAGTGTTAAGTTTTGGAACCATTAATGTTCTTTTTAATAAGCCATTTCAGAAGGGGTTAAAATTTAAAAATTAAAACCCTGAGACTTTAATTAAAAAGAAATCATTTTGTGTGTGAGGGGAAAATATCTTTGTAAATACGTAGTTGGATTTATGTGTGATTACTCATGAATGTATTCTGCAATAAAATTTAACACTTAGCTTGAAATTTCCTTTCCACTTTATTTTGAGCTCTTGTTTCCAAACACTTTAGTTAAAATGTGATATAGCTCAGTTTTATGAAACATAATAGATGTGTTGTCACAACTGAGTCTAAACACTTGCTACTTCGTTTGTCAAGCATACACAGGTTTTGGGGAAATGGGATGGTGGACAAAACTATTGCTTCATCCCAGGCCATATTAATTTTCTACCAAATAAGAACCTTGAGGTTCTTATATCATAGTGACATGGTGGGCTACTAATGTTCTTTAACTGAAAGGTGGGGAGAGAATAAACAGTTGTGAAAGACATTTATGAAGGCTGTCTCTCCCGTGATTTTACTTTCATAAAAGCTATAGCAAAATGTTAGTGGCTGGTTTCATTTCTTTATGCGGCTCCATGGAGAGTGGACTGGGAGAATATAAGGTATAGATTAGGTTCTATGTGATCATTATTTTATCAAATCTCTGTTTTGTTGGGGTAGATTCAGCTGAATAATAGCTAAATAATAACAATTGCTGTTATGTCTTAAAGCTTAGAACTCATGACTTAAGGAACATCCTTTGGTTCTTATTGTATGTTGGGAATATTTATAATTATATCTTCAATATTTGGAAAAGAAGTTCCCCCAGATATTCAGAGTCAATTTGTAGTAGTCTTGTCAGCTCTCTTTGCATGACTGTCAAAAGGAGAAATTGCTGTTCTTCAGTCCTTCCTCAAGCATATACAAGGTGTTTGGGGAGAATTGAGAAATGTTACTATGGTAAAAGTAGGTTACATAAAGCACATCTTATATCTTAGTAATTGTATAAGTAATAGCTTGCAATACAGGAGTAAATGTTTAATATTACCTACAAAATAATTGTTTTTAAAGATAATGTCAGAGATAAACTTGATTTCAGTAAAATAACCTTTTTCAAATTTAGCTTTGTTATATTAGTGGTGTACTGAGATTTACAGTTTTTTTTTTTAACCCTCTCTTCTTTCTTATGATTGTACCACATCTACTGCTCACGGGAACTTTTGCATCCAATTTTTCTCCCCCCCCCCCTTTTTTTTTTTTTTTTTTTTACTACAGGCAGTTTTTCAGGAACTCCAGGCAGTGTAAAATCATCTTCTGGAAGTTCAGTGCAGTCTCCCCAGGATTTCATGAGCTTTACAGACTCAGATCTGCGTAATGACAGTTATACTCATTCCCAACAGTCATCCTCAACCAAAGATGTACATAAAGGAGAGGCTGGAAGCCAGGAAGGGGGGGTAAATAGTTTTAGTTCCTTAATTGGTCTCCCTTCGACCTCAGCTGTTATTTCACAACCTAAAAGCTTTGAAAATTCACCTGGAGATTTGGGTAATTCCAGCCTTCCTACAGCAGGATATAAGCGGGCTCAAACTTCTGGCATAGAAGAAGAAACTGTAAAGGAAAAGAAAAAGAAAGGAAATAAACAAAGTAAGCATGGGCCTGGTAGACCCAAAGGAAACAAAAACCAAGAGAATGTTTCTCATCTCTCAGTTTCTTCTGCTTCACCAACATCATCTGTAGCGTCAGCTGCAGGAAGTGTAACAAGCTCTAGTCTTCAGAAATCTCCTACGTTGCTCAGGAATGGAAGTTTACAAAGTCTTAGTGTTGGCTCATCTCCAGTTGGTTCAGGTAGGGATTTGCCCATTCTTCTTCTTCTCCCTCACTTTCACCACCATCCCCCCTTTCTCTTCCCCCAAAAGTTTTATACTGTTGTTATGATAATACTTTGAATTATACTAAGTGATGTTTAATTGAAGTGACATTTCTTAATTTTTCATTTTGTAATGAACAAAATGTGTTACAATCTTCAAAAGACAATTTGGTATTTGGAGAAAATGTTTGCCATTAATCTGATATTACTTAACTAAATGTAGGCTAAACAGTTTATTGGTCATCCAATACTTATGAAATACCTAGAATTCATCTTCTAATTTTTGCTTTTGCTTCACCTGCACAGTCTTTTAAAAACCAACCAAGAATTCAGATTGAAGGTGTGAGGTTTTTTGTGTTATGTTTTTGGTTGATGTTTCTTTTTGAGCTCTCTTTCTTAACGTCATTTTTAGTCCTCATTTTCTAAACAATTTCTCACATGTATATTACTTGAATTACTCTATCTGGAACACTTTTTAATTAGTGACAAATGATTTAAATTTATGGAATTTAGAAATCACATTTTATTTCAGGAGATACTTGACATGATTTAATTTTTGTTTTCAAATATGTTTGATGATTTTATCATTATTTTTATTATAGTGTAAGCGAGCTTATTTATGTTGCTATTCACACCATTGGGATACTTCTGGAACCTGCGATTTGTATTATGAATATTATTTTTAATTAAAAAAAATTATTGAAAATGCATATTTTAGGCAGATCCTTAACAGTTTTGATATTAACTTAAATGTCAGTGTTTATATTTTAAATTGCATCTTGAATTTGAGATAAATGGTTTCAATAAATGTTGATTGTAAACTTCACCCCTCATTTGGTTTTAAATTACTGATTGTTGAAATAACAAGTTTTTAGCTACAATGAACTGTTACGGATTGTATCAATTCTACTAGTTGGTGGGGAGGGTAGGTAGGAAATGATATGAAAAATACAATGTAATGAATGTTCATGTCTATTTAATAAATGTAGAATTTTGGATTGCTTTTATTTTTTAATAAATGTAGAATTTTGGATTGTTTTTATAGTTGTGCATATGCTAACTTTAGTAAGCAAACGTTAAGAAAGACCATTCCAACAGCTTTTGAAAAGGGCAGATGTGAGAAATATGAACTAACCTTTGCTATGTGCCAGGTTCTGTTAAGTGCTTTATATTTATTATGTCATTCAACAGCAGTTTTATGAAGTAAGGGCTATTAATGCTCCTGTTTTACAGCTGATAAAACTGAGGCTTTGAGAGGTAAAATAAGTTGCCCAAGATCACACAGCCAGGGGTGTCTTTCTATTTCTAATAGCTAGCTAGCCTCAGTGCCTTTGGTGGACCTGTTTGCCTGGCTTTTTTCAGAGATGAGTGGAACACGTACAAGGATTTGTTTCATTAATAGCATTAAGGATGGTTCTAGAGCAGAATTTTTCAGTCTTGATATTATTGACATTTTGGAGGGGATAATTCTTTGTGTATATCACTGCCCTGTGTATTGTAGGATGTTTGCCAGAATGCCCAGCTCCTGCCCACTAGATGCCAGTAGAACCCCGACATCATCTCTTACCCCTCAAGGATAATCACACATTTCTTCATACATTGTTAAATGTCCCCAAGGGACCAAAATTGCTTCTGGATAAGAAACACTATTTTAGAGGGAAAATATACATATAAATTTCAGTGAGAAAAAATTTTGTTGAAAAGATTTAAATTTATTACTCATTTGAAAATACATTTTAATTTATGTAATACATTTCTTTTGAGACGAGAAGGGCTTAGCTATTAGCCTTAGCCCCTGTCACAAAAAGTAAGTTTAGACAAATTTACTCAGAAAAAATTGAGTTCATATTCATTTTTAGCAAGAGGCACAGCAATCAGGTGGGTACCGTACTGAGAAAATTAAGCCTAAATTTGCTTTTGTGGAGAGTCTTCACTGATTTCCTGTAGTTTTGAAACATGGTCTGAAAATTCCTGAATTTCAGAATTTACGTTTGAATGCTTATTTGAAACACATCTTCAGGTTAATGGAGTTAAAATACTGATTTACATCCCTGAAAAGATTTTCCTACCTGTTACAGATATAGGGAGATTTTAGGTATGGGAAATAGTGTTTCTTACAGGATGATTATTTTCAGAGGGCAGTGTTTGTGGTACATCCGTGGCAGAAAAAAATTGGATCTGTATCTCTTTTACCTTATCATTTAGGAAAGCATAGTAATTTAGGGGGGGAATGCCCATAAATATTATTTCACAAAAATAAATAACAAATTTAACTTGCCAGGAATTGTGTTTAAAAGTCACTCTGAAGATTGTATATATCATGTTAAAGCTATAATTATGGAATAAGATTACTCACAAAACTATTGGAGATAATTTAAAATTTTTTATACATTTTAATAAAAGTTTTATGCGATCAGAGCATTTTCTTCCTGATAAATTTGGTAGTAAAAAGTCTGTCTAGAAGAGACTTAGCTAAATGCCATGAATATTTAGGAATTATGCCTTCTTAACCATAAAAAGTTAAAAATTGCTAATTGCTGATGAACGCTTAGTATGTGCCACATACTGTCAAGCACTTAAGATGCATTAAATTTATTACTTACTATATAGAAGAAGAAACTGAGACAGAATTCTCACATCTCTAAGTGGTGGAGGTATGCATTTTTCCTGATTCCAGAGCCATTTAATTATAAAATCCAACAGATGTTTGCTTATGAGGGTCTAAAACCAGTATAATGTCAGTTATACTTTAAGCAAAGTGGAGGGGGGAGGGCGGTATGAGTAAATTTAAACTAATAATTTACCTGTCAACAATAGTATTTCCTACTGGTATGAAAAGGTTAATTTTTCATTTGGACTAATTTTAAAGAGAAATCATTTAGTAATTGTAAAAGTAGGAACCTTCTTCCCATATGAATAAGTAGGAATGAGAAAATATATACTTTGTACCTCTATCATTAAGAATTGATTTGCTTTAATGACAGGTTGATTTTTTAGTAGTCCTGAAGGTGGCTTTTGTAAGCACCTGTTGGTCATGATGTTAGAGTATAATATACTACTATAGTACTAGCTCTATGAGGTAAGAGGCTATGTCTGTCAGTTCACTGCTGTATACCCACTGCCAGCATAGTGCTTTGAACATAATAAATGCTAAACTTCCTATTTAAAATGAATGAAGACCATTAGTAATCACTGAGAGCTTATTATGTGGTTAGTAGTATCCTGTGTGATTTTGGACTTGCCTTCCAAGTGTTTATGGTCAGGCTGCAAATGAAATTATTTTATTTGTAAAGATTTTCATGTAGCATTACTGGTCAGTTTAGGATGAGAAGTATTACTAAGTTGGAAAAGATTATAGAGAGATTGAATTGTATATTGGAGTAGGCAGGGAAAAAAAGGCCAACAATATTACCAGAAAAGAAAGTAAAGGTGTGTTGGGGATTAAGCCTAATAGAAACAAGAAGCTTGTGTTTGTGGCATAGTTTCAGGTAACATTGATTAAATAGGGCAGGATGGATTCAAGGAGAATTGAATGCCAGGCCAATGGGCTAATGGTCTTTATCTTAGAACAAGCATTCTGGACTGAATTCTGGCAACTTATCATTATTAAAGAATTTCGTTAATGCAAAATAAAAAACTATTGCCTCATTCAGCTTATGGTAATGGTAATATATTTGAGAGCACTCAACACTTTCTACAGACCTCTTTAGTCACCATCTCATTTGATCCTTGGAACAGTCCTGTAAAATAGGCAAGATAGCTGCCATTGTTGTTATCATTTCTCCTATTTTACCACAACTAGGACATAAACTAGAAGTAAAACTGCTTCTAATGATGTGATTATCTCTTGAAATTATTACCTAAAAGTATCGGTTTTAACAGCACTCAAAATTCTCTCATGACATGCTCAAATTGTAGCACAGTTTGTTACTACCCTAATAATAATAGTAGATAATTATTCTAGGAGCCCTAGGTCAAATCAGAATAGAAACCCAGAAAACACCTGTGAACTCCTTATCTAATGAAGGGTTTGGATTGTAAGATTTTTATTATGACTTGAAGTGCATCTTGATAAGTGGCCTACTGTTTAACTGTGACTTGTATAAAATGGAAAATCATTGTGTTGTTTTAAGTGACTGCTAAGGGTTGTACGTTTTTGGCTTATAGGTTATGTTAAGCTTTTGACTGAATTCTTTCCTATGTATATTCTTTGAGGATCTGAACAATTAGACACTCCACCTGTTCTTTTGAAACATCGAAAATTATATAGTATAGTATATAGTATATACTATAATACTAGTATATACAGATATATAAATACTAGTATATACTAAATATATAGTATAGTAGTTCCCCCTTATCCACTGGGGGTATTTTCAAGACACCCGGTAGATGCCTGAAACCAGGGATAGTGTTGTATATACATAACTATGATAAAGTTTAATTCATAAATTAGGCACAGTAAGAGAGTAATGACAGTAACTAATAATAAAATAGAACAGTTATAACAATATACTGTAATAAAAGTTATGTGAATGTGATCTCCCTCTCTTTCAAAATCTTTTTGTATGTAATATTTTCAGACCATGGATAAGGGCGACTACTGTATAGTGTTTGAAAGAGTTGACATGCTGTACTTGTCCTTTTCCTCATTCTTATTTATCTCCACCACATTATAAGAATTGTGACTAAAGTGAAAGTTGACAACATTTATTCTTTACAGAAATCAACATCTTGGTATTTTCTCTGAGAAAAATCTGGTATTCGTTAAATGACAGGGGGTTCATGGTTTAGCATTAACTTTTTTTCTTGGGGTGTACTATGTTCTTTCAAAGTATATGGTTCCCCATTTTTTTTAAATCTTAAGTTTCTAGTTCTTTAATATACTGCTGCTATACCTTTCTAAAACAAGATACTTGAAATCTGTTTCAATGCTAACATTCTGTAGTGATAATAAATACTACAAAAAGTGGTTTTGGTTGTGATCAATTTCATAGAGACAAGTTGTTAATGTAAATACTTAAAGAGAAGTGTTTTTCTGGTTTCTACTGAAATGTGAAGGTTATGAAATTTCAACCTGAGCCCTTCTAACTATCAAAGAGTTCTTACTAAACATATTCCTATTTATATCGTATCCATTTAGGTTAGTAAAATGAAACTGAAAGTCTTTCCCTGGTAAAATATTTTCATTGGGAATAGACCTGACTCTGTAAACAAATAAGGGAATCATAACGATATAAATATTAGTTCAGTAAACTCTCCACAGTAGAACTACTAATAAGGTATTGTAGACCAAGGACTAGGTACAATTAGTGAGCATAATTCAAACCCGTCTGGGCTATACCTTGGAATTTGCTTTCTTGGAAAATCCCCTGATTTTGTTTTGGTCTTTGATGATTTGCATATTTGCCAGCCCTGTGTTATGGTTGTGTTTTTGCAAGTGCTTGATTAAGGGCTAGAATAGCCATATTCCAGTTTTCCCCCTGAGAAAATTCTTTTGCTATTTTTAGTGTTCTTTAATTATTTTTTCAGCACCATTCCAAGTAGCTGTTGTTTCTCTAAAGTATACCGTGTCAATATCTTCAGTAGCCCCCTTTTAAATCTCACTTAACATTAGATTTGTTAACGAGGAATTAAGGTGGAAAATTCCCCACCATGTCTCATTTTTTTAATGTCATCTGGAAAGGACTTACGCCAAAGCCTACATTATTTCTAGATTGGACTAAATGATTTTTTTTAACAGCTGCTTTTTTTTTTTTTTTAACTTTTTTATTTTTTACATCATGGTAATTGCAAGTGAGTGCTGTCTTGCTCTGTCTTGCTTTGTCTTTCTTAGTTCAAGTTATTCAGGGTGGGCCCATGATTAGACTAGACTTTTCAGGTAAATATGTGGACATATGTGTGAGTGGTGGTTCCCTAGGAGGCTCTGTTGCATATATGGTTCCTAGAGGCCATGTTTTTGGTTAAGTAATATCCAGGTAATTCCCAGCTGTCCCTCCTTTTAAAAATTTTTGCTCACAGTGTTAGCCAAAGGGAATACTAGCTGTTTCTAGGATGAGCAAGTCAGGTCCTTTGACTCATAGCCTTGGTCTTGGTTTTATCAATTATTTTTTCCCTTGGAATGCCATGTAGAAATTTATTTTCCATATTCTGAGCAGCATTTGCTTTTAGCAGTATTTTATTGCCTCAGGTTGAGTGGAATAAAAGCATAAGAGTAATATCTTATTCATTCATTATCTTTGTCAAAAAGAAAAGGTACAAGAAAGTGAGCTGAGTGTAGTTTAATAAATTTTATACTGTTATACAAGTCATAATGGACTTCTGGTCATATATAAACTAAATAATTATACTTAAATTGTAATTTCTAATTGACCACAGTATTCAAATGTTTTTGATAAACTGCTCCCATCTAATGAATTATCTAAAGTACATTAGCATATCATGTTGATAAGTATACTCTCTTATTAATGAAGCCATTTATTCTCAGGTGCTTATTATGGAGATTCATCTGTAAGCCCTTATATCTTTTCCTCACCCTTTGCACACACACATACATTCCTACACTATCCCTTTAAGATTTGTGAGAATTAGGGGCTGGCTGGTTAGCTCAGTTGATTAGAGCATGGTGTTATAACACCAAGGTCAAGGGTTTGGATCCCCATACCAGCCAGCCACCATAAATAGATAGATTAGACAGATACCTAGATACACAGATAGATAGATTTGTGAGAATTCCATTACATTTGGTCCTCCTACCTCTCACATCCCAATTATTAGCTTATAATTTTTGTTCTTGCAATTCTGTTTGGCCTACTCAGCCAGACTTTTAGGTGTATTTTCCCCTGTTTTTTCTGGCCTATTTCTTTTCTACCCTTGAGTCACTGGCAACTTCTGTGCTGATTTCCTTTCTCCTCCCTCCCAACAGAAATTTCCATGCAGTATCGGCATGATGGAGCTTGTCCAACAACTAGTAAGTTGTCGAACTGGGTTGGTAAACCCAGGCTTTTTGACTCCTACTGTAGTGCTTTTCCTAGTATATTGTGGCACCTTTGAGCCTCTAAATTTTAATTTTCCAAAGTGCAATTGGTTCTTAAATGAATAGATTTCCTACAAAGATTTCTTAACATATTGCTTTGTCTTATGTTCAGGATCCATATTACAGTCAAATTGTGGGTAAATTTTAATTATTGTTGGCCTGATAATGTGCTTCCATTGCAGAATTTTGACTTCTCCTCGATGAAATAATATTTTCTGTATTTTGGTTTCCATTAGTCTTAATGTTAATATAACTTTTTAATGTTTGCATATTGGCATTAGGTAGCTTTCTTGCTTAGACCTTTACATATGTTGAGACTTTATTGTACCAAAGTCTAGGAAATGAGAATGTTTGAATAGGGTGAGATGATATAATGAGGTTTTTCTTTATAATAAATATTGTTGTGTGTGCCCTAAAGTAGAATTACCTATATAGAATTGCATACTATAGATGGTCACTTTTAGCAAGACCTTACATAGTTAGACTACTAAATATATTTTGAAAAGCGATTTAAAATATATATTTATTGCTATGAAAATTGTCATCATTATGACAATATAAGATATTATTTCAATTTAGTAGGTAATATATTGGAAAATGGAACACAATATTTAGAAATTTATAACAAGTACAAACTGAGCCAAGCTTGCAGTTTTAATGATTCAAACAATGATACATCATGGACTTACTGAAATTTTATTATACCGATTCATTCTATGCCTGTGTATTTCTTTTGTGTGTTTGAGAATGATCTTAACCTGAAGTCCTTTTTTCCTTACTTAAAAGCTTTCTCAGAGTTGCTGAATGCAATACACAATGGTAAGTTTTATTAGAATCTTCTTTAGTGGCTCATTTATCACAAAGATTGCCTTTTGTAAAGAATCCTGATTGAAAGCTAGCATGTTCTATTGATTAGATGAAATCCAGCACTGTATTGAGTCAATTGTTCAGCACCTTAGTGAAAACTTTTTGTAGATTGTTTACAGGAGGATGGTAGGTAGGTCAATATAGTTCATCGTTTTGGCTTTTATTGTCTCTTCTTGAGGCAAAATGATAAAGTTCTAAGTTTCTGAAAGTCTTTTTATTTTTGCAAATAGTTTTCTAGTTCTTTTGAGCTCTCTCTTGCAATGCAGTAGGCAATTGGTGCCTATATCAGCAATTTGCTGCTTCTAACTACAACTTAGAATGTGAGCTTTATTTTTTAGGATTTTTGTTTATTAATGTATAGAGTACTTTTATTATTTTACCTTCATATTCCATATAGCAAATAAATGCAAGATAGCTTTTTAAATTGAATCTACTTTGGGACCAGATTTTTACAGTGGAGTTGCATCTTCTGCTGGGTTGGATTCTGAAATCAGCATAAGGCAAATCCTATCATTTTTCACTTTTGCAGTGTAATTATAATGAAGATGATTGTTGCAAAAATGTTTGGGGGTTTCTTCAGTTTCCCCAAGAACCTTACTTAATCCTTTTATGTTCAAAACTCTTTTTAATGTAGTGTCATCTTTGTTGATTTTCTTCAACTTTGTTGCAGACTATTTACATGATTCTAAGCAGTTTTCCAATACCTTTTCGTTAACTTTATGAAATCTTGCATTTTTCTTACATAGTTTAATTTGTGGTTGATTTACATTGTGTGTGGATTGTATTGTCAGATGTTTAAAATATTGACAACCAGCAAGGGACCAATGACATAGCCAGCAGTAGTAGATACTCCTCTTGCTTTGAGGATGAGGGTAGAAAATTCATTTTATACGATGATTTTGTTAATAAGTACGTTTACTTACAGATCTTGCTTGCCTATGCAACTTGTACCTCCAGATACTTAGGTAAAGGTTACTCTAGATAACAAGAAACTCCTGAACATTGGATATCTAGTAAAAGGAATTGGAAGAATTCTTGAGAATAAACTCAATCTGTTATCATTCTTTGGTAGAGAAGCACAAAAGCCGAAGAAATTTAACATCTTTTTCAGTTTGCATAGGTAAATTTAGACTCGCTCTTTAATTTTTGGAATATACTGGAATTTGGAGGCATCCTTAACATTTTAAAAATGTGTACTTGGAGTAAAAAGAAAGTAGACATCACGCAGAGCAATTATGAAGGAACTGCCGTGTAAATCCTTTGATGCCATTATTAAATGACAAAAGAACTGGGTTGTATTTAATGGGACAATTGTCATGTTACTCAGTAGGTGAATAAATTAGTGTTATAGGAATAATATCATAAACCTGAGTTTTAAAATTTTGGGTTTAACAAGATTGTGTTTTAGAGAGAACTCTTTAATAGTGCAGTCAGACGCTGTGTTTTCTCAGTCACATAATGTAGAGGATAGAAGTACATAATGGACTTACATTTTTTATTGCAAAGGCAAGTATAGGACTGATACCTAGTGAATGATATTTAGCCTATGGGTGATTGAGGGAAAATCATTTGTATGTAGTTGGAAAAATCTGTATTGTGTTTTCTCTTTTTGTGTTAGCTTTTTTAAGAAATTGTGGTTAAAATACAAATAACTTTTTAAATTCAGTAGTGTTCAGTATATTCACACTCTTGTACAACCAATCTCCAGAAACTTTTTCGTCTTTTAAATCTGAAACTCTACAGCTATTGAACAACTCTCCATTTCCCTCCTCCTAGCTCTCCAGTACAGTGTCAACTGGAATTGGTGAGAACACACATCCTTGTCATGTTCCCTCATCTAATGGAAAGCTTTCAGCCTTTCTCACCATTAAGTATGATGTTAGCTGTGGGTTATTCATAGATGCCATTCATCAGGTTGAGGACATTTGAGTACTGACTAAATCTCTTTGTGTGTTTTAGGTCAATTGAGATTTTTCCATTTCTTCTTGTGTCAGTTTTGGTAGTTGTATGTTTATCTAAATTTGCCCATTTCATCTGTACCATCTAATTAATTGTCATACAGTTATTCATAGTATTCTCTTATAATCCTTTTTATTTTGAGAAATTTAGTAGTCATATCCCCTTTTTATTCTTGATTTTAGTACTTTGAGTCTTCTCTCCTTTTTTCTTTGTCACTCTAGCTAAAGGTTGTCAAATTTTATTGATATTACAAAGAACAAATCTTTATTTTGTTCATTTCCTCTATCATTTTCCTATTCTCCATGTTTATCTCTGCTCTTATGTTTATTATTTCCTTTTTTCTACTTGCCTTCAGTTTAGTTTGCTCTTTTTCTAGTTTCTTAAATTGGAAGGTTAGATTATTGATTTGAGATCTTCCCCTACTCCTGAAAGTAGGCCTTTATAGCTATATATTTCTTTCTGAGATTATGTCAGTATCTTTTATGATTTCTTTCACTATTCCTTAATTGTTTTTTTCCCTCACTATTTTCTCCTCTACTCTTTTACTTATCCTATGCATAGTGTCTTGGAAATTATTTATGCTTCAACTATTATCTATACTCCTTAGCTTCCCAAATTTGTCCCTTCAATTTAGACTTTTCTCCTGACTCATATTTCCAAAAACCTAATAAACCTCAGCTCTTATATTCCTACTCTAAGCCTGGTTCTCAAGCTCTTGTATTTATCTCTTTATGGTACTCAGCTACCTAAACCAGATTTATGCTAGGAAGGTAACCTAAACTCTCCCTCTTATTTTCTTGGTCATCATTTTTTTAAAAAGTTTTTTTCTATTATTCATCAATTTGACTTTATTTTCCTTTATATTTCTTTCTATCTACCTCTATCTTTTGGCTGCTGGCTGGTAAAGAGATTGAATCCTGGACCTTGGTGTTATCAGCACCATACTCTAACTGACTGAGCTAACCAGCCAGCCTTTTCTTTGTATTTCTGCTGCCCCTGTGTATTAGTCAATTTTCTGTCACTTATAACACAATACTTGAAAGTGGTTAATTAATAAAGAAAAGAAATTTATTTCATAGTGTTTTGGAGGCTGGGAAGCCCAACATTGAAGGAGTACATCTGGTGAGGGCCTTCTTCCTGTTGAGGACTCTGCAGAGTCCCAGGGTGGCATAGGATATCACGTGGCAGGAGGGCAAGAGTGTAATAACTTGCTTGCTTCTTCTCTTTTTAAAGCTACCAGTCTACTCTTGTGACAACCCATTAATCCATAAATGGATTAATTCATTCATGAAGGCGTAGACCTCATGGTCCAGTTACTTCTTGAGGGACCCACCTTTCAAATACCAAATTAGGGATTATGAGCTTTGGAGGAGACGAATATTCAAACCGTGGTATCCTGCTTCATTAAGTAGTACATTGCCAGTCTACTAACGCTTCATTCCGTTACCCAGTTCATTCTCTAGATGCTGCCAGAATTGATGGTCTATCTAAAACGCAGATCTTACTTAAAGAATTTTCTGATACTTATGGGACAAAATTCATACTCCTTCATATGCATGGCATATAGAGTTTTTTATAACTTAACTTTACCTGATTCTCTAGTCCTATCTCTTCTCGTCAACTTTACGCTACATCAGTATAAGCTACTTGTACTTTCCCAATAGACTGTACTATTCTCTGCAAAATCTGTAATTTAGACAGTTATTTACATTTCTATAATAATATCTTAGTCATATTTATCTCACATTTGTGAAACTTAAAAAAAATCTCTTCCATTAGACAGTTGAGACTGGATTATTTTCATTATTTGCTCTTTAACATCTGATGCATTTCAGGATGTTTTATATAGAACTTTAAAAAATGAAAATGTATTACTTCACTGAAACTTGTTCTGAAAAATTAATGAAAGTATAAGGACCAAGGAAATAATTGTATATTAATAGTCTCAGACATTGAGTTTTAAGCATACATCTTGATAGGATGTTTCTTAGGATCTTAGGACTTAATGGTCATTGTTCTTTTGGGTGTGTGTGAAATATTTCATAAACTTTGGAAACTGGTGTTTTCAGGTAAGGAATTAAGAATAACACCAATACAAAGAAAAATACTTCTAGGAAAACACCTCACTGATCTCAAAAACCAAATTAGGCCCAGTAGGATAACTTTTATATGATTGCAGAAATTAAGGAAACTTAAAAATTGAAGAAATAATATTAAAATTATAGTCCCAACAAAGGAAAAAGAAAACAGAAAAGTTAGGAGAGATATATAACGTAAAATTTTTTTAGCAAATTTTGGAAACTTTCTAGGTAGTTTAGAAAGGCAAAGTAGTAAATACTTTAAACAGTACATGCAGGGTAAACTTTAAATAGGTGCCCATGAGAAAAGTTTCTTGTATTTCATGATACTTGTTTTGTGGTGGTGCCTTGGAACTAGGCAGCTTGACTAAGAGCATTCAGATTTCATGATCTTAATAAACTGTCAGTTCTGTTTCAATTGGTAGATGTATTTAAAATGCTTATAATAATAATAAAACAAATAATATGTATAGAAAGATTACAGTTTAGTTTTGAAATAATATGTATAGAAAGATTACAGTTGAAAGCTAGCATATAATCTTCTGATTTCCATCTTCCTGGTCTCAGTCTCAGGGATGATTTTGCTCTAGTGCTCCTAGGTTGTTTAATAATTTATTTACAGGTTTTTCTTCCTCACTAGACTATAAACTCATTTAGGGTCGAGGTTGGGTTTTATCGTTTTCATTTCATAAGTATTTAGCTCATTGTCTGATAGGCTGTCTATAAATGTTGAGTGAATGAATTGTTTGCAATTGCTACCCAGTCCTTGGATTCATATGCTCTTGGTAATATGTTCATTTTCTTTGAGAATTGAACTTTGCATTGGACAGTATTGTTTCTTTTCAGCACAATAACATGGTTCTTTGCCATAGTAATAGTTTCATTTGTTTGCTTGGCCTTTTTCACTTTTAATATAATTTTGAAGTAGGTTAAAGCAGTGAAAGAGCTTAGATCTATTTTTCACAGCAGTATATTGCTAATTGGTTTCTGTGTCCCATTTATTGTGCTTTTAAATCTCCTTTAATTATGACACTTAAGGTTTGTCACACTATGTCCATTAAACAAATCGCGCTTGATGGAGGAAGTAATGTTAACCATTTGTATGTGTCTGCTATAGGATGAGGATAAATATGAATGCCAGTTGATTTTAGAGGTGAACATTCTTCCTGAAGAATAGGATCCTATTCAGGTTTGTCAGACTCATTTGTAGGAAATTGGATATTTGTTCTTCATCTGTGTCTCCTTTTCGTTTCAGGGAAGAATTAAGTGGGTAGGAATCAAAGAACAGAGATGAGTAACCCTCAGGCATATAACTGTTCCACAGTCTATTATTTGAGATTCACTGTGTGTAATGACAAATTACTGATGGGATGAGTTGTCACTGTGAACAGTGTGGAGATTGAGAACTACTGATCTAGATCATTCCGGATCTAATTTTTTTTTTTTTTTTTTTTTTTAAATCACAACAGACTTACTTTTCCTTCTTTCCTGATTAAGTGGTCTGTTCTTTATGCTTTCACAGTAAATTGTCACGTCTCAGGATATAACAAGTGCTATGAAGTTTGTTCTCATTGGCATAACTGTGAATCACTTGGTAAAGCGTAATTAGGGGGGACAAAAAGGATCTGGGCCTTGGGCATGGTAAAAGGTTGCAAAATACATTGGTAGAGGGTTGAAACCCTGGAGAGAGTTACCTGAAGGAAAGTAAATCCAGATCTTAGAATTGTTTTCTTCAGTCAGGGAAATGGTAAAGAGCTAAGAGGGACACAGAGCACATGATGAAATGGTATGAAGTTATGGGCAAGGTTATGATTAAACCTGTGTAGGAAAGAATTTGATTCATACTATACAACCTTGCTAATAAATAGCGTAAGACATACACCAAGATCAGAAGACTTTTTACATTTCAAAGCTTCCAAGCTACTTTGTCACTATTGGTTCCTGGAAGAACAGCTTCAAAGACTCTCAAGTGATAAACATAGCACGTTTGGTTGGTGAGTCAGCCACTGGGGAGAAAACTTTAACTACTATAAAGCAAAATGGATTTATGAGTATCTCATGAAACTGCAAGAGAGGCAGAATGAAATGAATTTATGAATATCTCATTGAATTTGCAAGAGAGGCAGAACTGCAAGAGAGGCAGAACCTGAAAAGTTTCTATTGAGTGAGAGGAGTAGTGTAAATGGAAATGAATTGTATAAGAATTGCTTTTAAATTAATTAAGTGGTAAATGTCATTAACAGAATCTCTTTATTTAGAGTGCTACTGATGACTTTTTAAACTTACGTAGGTGTTTTTGGACTTTAACCCTGTTGATTTTTTTCTCCCATAATGCCTTAAGTTCCTCAACTTGTCTATCATGGTAGTTTGTACGAACTGTTGATTAAAAATACGAAATTAAAGTATGTCTTTTCTTTAGACAGAGATGACAGTTCTACATTAACAAAGCAGGAACTTAAATTCATAGGTACGTACCAAACTCAAGCATGGTTTTAAAGATAATAGTGTTACTTTAATCCTAATGTAGCTTGGAAACCTTTCCATATAAAGCGATATTAGGGATCTGTAGTCATGAAAAATGATGCTGGAAAGGAATTATTAATAATTTTGGATGGTAGGTGGGATGAACTATGTTATCATGTTTTTATTGTCCTTGTTTGGATTTGTCATATTGCTTATGACATGGTAGGTGGGTTTTAGACTTCCTAAAACTGTTTACCTGTAAGGATCTAGGTACCTAGGTCTTTGATTTTTAAGACCACTTTGTACATCTCAGTGAGAGAGAAGAAAGAATCTGAGACCATATTCTATGATTTATAATAATTCTCTAATTCTTTAGTGCTTCTCTCAAATGCTTCTGGATCAGTTGAGAGTGAGCATTTGTATTCTGAACTAGAGATTGGAATCCACTACACTCTTACCCAATTAAGGTGTGCATCTACTCTACCCCTTTCCCTCCCCTAAAATCCTCAGTTTTCACTTAATAAAACTAAACTTGCAGGCTATGAGTACCTGCAATATGGCACTTTCCGTCTCAAGACTGTCTTACCTTTTTTTCATTTTACAAGTATATATTAAGTTCTTTCTATATGTAAGATACTGGTTAGTTGCTTTGGGGAAATAATTCTGTATACTTCAAATGGATCCTGCCATTAAGGAGCACAAAATTCAAAAGGAAGAGAAATACATATGTAAATAACAATTTCCAGGGATATAGTTATAACTTCTTTAATGATCTACAGTACAATAGGTGTTCAGCATCAGGGAAAATTACTTTCAACTGAGGGAATGAGATGATGTCCAGAGAATGTAACTGTAGAGCTCTTAATCCTGTTTGTGATGCCAGTAGTAAAGCTACACGACTGTGCTAGTTGTCTGGTGCTCAGGCTGGGTCTGGAGCTCACAGACCCCTCAAGCCCGTTCCAGACTGGGTCACAAACCCCTCACACACCAGGCTGGGGCACCAGACCCCTCTCACGTCAGGCTGGGTCACTAGACCCCTTACACACAGGCCTATAAGCTAGGTAACCGGCAAACAGGTCCTTGGAAGCAATAGGTTGGAAAGGCCTGGCTGCTCGTGCGGAGGTGGCCCAAGGCACAAAACTATAGCCAAGGTGGCTGTGTCGTGCAGGCGCACTAACTCCACCCACACACAACCTATTCGTAGCAAATGCTCGGCAAGATTCTGAACATCTGAGGGGCCCTGACCGTTTTTCTGTATTTTTCGAATAATAGCATTTGACCTGATGCTTGAAGAACATATAGAATTTAGCTATTTGCAGATAGGGATCAGAGCTAGATTCCCAATCTCAGGTATACTATTAGCACAAGCAATGGCACAGAAGTGAGAGTACACAGCCTGTGTAAAAATGACAGTGATATTGATTGTAAAGATTATGCATCTGAGCTATAGTCATTTTCTTTGGTAATTCTCAGTGTCTCCTGAGAAGTTATCATTCTCCTTTTCTCTTGTATTCTTTATCTGAAATACCTCTATCCTGAAGTTAGATTGTTTATGCCTGTCTGTGTGTCATCCTATTCCTTGCCTGCTCCATACCAAATCAGTCACCAAGTACTACCTTTTAAATATTTTTTTCTAGTTAATTGAAACTTTGTAGAGGTGACTTTTATATCTAATTTATTATTTTCAAAATTCTTCTTTTCTTCCTCATGGTCACTGTGTTGGTTCAGATTGTATCATCTGCTGCACAGGTTATTATAATAGCCGCCTTTTGTATACCTAGAGTTGATCAGGTGGGCTGACACAAGCCAATATCTTAGAAACGAAGGCAGGGAAGAATGTCATTTAATCATTTATGATAAAAACATAACTGTCAAGAATGCCAAATGTTGCTTGTCTTTATTCTTTCTTAAGGTAATCTTGGGAAAGCAAATTATAATTGGAAAGTGCTTGCTTAGTAAATCTGACATCAAAATAAAGTCAGTTAGTTAGGTCATGTTTAAAGATTATCACCATCTTGATAACATTCTTTCTCCTCTATAATGCAGTTGATTGCTTTGTAGCTTTCTTTCACATTAACATCTAGTCCTGCATTTGTTGAAACTATGTTCCAACTGCCTTGATAAAACCTGGAGTTATAGACCATGTCTTATGGTGGGCTGTTTATATAGATGGCTGATATTACTTGTTTCATACTCAGAGGGGCATTTTATTTTAGGATCTCTGGATATATGTATGTGCCCATTCCTGACAGAATAGCATATTTATATACCAACATCTAGGTATTTGGAGTTTTGTTACTCAGACTTTTTTCCATTATACCTGTAAAATTGGGAGCAAGTAACATTTTCATCTAAATGGTGTATTAGAAAGCTTATATAGAAAGCTATTTCTGGCTTAGGAAACCAGAAAACTTTAATCCATATTGCCAATTATAGAAAATCTGATTTTCCAGCCAGATTCAGTTCTGAAGGAACTATAGAGAGAACAGAAATCAGCATAATAAAAATAATAAAAGACACAAGAGAAGATAATAGTAACTTGGAACAAAATATTAAAAAGAAGCAAGCAGAAATTTTAGGTATGGAAAACTGTATATTGGAGTAAAGAACACGATAAATGGGGTAAATAACAAAATGGATACAGCTGAGGAGCAAAATAATTAATGGGTAAATCAGATGAAGGAAATCCCCTAGAAAGAAGGAAAGGACTGAGATTGTGTGTGTGTGTAAAATAAAAACTACATAATATGGAGGATAAAAGTAGAATCCAGAGAGGCCTGAGAGCCGCTGGGCCCATAGGCCCTGAGGCAGCCACACTGGAACAGGCAGGCACCATACCGCAGGAACCCCAGCCCAGGTGAGTCCCTGCTGCCAGGCCCACAGACAACAGAGTGGAACGAGTGGCTTGTGAAACCCTCTGCCACAATGACTAAACACCAAATGAGAGATACCAGAAATATGAAAAACCAAGAAAGTACTACACCACCAAAGGAAAATAATAACTGTCAAGTTCTAGATCCTATAGAACAGGAAGTACTTGAAATGATTGACAGTGAATTTCAAGCAACAATTCTAAAGAAACTAAATGAGATAGAAGAAAACTCAGACAACACAATGAAATGGGAAAAAGTATACAGGACCTGAAAGAAGAAACGTACAAAGAAATCAATGCCTGAAAAAGACCATAGCAGAGCTTGTGGAGCTGAAGGATTCATTCAATGAAATAAAAAACACAACTGAGAGTTTAACAGCAGGCTAGAACAAGCAGAAGAGAGAATTTCTGACCTTGAAGACAGTCTGTTTGAAATAATACAGGCAGACAAAAAAAAAAAAAAGAATTAAAATTGAAGAAAATCTAAGAGAGATAACAGACAACCTTAAGCACTCAGATATCTGAATCATGGGTATCCCAGAAGGGGAAGAAAAAGGAAATAGCATTGAAAACATATTCAATGTAATAATAGCAGAAAACTTCCCAGGTAAAGGAAAAGACACAGATCTTCAGATTCAGGAGGCTCAGAGATCCCCAAATATATTCAACCCCAAAATGTCCTCTCCAAGACATGTTATAGTCAAACTGGCAAAACTCAAAGACAAAAATAGATCTTAAAAGCTACAAGAGAGAAGTGTCAAGTCACCTATGAGAGCCTCAATCAGACTAACATCAGACCTTTCATTGGAAACCCTAAAAGCTGGAAAAGAGTGGGATGATATTTTCAAAATACTAAAAGACAAAAATTATCAGCCAAGAATACTTTACCCAACAAGACTATCCTTCCAAAATGAAGGACAAATAGTATATTTCTCAGACAAACAAGAACTGCGGGAGTAGACTACCACACAACCAGCCTTACAAGATATTCTCAAGTGAGTACTGGGTTTGGTACCTGAAAATCAACCATCACTGCCATGAATACTCAAGAAAGAACAAATCCCACCAGTAAAATAAAAATGGTAACAATAAAGAGAAAAAAGTTTATATACCATCCTAAGAAACCAACAAACACAGAAGACAAACAGTAAATCAGAAAGGAACAAAAAATACTTAAGACATCCAAACAAAAATCAGAAAAAGGCCAGGAGTAAATCAACACTTTTCAATAATAGCTCTTAATGTAAAATGATTAAATTCCCCACTCAAAAGACACAGACTGACTGACAGGATTAAGATGGACCCAACAATATGCTTCCTTCAAGACACTCAACTCACCTGTAAAGACACACATAGACTAAGAGTGAAAGGATGGAAAAAGACATACCATGCAAATAGAAATGAGAAACAAGCTGGAGTAGTTGTTCTTATATCAGATAAAATAGACTTTAAAGGCCACTTTAAACCAAAAACCATAAAAGGAGATAAAAGGACCTATCCATCAAGAAGACATAATAATCATAAATATATATGCACCCAACATCAGAGTGGCCAGATTTATAAAGCAAACACTATTAGACCTAAAGAATGAGACACTAATACCGTAATAGCAGGGGACTTGAACACCCCACTCTCAACATTGGAGAGATCATCCAGGCAAAAAATCAACAGAGAAACAAGAGCTAAACAATACTTCAGACCAATTGGGCTTGGTAGATATCTACAGAACATTCCATCCAACAACTTCAGAATATTCATTCTTCTCATTAGCACATGGAACATTCTCCGGGATAGAACACATGTTAGGTCAACAAATCCAAGAAAAATGGAATTATTCCGTTTATTTTTTGAGATCACAATGGATTAAAATTAGAAATCAATAAGAAAAATAACTCTGGAAACTGTACAAACACATGGAAATTAAACAAGTTTCTACTTAATGACATTAAGTAGTCAGAGAAGAAATTAAACAGGAAATCAAAATATTTCTTGAAACTGATGAAAATAATGACACATCATACCAAAACCTGTGGGATACTGCAAAAGCAGTACTGAGGGGGAAATTGATCGCATTAAATGCTTACTTCAGAAGAATGGAAAGATGGCTAGTAAACAACCTAATACTTCACCTTAAAGAATTAGAAAAACAAGAACAATCCATACCCAAAGTTAGTAGATGGAAAGAAATAATTAAGATCAGAGCAGAACTAAATGAAGTAGAACCCCCCAAAATGATACAGAAGATCAATGAAACAAAAAGTTGGTTTTTTTTTTAAAGATAAATTGACAAACCATTAGCAAGGCTAACTAAAAAAAGAGAGAAGACCCAAATAAAAAAAATTAGAAATGAAAAAGAGGATATTACAGCTGATACCTCAGAAATACAAGGAATCATTAGAGACTACTATAAACAACTATTTCCCAACAAATTTGAAAATCTGGAGGAAATGGTTAGATTTCTGGGCACACACAAACTACCAAAACTAAGCCAAGAAGATATAGAAAATCTGAACAAACCAGTAACAATAAAAGAGATTGAAGCTATTATCAGAAGTCTCCCAACAAAAAATGCCCAGGACCAGATGGGTTCACTGCAGAATTCTACCAAACCTTCTAAGAGGAATTGATGCCAATTCTCTATAAACTATTCCAAAAGGCTGAAACAGAGGCCGTTCTCCCAGACTCATTCTGTGAGGGAAACATCACCCTGATACCAAAACCAGACAAAGATACAACAAAAAAAAGAGAACTACAGGCCAATATCCTTGATGAATATAGATGCAAAAATCCTCAATAAAATACTAGCTAACAGAATACAGCAACATATATACACCATACAGCAACATATATACACCATGATCAAGTGGGATTCATCCCAGGGCTGCCAGGTTGGTTCAACATATGCAAATCAATAAATGTGATACACCACATCAATAAAATCAAAGACAAAAACCATATGATCATCTCTATAGATACTGAAAAAGCAAGTGACAACATTCAACACTCATTCATGATAAAGACTCTCTACAAGTTAGGTATAGACGGAAAGTATCTCAACACAATTAAAACCATATATGATAAGCCCACTGCCAATATCATCCTGAACCCGTTCCCTGAAAGCTTTTCTCTTAAGGTCAGGAACTAGACAAGGATGCCCACTCTCACCATTCCTATTCAACATAGAGTTGGAAGTACTAGCCAGAGCAATCAGAAAGGAGAAGGAAACAAAGGGCATACAGATTGGAAAAGATGAAGTCAGGCTGTCCCTGTTTGCAGAGGATATGATCCTATATATTGAACAGCCTAAAGCCTCTACAAAAAAGTTTTAGAGTTGATAAATGATTTCAGCAAAGTTGCAGGATACAAAACACACAAAAATCAGTAGTATTTCTGTACTCCAACAGTGAACATGCAGAAAAAGAAATCAAGAAAGCTAGCCCATTTACAATAGCCACCAAAAAAATAAAATACTTAGGAATAAAGTTAACCTTAAGGATGTGAAAAATCTCTACCACAAGAACTATAAACCACTGTTGAGAGAAATTAAAGAGGACACAAGAAGATGGAAAGATATCCCATGCTCTTGGTTTGGGAGAATTAACATTGTGAAAATGTCAATTACTACCCAAAGTGATCTGCAGATTCAATGCAATCCCCATCAAAATCCCAATGACATTTTTCTCAGAAGTGGAAAAAACTATCCAGACATTTATATGGAATAACAAAAGACCATGAATAGCCAAAGCAATCCTGAGCAAAAAAAATTAAAATAAAGCTGGATGCATAACACTACCTGACTTTAAACTATATTACAAGGTATAATAACCAAAACAGCATGGTACTGGCATAAAAACAGACACACAGATCAATGGAATAGAATAGAGAATCCGGAAATCAACCCATACACTTACAGCCATCTGATCTTTGACAGAGGTACCAAGTGTGCACACTGGGGAAGAGACTGCCTCTTCAGCAAATGGTGCTGAGAAAACTGGGTATTCATATGTAGGAGAAAGAAACTAGACCCGTACCTCTCACCATATACCTAAATCAACTCAAAATGGATTAAAGAATTAAATGTGCATCCTGAAACAATAAAACTCCTTAAATAAAACATAGGGGAAACACTACAGGAAGTAGGGTACAGACTTCATGAATACAACCCCAAAAGCACAGGCAACCAAAGGAAAAATAAACAGGTGGGATTATATCAAATGAAAAAGCTTCTGCACAGCTTCTTTCACAACAGAATGAAAAGACAACCAACAGAGTGGGAGAAAATATTTGCAAAATATACATCTGACAAAGGATTAATATCCAGAATATACAAGGAACTCAAACAACTTTACAGCAAAAAAACAAGTAACCCAATTAAAGAATTGGCAAAGGAGCTGAATAGGCATTTCTCAAAGGAAGATATATGAATGGCCAACAGACACATGAAAAAATGCTCAACATTACTCAGCATTTGGGAAATGCAAATCAAAATCATTTTGAGATATCATCTCACTCCAGTCAGGGTGGCTTATATCCAAAAGACTGTGAATGATAAATGCTGGCGAGGTTATGGAGCAAAAGGAACCCTCATATCATACACTGTTGGTGGGACTGCAAAATGGTGCAGCATTTATGGAAAATGGTATGGAGGTTTCTCAAACAATTACAGGTAGATCTACCATATAACCCAGTTATTCCACTGTTAGGTATATACCGAGAGGAATGGAAATCATCATTTTAAAGGGATACCTGTACTCCATTGTTTATTGCAGCACTATTTACAATAGCCAAGAATTGGAACCAGCCCAAATGTCTGTCATCGGATGAGTGGATAACGAAACTGTGGTATATGTACACGATGGAATACTGCTCTGCTATAAAAAAGAATGAAATACTACCATTGGCAGCAACATAGATGGACTTCGAGAAAATTAGATTAAGTGAAATATGCCATGCACAGAAATAGAAATACCGTATGTTCTTACTTATTTGTGGGAGCTAAAAATAAATAGATGAGCAAAGAAACAAACGGGAGGTGGAAGGGGAGAGAATATCACAACAATTCCTTGAACTTATTAAGATAAGTGAATAGATAGGATGTTGATGGGGTGGGAGCGGGGAAGAGGGATGTGGGAAAGAGGAATTGGTAAAGGGACATGAAAATCAACTACATTCTATATTGATAAATTAAAATAATAGTAAAGAAGAAGTAGAATCCAGTTAAAAGGAGCCTCAGAAAGTGAAAGAAATAAAAATGGAGAGGAAGAAATAATATGAAGAAATAAAGGAGGTAAAGTTCCTTAGAAAGATGAGAGACCTTAGATTGAAACGGCCCATAGAGTGTCAAAGAGAAAAGATTGAGGGAAGAATCCTCATCTAGACACATTATAGGGAAATTTAAAAAAAAAAAATTATTAAATACAGGAGAGAATACTGAAACACAGACTATTAATACTGCAATGTCTCTTGGGGAGAGAGATCTAAAAGGACTTTAATAGATGAAATGACTTCTGTCTTAAGGAAATGTACTAAATATGAAAATGCTAGATTTACAGAGATATTTATCATAGCAGAAAGTTAGAAGTACTAAAAATGGAAAAATTATATTTATATTTCTCATAGCATTTCCTAGATTTGATTATCAAGTGATATTTAGGAAGGTTATGTGGCAATGTGGAAAGATATGTGTAATATATTTTCCAGACACCAGACCCAGAACAGCAAATTTTATGTACATTATGCATAAAAAAAATACGCTATACATGGCGGAGGACTGTCAACTTCTTATTGCATGGTTCTTGTTTTCATAGTGCTCAGATTCTAGTTGGAAGAATCAAGTACAAATTAATAATTATAGAATAAAGTGTTAGACAAAGTTATTACATTGGTTGTATTAAAATTAAAGGACTGAGGGTTTTTTTTGTCTCCAATTTTTGAAATTGAATATGGTCACTACTTTATATTTTTATTTAAAATATAGAAAAGTATTCATAAAGAATAGCAAATTGTTTTAATAATTGCCACATCTAATAAGATTATGTTCTTCATTTTAGTTGGCACTTTTTTCATTTTAATTTCTTTAAAGAAACAGAATAAAACAATCACCATGCAATGTATTTCATGATGCTTTTCATTCAAGCTTATGATTGATATTAATTTAGGTGTGTCTTATCTCTTCTTAGTTGAAGTACTCTCCTTCATTAATCTGTCTACTGGTATCTTTATACTGCATCTGAGCTAAGTGTTTCTAGAGAAGGAAAATCACACCTTGTACAAATTCATATCATTACAGATTCATGATGAAAAACCTCAGCTGATGCTTAAATTGCTTTGCAATGTTAATATACTTCCATAGGAAATGTTTACTTCTTGCCATGAATGTTTAATACAGTTGGTCCTCCATATCTGCAGATTTCACATCCATGAATTTAACCAACTGCCAATGGAAAGTATTTGGGGAAAAAAACACAAAACAATAAAAAATAGTACAAGTAAAAAATACAGTATAACAACTATTTACATAGCATTTACGCTGTATTAGGTATTATAAGTAATCTAGAGATGATTTAAAGTATACGGTAGGATGTAGGTAGGTTATATGCAAATACTAAGCCATCTTATAAAAAGAACTTGAGCATCCAAGGATATTGATATCCGTGGGAAGTCCTGGAACCAGTACCCCTCAACACAAAGAGATGACTGTGTGTTTTTTTTAAATACACAGTCCTACTCTTCCGTCCCCTTTCTCATACCCAATATATTAGATGTCTTCCCTCATACTCCCAGAAAAAACTTCATCTTCTCATAACCCAGTTTGGCAAACCTGCTTGATTTGTATTTAACCCCTTTTTGTTACATCTGTTCTTGGTAGCAGTCAAAGACTAGTCCTTACGTATGCTCTGGATTTCACTGATTTTTGTTTTCTTGGAGACATTGTCATTTTAGTTTTCTTACCTTCTCTTTTTCACCATGTCTTATTTTTCCCCCATCTATATCTAATCATGCTCTAGTGTCTGTCCTCTTGAAAACAGCTAAAAAACCCAAAACAAAAAAACCCCAAGCTGTTTGTGTGCCTACTCCTCAGACTATTCTACCATTCCTCTTTCATTTAAGGTCTTTTCTTTGTTTTTGTGATATGGCTCTCTGTGACTTTATTCTTCTTGGGACTTCTTTTGCTTCCTGATTGAGAGAGTTAATGTCTTTCATCAATTCTGGACACAATCTTAGCCATTATATTTCTATTGTTTCTTCTCCTTTCCATTCTTTCTTCTGGACTTTTTTGTTAGACATATTTGGACTTGAATCATGTGTTTTCCAATTTTAGAAATTTTTTGTGGTCCCTTTTAAAATGGACCTACATTGGCTTTCTTTTTCTTTCTTTTTTTAAAAAAAATGTAGTTCTTTTCCCACATCTAAAAATATTTTTATTTTGAAACAACCTGAAACTTACAAAAAAATTGGAAGTATAACAGAACTTTATTTTTCTAACCCATTTGAGAATAAGTTGCAGACATAGTGCCCCATCAGCCCTGAACAAGTATTTCCTACAAATGAGGACATTCTCCTACAAAATCACAGCACAGCTATCTTGATAGAACATGAAATTAACATTGCTGTATTACTACTATCTAGTCTTCAAATGCCATTTACGTTTTGACAGTTGTCTCAATATTTTTGAGATCACAGGCCAGTTATTTTGGATTTTGTTTATTTTTTTTTATTATTAGATTCAGATTATGTTTTCAGGGGTAGGAATATCATAGAAATGATCTTTTCATTGCATATTAGCAGATGACACATGGTAAGGCTTTTTCAACGTAAAAGTGTTCTTTTTCTTGTTATATTAGTAATTATTTTGTAGCATAAACTGTGAGACTATGTAAATATCCCATTCCTCATCAGACTTTCATTTTATATCAGTGTGGACTTATGGTTTCATATGGGTTATAATTTATTACTCATCATTTCTTGTGGTGCTCAAATTGTTCATAGTTTAGCCAGTAGGAGCTGGCTCTATGTCCTTTTGACGTGTCCCCATTACTTTACTTTCTGGCATTGCAACTATATTAGTTTTGTATTGCTGCCATAACACATTACCACAAATTTAGCAGCTTAAAACCACACACACTTATTAGCTTTCATTTATTATATTTTATTAGTAGATTAGAAGTCTGGGTTGGGTTGGCTGGCATTTTACTTAGAGTCTCACAAGGCTGAAATCAAGATGTTGGCCAGATGGGCTTTTATCAGAAGGCTCTGAGAAGAAACCACTTCCAAGCTCATTCAGAAAATGGTTGGCAGAGTCCACTTTCTTCCTTGCAGTTGTAGGACTGAAGTCACCATTTCCTTACTGGTTACCACCTCAGGGGCCACCCTTAGCTCCTAAAGGCTTTTTTTTTTTTAAGGACCTTGCATATGTCCCTATGTCTTAGAGCCAGCAAAGGTGAATTGAATCCTTTTCACACTCTCCTACTTCTCTTGCTGCATCTCTTTTGCTTTCTCTTCTGCCACATCTCCTCAACTCTTCTACCTTCCTCTTCTGTTTTTAAGGGCTCATGTGATTACATTGGGTCTGCCCTGATAATCCACGATAATCTATCTATTTCAAGATCAACTGACCAGTAACCTTAATTCAATCTGTGAAGTCCCTTCACAGTAGTACCTAGATTGGTGCTTGAAATCTTGAGGGAATGTCTTCAGAATTCTGCCTACCATAGCAAGATATTCCAGGTTCCTCTTTTTTATATAGAATGTTGTTCTTTTTTCACATTTTTTTATCCCCCCTCTTAAATTCTTAATAATTTAAATTATTTATCTCAATCTTTATTTGCCATTTTTGTTTTTTAAAGTTCTTGGAGGGTGGTCTAAATGTTTGTGTCTGCTAATTTATCATCATTGGAATTGTCTCCTTCCATGTTTTCTAATTTTGGATCATGAGCTCATTTTTTAGCCAGGGTTGAGGTTATATCCCCTCAGAAGGGTTTTGTGTTTGCATTACCACCTGACCCCTTCTTATGTTAATTTAATGTTTGGGATTTATCAGACAGGGTACATAGTGTAAATTCAAACCCAAAAGCTATTTGAAGGCAATACTGTGACTGTAAATTCTTATGACAGACTTTTCACCCCTTACCCAGAGCATAGACCACATTGAACAAGCTTTCTTATTTTCTCTCTATGCTGTGGTTTTTGTATTTTGTGATGTGTGGGTGGGGGGTGAGAGGTGGGGATGGTCTATCTTTCCAGTGAAAGTGTAGCCCTTTGAAAGTCCCAGCTGTATAGGGCCGGCCCCGTGGCGCACTCGGGAGAGTGCAGCGCTTGGGAGCGCGGCGGCAATCCTGCCGCGGGTTCAGATCCTGTATAGGAATGGCCGGTGCGCTCACTGGCTGAGCCCGGTGCGGGCGACACCACACCAAGGGTTGTGATCCCCTTACCGGTCACAAAAAGACAAAAAAAAAAAGAAAGTCTCAGTTGTATAAACAGCATCTCATCAGTTTCAACCTTCCATCCATTAGAGGCCCAAGGTCTCATCTCTTTTCCTTGTGTGCGTTAAAACCAAAGTTTGTGCCTTACTATGACGGCTGAGTCATCTAGGGCAGCCTGTTCAAGCTTTAAGTTTTTAAGTTTCTTTATTTTTGACCCCTAGGGATTTCCCTTACTTTCTTGTGGGCTCAGATGTTCATTTTTAGGTAATTTTAATTAGTAGGGTTTTTAGGTTATCTAGTCTGCCTTGCTGCCAGAAACAGAAATTCTCCCATAGATTGATTTTTCAAGCCACTTCATACCAGGTTCTGCAACTACCTCTCCATTCAGGTCAAGAATGGCTTTAACATTGCCAAATCAGTGGATATTTTTCAGTGTTCATTTTAAATGACCTCTTAACAGATTTGTTTTTGTTGAGAAATTCCCATCGGAAGCACCTTCTTTTTAAACTTAAACATTTTTTTTTGCTTATGTGTATCATTATTCTTAGCTTGGTGTTCCTATTGTTTTGGCCATTTCTTTTTAGTTTTCCTGTGGCTTCTTTTTATCCTAATTTAGTGAAATTCCTTAAGCTTCTTCTTTTTTCAGTCCATAATTCTCACCAAATTTTAGTTACTTAAAATCTTTGTCTGAAATGTTGCAATAGCTACTTAAGTGATCTCCTTGATTCTATTCTTCTGTTGTCTTTTGGGGCATTGATCACACTCCAGCCAAAGTGATTTTATGAAAACATAATTCTGATAATTTTACTCTCCTGGTTAAAACTCTTTAATGGCTTTCCACCAGGATGAAATTAAAAAGTCCATGGGCTGGCTGGTTAGCTCAGTTGGTTAGAGTATCGTGTTATGACACCAAGTTCAAGGTTTCGGATCCCTGGACAAGTCAGCTGCCAAAAAAATAAAATAAAGTAATAAGAAATTAAAAAGTCTTTTATAGCCTGTAAGGCTCTGTAGGAGCCGCCCCCTAGTTTTATCTTTGAGCATCTTATTTCTTTGCTTATTATACCATACTGGCTGTATCAGTTAGGGTTAATTTTATATAAGACACAGAAGTGAATTCTGTCCAATTTAAGCAAAGAAAAATAAGAATTTATTGAATGTGTGCAGTTACTTAGAGTATTAAAAGAAAAACTTCATGCCATACCTCTGGAAGGACAGAAATAAGAGTAGTTTTGAGGATTAGGTAAGCCAGAATCAATAGGCTCCTAATACGAATATTACTACCATTAGACAAACTAATGGTCTGACCATTTTCTGTCCCCCCCTTTTTTTCTTGATTATGAACTCAAGATTTAAATTCCCAGGAGAGACAGTTTGATTGTCTCAGCTTGGGTCATACATTCACCCCTGTACGAAGAGTGTATGAAATGTGGTAGGGGTACTTCCCTGATAGAAAGTTTGGATGTTATTTGGAAAAAAAAGGGAAAAAATTCTGGGCAGGTAAAAACAAATTTTCTCTATGGACTTCCTTTTAGTTGATGTGTTACTTTCTCACAAAGACTGCTATATATATCTCAGTTAAGTTACTCGTTATGGCATAGCACATTCTACTTTTCCATCATAGCACTAATATGTATATGATTATTTACTTAATGTCTATCTTCATCTTACTTTGTTTCATGAATGCAAGGATGGTATCTTTGGTATCTACTATTTTGTCCGGGATAAGAGGCACATACATTTTGTAGAATATTGTAAAATTAAGTTAATGATGCAGTATCTAATTGATTTAGTCAGTAAAATGATGTTAGAACGTTTAAAATGATTGTATAATGAAATAGGAAAGTATGTTACATGTAAAAAGGATTAAAATTATATATTTGGTATGTAGGCAGCTATATAAAACAAAACAAAACCATAAACTATACATTAAAAAGTTTGAAAATATTCCAAAATATTGTTTGTGGATGATGATTTCCTATCTTTCCATGTATTTTAAATTTTGAATAATGAGTATGTGTCATTTTTATAGGCAATGTTAAAAGAAGCAATACATATTTATGTAAAAATAGAACAACCTAAGGAATAGTTAATGTTTGCCTAAAGAAATTTGGTCCATCAAGGTGGCCAAGAGTCTCAGGAAAGAAAGTTGTAACTTAAATTTTACTTTATCCTCTCCGAGTAATGAATGCTAAACTATGTGGAGACATATTCCACAGCCTAGAAAGGGAAAAACCAAAGATAAAGAATGTTGTGCTTATTCATTAGTTGCCAAAGGGAAAGGCACATTAAGACACATTAACAATAATACTATTTTTTTTTTCTCTTTTTATTTTATTTTGTCGATATACAATGTGGTTGATTATTGTGGCCCATTACCGAAACCCCCCTCCCTCCTCCCTCTCCCCCCTCCCTCCCAACAATGTCCTTTGTTTGCTTGTCGTATCAGCTTCAAGGAATTGCAATTGTTATGTCTTCTTCCCCCCCCATAATACTATTATTGTATACATTGTTCCATTTAATTCTTCTAATTTTAATAGATATTATTACTCTTTTATGTTTAATAATATGGCTACTATTTATCAAATGCTTTCTGTGTGGTAGACAGTATACTAGTATTATTATATGCTTTGCATATATTAGCTAATCTTTGCACCAAACCTACAAAATCATTGGTACCATCCACACTTTATAGATGAGGTATATGAGGTTCTGAGAGGTTATTTGTACGAGGGAGCAGGATTTGGACTTTTAACTACTTTCATACCATATTAACCTTTAGAGAAGAATATTCAGTCTTTTGGGATGTGGGTTAGGGATAACTTATCAGGCTTCTTTATTTACGTGGTTAAATATTTTTCAAGACCATCCCATTCATTTACTCTGGTTCTTTGACTGAAGAACCAACACAATGAGGTGATGATTTGACCTAGGCATTTTGAAACTGGGAAGCAGGGATCAGGTTTGTGAACACTAATATTTCTATCACTAGAGTTCTGTCATATATCAATTTTGTATAATTGCATTGGGTACATTAGTAAAAACTTAAATTTAAACAATGTTCTCTTAGCTTCTCCACATATTGTAATGTTCTTCCTAAGATCACCATCTGTCTCCATGTTTTCAAATACAATGGGCATTTTCAATCTGTGTCTTAACTAGATGCCTCAGCAGCTTTTGATATAGTTGATGCCCCCTGTTTCTTCAGACTCTCTTTCCTGGCATCAGTGACAACGCAGTCATGGTTTCCTTCTTACCACACTGGTCTCATTTTTCTTTACAAGTTCCTCATCCACAAACTATCCTTGAAATGTTGGAGGTTCTCAGAACTTGGTTCTAGGATGACTTTTACAAACTTTTATTCCTCCTGCTCCGGTTTTCACCATTAAATGGCACTTGTAATCACTAGTGAGATACCTGTGACTCATTCAAAATACTTTTCTCTAGCCTACCTACCAAATCTAATTTATTTTCATCAAGTTTAGATGGTTTTAATTTCTTTTTTTCTTTTTTTTTTTTTTACATTTTAGTTTGTCGATATACATTTTGGCTGATTATTGCTCCCCATCACCAAAACCTCCCTCCCCTCTCCCTCCCCCCTCCCCCACAACAATGTCCTTTCTGTTTGCTTGTCGTATCAACTTCAAGTAATTGTGGTTGTTATATCTTCTCCCCCCCCCCGCCGGTTTTGTGTGTGTGTGTGTGTGTGTGTGAATTTATATATTAATTTTTAGCTCCCACCAATAAGTGAGAACATGTGGTATTTCTCTTTCTGTGCCTGACTTGTTTCACTTAATATAATTCTCTCGAGGTCCATCCATGTTGTTGCAAATGGCAGTATTTCATTTGTTTTTATAGCTGAGTAGTATTCCATTGTGTAGATGTACCACATTTTCCGTATCTACTCATCTGATGATGGATATTTGGGCTGGTTCCAACTCTTGGCTATTGTAAAGAGTACTGTGATGGACATTGGGGAACAGGTATACCTTCGACTTGATGATTTCCATTCCTCTGGGTATATTCCCAACAGTGGGATAGCTGGGTCGTATGGTAGATCTATCTGCAATTGTTTGAGGAACCTCCATACCATTTTCCATAGAGGCTGCACCATTTTGCAGTCCCACCAACAATGTATGAGAGTTCCTTTTTCTCCGCACCCTCGCCAGCACTTATCCTTCATAGTCTTTTGGATTTTAGCCATCCTAACTGGGGTGAAATGGTATTCAATGTGGTTTTGATTTGCATTTCCCGGATGCTGAGTGATGTTGAGCATTTTTTCATATGTCTGTTGGCCATTTGGATATCTTCCTTAGAGAAATGCCTACTTAGCTCTTTTGCCCATTTTTTAAAAGGGTTGCTTGTTTTTTTCTTGTAAAGTTGTTTGAGTTCCTTATATATTCTGGATATTAATCCTTTGTCAGATGTATATTTTGCAAATATTTTCTCCCACTCTGTTGGTTGTCTTTTAACTCTGTTAATTGTTTCTTTTGCTGTGCAGAAGCTTTTGAGTTTGATATAATCCCATTTGTTTATTTTTCCTTTGGTTGCCCGTGCTTTTGGGGTCGTATTCATGAAGTCTGTGCCCAGTCCTATTTCCTGAAGTGTTTCTCCTATGTTTTCTTTAAGAAGTTTTATTGTTTCAGGGTGTATATTTAAATCCTTAATCCATTTTGAGTTGATTTTAGTATACGGTGAGAGGTATGGATCTAGTTTCATTCTCCTGCATATGGATATCCAGTTATCCCAGCACCATTTGCTGAAGAGGCAGTCCCTTCCCCAGTGAATAGGCATGGTGCCTTTGTCAAAGATCAGCTGGCAGTAAGTGTGTGGGTTGATTTCTGGATTCTCTATTCTATTCCATTGGTCAGTGTGTCTGTTTTTATGCCAGTACCATACTGTTTTGGTTATTATAGCTTTGTAGTATAGCTTAAAGTCAGGTAGTGTTATGCCTCCAGCTTTATTTTTTTTTGCTCAGCATTGCTTTGGCTATGCGTGGTCTTTTATTGTTCCATATAAATGAATAGTTTTTTCCATTTCTGAGAAAAATGTCTTTGGAATTTTGATGGGGATTGCATTGAATTTGTATATCACTTTGGGTAGTATGGACATTTTCACTATGTTGATTCTTCCAATCCAAGAGCATGGGATATCTTTCCATCTTCTTGTATCCTCTCTAATTTCTCTCAGCAGTGGTTTGTAGTTCTCATTATAGAGATTTTTCACATCCTTAGTTAACTCAATTCCTAAGTATTTTATTTTTTTGGTGGCTATTGTAAATGTGCAGGCTTTCTTGATTTCTCTTTCTGCATGTTCACTATTGGAGAAAAGAAATGCTACTGATTTTTGTGTGTTGATTTTGTATCCTGCTACTGTGCTGAAATCATTTATCAATTCCAACAGTTTTTTTGTAGAGGTTTTAGGCTGTTCAATATATAGGATCATGTCATCTGCAAACAGGGACAGTTTGACTTCATCTTTTCCAATCTGGATGCCCTTTATTTCCTTCTCTTCTCTGATTGCTCTGGCTAGTACTTCCAACACTATGTTGAATAGGAGTGGTGAGAGTGGGCATCCTTGTCTAGTGCCTGTTCTTAAAGGAAAAGCTTTCAGCTTTTCCCCATTCAGGATGATATTGGCAGTGGGTTTGGCATATATGGCTTTAATTATGTTGAGATACTTTCCTTCTATACCTAACTTATAGAGGGTCTTTGTCATGAATGAGTGCTGAACTTTATCAAATGCTTTTTCAGCATCTATAGAGATGATCATATGGTCCTTGTGTTTGAGTTTATTAATATGGTGTATCACATTTATTGATTTGCGTATGTTGAACCAACCTTGCATCCCTGGGATGAATCCCACTTGATCGTGATGAATAATTTTACGTATGTGTTGCTGTATTCTGTTTGCTTTTATTTTAGTGAGGATTTTTGCATCTATATTCATCAAGGATATCGGCCTGTAGTTTTCTTTTTTGGTTATATCTTTACCTGGTTTTGGTATCAGGATGATGTTGGCTTCATAGAATGAGTTTGGGAGATTTACGTCCGTTTCAATCTTTTGGAATAGTTTGTAAAGAATCGGTGTCAATTCCTCTTTGAACGTTTGGTAGAATTCTGCTGTGAATCCATCTGGTCCTGGGCTTTACTTTGTTGGGAGCCTTCTGATAACAGCTTCAATCTCCTTTATTGTTATTGGTCTGTTCAAATTTTCTACGTCTTCATGGTTCAGTTTTGGGAGCTTGTGTACGTCCAGAAATTTATCCATTTCCTCCAGATTTTCAAATTTGTTGGCATATAGTTGTTTATAGTAGTCTCGAATGATTCCTTGTATTTCAGATGAATCAGTTGTAATATCGCCTTTTTCATTTCTAATTTTTGTTATTTGAGTCTTCTCTCTTCTTTTTTTTGTTAGCCATGCTAATGGTTTTTCAATTTTATTTATCTTTTCAAAAAACCAACTTTTTGGTTTGTTCATCTTTTGAATTGTTTTTTGGTTTTCAATTTCATTCAGTTCTGCTCTGATCTTAATGATTTCTTTCCGTCTGCTAACTTTAGGTTTGGTTTGTTCTTGTTTTTCTAGTTCTTTAAGGTGAAATGTTAGGTTGTTCACTTGCCATCTTTCTATTCTTCTGAAGTGAGCGTTTAGTGCAATAAATTTTCCCCTCAATACTGCTTTTGCAGTATCCCACAGGTTTTGGTATGATGTATCATTGTTTTCATTAGTTTCAATAAATTTTTTGATTTCCTGCTTCATTTCTTCTTGGACCCATATGTCATTAAGTAGAATGCTGTTTAATTTCCATGTGTTTGTAAAGTTTCCAGAGTTTCGTTTGTTATTAATTTCTAGTTTTAATCCATTGTGGTCTGAGAAGATCCATGGGATAATTCCAATTTTTTTGAATTTCTTGAGACTTGATTTGTGACCTAATATGTGATCTATCCTGGAGAATGATCCATGTGCTGATGAGAAGAATGAATATTCTGAGGTTGTGGGGTGGAATGTTCTGTAGATATCTGCCAATTCCAATTGGTCTAGAGTCTTGTTTAGATCTTGTGTTTCTCTGCTGATTCTTTGCCTTGATGATCTGTCTAATATTGACAGTGGGGTGCTCAGGTCCCCTGCTGTTATGATATTAGTGTCTTTTTCCTTCTTTAGGTCTAATAGAGTTTGTTTTATAAATCTGACTGCTCCAACGTTGGGTGCGTACATATTTATGATTGTTATGTCTTCTTGATGGATCAGTCCTTTTATCATTAAGTAGTGTCCCTCATTGTCTCTTTTTATGGTTTTTAGTTTAAAGTCTATTTTGTCAGATATAAGAATAGCTACTCCAGCTCGTTTTTCTTTTCTGTTTGCATGGTAAATCTTTTTCCATCCTTTCACTCTTAGTCTGTGTGAATCTTTATGGGTGAGGTGGGTCTCTTGTAGGCAGCATATAGTTGGGTCCTCCTTTTTGATCCAATCAGCCAGTCTGTGTCTTTTGATTGGGGAATTTAAGCCTTTTACATTAAGAGTTGTTATTGAAAGGTGTTGATTTATTCCTAGCATTTTATTGGTTGTTTGGTTGTCTTAGGTGTCTTTTGTTCCTTGCTTTCTGATTTACTGTTTGGTTTCTGTGTTTGTTGGTTCCTTAGGTTGTAGATAGCTTTTTTGTTTGCTTGTTTTCTCTTCCTGAATGCCATTTTTATTATACTAGTGGGTTTTGATTTTTCTTTTGTTTTTATGGCAGTGGTAGTTATTTTTCAGGAACCAAACCCAGTACTCCCTTGAGGATTTCTTATAAGGGTGGTCGTGTGGTAGTGAACTCCCACAGTTTTTGTTTGTCTGAGAAATATACTATTTGCCCCTCATTTCGGAAGGATAGCCTTGCAGGGTAGAGTATTCTTGGCTGGCAATCTTTGTCTTTTAGTATTTTGAAAATATCATCCCATTCCTTTCTAGCTTTTAGGGTTTGTGATGAAAAGTCTGATGTTAACCTGATTGGGGCTCCCTTATAGGTGATTTGACGCTTCTCTCTTCCAGCTTTTAAGATTCTCTCTTTGTCTCTGAGTTTTGCCAATTTGACTATGACATGTCTTGGAGAAGGCCTTTTTGGGTTGAATACGTTTGGAGATCGTTGAGCTTCCTGGATCTGAAGATCTGTGATTTTTCCTATACCTGGGAAGTTTTCTGCCACTATTTTGTTGAATATGTTTTCAATGCAATCTCCATTTTCCTCCCCTTCTGGAATACCCATGACTCGGATATTTGAGCGCTTGAGGTTGTCTGATATCTCTCTCAGATTTTCTTCCATGTCCTTGATTCTTTTTTCTTTCTTCTTGTCTGCTTGTGTTATTTCAAACAGCCCATCTTCAAGTTCAGAGGTTCTCTCTTCAACTTCGACAAGCCTGCTGGTTAAACTCTCCGTTGTGTTTTTTATTTCGCTGAATAACTTCTTCAGTTCAGCAAGTTCTGCTACATTTTTTTTCAGGACATTGATTTCCTTGTTTATTTCCTCTTTCAGATCCTGTATACTTTTCCTCATTTCATCATGATGTCTAGCTGAGTTTTCTTATATCTCATTCAGTTTCCTTAGAATTATCACTCGAAATTCCTTGTCAGTTATTTCAAGGGCTTCTTGTTCTATAGGATCTAGAATATGAGATTTATTAACTTTTGGTGGTGTACTTTCTTGATTTTTTGTATTTCTGGTGTCTTTTTTTTGGTGTTTATTCATTGTGGCAGGGGGTTTCACAGTCCACCGGTTTGAGACTAATGACTAACTAGGATGTTGCTGTGGTTGCCAATTTGGTATGGCTCCCGCCGTGACTGCTCAGTTGGCCTCTAGTGTCTTGTGTGTGTGGTTGCCTCGGGTCTTGGGCTTCTCCGGGGATCCACCTTTGTGGTCAGCTTGCACTCTGCTGGGCTGGTGGATCACGTACCACAGGGTTTGTGATCTCTGTTGAGCTTTCACTTCCTGTACAGGACTTCTCCCCGTTCCGTGTGCTCTGGCCCAGGCTGTTAGATCGTGCAGTGGCGACCCCACCGGGTGTGTGGTTTCTGTCGAGTCTCCGCCTCCCTGGCCGCACATCTCCCCCCTCTGTGCACACTGTGCTGGGCTGGGGTGTGTCTTCTGCACCCCTCGTCTATCAGCTGGGCCTTCAAGACCCTGCTCAGCACCGCCTCGCCCAGGAAGTCTACCAGGTTTCTGCTAGGCAGAGAAGACCAGTCGCTCTGGGTGCCTTTGTAGCACTGTGTAGATCTTTCTCGGATCTTGTTCACCTTTGTATCCCCCCAGGTATAAACCGAGTCTAGTGCCCACCTGCAGCCTGCTCTCCGGCAGGTTCAAGCAGACCTGGGAACTCTCCTACCACACTATTCCCAACCAGAAATTCGTTAGGCTTTTTTCCAAACTGGTGGTCGCAGAGATGGTATCTGCCTCCCAGTAACAGGAAGTTTACCGGGGCTGGAGTCCAGGGTGTGGTGGAGTGACACTCGGCCCGCCCGTACTTCCTTGCCCTCCCAACACTGGTCGGGACGCCCCATGCCCCCACCCCCGCCAGAGAACTGCGGAGGGAGTGGGAGAGGAGGCCGGCCCGCAGGCTCCGGAAAGCCCCGCGCCAGCCCAAGCAAATGGGCTCAGTGATGGCCGAGCAGGGCAGAGCTGTCCGCACCTGGGAAAATGGAGGCAGCACCGGTGCGGTGAGTGGCCTGGTGGTGCAGGCGGGAGCCGCGTGGGCATCCACCCCCCGAACAGAGCTGTGCCAGGGATCACTCACAGTGCTGTGCCAGGTCGGGTGTTCGCTCTCTGTCTCTGGTTTGTCGCCTTCCGTGTTCTCGGCGCTGCCGCCTCAGGCTGTTCAGTCGCGGCGCGGCTCGGGCGCTCCCAGGAGTCTTCTTTAATGCCGGTCTGAAATCTCGAATCCTGAAAAGGGCAGCTGGCCGCCTTCAGTGCGGCCCCAGCCTCCGGGATCCTGGCTGCATCCACAGCAGCCCTGGCGCCGTGTTCCCTGTTTCAAGACTCGCTTTTGCAGCTAAGAATCAGTTCTTTTCCTGCTCCACACTTCAAAGCTGTTGCCTGTAAATGAGGCAGCCTCTCCTGCCGGGGGCAAAGTGGTGTTGAGCCCCCACGACCGGCCAGCAGCTGTAGTCCTTCCTTAAGAGATGGTGAGAGGAAGGTCCATAAGTTTCCCGGCTGCCTGAGGCCCAGTGGCCGCCTTTTACACCTCAGCTACTCCGCGCCAGCCGCCGCAGCTGCCGCCATCTTGAAACTCCCTGGTTTTAATTTCTAAATGCTCTTCAGATCCATCTTTCCTTATGTTCAGTACCATTACCACCTTACTTCAGAGGGATATAATTTTTTATCTAAGTTGTGGAATAGCCTCCTAAAAGATCTTTCTGTTTCTCTTCATCACCCCTTTCAATCCTTTTGCTACATAGCAGTCAGAGGGATGATCTTTTTAAAAAGTAAGTCTGCTGTTTGCTTTTGGTGTCTTCCTGTTGATCTGAGGATATAACTTCTAAACTCTCCTGCATGGCTTTCAAGGTCCCGCTCAATCTGCTCCTTCCCCTCTCTCCAACCTTGTCTTCTACCATCCTCCACTATGCTTTAGCCCTGTTACCTATTTTTTTTTTTCTTCCTTGAATATTCCAAGGTCTTTTAAACAAACTTTTCTGCCTTATTCTGTCCACTTATCACATACGTGAACTTTAGATCTTGGCTTAAATATCATTTCTTTGGACAGATCTTTTTTTACTTTCTCATTTTTTATTATTGTGGTACCAATTTTTCTTTTCCATCGTAGTACATGTTGGAATTTATATTAATGTATTTTAATGTTTGCTTTCCTAATAAAATTGCAAATTCCTAGAGAGTAAGGATCTTGTCTGTCTTGTTCCCTACTTTATTCCCTGCTCCTAGCACAGTGCCTGTTTCCTAGTAGCTTACTCAGTATTTGTTTAGTAGATGAGTGAATGAATCAATGAATCAATCAGTATGTCACTGCCCCTCTCTATTTCATTCTGCATCTTTGTTTCTACTCTCTCCTGAACAGATGAATTTCGGGGTATTTTTCTAGAGCTTGTGTATTACAAGATTGGATTCTATATAATTCAGTGAATATCACCTTGATTTGGGTTAAAGTAGCATACGACTTGTGAAAGATGTAAATAGAGTGAAGTTAAATAGAAAGCAGATACACAACAATTTAAGGAGGATTATTTGCCTTGTGAAGAAAGATCTAGAGGTCATAGTAAACTGTTCATGCTATACCAGTCATACCTGGGGTGCAAGGGAGAATCAACAATCCTCATTTCCAAAAAAAGATTTAGAACTTTGTTTTCCTGCCTTGATGGGAAAGAGAAATTTTGATTTGTTGTGTTTTATAGCAGTAACCTGAGTACCAAACATAGTTTCAAAATGTGATTACTGGATTGCACATTTAGCTGTGCAATTGTCTTTTTTTTTTTTTTTTTTTTGGTAGCTATCCTGTTTGAGGATCTGAACCCATAGCCTTGGTGTTACCAGTACCACGCTCTCCCAAGTGAACTAACTGGCCATTCCCAATTTTCCATTTAAGTACATGTGAATGTAATATGAAAACAGATTTGTTTTGAAATTGAAGGTCCTCAATCACCACAGTTCTACTTCTCAATATTATACTTTCATGGTATATTACTGCATGCATGTGGTGATGGTAATTGCATCTTTCAAAGTACAGTAGGGACATAAGAGGACCTGACAATTGTAACATTGTACTTTTCTGACTTAAAGATAAAATTTTAATTAGAGCATTAACTCTAAAACAGCTATAGCTACCATTTATTGAAACTTACCTGTGGTAGGCATTGCTAGAGCCTATACATGGATATTCTCAAATTCTCACAGAAAGCCTTTAAGGTAGCTATTATTTTTGTTGTACAGATAAGAACAATATGGAGGCTCAGAAAGGTTAAGTAATTTAAAATCACATAGTTGAGAGAGCCAGGCTTTAAACCCAGTTTTGTTTCAGTCAAAAGCTAGTGCTATTTTAATTTCAACATGCTACCTCAGTTAACTTTTGTCTTTTAGTTTTAGGAGTTGGGAATTCTATGTATGGTATGCTTTTCACCATCACAGTAAGTAGGTAATGAGCATTATATCTTTTAAGATACTCTGAAAAAATTGAGTTCAAGTACTTCTTTCTGTGTCTCTTCCACCTGAATCTTCCTCTGAACTTAAATAGTCCTTTATTTCATATGTACTACTTACAATACCTAGCATTTCTCTTCTGTATCCTAATAACTTATGAATACATATCAACTCTGCTGTGAGACTTTTAAGCTTTTTGAAGGCAGAATTCTTTTCTGTTTTTTGCTGTCTTCAGTATCCTTTTTGTAATAGAAACTCAAAAAATATTTGTTGAATGAACTATAAACAACTTTTAAAAAGTATGTATCTTTTTCTCAGGGATGTGCCTGTCTTTTGGAATATGAGGTGTAAAAATATTCACTTCATTAACGTGCTGTCTCTTTTCTGTCCTTCAAAGCCAAAAATCTTAAAAGAGTTATCTTCCCAAGATTTATTGCCACATTTAGTGACTCCTTTTTTTGACCTTATCGTAAATGATTAATAGAATCATTTGACCTTTTCCTTTGAAATTCTTTTAGTGGTTTTTAAGATTCTCTTACGTTTTCTAAGTTTGTCCTTTGTGGTCTATTTTTCTTTTGTCAATCCTTTAAATGATAACGTTCCCTAGGATTCTGTCTCTGATCATGCTGAGAACTTTTCCTGGGTGATCTCATTTTTGTTACTCAGTTTTGACCAGCATCCATATTAGGAGTTATAAATCAGGTACTTATAGGGGCTAGGTAGGTAACATAAATGAGTGAAGAGGTGCGTGACATAGTAAGGGAGGATGAAGATTGGTGGATTAAAGGATCCATGCCCTGTCCATAGCTCCAGCCGGATTGTTGCTATTTCAGAATATATAGTATTCAGTGTTGGCAGATCTTCAGTTTTTCAGGAGAAATTAGAAATCTAGACTTTTTAATGTGAAATTTTCACATTTCTAAATGTGACCAACAATTTAACATTTTCAACTGTAGTGCAGGCCAACAGAAAGCCTTTTTGAGTTTGCAAATTTACTTACTCTAACTTGCTGTGTTCTGACTCCGAGATGTGTGTCTCTAGACTGGATTTTTCTGCTGAGCTTCAGGCTCATCCATCCCATCGTATTCTAGACCGTATAGTTCAATGTCTCACAGGCATCTCAAAGACCATGATGATAGCCCTGAACCTCAAACTTGTTTCAGTTGTAGAAGCAGACAGCTGTGAGTTTGAATCCTGATTCCACCACCTACTAGGTTACCACGCATGTTATTTTATTTCCTTTCACTTCTGTTTGCTCATATATTAAATGGGAGTAATCAATTACTGGTGCTTAAGAGTCATTCTTGATTCTTCTCTCGTTTTTATTTTTTAGGTCTTATTAGTCACCATGTCCTGTGAAGTTTGCCTTTGTAATGTCTCTTTACTACTATTACCTTAGTTTAATCCCTGTTTTGCTCATCTATGTTATTGTAGCTGCCCTTAACAGTTTTCTCTCAGCCTACTGCCAGTGATTTACATTTTGCTTAAACACCAATCTGATCATGGCAAGTCTCTGCTTAAAATCCTTCAGTGGCTCCCCATTGACTTTAAACTTTTAACTTTTAACATTCTTTTTGATCTGGTTCCTGCTTATTTTTTTTGCCTCATTTTTTGCTTAAGTTATATGAATGGTATTTATAAATCCTTAGAATTTACCCTGTTCTCTGTTGCATGTTTCCTGCTCAAGCTGTTCTGTTCTGTGGTGCCTTCAGAAATTAGCTTTAAAGGCACCATCTCTTCTAGTGAGTTTTTGACTCCCACCCTCTCTCATGCCAGATCTGGGTTAGATACCTCTTTTTCTGCACTCATAGCCCCTGAAAATATCTCTGTCATAATACTCGTCATGGCTTTTTGTAATTGGCTTTTTCTCCATTACATTTCTTGAAGTTAGAGACTACGTATCTTGAATGGCTTTCTAACTCCAGGACTTAAAATAATGTCTGGCAAACAGTGAGATCTCAGATGTTTATGGAATGAATGCATTTGCTAAATGAATAAATCATATTTTTTTTGGAGAAACTATAGATATAAAAAGAATCTAGGAGCATCAAATATAGTTGTAAGGCCTTTTGAAACGTTCTAGTTTTTTTTATTTCTCTTGTTTGAGGAAGATTGTAGGTGCTTTTATTTATTATGCATCCATAATATTTATGTTCTTTGAACAAAGTAAATTGTACTGTCGATATAAATTACTACTTATTGTTGCCTTCCAGGGCCATTGTTTCTTATAAAAATGAAAAACAACTTTTTGACGGTAGCCCATTAGGTTCATCTTTTTCTGCTTTCCTCTTGTTGCAGTGCCAAGTTCTCAGGAGTTTCTTCCATCCCTCCCAATTTCCCCAGAGCCCTAGTTTTTATAGCAAGGTTTCTCAGCCTCCACACTATTGACACTGCATGCCAGTTATTTCTTTGTTGTAGATACTGTCCTGTGCATTGTAAGATGTTAAGCAGCAACTCTGGCCTCTACCCACTGGATGCCACTGGATTACCCAAGTAATACCTTCCAGTTTTGACAACTAAAAATGTCTCCAGACATTGTCATATGTTCCCCGTGGGGCAAAATCACCCCTGGTTGAGAACTACTTGTTTATAGATATTCCCATCTCTTTCCTTTATCCTCAGAGTCTTTCCATGGTTATGAAGTCTTTGTTGTCAGCATATGAGCATGATTTCTCATTTTTAAAAACAAAACAAAACACTTCCCCCACCCTGTAACTCCTTTTTTTCTCTCCCTCTTCTCCCCATTCTCTTTTTTAGAATGAACACCTTCTGCTTCCTCATTTCCCCCTTTTTTTCTGGCTTCTACTCCAGTGGTGCAGCTGAAAATGTTTTCATCAAGTCTCCCATCATTTCCCATGTTCCCTGAAGTGGATGGTCACACCACCTGGTAGTCTTAAGTCTTCGTTATGTGCTCGTCCTCCCTCCTCTCCCCACTCCCACCCCTGCTTATATGCCCCATGCAGTCAGTCCTAAAGTCTCATTTAGTCTATCTCCTGACCATCTCTAGAATTCACCAATATTCTTTATTCCCACAGCTGTGTTCCACCAGTGTCATCAGCCTCTTCATTGGTCTCTGAATTTTGAGTCTAGTCCTGTTCCACTTTATTTTCTACGTTGTGGCCTTTGTGGAACAAGGTCTCTTCCCGTTTCAGACATTTTCAATCAATTTCTGGGCTTTAGTATTTGCATTTTGGAAGGCTTACCAGCAAATTTTTTTATTGCTCTTAGGAACTCTTAAAACCCTTAATATATATTTCCTGATGTAGTCCCTGTCTATTAACAAAGACATTTTTGTGAAATAAAAAGTGATTTAGGTTGTTTTTAGACAAGTGTTTTATGAAAAGTCAGTGTTTATTCATTTAGTTACTGGTACATTTTTTTTTTAACATCAACAATAAAATTTATAATTGGGGGAGGAATTATGAGGAAATGAGAGTGTTCTAACTGACGTGTTAATGTGTATCTGTGACAAATTTAATCGTTGTTATAAAATATTTAAATAAAATTTCTTTTCTTGCAGGTATTTATAACAGCAGTGATGTAGCAGTATCATTTCCAAATGTAGTGTCTGGCTCAGGATCTAGTACTCCTGTCTCCAGTTCTCATTTACCTCAGCAATCTTCTGGGCATTTGCAACAAGTGGGAGCTCTCTCTCCCTCGGCCACATCATCTGCAACCCCTGCTGTTGCTACAACTCAGGTAAGTTATTATGATGCTATGAAGTGACATGTAGGTGGCATTCTCATTTTTTAAAGTGAGATTAGTTGGAGGAGTGACAAATGAAACTGTGCTTCCTATAGGAATTTATGAAATATCTCAATTTGGATTAACAAATTATTAGTGGAAATAATTGACATTTTTAGATGATATTCATGAGAGAGGACAACTGAGTATGTGGGCAGCAACTGATGCCTTTCAATTTCTGGGTTTCTAATTTTGTCCTAATGATGTAAAATAGTATGAAATTACTATTTTCTTTTCTTTTCTTTCTTTCTTTAAGAAAGGAGGTCTGGGCTGTCCAGTTAGCTCAGTTGGTTAGAGCATGGTGTTATAACAGCAAGGTCAAGGGTTCCGATCCCCATACTGGTCGGGGAGGGGGGGGTAGGACTCAAAAACTATGAACCAGTTTTGGACTTTTGTGATTTTGAAAATTCCTTTTATAATTTTTCTAAAAATCATACAACTAATATATTAAGATCTGCCATCTAAATTTTTCAAAACCAGTGTAAGAGAATATAAAATAAAGAGTAAATTATCACTTCAGGTACTACATGATTTTCCTCCCACTGAGAGAGAGCAAACATTCATAAATATTGTAAATAGTGGTGAATATGTAGGTTTTCCATTTGTTTACCCCTTTCACTTCACTTTAGACTTGTAGTTTGATTAGTGACTTATTCTGTAAGGAAGTTTTGAAAGCAAGAGTCAAATAAGAAAAATTGTAATCTTGAGTTTTATAAATGGGACAGTAAATGGGCAAAGCTGTGTGTGCACGTACATACACCCCCTAAAACCCTACTCTATTCCCTCCCCCTTTCCCAAAGATAATAATTTAAGATTCCTAAAGTATATGTATTTTTATTTATTTGGAATTCTTTGTAATTTTATTTTCATTTCTCCAAAGCTCCAGTAGTAAGTTTTTTGAGGTTTAGAGAAAATCGAAATGATGACAAATGCCTAATTACAAACACCTGGTTAAGTGATTGTAAGTTACTATAAATTTGACCTTTCGTATGTGTGCATAATTTTTATTGTACAAGACTTTAAAATATATACACTTTTTTTTTGGTATTTTCTGTGAGCCTTAGAGCACATGAGAGCACAGCATCTGATTCTTTCTTTATGCAGTGTGTGAATGGTGCAGTGCAGGCAGTCAACGTTATAGTTAAGTCAGGGATTACAGTGAGCAGCAGACAGTTCAGCACAGAAAACCAGTGGCGTGATTGGTAGTATCTACCATCTTTGAAGATGAAAGTTAACTATGTAGTGAACTTCTCAACCTGAATAAGAGGAGTTCTACTACTTTAAGTGTTTTTCTTTAGCTCATTTCAGTAAGAAATTGAGGTAGTCATAACAACAGGGGTTTGGGGTTAGAGAGGATGAAAGGATAAATGAAAGAATGGCTCTTATAAATAGTTTTATCTCTTTTAATTAAGTGTAACCATATGCTGTTGATAGCTTTATATCCTTGGACAAAGTCTCAAATGAACATTTTCAATGTGCATTTTTCTTTTCTGTCTTTGTAAAAGTCTGTTTTAATTACTCTCTGGTTAATTCCAGGCTGAATTAAACAAAAATCTCATTTCTTCTTTTCTTACTCATTATGTTTGTGGGTTTTGGGGGTTGGCATTAGGGAGGTAGATGAGTGAAGTAGTGGTGAAGAGAAATTTATAGCTAGAGGGAAAATTCCACTTAACATGTGACTCAGCTGAGGAACAAAGAAATCATAGGTGCAAGTAATCCAGGCTTCAGTCCAATTAAAATCTTTACTGTTTATCCCCTTTCCATGTTTCAGTAAGATGGGTCTCTTATAAATATGATCATCCAGTTAGATTCAAATGGTGCATGCTGAGACAACTGCATCTATGTTTCTGTCTAGTACTAAATGCTTTCTGCCTTCAAGCTGAAGCTTATTTAGCCTGGCTTATCTGGTGCTGCTGTAGCAACCATCAGTCTCCAGGCAACTGAGGCACGTTGACCTCTCAGTTGAACTGAGTGCTGAACTACTTCAATTTAGCTGCCTGAGACAATAATAATGGGGTTGAATGTGAAAAATATGAAGTTTTCTATACAATGTGCAAGGAAAAGGATGCAAAAATATTTAGATGGAATTGATAGGACTCTTAAAATAGGGATGCAGTTGGTAATTGAATCTTTTTTTTTAAAGATGACAGAGTTTATTTGTTTAACTCTCCTATTGGCCCTATTTGTTTCTAAACCATACAATCCATTGTGTTTAGATAGTCACATCCTAGCCTTTTAGTTAGGGTTGTTTTATAGGTAGTTGACTTAAAGTGAAGAAAGCAATGCGGTAAGATAAATGGGTAAATGAAAATTACTAATATTTAAAATGTAATTTTAGAAGTCTTGTCACAATTATTAAGAAAACCGTCACATCAGCAAGCAAATAATTTAAGAATATTAACAGAATAGAAATATTGAACTTGATAATGTTTTGCCTGCTTGCCCCCCGCTCCCCCAAAAAAGCCTTAATGAAAGTAGTAAGTTTTAGTCATTGGATTGGTGCCAGCCATATAAAAATCCAGAGGTCATTCTTGTTCTTTATGACTTTTCGTTTAAAGTACGATCGACTTCTCATTTAGAATATTTGCTGTTTTAAGAATTGTTCCCTGGAAAGTGGTCAGGGTAGTAAGATTGGGAAAAGCTAATAGAAATGAAAAACTGAGAAAAACTTGATTTATGCTTTTAATGGGGAAAAAAGGAAACACTTACAAAATTGGGGGGAGGGTGGGAAGTCTCATGCTTAGTGGCTCAAATTTGGAAAAACAAAAACAAATTTCAACTATTTGTTAAGCTAGTTTTATATTCTTAAATGTTAAATCCTTTTGTTTTATTTGATATACTTGTTTTTAGAGTAATTGTTCTTCTACAAATAATTGATAGAAGACCTACTTTATTATACCCTAGTATATCAGTAATATAACTATAGTTCCTTACCATTATTGGGATTCAGAACTCCTGTCCATGTGATTGTTAGTGATGTGCTCTGCCCTCACTGGGTCATGAGTAGAGGTATAAATTGTTTCTGTAGGAGTGCCATTAATTTTTCATTTTGCCTTTCAAATCCTATTGTTTCCCATTCTGTTCTGTCTTTTGGAGATTGCAGTGCTTTTGTTTCAAGGATGATTTCTTTAATAGAAGAATTTAAGATTGAATGTAATGAAAAGTAATTCCATTCTATTATATCCTGCATTCTGAGTTTTGCTTTTGCGTACAGTCTTCATGTAGATAATGATGGTTCCTTGTTGTACCCTATTTTATTGTTATTAGAAATGACATGGGTTTAATAATCATTTAAGTTGAAGGTTTATTTATATGATATTTAGTAAATGCAGATATTTCAGTATTTTTAAAGTATAGTTTACTTTTGCAGATTTCTGTGACACTTGTACTTCAATCAGCCTCGAATATTTTGTTTTCTAATATTATAATATATAGGTGAAAAAAAAAAAAAATAATATATAGGTGTATGTGTTAGGGGGACATTGTCTTAGATGTAGTCCTTGATTTCTTTTCAGATGATGTCTGATAGAGACATTTTCATTATATTTAAGAAAATGGTTCAGTTTCCCAGGCAGATTCAGATGACTTGGGGATATGTATGTTTCTACTTGATTATTCAGAATGAAAATTTCCTCTGTTTTAAATAATTTCATAATGGCTTATAATTTTAAGGAAGTTATTTTTCTGAACAAAATAAATTTCTGTAACTGTTTTGTAATATCACTTATTATCGAATGATGAAAATGTTGAGTAACAGTACAAGGTCACATATTTGGTAAGTGGTCCAACTGAGTTTGGAATCAAAACTGCCTTAGACCTCTTTCTAGTTACTAATTATTACTATGAAATGAATTTCCGTGTTATATACCTTTTACACTAAGAAGTATCTCTCTGAAAAACATTATTAGGAATTTTATTGTGTCCATTTGTGTGCCACAATGGAAAGTAGCAGACATTTGAGTCAGAAGTCCTGGGTTTCTGGAGCTTTGGGTCACTAGTGTGACTTAGGGCAGGTCTTTTAGTTTTTGTGAGCCTCAGTTTTTTTATATGTAGAATAGGAATACTTTAAGTACCTGTTTTACCTGCTTTATAGGTATTTTATGAAATTTTCATGTAGACCATAAAGTACTTTAGAATTAATAGTTATTAATTCAACTGTTACAGAACCAGCCTAATTACCAGTGAGAAAGGAAATTGTACAGAAATGCTTTATTAGAAATAGTATTAACATTTTCTGTTAAAACTCATAATTCCATGCCAACATAGATATATGAATTTTAGCCATTTTAGGTTCAGCTGTGGAATAAGGTCTTTTCCAGTTCTAAAATTATTTTGATAGCTGCCTATGTGTTGTAGGGACTTAATCTTTTTCCTCTAAAGATGAGATATATTGATTAGATATTAACCAATTAAGCCTACTAAGAATTGGTTGGTTATTCTATAACAGTCTTGTTGTCCAGTCATGAGTGTTCAGTGATAGTTTAACTACACTTTAATCCCTCCTACTACTTTATGTAAACTCAATTGTGGAGCATTTCAGCATTAGCCTAAACAATGGTTTTGAATACGTTAAGCTCCTAACAATTAGGGAGCAGTTTGGGGCATTGAATAATGTGGAGTGATGCAATTGAACCTGACAGCTTCAACAGTCTGCCTACTCATGGGACCTGAAAGTTGTTCACACTTGGTTTCATCTCTCATCACACGCTGAGTATTAAAGCCTTACTGGTGGTAGCTGACACAGAAATGGGCCTTTTATCAGAATATATCTCATAGTGTAAAGTTTGAATTGATCAGGAGAATAATATGAAACTTTTCATTGTTCTCCAATCCCTGTGTAATACTCATTCATAATTTTTCCTGAAAACTTTTCTGGTCAGACATACTGTTATTTGCAAGTTCAAAAAATATATGAATTGTATTTAAGAATGTTTGAATCCTTACATTTTACTTGCAGTGTTGCTAATGTTGTTATAAAATATACAGATTAAAATCACTGCAGTTTAGAGCACAGCCTTATAACACCAAGGTCAAAGGTTCAGATCCTTATACCAGCCAGCTGCAAAAACAAACAAAAATCACTGCAAGAGGAAGCATCTAATTTTTTTTAGGAAATACGTTTTTAGTCTTTGAAATGTACCCACAGTTAGTATCAGAATATAATTGGTAAATTACAGCAAACCCTTGAACCACACAGGTTTGAACTGCATGGGTCCACTTGTACGTGGATTTTTTTCAACCAACTGCAGATCAAAAATACAGTATTTGCAGGATGCAGAACCCACATATACAGAGGGCCAATACTGTGTATACAGAGGGCTGATATACTCAGCAGATTCTGTAGGGCCAACTGTTAAATGCCAATTTTCAACTGCACAAGGGGGTCAGCGCCCCTAACCTCTGTGATATTCAAGAGTCAACTGTATATTCTTTAAACAAGTTAATGGAAAAATAGAAACCATAATAGCTTATGAAAATAATTTTTAAATGCAAGCTCAAATGTACTGCCTAACATGTGCCAAGCATTCTTCTAAGCCCTTTACATGTATTAACTCAATTAATTCTCACAATATTCCCAAGAGATAGATGGAAATTGAGGCCAGGGAAGTTTAGTAACTTGGCCAAGGTGAGACAGCTTAGCTTGTGGCAGATAAAGTGATAATAAAAATTTTTTCTTTTAAAAGTATATACAAATTAGGAATTTTAAAAAATAAATACCTATATTTAATTTTGTGAATCTGACAAGATTTTGGAAGAATAATTTTAAAATTATGTGTCAGTACTAGGAAGCTTGAAGAAGCAGCTACAACATTTTAGAGCTTGCTTGAATCATCTCATTTTAATGTTTATTGACAGGTTAATTGTGCTTTTAAAAAAACGCTTGCTGTAACCTGTTCCTGTATGATTGAAGTATGAAGTTTCAAATCCACCTCTAAGTGAAGTATTGCTTTGATACTTCCCAGAGGTGAAATTTTCATAGGTACCATTCTTTCAAACCTAATTTTTCTTCTTTATTATTTTGCTTTTTTCAACATTAGGGAAATTTACCAAAACAGTACCCACTTTTAGGTCTTATATTCAGATAATTGAGTAGACTTAGCCCAGCTTTTTTCCCTGTGCAACTAACTCCTTTAGAGTGAGCAAAGTGAGAAGGGATTTGAGTTACTACTTTTACAACTAAGCTCCTTTCAAACATCTCTGTGGCCATAAGCAAATATTTGAAATAAACTATTAACAACAGGAGAAATTTCATGCTGAAATACAGTTTTAATCTTGTTAATATGTTAATATGGTATGTCAGTCTACTTAGAAAATACTACGTTACTCTTCTGATTTGTTTTGAGTTTGAAAACGGCCTTGGTAGAGACTTGCAGTTTTTATAGATGTTTAATATATTAACTTATTCTAAATTTGTGAAGTGTGTTCTTTAACTCAGATACCTAAACATATTTTGTTTAAAAATGACTTAGATTTACCTCAGTAACTAGTCAATTTATTCCTAATCTACTGGTCTTTGGGTCCATCTTATAAAATAATTATACTTCTTGTAATGAAGTTTTTACTAGAATGTTAGAATAAATGTTATAAACATTTTGAGTGGAAGTGGTTCCTTTCAATTATTAATCTTGGGCAGGGGGAAACCTCTTCAAGATATCGTATACTGCAAGTTTTAAACCAGAAGTTTATTATGACAATATTAACTTCTTCTTTTGAAATAATTTTAGGTGGGTAGAAAAGTTGCAAGAACAGTATAGAGTTCCCATATATCATGGATATCCTTTTCTCAGCCCTGAGCATTAGCAGCTCATATTCTTATAGTGCCAGTAGATCCAGTGAGAATATCTGTCCACAATAGCTATTCTCCTTACCTTGGCAAGGATAAAATTGAAATGTCATAAGGTAGGTACTTTGTTGCAAAAAGAATTTCTGTTCTAGTTTTCATACCAGATTTTCTGAAGCAGATTTATGGTACATTAGTAATCTGCTTTCAATGCACTTTTTAAAATCCATGTCCAAAGTATGCTTTAGAGAAGTGTGTGTATGTTAATGTTTCCTTTATTCTTTGTTCCAGATTTCTTTTATATAAATACTTTCAGTGCCCTTTATGCTTCATAACTCTTATTTCTTTAGGTAAACATGGACTTTGTTCCATGCCCCTGAATCTTAGTGAGCTTTCACTTATTAATGACAACAAAGAAATTTGAGTCTACAAAATGCCAAACACTACTTGTGTACTCTTTTCAGTAAGTCATCTTTCTTTTCCCTGATCTCTCACTTATCCATCTTCTCTGTTACTAAGTTGTGGGTTCTTTTCTCTAAACTGTGGACGTTTCCTGGCCTGGAGATGCCAACAGATAGGGTCATCAAAGGTTCCCAGCATTAACCATTTCAAACATTACTTCAGAAGTATTGGCTAAGCGGTGACACATTTGTAGAGTTATTGGTAACTCATGTTACCTACTCATGAGTTTTCCAGCAGAAATTAATGTAGAGTGGTTTAGATACTTTAATATACCGAAATAGCACTATCTGGTAAAATTAATAACTTGTTTTTATTTATCTTTGAAAGTTTCTTATTTAGATAAATGTAATAATTTTGAAAAAAAGAAAAACAACTACTAGATATTTTTTAGCCATCCATCCAGTTTGGGAAATTGGTCATTTAAGATAGTATTCCCATTTTAGTTTGCTATTATTATTATTATTTTAACTTTTGCCAGCCACCTATTAAAAATATATACTTTCCTGCTTTGGAATATGCTAAAGATACTTCTTTCTGATGATAGTCATTATGCAAATCAGTTATTATGCTCTACTGCTTTCTATTTTGATCTTTAGTATAGTGGGCCTAATGGGTGATAGGGAAACTAAGACAATTTGGAGACTAGATCAAGAAAATGTCACCCTCTGAAATTTGAAGCTAGTGAGGATAAATATACAGCCCTTGGCAGAAGGAAACTTTCCTAAAAAAAAGTGCATTTCTCATGAGTTGGATCTTTTGATACTTATCAATAGAGTAAGGCAGTTCATGAGACTGATAATTGAAACTAAAAAGCTACTCCAACTGGTATATTATTAGTTATGATTTAGCCCTATGTAACATAGACAACCGTGTGAAAAAGGAGAGTCAAAAGGCTGAGGATGTTTCCTTGCTTTGAAGGTGCTAAGGAATCTAGAGGCACATGCTTTTTGAAGACCACCCCACCAGCACTCTGTAATGTGTGCTCACTAACTCATATTTTCTGTCTTCTCTTGCTGTGTCAACTGTTACTTCTTGCTGCCAACAAACTGTCTTAAGATATTACTTTTTCTTCCTCCTCCGAATTAATTTTCCACTTATAATCTGATATGTGCTTAGTTGATCTGCTTAGAATTGTGTCTAGAGTAAGGGTAAATTGGCTCTGTGAAAGGCATTTTTTTTTTAAGTATTAGGTAGCTGAGACTTTAACACGTGGGACTGGTAACATCTGGTTTTTCTTTATGAATCCTGTTTTATGTATCCTGTGCCACTAAATACTTGGTAAGTGTCCACTGTGATCTTTAGGTTGAAATTAAGACTTACCTTTTACAGGGGGCTAATTGATTGTTAAATAGGACTTTAGAGTACAAAGTTATTGACTTTGTATGCATATCTTTAATAAGAGGAAAAATTAAACTCAGAATTTGATAGATTGATTTTACACATTAAAGTATGAACTATTCCCTTTGAAACAATTGAAAGCAAGGATAGGATTCTGCATCACGGAGTTTATTTCTGTGAGTTGTAAAACTACATTTTTTATGCTTAGTAAGTTGGCTAAAGGCCAAGATATTATGTCAGGATATGAGTCTATCCAGAAGTACAGTTTATTCTCTGTAATATTTTGCTTGTTATAACTACTATTCGTCTTTTGTGTCCAGTTGTACATGTCAAAATGTCTCACATCTTTGGTCTGCTGTTATTTAACTTCTTTATTTTAGAAGTGCTTCATTTCTTTGAAGTTATTTTTAAGAATTTTGTTCTGAAATAACTGTGCAATGATTTCATTTTATAAAAGCTTAAGTTTGACTTCATTCAGGAAAAGACGAATAAATCTACCTTAAAATTTGTGGTTCTGTTAAATCTGAGAATTATTTCAAGCCAGTAATAGCCTTCTGTGAGTACCAGTATTTTGTGTACAAGAGATTTGCTTCCAAGATACTACATTTTAAAGTTATAATATTCTTGGAAAGTAGGAGAGAGCATGCACATCAAAGAAGGCTTTTTTATTACATTGTATTACGCAATACTTTGGCCAGCCTCCTTAGCTTCATCTGTTTAAGGGTTCATTTTCGCTTGTTTGGCACAGGTCCCAGTAGAGGCCTTCAGAATTGTGGTTAGCAACATGAATGAATTACAAACTTTGGACGAGCTCTTCAGTTAGTAGAGCTGGCTTCCTGCCAAGAAGACAGTGCCTTATATGGGGTCAGGGTATAGCTGTGATTCGTTGAGCCCTACATTGCATAGAAAATATACTTGTGATGCCTGTTTGCTTTCTTTAAAAATAAAAACAAAACAAAACAAAAAGCAGCAGGCTTCCAAGTCTATCAGAATAGGAGGTAACAAAATAGTGTGCAGATTTTACTAATGACAGAGTTAAGCAATGGAAAATGGCTTTGTGTAATTAAAATACTGGAAGTAGAAGTTAGACCTTTTGACCTCCTTAGCCAGTTTATGATGTAAGAGATTGAAGCATTTGTTAGACATCTGTTGTCTACCTGCCTTTATTTTATAAATGGTTTAATAAGATTAAATAAGTCGTATGTCCACATGGTTACCATGTCTCTGGATTTTGTGTTGACTAGATACTCCAAAAATTATAAACAGGAATAGTTAACTTTGAATGTGTCAGTACTTTTTTGTTGTTGTTGTTATGTAACATTTCAAAAATTGACGTATTGGAATGGTAAGATAAGTAAAAATGAAATTTTCTTTTCAGAAAGTCAGGAATTGTTTGTATTCTTAAGTTGGAGAGAATAGTTACTAGCTCTGTTAAGAGAAAAAAACATTGAGATATTTTCAAATATAATTAATTTATCATTATAATTCTTTTCATTTAGGCAAATACCCTATCTGGATCTTCTCTTAGTCAGGCACCATCTCATATGTATGGCAATAGATTAAATCCAAATTCATCAGTGGCAGCTCTTATAGCTCAGTCTGAAAACAATCAAACAGGTAAGTTTTCAAGAATTATTAAATTCTAAAATTCTCTTCTCTCCCAGTGTAATTTTCCCCGTTGGCTTATTTTATTTGAAAAAGTCAAGGGGTGTGGTTAATATAGGATTGTCCCTTTCTTTTCTTTTAACCAAAAGAATCACAGTTGGAAAATGTTAAGTATTTGAGGTGGTGGATATGTTGACTAGCTTGATTTAATTATTCTACATTGTATTTGTAAATCATGTTACTTTGTCCCCTATAAATTTATACGATTATAAATTGTGGATTTACAATTTTAAAAAACAAAAAGAATTACAGTTGGAAGCAAATAGTATGCTGTACTGTAAAATAGTGATGTGCATTTTATACTGTCTGTAATTTAAATGTTTAAGCAGAGCCATCAGCACGCAGGAATGCAACAATGTCTCCTGTGACTTTTGTGATTGATGTGTTCAGTTCTCAGTTCTATGCAATGAAAGTAACATAACACTGGGCTTTTCTGTGAATAGCCTAAACCTTTATTTGCATAATTCATGAAATTGCATTACACAAACTTGGTTAAAAAAAATCCTGTTAGAGAATTTCTACAGTGTTTAGTAACCCTGTGAATTTTTACCAGTTGACATTTTGTAGCATTTGCCTCTTGTACTGTTTTAATGAGCCACTGGATTTGCTTTGTTTCATTCCATCCTTAAGGATTTGTTGACATGTCCAAGTAGTCATGCCTGTTTGGGGGAAGGGAATGGGTTTAGCAGTTCACCAAGAAGGGATCAGTCATGTCTTTACCCTTTAAGGGTCAGAGGTTACCTGACTCAGAATCAGGGGAGGACAACCTTGAAAGAGGCCAGATAGGGTGATTCTATAAGGAACTCACTGCAGGGGAAATACAAGTTACTTTGCAAGCAGAGATATTCGGTATTACCTAAGAAGTATTTTGAAGAATTAAATTTTATTTTAAATACGGAATTCTGCATTCCTACTTGTTTTTATCAATTTGGAAATTTAATGTTATATGTAATTTTATTATTGTTGCGAAGATCCATGTAACATATAATTTTAGTCTTGCTGTGTGGCTCTATGTAAATGTGTTTTATGACTTGTCTTGGGATGCAAAGTGTTAAAAAATACAAAGCATAGGGATTTGCTGTGATAAGCATACAGATTAGCTGTCCACAGCTGTGATTCATTACTTTAACCGTAGAAATTAAAAGTGGCTGAGGGGAGGGTACTGCAAATGCAAACCACGCTTCTGTGCTGTAAAATTGAAAGGAATGAAAGAACAGAACATAATCCATGGCCTTCTACACCCACAAAAACGTGTAGGGACAACGCCTTACATGCCACAGTTCAGCAATTCTAAACTAGCAACATGCTAGATCTTCTAGTTTCATAGTAACTGCAAAAACAGTGGTAAAGGTTTAATGTATGTTTTAGGAAAAATCAGGGCAAGAGCTTAAGACCTCTTATCTAGTGAGAGTCATTTTATCAGCTCTGAAATATTTGCACTGCAGATCAAGATCTTGGAGACAATAGCCGCAGCCTAGTTGGCAGAGGAAGCTCACCCCAAGAAAGTCTCTCACCACGGTAAGCACTATTTACACTGCCAAGTATAGGCTAAAAGAAACATTTTGAGATTTGGAAACTTTGTTATCTCGTATCAGTAGAGTGTACATTTGTGAGGCCATAAAAGCATTCTATAGATAAGAAGCATGTCTAGACACTCAAGAAAAATGATTCTAAATTAATTTGAATATTAATTTAAATACATGATTAGATTTCTAAGCTAAAAGCAATATTTTTCTTAGGTTTCCAATCAATTTGAGCTCTTATATTTCTCATTTGTATAATCAGCTGCTGGTACTATTAATGCATTGATTTGGGTAATTATTTTTGGTCATAAGATAGTCTTAAAATCTCTTGAAGCTGGAAATGCAACACTTTCAGCTTTGGGTTTCAGTTTTAGCTCTGTTGTGGTCAATGCACTTAACCTCTTAGTCTCTATTCCTAATTCAGTAAATGAAGCTTTTGTGGTAGGTATCTAAAATCCTTCTAGTTCTGAAATTATTTGAATCAGAATATATAGCAAATGTATCCCATGCTTTGTGAGATTATCTTACATATTTTATGACAACATTCAGGTACCATATATTAATATGTAATTTATTAATGTGAGGTTATAGAACTACAATTCCTTCTGTTCTAAATGGGGAGAGTGGTGGTATGGTATATTGTGTCAGTTTATAGAACTTTAGTGATGGGTGTCTTTTTATTAATTTTATTCCACCTTTTCAACTCTACCTTCTTGTTTGTTTTCTCTAATTTTGTTGTAAACTCTGCCTCAAGCATGGTATTAGACTGGGGGAGAATGGAGAGCAGGAGGAAAAAGCCCATTCTAGGGTCTTTTTTTCAAGTATTGGAGAAATTCAATTAAAAATTTAAATTTTTACGTGATGACAAACTGTGAATATCACTGTTGCTGTGTTGTTAATGTATTTGGGGAGTGTCTATTAAGGAACATCTTTATCATTATGGAGATTAGTCTAATAACCTCTAATTTTACTGTGTTCTAATGGTATATCTAGTAGTGCTTTTTTCCTACATAATCCTGATTGAACTCTATAGAAAAATATCCCTTCTTAGGAAATGAGGATAAAATTATCTGATTAGTTGCATTTTATGTTGTGATTACTTCTATATTATTTTATTTTTCTTTTCAAAAAAGAAAGTTAATGTATTTTTGCTCATATGTTTGGTGGAAGAAGCTTTTCTGTGTCCCTTTTTAAACTTAAAATATCACACAAGCCACCCAGAAATTTTTCAAAATCCCTTAGTGCTATTATGCTTCAGTGTAGGGTTTTTTTCTTCTTTTTTATAATTAGTTAAATGGGACTTAACACCGTAAATGGCACTAAATTATTTTTAGCATATATTTCTAACTTTAAAAATCAGCCTGAAATGTAATAGCCTAAGTTATCCTGGCATTATGTACTGTTTGGAGAGGGGTGGCCAACCGCATGTAGCACGTAATGTGTATGTGTGGAATGAAAAGCCCTATTTGTTTAACTACTCGTTTAAAGAGATTTTTGTTAGAGAAGCATATTAAAGGCAGTGGCAAGAACTCCAGTGGGTTATTAGAAGACCTGAGTGGTAGCCCCAGCTCTGACATTTACCAACATTGTGTCTTTGGACAAATCACTAAAGTCTCTTGTTTCCTCACTTGAAAATGGAGCCAGTAAACTAGGTTTTGAGTTCTCACTAGGTTGTTGTGAAGATCATGTGATATAATTATGTATAAACATTTCTAGAACTTTAAAGTTTTTACTAATGTATTATGTTAGAATGGAGGCTGGAGACCAGAAATGGCCACATTTACTAATTTAAAACAAAAAGTGGATGAGAGAGCATTGCATGTTCATCTTAAGTAGCATTTGTTCTGGAAGAACTGAGTGATTATCATTTGAAATACAGATCTAAGACATTTTAGAAACATTTATATAAAGGTCTCAAATAAAAATTGCTTTGGTCTTAATAATGTCTCTTAATACTGAAAATACTTGAAAATAAGTAATTTTGAATTTATAACAAAAGGCTGCTTTGAAATTGTTAAAAACTCCTTTTTAGGGATATTTGAGATTTTGTTGATTGTAAATTCACGTGTCTTCCACAGTATTATAAATTGTAAAACTTTATTCTGGTAGCATGTATTTTGAGGCAGAATGATGGAACTCTTTTCTTGCAAGTTAGTTTCTCTAACCTTGTCTTTCCCACTTTTATCTTGAAAAGCCATACCACGTTCTTTTACAGCCTATTTCAGAGATTTTTGGTGTTGTGTTTATATTTTCTAGTGGTTTTTAATTATCTATATGGCCAGCTATTCCCTTGATTTTATAATTTGGGGAGGAAGAATGATAATTGCTCAATTTTAGGGTAGATTATGGTTTTATAAATCCAGGAACCTGATACTTCTGGCATAAGCAGCCTGGTGTTAGAAAACTTGTACAGAAAAAGAGGTCAGCATAAGGTAAGAAACTTCAATGCACTCTCCTTAAAAGCATTCCTCTTCTTTTTAATATGAGAATTAATGTTTTCAACAGATCCCCTGTAAGCAGCTTACAGATTCGCTATGATCAGCCAGGCAACAACAGCTTGGAAAATTTGCCTCCAGTAGCATCCAGCATAGAACAGCTTTTGGAGAGGCAGTGGAGTGAAGGACAGCAATTTTTATTAGAACAGGGTACTCCTAGTGACAGTAAGTATTTCTTTTCTTGTCTTTAAATAAAGATGGATGGATGGATGGATGGTCGAACAGATAGGCAGACGGAGACAGAAGTCACTTTTTGTCCGGAATAGTAATAAAATTATGATATACACTTAAAGTAATATGGGTAAGAAAGTGTAATAGAGTGGTTTAATAGAACAGATTCTTTGGTGTTACTGCTTGGATTTGAGTCCTGTCTTTACCTTTTATTAACAATTTGGTCTTTGGCAAGTTTCCTAAAGTTCTTTTGTCTCCTATTTGTAGAATTAGGAATAATATACCTATGTCATAGGATTGTTGTGAGGACTGACATGAAAAATGTAAAGAACACTGCCTGGCTCATATAAAGTGTGGCCTGTTAACTGGTTATTGTTTATAATTGTTATAATATTGGTACTTCGATTCTTCATTTTATTTTATTCTTATCAGTTTACTAAAATACATGAGCTCTGTCTTCTCTTAGCTTAACTGTTTGAAGAAAATTTGCTCACCTCTAGAGAATTTATTTTAAAAAATTTATATGGCCAACTATCTTAATTTTACAGTTTGGAAGAGGAAAATTATTAGATTATATATAATTAGTATATATTATGTTTATCATATATTTATTAAATTATATATGTTATGCGTGTGTATATATATATATTTAGTATCTTTACTGTTTTAAGTATTAGGGCCTAAGAGGTGAAAAATGCCAAAAAAGAGCAGAGTTAACAGGTGGCAGTTAGCTAGGGAAGTGGCCTCGTGTTAAGGATATATGATTTTGGGGGAAAATGGTGGTTTTCATCATTTGGGGATGTAAACTTTTGCTGCTTTATTTTATTAAAACATTTGCTTATTGTTAGTTTCCCAAGTTCCATAAATTGGTATTTTTATGAATGGTGCCCTGACAAAAAATGCTAATTGTGAGGAAATTCATGCCGGGATAATCCTTTAAACTTGATAGCTGGAGGACAGGTTTAGCTTAGTCTTATTGCATCTCATTTGGGCACACTAAGGGTTTCTTTGTGGGATCTTGAAGAGAAGGGATAAAAGTTAAATCCTTGGGAAATGACCATTATGTGTCTGTACCAGTAGAGTTGTGTTTTCTGAAGGCCCTGGGGTCATGTTAAATAAATTCAACTTTTTAATACATAGAATTTTAAAAATGTCCCTCACTGTGGCCTAACAACAACGCTGTGTTGTCAGTTGGGAGGTCCAAGTCAGGGAAGGAATTGAGACAGGATTTGAGGTGATGGGGCAGGACAGAAAGTCAGCCTGTTTACAGATGATGTGCCTTTCTCTGAGAATGGGGAGAGGTGTCTCAGGTGCACACACAGCGCTCCCTGCTGGAGGATCTGGGGAGCAACATGCTGAGCAGTGGGAATTGGAGGCATCCTGCCAGGTTTCTGTCTGATGGCATGCTTAGTGTAAACAGAGCAACAAACAAAACTGTGCTCTTTGTTGCGGTAAGAGATGTCGGCACGATCCTTACCTACTGTAAATATGACTTCAGTGAAAAATCCTGGAAGGCGCTTTAATTTAATTTAATTAGGCTTTTATTTTGATAGAAATAAAATGTTGTCATTGTTTTTCTTGAGAAGGGAAATTACCTGAACCTGGTGGGTATTTTTTTGGTATGTGGCAACAAAACTTCCAGAAGGTACATCTAGGAACAATTTCCCTTTATGCTTATATACATACAAATATAAATATGACATTTCTATCTAAATTTAGGAGTAAAACTTAATCATTAAAACATATTTTACAGAGTTTCTGCTCTTCTGTTTTAACTTATTTCTAAGGTTATTTGACACTATGTTCATAAAATACTTACTCTTGCATGTGTGGGCTTGTCTTTATTAAAAAGCATCCAAACGTTTGCTAGTTTTAGGAATGCTGAAGTCATTACACCAACTTCAAGTTGAAAATCGAAGATTAGAGGAACAAATTAAAAACTTGACTGCCAAAAAGGAACGACTTCAGTTATTAAATGCACAGCTCTCAGTGCCTTTTCCAACAATAACAACAAATCCTAGTCCGTCTCATCAAATACATGCATTTTCAACACAGACAGGTACGTATGAAGATTTTTATTTTGTACCTAAGCAACATAGGATAGACTTTCAATGTCATTTGGATAATAAGTGAGTAATAACTGATCACCAGTTACATGAAGATGTTGAAAAGGAATGATAGGTTATTTTTGAAGGGCATAAAGGATCCTGTTAAGTGATCGACTTGAATTTGCTCTAACTTCTCTAGTACATAATTTAATGGTAAAATTTATTTAAATGTGTAATGATCTTGTTATTGATTAAAAGCTATGGTATTCAATAGAGATACAGATTTTTTTCCTATTTAAACTGGTCTTAGGAATAACAAGAGTTAATATTTAAGTGTTTTTAACATGGGCTTTAGCATAAGCTTTTAAGTAAGCCTTTTAATCTTATACATAATGTAATTTAACAGGGTAAATAGGTTTCTTTCTTTTTTTTTTAAATTTTAGCTCCTACTACTGATTCCTTGAACAGCAGTAAGAGCCCTCATATAGGAAACAGCTTTTTACCTGATAATTCTCTTCCTGTATTAAATCAGGTAATTTTTCTGTGGTTATTTTCATTTGTGTTTCACTTGTTAGCAATAGTATATTACATCAAATGGTTTAAAATAGTTCTAAACAGTTTTGCTGTGTTCTTTCTATTCTTTCTTATATTAGGACTTAACGTCCAGTGGACAAAGCACCAGCAGTTCATCAGCTCTTTCCACTCCACCTCCTGCTGGGCAGAGTCCAGCTCAGCCAGGCTCAGGAGTTAGTGGAGTTCAGCAGGTCAATGGCGTGGCAGTGGGGGCGCTAGCTAGTGGAATGCAGACTGTAACATCCACCATTCCTGCCGTGTCTGCAGTGGGTGGAATCATTGGAACTTTGCCAGGTAACCAACTGGCAATTAATGGCATTGTAGGAGCTTTAAATGGGGTTATTCAGACCCCTGTCTCAATATCCCAAAACTCTGCCCCCCTCACCCATACAACTGTACCACCTAATGCAACACATCCAATGCCAGCTACACTGACTAACAGGTAAGAAACCTATTTAAAAATGTTTCAGATTTTTTAGTGCAACATAGTACCAGTGTTGTCCACACTTTACATTGGGATTTTTAATGTGTTCTAAGAAAATGTATTCTAAGAGTATAGAATCTACCAAAACTTTTTTTTTTTTTTGTCTTTTTCGTGACCAGCACTCAGCCAGTGAGCGCACCAGCCATTCCTATATAGGATCCGAACCCGCGGCGGGAGCGTCGCTGCGCTCCCAGCGCCGCACTCTCACGAGTGCACCACGGGCTCGGCCCAGAATCTACCAAAACTTTTAAACTATGTATATTATACCCAGAGTATACTTATTTTTGAAACTTGAGTAATTCAGACTAAAACAAAATTAAATCACCTTAAGTAACAAAGCATTAAATATATTCTGTGCTGAAAATTTCAGTCTTGATCTGTGATATTTATTTTTAAGTGTTTATTTTTCTTATTCCCTTGTATTTGCATTCGTGTATCATAAATTCTGAAGGCAATATTTTAGTGGAGATTACATGTGAATATTTCTTAAAATTCAACTATGTGATTTTGTCAACTTTCTAATCAAAGATTTTGATACAGGATGAAGATCAAATATTTATCTTGAATTTCCAGGAAGTGAGACTCACTGGTTTCATTGTATTGGAATTTCATTTGAATGTGCATTCAAAATAAGGGGACTAAAGCTATGTTGTTGTTAAACATACTTTTGGGGAATAGATAATTTTAAAGGTATTTGCAGTGGGTACTACTAGTAAGCTATTTTTTCTGTCTCTCTTTACATTGGTGCTTAATTTTATGGCCATTGAGACCATTAAAAAAAGGTTAGGTCAAATCCATTAGGAGTATGCTTAGATTCTTTCTTTGTTTTAAATATGTGTTACTTAGTGTGGGTTAAATGATCCTTAAATAATTAAAAATATTACATATGCTTGTTTTAAAAACACATGTAAATTCTAATCCAGAAAATAAGTTAGTGCTTATTTGGTGTATAATAAAAGAAAAACAAAACATTTCTTGACAGTGTGAATCCTTGTTTAGCTTTATACATGCACATATATAGAGAGAGAAAAAAAATCTGTACGTAATTGTTTTCAAAGTGTAAATTTGTTAATTTATTAAACTTCAAATTGAAAAGTTGTCTTTTACTTTTTGGAAAAAAAAAAATTAAAGGTATATAGTAGAAAGTAAGAATTTTAATCATTTTTCAGTGCCTCAGGACTAGGATTATTTTCTGACCAGCAAAGACAAATACTTATTCATCAACAGCAATTTCAGCAGTTGTTAAATTCTCAACAGCTCACACCAGTAAGTTCTAACTTTTGATAATATTTATTTTTGTTAGGAGCAACTGTTCCATTAGCATAGATATTCAGTGTGAATATTGATTACTCCTTTGTAAAATAACATCATTGAATGTATAATCCAAAAAGTTCTTCTTAGGGCTCACTTGGTTAGAGCACAGTGCTGATTACACCAAGCACCAAGGTCAATGATTCAGATCCCCCAAAGGGCCATCCATGGGGGGAGGGGGAGTTTTTCTTGCCATTTAGTATAGTCGGTGATAACTGTAATGACATCACATCCATTCATTAATTTACAAATATTAGAACATGTATGGTGGCACTTTTGGAGGCTCTAGTAATAGAGTGGTGAATAAGACGTAAGTGTATTTTCATGGAGCTTCATTTTGATAAGGGAGATGGACAATAGGTACATGCTTTTTGGTTGTGATAAATGCTGAGAAGAAAAATGGAACAGAATAAGGGGACAGAGAATGGTGAGATGATGGCCATTTTTGATAGGATGGTACAGCCTCTTTGGGGAGGTTACTTTTGAGCACAGACCTTAGTAAAAGTTCAAAGAGTGTGCCTTTTTGACCAGTAGGAGAGAGAAGAGAAAGGGCACTGGAGGTGGAGGGCACAGCAGCTGTAACAGTCCTGGCCATGTGTCTGTGTTGTGGAAGATTGGAAGCAGGTAGCCTGCCTGAGAGTAGAGGAGCCAAAGAGAGGTCAGGCAGCTAGGCGTGAGCTGGATGGCCCTGTGCTGCCTTTTTTAGCTGTGGCAAGACATTTGGATTTTATCTTAAGTGTGATGGAAAGCTATTGGTGATTTTTTTTTCTTTAAACCTTTCTATTAGAAATTTTCAAGTGTACCCAAAATAGAGAGTAGAGTGTACTGAAGCCTTGTGTACCCATCATACTATCACCTAGCTTTAATAATTATACCAATTTTGTTAATCTTGTTTTATCCGTCCCTACTTTTTTTTTCATTTTAAGAATTAATTGGAGTGTTTTGAACAGAATAAGAGACATGACAATGATTAATATTTCTAAAGGATTACTGTAGCTGCTGTATGGAGACTAGTCTATGTGTATATTGGGAGGAGAGATGGGGGCAGAAGTAGAAACAGTGAGGAGTGGTCCCACTATTGGTGATCCAGCAGTAGATGCTGGTATCTTAAAGTAGTGGGGTCTGCATGGTTGAAAACTCTGGAGTTGTGGGATATTTTGAGGATAGAACCAACAAGACTTGTTTGTCAGCCATACAAGAAAATGAAGAATCCTAAGCAATTGGATGTTGACTTTTACTAAGATAGGCAGAACAGAAAGAAACCAGTTTGGAAGAGCAAACAGAAGTCCCATTACAGACATACTAAGTTTGAGATGTCTGTGTAGATGTTCAAGTGACATGTAGACCAAGTGGTTGTATAATATGAGTCTGAAATAGAAATTTGGGTCATTGCTGCATAGATGATGTTGAAAGCCATGAAATTTGACGCTGTCTCCTGAAGAATGAGGACTGCTGTCTGAGCATGGAGTGCTGGACATCCTGTAAGAGGAGGAGAAACCCATGAAGGATATGGAGAAAAAGTGGCCAGTGAGTTAGGAGACCTGAGAGAGTGGAGTCTCAGTGTCCAGGTGAAGAGAATGTTTTCAGAAAGGGAGGAGTCAACTGTCAAATGCTTCTGATAGCGGAAGTAAGACTTGACCTCTGGATTTGGTTATCTAGAGGTTTTTGACAAAAGCAATTTCGGTGCGATGGAAGTAAAAACCTCATTAAGTGGTTCAGAAGAAAATGGGAGGAGGGAAGGGAAGATGGAGTATAGACCACTCCAGACCTTTTACTGTAGAAAGCAGAGAAGAGGGCAGCTAAAAAGAAAGAAAGATGTAGCGTAAGGCGGTAGCTTCCATTCATTTTGGCTATGGCAGCGTGTGTGTGTTGATGGGAACACTCCTGGTGTAGGAGAGAGGCAGGACTCCAGCCGAGCAGCGAACTCTTAGGAAGGCAGAGGAGATGAGGACAGCATTTCAGTGTCGTCACAGAGCAGGCAGAGCACCTGAGGGTGGGTTTTATGATGGGAGATTGGGGAAATCCCACTTTTAATGTTTCTAATTTTCTTAATTAGAATCAGAAGTAAAGTTATCAGCAGAGTGTGAGGGAGGGAGATCAAGGTTTGGTGGTTAGAGGAGAGAGAAGATGTGACATAGTTATCTTGGAGAAGGAGAAAAAATTGACTAGGATGGATGTGGAGTATGCGGCTCAGGGGCAGGGCGGTCCTGGACCTCTGTAGTCACGAGACCAAGTCCATGTCCTCATGTGGCTTTTCTCTAGCCTGCTTTCCCCAACCCACTTCATTTAGTTGGGCTGCTTGGAGAATTCATTGTTTAATTGATATAGGGTGTCAGCCTTTGTTTATAATTTCTTTCTAAAATATACTTATGTCTTTTCTTGCTTTAGTAACAAAGTATATTGAAAATACTTGTTTTGATTCTGGATCATCATTTTCACTTCCACTGTTTTTACAGTGTTATAGATTATATATAAATTCTTAAATGCTTACACTAATATGTAGTCTTTTTTATTTCTTGCCTTGTCTTAATATGAAGTACTAAAACCCAGTTTATTTGGGTCTCTTCCTGTTAATCAAGATTTTACTCTAATAATAATGGCACATGTATATGTCTCATTTCTAGAATATGGTTGTTTAGGGAATTTTCTGCACTAATTATTGCTGAAAGACAATAGGAGGACTAAAGGAGTTTAAGCTCTACTTTTTCCTTTGTCAGCTAAGGTTGTGAGGGTGAAGTTTGTTCCTTTACAGGCATCAAACTTTATGCAAGCAAAAATTTTATTGCAAGGTATACATACATCTTCTATCTTAACAAAAACTCTTTACCCCATTTTTCCCACCAACTACTACCCTGTTTCTCTGCTTGCTGTCTCCTCCCTGACTGCCTTCATATTGCTAAATACAATGGTCAGTTCTCATTCATCTTACCTGACCTGGCAATAGCATTTGACAGCCTCTTGCCTTGAGAGTGCCCTAGAATGCAGTGATCTCCTCCAGGCACATGTCTTAAAATTCCATCTACGTGCTGATATTTACATCTTCAGCCCAGGCCTCTCTCTGGAACTTCAAACTTCTGTATCTAACTGCTGCTTATTCGCTATCTCCACTTATATATCTTAACAGGCACTTCACACATAACATGTCCAAAACTGAACTGATCTTCCTCCACAGTCCTGCTCCACCCATGGTTTCCCCACCTCAGCTGATGGCAGCCATCCTTCCAGTTGTTCAAGCCAAAAGCCTTGCAGTCCTCTCTTTCTCTGACCCCCCACATTCAGAAGTCCTGAAGTCAGACAGTTACTCTCTGCTCAAAACCTTCCAGTGGCCTCCCATTTTACTGTGAGTAAAAGCCAAAGTATTCATGGTCTCCAGTAAGAGCCCCACATTCTTCTCTCAACTACTTGCTCACCCTACACCAGCCTCACCGGGCTTCTTGCTGGTTGTGGATCATATTGGATATGCTCTGCGTAGGCCCGTGGCACTGCTTGTACCTCCTTCCCTGTTAAAGTGAGAAAAACATACCCTCTTTTTCTTCTACTCTCACAGCACAATCAGCAACACAGAAGACAGCTTCTGTGGTCAAATGTGTAGAGATTTTTTTCCCCACCAAGCAAACAGTTGATTCCGCAGCAGACAACAGCTGGATGTCCTTCAATTCAAATCAGTTCTGACACTGTCTACCTGGAGATAGCATCAGATCCCCTAGATTGAGGGCTCAGTTCCCCCAAGCTGTCCCCCCCCCAACTTCTGATGCCAGTTGCAATCCACAGGTTGCTGTACTGTGCTTCTGACTGACTGGCTACAAATTGGGGTTCCCACAAACCCCTCCTTGGGTTCAATTTATTTGCTGAATGACTCACAGAAGTGTCAGGGAAACAAGTACTTAATGTTTACTAGTTTATTATAAAGGATACAGATGAAGGGTGAGGTATAGGGGAGGAGTGCAGAGCTTCCATGCCCTTCCCAGGTGTGCTGCCCTCTAGGAACCTCCATGTGTTCACTGATCCAGAAGTTCCCCAAACCCTGTGCTCTTGGGTTTTTATGGAAACTTCATTACATAGGCATGACTGAAACGTGGACAACTGTGTAGAAATGTGATTGGCCAAAAAGGGTGTGATCCAACACTAACAGGCTGGGTGGAGAACACAGCAAGGTCCGCCTGTTTAGATTCTTCTTGGCCTCTCTGTGCACCGTTCCTTCCTCTCAGGTACAGGGCAGGACCCCTTCTAGAATTGGGGTTTTATGACTTACAGTCAGACAAGGTAGGTCAGAGAATTTCTTTCTGGTCAGCTCCAAGACAGAAAGGTTGGGGAAGGTTAGAACAAGCCAGGAACCATGGATGAAAACCAAAATATATATATCATAATATCACAAAACCCCATCTCCACTTGATTCAGTCCCTTGTCTCCTCTAAGCCTTTGTCGAGATATTAATTTCTCAGTGAGAACTGCCCTGATTGCACACACTTTCGTTTCCCTTTACCCTTAGCAATAATCACTATAACATTTCTGTTTGTTTGTTTGTCCCCCATGTCCTCCTGCCATCCCTCCTCCCCCTGTAAGCAGGCAAGGATTTCCCTCCTTGCAATATGTCTCAAGTATCTAAAACAGTGCCTGTTTTACCTGTACATAGTAAGCACTCAGGAAATATAATGCTGTAAAGGAGAATTCATAACTACTTCAAGAAAGCACCCTTATTGTTAGACATGAGTGAGAACTTAAAGATTGTTTTGAGTCTCGACAGAATTAAGAGAAGGGTTTGAACCACATGATGCATTTTATTTTATTTATTTATAAATAAAATAAAGTTGATCGTACATATCTGTGGGGTACAGAGTTGAATAAATAAATATCAGTACTTGTGTGTAACATGTGGTACTCAAATCACATGATGTATTTTAAAGTCAAATATGGATAACTTGTGACTTATCTAAGCAGCTGTTTTCCTTGATCATCATAGACAACCTAATTTGGTTAGAAGTCTCCTCTGTTTGTTTGCCCTGTTGTGGAAATAAGCTGTTCACTGATGGTACTGACATTTTATAGTAGATGTTTATTATCTTGTGCAGCATATTTTTCTAGATAGGATACCTGTGTTTTTTTTCTCAGCAGTGTGAATGTGACTTACATTTAAATATCCAATATTAAAAGAAAGAAAGAAATAGGGCAGGATTTAGTGACTGCTGAATGCTATGATTGGGAACTCACTTTCTCCCACATGTTTTTGCCTAAGGAACAACATCAAGCCTTTCTGTATCAGTTAATGCAGCATCACCACCAGCAGCACCACCAACCTGAACTACAGCAGCTACAGATCCCTGGACCAACACAAATACCTATAAACAACCTTCTTGCAGGTACTCAGGCGCCCCCACTTCACACAGCTACCACCAACCCCTTTCTCACCATTCATGGAGATAATGCAAGTCAGAAAGTAACAGTAAGTATATTTTCTCTATTATTTCTAATAGAATAATAAAAATAATATTGATTGATCAGAGATGATCATTTTTCAGTCTCTACTGATTTGTTTTAAATTTGTTATTTCCCTGATATTTTCTTAAACCAGTTGTTTTAGCAGCTGGGTATTGTAAACACAAAGGACCTAAGCCACTTTATATGTCCCCTAAGTATATCAGTTTGAATTTTGCACCGAAGGTTTGAAGGCTGTTTGATAATTCAGTTTTCAAAATGAAAATGTATTTAGGCTAGCAAGTTGTATAGGACAGTTCAATCAAAAGACAATAGTTGGTGTTTTTAGAGAAGCTTTATTTCATTAATATGTTAAGAAATTGATATAATTTAGGAGTAGTTCTATCATTTTGCTCCAAAGTGCTTTTTAAAACTGAATTATATTTCTAATAAAGTTAATGTATAAATTTAAGGCAAGCAATCTAATTATTCTAGATTACTTTTTTTTTTTAAAGAAAGTAAATTCCAATACATTTGTAATGGAATTTAAATTTTAAATTCTTTATTAACTTCATGTAAGTGATAGCATTTATCCTTTTAATATAAAAGTTAAGATAAATTAAAAATGGATGCAGGAACAGTATACTGCACATATAGTAGCACACATTTTAAGGCTGTTTCTCTCTATTAATTTTCCCCTTCAATTAGGTCTACTTTACTGGAGTATAAATGTTTTCCCCTAAATTCCAGTTCAGGGCAGAACCCTGTTAGAGGAAGGATATTGGGATATAGAATGGAGACTGGACATCAGGAAAAGGAAGAAGGGAAAGAATGAGGTGGGAGACTTGGCAAATAAGAGTGTTAAAAGTCACTGTTTGCTACTTCCCATTACTTTGAAAGTTGTCTGTTTACTATGCATTTAGTCTTCAAAAACTTTAGTTTGTATTTAGTAATAAGAATTGGTTCAAAATGTAGGATTATTGTTTTTCATTAATGCTTCAATGCTTTTTGTTTGCCCTCGTTTCACTGACTTCCTGATTGTGAATACTGTCATTGTCACAAGGCTTGTTACTTCTCCAGTGTTTTGCTCACATGAGAAATTTCAGTGATTTTGTATTAATTTAGAAAATTTTTGTACTGATTTCCCTTCTTTCTCAAGTTTTTTTCTTCTGTTAAAAAGTGAATTAATTACAAGCTAATTTTTCCTGAGTTATAAATATGAAATGATGAAATGTATTTTTTAATGGATAAGCCACAATGATAAATAATATAAAAATAAACAGAGTACTAATCAGCTAGTAGAGGAAAGCAGGGCTGGCAGGTACCTGAGTACCCCACTGTGTGCCAGGCATCCTACAACGGCATATGCAATTTCAATCTTTAAAATAATAATAGGTTGTAACCTAATTTTTTTATAGATTAGTAAAAGAAAACTAAAAGGGATTAAAGCTAAAAGGACAAAGAGCAAATGTGGGATCAGAGCTCATGAATTTCTTAGTTCATAAAAAATTCATTTTCCACAATACCATGCTGTTACTGCTTCTGTGGAAATGTTGATTTTGGAGCATGATTCATTTCTAAAGAGTTTTACTCCTCAGATGGGCATGCCACCTCTTTGTCTTTTTATATTGCTGAATGTGTTTTTAAGGCATTTACTAGTAAATTCATGTCTTTATATTATGCTGAAAAGTAGCCATGCCAACTTGCAGAAAAAAGGAATAACCATGTATACTGCGTTTTCTCTGTCAGTTGCAATTTCACTTAAGAGGCTATTACCTCACATGTTGGCCAAAAATTGACTTAGCTAATGCATCTGATTTTATTTGTTTGAACTGCAGAGACTTAGCGATAAAACTGGGCCTGTAGCGCAAGAGAAAAGTTGACACTTGAGAAACATCTAGAAATTGCCTGTCCTGCTGTTGTAGCACTTCATCAGGCTGCTGTTGCTGCCCTTTTCCTACAGCTATGAAGAAATGCAGCAAGAAACTAACTGCACAACAAAGGATTAATTGCCACAAGGACATTCTTGTAAGGCTTTGATTAATTTTCTTGTTGCTTTGTTGCACTGAAATGGGATTCCCATATCCCCCCAACCCTCATCCAAATTTTTTGAACTTTGAAAGAAAATAACTATTGTCAGTGAAATAATTTACATGCAGTGAGTTTATCAACCTGAGAAAAATTTAACATAGTTGGCGCACAACTAGTTTTGTCACAAATTGGAGATATGACTAGCAAAAACTAAAGACTTGCCCCATTTACAAACTACTTGATTTTGTTGTACAAGTTGAAATATAAAATATGATCTTTTGTTTGGGTTGCTTGCTCTGTGAGTCAAATCTTAATTTCCTTAATTTCAAGGAACTGTCCAATTTCTTCTCCTGGAGTTTTATTGATTAAATATTGCAAATATATAGGTCATCAACTGGGACTTGGCAATCTTTGTTAAAAAAAATTTCCTTTCTAATGCGATTTGGCCAATTTTGGTAATCAAGTTAGGATGGTAATGTCTGCTTTTGCTAAAGGTAATTTTCTTTTGATAATTGCTTTTTCTTTAGTGTTAAGATCTACTCATATTTTAAAGAAAGCTTTGTTAAGTGAGTTCTAAGGCTGCTGGGGGAAGCAGATCAATTCAAAGCAAAAGACTTCTTTCAGAAAGAGGGGCCACTCTGGAAACTGCTGGTAGGGTTTGGCCTTAACCAAGTGCCTGTTCAAACCTCCATTGTGTTGCAGCGGCTCTAGACAGCAGAGCATGAGCTGCAGCCAGTCCTCGTAAGGAGCAGGACAGCCCATCATGCCAGCAGCCTTCTCCTCCTTCCCCATGCTCCGCCTTTATTAAAAACTTTCTATGCCACTGTAGATAGCTCAGGCAAAACTATTACCTGGGTATTTATCCACTAATGAGTCACGAGAAAATGAGTGGATTTGGTAAGAATATATATTTGTTTTATTTGAACAACTTCCCATTAGTGACCATTAAAAAAACACCACCACTATAGTTCCTGAAACAGGTGAAATATGTATTACAGCCCTTCCACTTTGGGTAGTCACACTCTTGATGTGACAGTATGGCATAGTAGTAAATTTAAGAATTGGGGATGTAATCATTGAACTGTTCTTTAATGTGTGAATTATTAGTGGAAAAGACCCAGCTGCAATTTGACCTCCACTGTGTACTTAGCTGGAAGAACATGTTAATTCTGCAATATGTCTCTTGGTTAAACATTGCACAGTTCTTACCTCATTTCTGTAAATAAAGTTTTGTGAATCTGTTTTGTATTGTGAAAAATTCATAAGATAACATTGATATTTTGATTTGTAATATTTCTAATTGGTAGATTTAATTGAAAAGTAAAATTAATTTATTTTTATATGTTCAGGGGAATTTTAAAGAAGGTGAAATCTTTTGTAGATAATTTAAAAAATCAGTGTGGTTTATTTTACTTATTTAACCCACTGGTTGTTATTCTGTAACAATTTGTATAAATGGTAAATTTTGAATGTGTTGTTATTTTACCTAGATGTAAAATTCCACATGTATTAAAAGAAAATGTACAAAGTTTTTGTTAATAAAATTTAATAATGTTTATAACTCTGTGCCCTTTTCGTCTGGAGAGGATGAAGGTCCTGAAGACCATGGGGCCTCACACATGCAGTTCATTCTAGGAGTCTTGGGGTGGGCTTTGTGTTTGGAGCATCTGTCTAACATCACCTTGGAGCTGTCTAAACTTTCCTCTGTGCGGTGTGCAGAGCAGTGTGCATAGCAGCCACCCTTGTGTTCAGAGACGTTAGACTGTCCTGAGACAGGAGTGCGCACTCTGAAGACTGCTGTGGTCCAAGAGGGGAGTAGTCATGGCGGGAATAAAAGGAAACCAGATGAGATCATTAACTATAGCACATTGATAAAGCAGTATTCATACTTGGTAAAGATTAAATTCCTTTTGCTTATGTAGTTCGCTTTAAATAGAGGCATTCCATGAAAGAGAAATCCAAGTCTATTTAGTGGTTCTTGGTTCTTGGTATGCATCAGATACACCTGTGGTGCTTTTCAAAAATACAAATGCTCAGACTTTATCCCAGACTTAATTGAATCAGAATATACTGATCTGCGTAATTTGCTCCTAGTAATTAAAAGTTGAATGAACAAGAAAAACTGGTTCTGGGCTCTTAACTTTATTAAGGAGTAAATTTTAGGTTCCTGGAGAGACATTCTTTTTTTTTTTTTTTTTTTTTTAATATTTTATTTATTTATTTTTAAAATTTATTTATTGAATCAAAATTGATTATACATATTTTTGGGATTGAACATTGAGATCTGTTGAATAAATCAATATTACTAGCACATATATTGTTACAAATTGTAATTATTCTTCATGCCCCTTGTCCAATCTCTCCCCATCCCCAATTCCCTCCCCCTCCCTCCTCTAATTGCCCTAGATTTCTTCTCTCCTTCTGAAAGAATAATGGTTACTCTGTTAACTTGTTGCCTAGATGATCTGTCCAATGCTGAGAGATGTGATCGGATCCCCCAATATTATCATAGAGCAGATGCTTCTTCTGTCACTCTGCAATGGGTTTTGTGGAGAGCGACATCCTCTTCTATTCTTTGTCTCTGCTGGTGACTCTCCTTGTGTCAATGCACTCCAGTGGTTGGTGGACCATCTGCATGGTGGTTGTGGTGTCTAGCCGCTTTTGCAGCAGCCATGGTTATTGTGGTGGCTGTGGTGGGCCACCCACGTGGAGGTGCTGTTTTTGGTATGCTCCTTGGCATTAGTGGTATGTTTTGGGGCGGTATGTTAACTTGGTTGTGAAGTGCGTTTGGTCCCCCTTCTCCATGCCTCTGGTCCCTGGGCAGGCACCAAGGTGCTGGCACCATGTGCCTGGTTGTGGGAGGAGGGTCTGGTCCCCTTCTCCATGCCTCGGGTACCCAGGTGGGCCCCGAGGTGCTGGCATTTTGTGCCTGGTGTGGGAGGAGGGTCCAGTCCCTGGCTTGGTATACCTGGTTGTGGGAGAGAGGACCAGTTCCCTTCTGCATGCCTCTGAACCGGGTGGGCCCCAATGTGCTGGCATGGTGTCCCTGGTTGTGAGAGAGAGAGCCAGTCCCCTTCTCCTTGCCTCGGGTCCCTGGGTGGGCCCCTAGGTACTGGCATGGTGTGCTTTGTTGTGGGAGGAGGGTCCGGTTCCTGGCTCCATGCCTTGGGTCACTGGATGCGACCCAAAGTGCTGGCGTGTTGTGCCCAGTTGTGGGAGAGAGGTCCAGACCCCCTTCTCCATGCCTCAGGTCCCCGGGCAGGGCCTGAGGCACTGATGTGGTGTGCCTGGTTGTGGGAGGATGGTCCAGTCCCCTTCTCCATGCCCCGGGACCATGGGCAGGCCCTGACGCACTGGCTTGGTGTGCCTGGTTGTGGGAGAGAGGTCTGGCCCCCTTCTCCATGCCCTGGGTCCCTGGGTGGGCTCCAAGATGCTGGCATGTTGTGCCTGGCTGTGAGAGGGTGGTCTGGTCCCCAACTCCAAATCCTGGGTCCCTGGGTGATCCCCAAGGTGCTGCCTGGTTGTGGGAGAGAGGTCTGGTCCCCTTCTCCCTGCCTCGGGTCCCTGGGCAGGCCCCAAGGTGTTGGCATGGTGTGCGTGGTTGTGGGAGGGGGGTCCATTCCCCTTCTCCATGCTTCAGGTCCCCGGGCTGGCCCTGAGGCACTGGTGCAGTTGGCCTGGAAGTGGGAGTGGGGTCTGGTCCCCAGACCCAAGCCTCCGGTTCCCAGGCAGGCCCCAAGGTGCTGGTGGTATTCCTGGGCCGGAACTAATTTTTTGTCTTTGCTTCTAACACGGGGGAACTTCCTGTGGGAACCAGTACTTGAGCTGTGTGGTTGTTTAAATTGCTACTTTGCTGCTGTTTCCCTAGGGAAGGCTTTTTGTGCAGTTCAGGGTTTAATGGTTGATCTTACAGGTACTTCCGGCTCTGCAGAGACCCGGTGGATCTGTGTTCTGTAGAATCTCTGATCTGGGCCTGAGTTTTTTCATCAAACTGCACCCCATGCAATTCTGCATTCCCAACCAGTCTCCTCTGAGTGGTCCTGTGCTGATTGGGGGGCAGATTGGCTGTCCATGCTGTGCCCAGTGTTCCCCTGGTGGGCCTGTCTCCCCCACCGCCCGTGCTGCAAACACTTCCCATGGGATGGTCCCTTGCAATGACTCACCGGCCTCTGAATGGCTCCCCTTTTTCTGTTCTGTCCCCTCACTCCTGCGTGGGTCCACATGAACCCTAATAGTGGTCTTGCTGTCCTGAGGGCTGCCAAGGCCCCTTCTCCCCTGCTGCCTCCAAGTAACTCCATCTGAAGGGCACAGCTGCGGCTTCTGCGGGCTCCTGTTCCACGCACTCAGCAGCTCAAGCCTTAAAGCAGCCGCGGCCCGAAATGCTCAGAGCAGCTTTTTCTTTCTCTCATCGTAGTTTCTCCCGCCTTCATGAACTCCGTAGGTCTCTCCTCCTCTTCCCCTGAGCTCCAGCTGCCCCGGCTTGGCTGATGTTACATTTTTATAGTTGTAAATTTGGTTGATTTGTGGGAGAGAGTGACGCTGGGGACCGTCTATTCCGCCATCTTGATTGGATCCCCTGAGACTTTCTTTCTTATACATAAATGAAAAATAATTATCTGATTCTAGAAAGTCTTGTCTCTCCCAAGGCTAAGGAATATCATCCGTCTAAAATGATAGGTGACTCATCCATTAACTCCTTCCTCGTTGTTCAAATTCTCCAAGTAATCTGCTGTAAACACAATGAACTTGGCCATACAACTTTTCGTTTCTTAAAAGTGTGTGCTTTCTCTTGGCTGTTGATGTGTATTATTAGTGCCTCGGTGTAATGCACTTGCTTTAGCAGCTTTCTAACCTCCTCGAGGCCTGTGAAGTAGCTCTGTGTGCCTGGCTGCTGCTGCGCTGTGCAGTGACGGGCCCTGACCACTGGAAAGCGGTTTGCATTGGCTGGTTCCTGTCTGGATTCCGCACTTCAGCCCTGGGAATGTGTGATCCGGCTGTGGGTCAAGCTCAAGCACTGGGAACCAGAGCCAAGACAAGCCCCTGGGCTGTTTTCAAGCTCCCTGTCCACCAAGCAGAAGGAGAGAGGGATGGTCCCAAGAGCTCAGCTCTGTGCAGTCACCCTCCCCCAGCAGGCAGGAGAGGCTGCTGCAGTTGTAGAGGAAAGGCTCCTTACAGTGAAAAGAAATTCTCATTTTCACAAGTGAGTCATGTACTTTCGAATAGAAATTTCAATGAGGCAAACTATTCGTCTTAGTTTTATTTACTGAAAATGAAACATACGTTGACAATCTTTCTGTGTAAATCAAGCCTTTCAAAATGAAATAGCTGTGAACTTTTATAAATGTTTGGAAATCATTGTATTTTAAAAATAATTTTTCTTTGTTAAAAATAAATGCCAACTGTTACTCCATGCTTTACCCTGTTAGTTGTAACAAAAGAAATGTCTGTTTTATTCTAATCACTGAATGTTTACAATTCTGTAAGTAAAGATTCCTGTGAAATGTGACTTTGGTCACAGTTCAAGTTTGGCAGCTCTTTCTTCAGGAGCATTGAGGTGTATGTGTCCCTTCCACTTGTCCCCCCCACCATCCCTGTCTTGATCTCAAATTTCTCTGGCTCCTTTGGCAAATTGTCAGTTTTCCAAATATGTATATCCATGCCCACGTCAGAGGACGTTTCACTCTGCCGTGTGCCGGCATTACCATGTCTTCTAACAGGAGTCATCATGACGACCTTCCAAAAGATTTGAAAACTAGGAAAAAAGAAAGGAAACCTCTCATTACTCCCATCACCCTACTGGCAATTTTTATATTAAAATATACACATATATCTAAATTTTAATATTTTCTCTTGTGTACTTTTCCTGCATAGTTGAACATGGTATACACATATTTGTGGCCTGCTTTTGTCACTTAAGTAAAGACATACATGGAAGATTTTACTGATTAAATTTTATATTGGTTGCTATAGCTTAGTAACTTCCTGGGCCAGATATGCAGTTTCCCATTGGAGTGGTTGTCATAGCAGGAGCTCCATAAATGTTGCCTTTTCTTTTAGGGGAGGGGGTCTCTGGGGATTAGGGAGTAGAAGAGGGAAAGTGTTGTGGGAGGACCAGCAGCGCATGTCACATGGGGTCAAATAAAATGTCCAGAAAATGAGGTTGGAAAAGTGCTGCAGCTTTGAAGGAGGAGGTCACCATGCGTTGTGGAGTGCGGCTTCTGTGGTTCCACGGCTGTGAAGGTGGATGGCAGAGAATTAAGAGGGAGGAAGGTGCAGCACAGGGAGATTCAGGGGAAAGGCAGCTGGGAAAAGGGGAAGGGAGATGGTGGGTGTCAGGAGACAAGCACATGATTTTCTAGACCTGGGGGTCTTCTGGGGTCTGTAAATAGGAGCCCAAATAGCCTGTAGCAACCTATGGCCACTTCCCAGGCCTTATCTTTGCTGGACTCTCTCAGATCCCATGAGCAGCTGCAACTGGCCTGAGTTCAGTTTTCAGGTTTTGTTCACAATCCTTGCTGCTTGTGGTTTCTTTCAAGTCAAGACCTTTGACTTGTAAGAACTGCAGCGCCCATCCCCATGTTTGCCTCCTTGGGATGGGAGAGCGAGGGCGGGTTGTGGGAAGCAGCTGCTGCCTCGCCAGCCCACCGTCAGCGAGGGTCCGCGAGGGCTGCCGAGCCAGCCAGGAGGGCACACGCTTCACGTGCCTGACTTCATCTGCAAACAGAAAACACTGTGAGCTGTGCTTCGTATCCCCATCTCACAGGAGAGCACATTGAGGCTTAGAGAGGTGACGCAGTCATGCGGCTGCCAAAGTGGATTGCTACGGATGAGAGCAGAGTTGCCTGTGGCGAGGAAGGTGGGAGGGTCTCCTGCTAAGCCTCCAGGCTGAGTGTGGAGTGACCCTGCAGTGAGCATGGCCAGCCCCTCAGGGCCTGGGCTCCGCCTGTCAGTCCAGCTCTCCTCCCAGCACAGTCCCCCCCTCCCTCTGTGCTCCCACGAATCCAGGCCAAGCTGTGCCATGTTCTCTACCATCTCTGTGCCTTTCCCGGGCATAACTGGTCACTACACACACAGACCCAATGTGGTAAGGCTGGTGTTAGAGCTGTCCTTGGCTCTGCATTAATTCCAAGTCAGAGCCAATTCTGTCATTCCCTCCTGCCCTTCCCAAGGGATGTGCAAGCCGTGTGAGCCTGGCCCACTGCACTGGGACCATCACACGACCATGGCCACGTGACAGATGGAATGGAGGGGACCGGAAAGGAACTTATGAAGAAATGGGAGAAACCGCAGTGGAGCTGGGGATTGAACTGGCTTGAAGAGTTCAGCTGAGATTGTGTGGAGAAGACTGGGGAAGACAGGCAAGTTTGGGTCTCTTGGGAATAGTGACAACATTACTGAGTAGAACAGGCCAGAAAAAGCAGCAGCCGTTTCAACCACGTGGAGGCTTTTAGGGGAAAGGAATAAACATGCTACGTTCCCACCTGTGCAGGTGCCATCCTGCATCCCACTCAGAGGGAGGGATTTATAACCTCTAGTTTACTGGACAAGAGACCCAGAGAGACCCAGGAGTCTGTGCTCCTGTTATTTAAGACATTAGGGAAGCACCCTGATTCCATGCGCAGAGCAGATGATTCTGCTAATGCTTAGAAAAAGGGGCCCAGAACCAGAAAGTTGATCCTCGTCAGACTGACACAGGGTGGTGGGTAGCTGAAGTCATTGGGGTGGGAGAAGGTAGAGGAAGGTCGACGACAGGACACCTTGGGGACACCATGATTTTAAAAGCAGGTAGAAGATGAAATGTCTCGAAAGGAATCTGCGGAGGAGCCAGAACTCCAGGTTTTATTTACATCTACTTCATTCCCCAAAGAATGTGAGGCTGCAGAACGTTGATAGATGACATGCACTGGCCATCGGGACTGATCAGCTTGTAGTGCTTAGACACTTGGTGACATAAATGGGCAGTTTTGGTGGCAGGGACAGATGTGCAGCAGCCAGACAACAAGGGGCTAAAACAAACAAAAAATGCAAATTCACAAGGGGAGAGTGTGTCTTGTACAATGAAGTAGTAAAATACCAGTGTCCATCAGTTTGGGCTGCTGTAACATAATACCACAGACTGGAGGGCTTATACGCAACAGAGGGCTTCTCAGTTCTGGCAGCTGGAAGTCTGAGGTCAGGTGCCTGAGTGGACAGGGTTGCAGATGGCTGACTTCTCCTGTGGCAGAGAGGCCTAGCCAGCTCTCTTGCCTCTTATGAGGGCAATAATCCCATTCATGGGGGTTCCACCCTCATGACCTAGTCACCTCCCAAAGGCCCCACCTCCCAGTGCCATCGCCTTGGAGGTTGGGATTTCAGGGTACGAATTTTGGGGTGGACACTTAGTCCAGTGCAACCAGTAATAAAAGAAAGTTACCTCATGGTTTGCAGCAGTGAACTCACAACATTTAAATTTTGATAGCTCCTTCTAAAGTTTAAAATTAAAGCAAGAAATTCATTTTTTGCTGATCAAGTTTATTTGGTTTCCCTCAAATTCTGATTGATGCATCTGGTGTTTTCCACTTGGCTCACTTAACAAGCAGACGGGTTAATTAGGAGATTTTACATTTTTGGCACCACTGCCATTCCTGTCGCAACAATCTTTCTGGTTCTTGTGGGCTCCTCCCAGAGCAAGTACAGACAGGTGTTTTCTGCAGCTGAACTGTTCACGTACGTAGGATTCTTGGAACAAAATAAGGTGCACACTTTCTCTGCAAACTTTCGGCCTCATGCAGTTGTTCTCCCTGGATGACCAATAGAAGCAGCGCCTGAAGGTTAGAATCCAGCTGGGTTCCCCACTTGACACCGGGGCCGCGGTGCAGTCTGGATTGCACAGCCCTGCCTGGTGGGCCTCCCCTCTTCTCCCTGTCAGGCCGCTCCCACCCTTGCTGGCCTCGGCCTCTCTGGAACTCCCTCCTCCGCACCGGGAGGGCCAGTGTGGTTGCCTGAGAGCCTCTTCTCCCAGTGACTCTGGCAGGTTTGTCGCTCATCCCAATGTGACACTGACATTTTAATCACAGACATAAATGCTTGGTCTTGGATTTTATGGTGCACTCCGAGTGAAGCTCTGCTGGGCTGAAGCATCCCAGCTTTTACTGGTCTGAGTTAAGATGCGCAGGCAAGACCCATGAGCTGGTAAACCAGGGCCCTTCTGTGCCCTGCACTTCTCACTGCTTTGCAGCTTCCTGGGTTCTGGAAGTCTCTTTTCTTTCTTCTGATTTATGACCTACACTGAACCGCTCCTTCATTAGACTCGTCTTCTTTCTCTGTTACTGCAGCCCTCTTTTTGGTTTGACTTTTGGAATCCGAGTCCAACTCAAGACCAGAAAGAGGAAGGCAACAAGGCTCAGGCTGCAGCCCGTGGCGGGCGAGGCCCAGGAGGTGCCAGCTGCTGCATCTTCCCAGGCAACAGCAGGCCCCGCAGCAGGAAGGAGTGTGAGGAAGCCGGGCGGGGGTGAGAACCGCTGCTGGGCCTGGGCTCCCCGTTCCAGCCCCCCAAAGACCTGGCCTCAGACCTCCTCCTCTGATGCTTTGTGCGCTGCAGCCAAAGACAGGACTGTCTCCCTCCGATTCCAGCCCTGCCTGCCTTTTCGGTTTAGGGAATGTGCCTGCCACTCACCCTGCACCCATTCGTGGGCTGCCAGCCAGGCGCAGGGAGCAGGCTGGGGGGCGTGACAGCCACAGCCCTGCCCCGCGTAGGCACGGCTCCTACTCCTACGCAGTGGGAGCTCAGTGGGCCTAGGGCAGCGGGGGCTGGGGTTGGAGCTGGCCAGCTCATGGTTAAGTGTTTACTGAGTTTGGGTTCGTCAGGATGACTGTGCCAGGGGACTGCCTCACTTCCCATCCCTGCCAGGGTCCCTTCCTCTCCCTACTCAGTTAAGACAGCAGCAAAATGTCCACGTGTGACTTTTAATTCCAGTTTTAACAGAACAGGATAGACCTGATTGTAGCGAAAGAGAACATTTCCAATAGGGATTTCTTAAGTCAAGCCTCTTTAGGAAGGAAACAGGCTGAGGGCAAATGTATAGACACCTGCTGTTTAAGGGCAGCAGCATCTTAGCGTGTGAAACAGATTGGAACCAAGACGATTTGGCATAAACAATTTGATATTTTATCTTAAATTTTACAAAGCTTTCTTGAGTAATGAGAAAAGAAAACGTGACAGACTGTTCATTTCCCTTTATGATGTGGGACATAGAAAAATGTGACTCCATCATCACCACCCAAATCTTTGTCAATTTGATTTTGTAAAGCTGGGATTTCTTTTTAAGCTGTGTATTAACTAACGATGGGCTTTACTGAGTCAAACTCACGCAACGATACAGGCAGCGAAAGCAGGAGGCAGGCAGGCGTCCTCCCGCAGTGGCTGTTCCTTAGCCTCCTGCAGCAGTGTCCTGATGTGACCAAGGACGTGACGAGGGAGCCTGGCCTGCTGGAAGGTGGTGTCAGAAGACCCGTGTGCTCTGGCCTTTACAAATCTCCAGCAGCCAGGCCAGGCAGAGGCTGCCACTGCCTGCCACCGCTCCCCGCTCAGACTGTGGGACTGGTCCCAGCTTTCCTGTGGACACTGCTCTTTCAGGCACCAGCAGCTTTCCCCCTGGGAATCCGATTGCTGAAGCGCTCTCCCCTGTCAGTTCAACATGAAGCCTTTCTTTCTGCCTCCAGACCAGAGGAAAATAATTGTCGCCGCTCAGTTTTACGGCGTGTTAATTTAGCTCCCAAGTGAATACAGTCTAAGGCTGAAGGCCAAGTGGTTTACTAAACAGTAGACTGGGACGATGGCCAGGGCAGTGGGCTGGCTTCTGGCTACAGGTGACACCACAGCGGAGCCCTCTATAAGGAGGACAAGTGCAGCTATTGCTACCAATGACTGAACACAAAACCAGTCCCCAGTGTTTAGACGTGAGACCAGTGCCGCCCACTACCTTTACAATCTGCAAAGGACTTTCATGAGCCTCTGTCGATCCTTGGGAAGTGCCTGGCCAAGGCTGTGGGCTCCACGGAGGGTGATTCAGAGGCCACCAGCCTGACGCCCTTGGGCTTGGCCCATGAGGCCGGCTCGGCACCTGCCCCATGTCTGCATCTCGGGAGTGATGTTACAAAGGAGACCTCAGACCAGAAACAAATGCCATTCATTTTGTAGCCCATTATTTTGAAGTCGGCTTTGCTTTAGGACCATTAAGGGAGTTGGGAGAGGGACTTTAAAATTTAGAATGAAATATCAAAATCTGTTTTTACCAAACAACTAACCTCAACCAGTTAAAGTCACTGCAATCACATAGGTCTAACTCGAAGCCTCTCTCACCTCAGCCTCCAGAGACAACCATTGGTCTTAAAATGCCTGAGGCCAAAGGCAATGTCTTGAGCTGGCGGGCCTGCGCTGGGGGCGGTGAGAGCCCGAGGCTCCTGCCCGATGGGCCTGACTCAGGTGTAACTATGGAACTCTGCCTCCCCCTGAGTGACGTGGGTGCCTCAGATGGGCAGGGCACAGGATGAGCACGGCTCCTTCTTGGGGCCTTCTAAACCCAAAGCAAACAAAATGAATGGAAATCTCCTGGCCATCCTGCCTCCTGGGGGAACTCAGAATCCTCAAAGATCTACAGCAATCGTCCATATACAGCCTGGCAACATAAGCTGAGCATACTGAGACAGGTGAAAACTGGGACCGTCCTAGGCAACGTGGGACATGTGTGTAGAGAACATCACAATTTAAACTATGCCATTTAAATTTAGGAGAAAACCTAATTGCTGAAAGGAACAACTACAACAAATACCCTGAAGGCTTAAGTAGGGATGAAATATTTAGTATTGTAAAAAGCTTTAGTTCTCTCCTTTCAAAGCAGTTTTGGGAGGTAGGATTAGCACATATCAAGAAAAAGTCTGTGGCAAGAGGCATTTTTTAAAGGTATCCAAAAACAGTTACAGCAGTAAGCTTATTAAGATTTTTGTTCTAGAATTGAGAAGGTAATTTGAAAACATACCAGTAAAAAAGTAAACCCTTTGGCTGTAATACTCCACTTGAAATATTCCACTCGAAACACACCATCTTCTAGTGGGGTCATGATGTTTGCCAAGCACGTGTGGGTCAATCAAGGAGAGACAAGAGTACAGGACTCCTGGGTAGCTCCCACAGTAAATTTCACAGAAGAATCAGATGATTTGCTGAAAATCTAAGCAAGTTGGTCTACTGATGACAACCCCCACCCCAGTTTCTCCTGGAAAAGCATTCTACGGCAGTTGTCATAAAGGCCTGGCCCAACTGGAAAAGAACACAGCTCAGCCTGCACCTCCCAACACATCCCTGACCCCACCTGCCAAGCGGGGACCAGAACCTGTTCACCCAGCCAGATGCCATGTGAGCGTGCTTTAAAAACTGGCACTTTAAGTGGTTTAAAGAATGGTAGCTCTAAGATTTCACCCCAGTGGGGAGAGTAAACTTAAATCATTAAAGGATAAAAGAATCAGTTGTCCAGGAAGACGATGCTGTGCGTGGCACTGGGACAGGGAGGATGTGCCCAGGGCCACCCAGCGTCCTGCAAACCCAGCAGAACAGGCAGCTGCTGCGCTTAGCTCTGCAGGGCTGAGGGCTGCGGGCTTGGTTTGGAGCTGAAGGCCTAATCCTGCGCCTCGAGCCTCACTGCCCTCCCCTCCTTATCAGCCCCTCCTCAGGCACGCGCCCTTTCCAGACTCCCAGCAATCAACCCGTTTCATCTGGGTCCTCCCACCTTCCTCACTGGCCTTCCTCCCTCACTGGCCTTCATCCGGGATTCAGATGTGGGTCTTTCAGTTCAAATTCTGCCCTTCCTTAAACCACATCTGAGGTGGAACAAAGGGGAGACAAGGCTGATGTCAGCCTTGGGGAAGAAGAGTCCCCACTTAGCGCAAAGGTATCTACTTTCTGTTGTTTGAGAATTGAAAAACACTGAGTCAGCGGAGGAGCAGACAGGTGGGACAGGGCCCAGGGGGCCTTGCCTGAGGTGGCTTGCTGCCTCTCAGATGTGAGTGCTGCATTTTGAGGACAGGAAATGAGCCTCAGAGAGAGGCTACAGGAATTTGTCCCGGCCCCAGGACATCGGCAGCAGAGCCAGGGCCTGGACATCTTTCTGTCTGAGGCTCAGTCCAAGAGCCCCTGGGCTGTATCAGAATAAACATCACAGAACAGGTTATTAGCCTTTCTGGGTGGGGCACCTAGAGAAAGATGTGGACCCTCTCCTGAGAGAACTACACATCCAAGATACAAAGAAGATTTTGCACACTCCTTGTAGGTTACCAGCCAGGTGACCGAGGCCCCACAGGCCCGAGGAGAGGACTGCCTGCCCCCGAGGGTGAGGTGCAGGGATCTGACCTGCCCCTTGGCTCTGCTGAAGGCTCAGCAGCTGCACTGGAAGGACGGATTGTTTTTGACAAGCCAGGCACGGACATCTCATCATCCTAAAAGCCTACGCAGCAGCTACCATTATTCTCCATTTTCCCAGATGAGCCATCGAGACAAAGTGCAACAGCACTCCTGCTGTCACACAGTTCGGCAGGTGCCCACCCCCCAGGTCTGACCCACAGGTGCAAACAGGTATGGCCACAACAGGGTGGGCCGTGATGTGACCAGAGACGAGCAGCCCCTGAGGCGGGACCTGGGAGGTGGCCCCTGCTCCAGACGCTGCCATAGGGCTCAGGGGCCAGCCAGCAACTGTCCTTAGAGCGGCCTGTGGCTGTTTTCAAGCATCAGATTCACCTCAAAAGACTAAGTTATGCCCTTGTTGAGAATATTCACAAGAATCTACCATAGGCTCTGAAGACAAATCCCTGAAGAAGTCCCAAGTCCCTGGAGGAGGGTGCGGGGCTTGGCAAAATCCCTCCCACCTGGGACATTCCATGATCATATTTAGTTAGGTCTCAAGGACAAAAGAATTTACTGTGGCATGCCCACAGCCAATTTCTTTCTACCCTCTCCTCAAAAAAAGAAAAAAGAAAGAAAGAAAAACTTTGGAGAGAAAAGGGAGAAGAGTGGCTGGGCTGACTCGCTCTCACAGTACAGGTGGTGAGAAGACAAAACCACGCAGAGGCTACTCGTGGGGAGGGTGGCCAGTGAGGAGTGGGGGACGGTCCCCAAGTGGGGGCAGAACAGGGAGGGAGGACAGCTGGGGGGCAGTGGGCGGTCTCTGTGCGTATGTTCAGTCCGCCCCTTTTGGAGGCTCCTTGGCTTCCTGATCGTGGCCATGGGGGTGGCTGCCGTCACCAGCCCCTGGACGAGGTGCTCTGGGAGCCCACACAAGCACCTCCCCCAGCCCTGGCCCCCTGGTCCTACCTCAGTCAAACTCTTCAGCCCCCAGAATCCCAGAGGAGGGGATGCTCCAAAGAACAGGCTGCTTCCTGGAGGCAGAGACAGGCAGCAGGAGAAAGCCATGCCAGAGCCTTATTTTCTTAAGGAGGCTAGAAAAGATGAGGACGGCCAGCCAGGGAAGGGATCTCGTCATCAACTATATTTCATAAAGCACCTTAGGACCCCTGTGGGCCTCTCCCAACACTGAAGGCCCAGAAAATGTGTAATGGGATCTTGGGTGTGTGACAGAAACCCAACTCAAGGTGCCTTAAGTAAAAAGGGTGATTTAATGTCAAGATGCTAACAAAATGTCACAAGCTGCATGAAAGATAGGCCTGAGGCTGGATCCAGAGACCAGAGGCTCCCAGGACCTGGAATGCAGACAGGACCATCGATCCCTACTTTGTTTAGCTCTCTGAAGCTTTCCTAGATGAATGAGGAGGTAGGACGCAGCCCGAAGTTCTGGGGAAGAAGCTGCCTGCCCTGGCATGGCCATCCCCGTGCCTGGCTCCACTTTGGCTTGTTATTAGGAAGAGGTCAGGTGAACACTACTGGAACCAGATGATGACCATGACAGCCCCAGCCTGTCCCCACTCTCCTCCCGGCCAGGCAGGCACCACCTCCTCTGATGAAGCTGCTGCTCTATGAATCAGTTCAGTGAAAACCAAAAGATCACTGAGCTGTCAGCTGGTAATCTGCTGTTTTTCCACTTCTCTGCTGTTCTTTTTGGAATTAAGGAGCTTCGTCTCCCAGGTGCACAGTCCAGCCCCAGGGAGCTGTCGAGTGAGTGGAAGTCAGCCTGAGATCCCCCAAGGCTCCCTGTCGGCTCCCATCAGAGGAAGGCTTGAGCTTACCTGGCTCTGTGTCCTCCTTTACAGAGCAGGGTGGTGACCTCTGCCACCCCAACTTTCCTCCAGGAAAGTGTAACTGCATTTCAATCCTTAGAGAAAAATGATATTTTTATAGATGTTTTATCAGATCACTTCCCTTAAATACGTTCTGGTTACCTTCGTGTTTTTCAAGTTTACGCAAGTTGCATTTATCAAACTATTTCCAAGCCCTGAGCAAATGAAAGAAGATTTAAAAATGAACGCTCAGCTGATGGAGACCTCAACAGATACTAGTGGCACAAAACAGTGATTTTAACTTAGGTATTGAAAAGAAGACCCAATTTCATTAATTCCTAAAAACTTTCCTGCATGTTCTCTTGAAATTCTATTAGTTGGGGACACATTTCTACCAATCAACCCAAAGTTAGAGTTTATTACCTTATGTCCTTGTTCATTTAGACTTTTTTTCTAGATAAATATAACTAATTAAGATGACCTTACATTGTTCTTAGCCAGCCTGACACCAGCTTGGGTTTTTCTCCTCAAGCAACTTCACCCTTCTACTCAACCCCCAATGAAGACATTATCTGGTGTGTTCTTTGGTTACAGTTTTAGAGAAACACATTAAATTTGAAATCTTACACATTTGTTCACTCATATGTTCCTTCAAAAACATTTATTTGCCTGATCATTAGAAAGTACTATTCATTTGTTCTCCAAGAAAGTAAACTTTGCAGTGATTAGATATAAAATAATCTGCAAAATACCAAAATCCTCCCCCACATACACTATTTATTTAAACAATATAGCATAGCATTTTTTATTTATTTATTTATTTATTTTTACTAAGGCACATGACGTATAGAAATACTGAGGTACAAAATGCAAATTTCTGCATAAGATTTTTAAAATACGCATTTTGGAAAATGTAGGTGAACATCATCTTCCAGAATATTCAGCTTTTAGCTTGTTTTTTCTTTTGGACCAATTCAACCAGCAACTTGTACCTAGCAATACAGTCTTCCTGTAGGGAGAAAAAAAGAGAGGTGAAAACAGTTATTTCCACAAGTCAGTGTGATCTCCATGTGATGAGTCTGCTGGTGGCCTGTTTGTTGTCTTGTGCCCAGGGCTAAGGAAGAGATGCCCTGTCCATTTCCTTTGCCCAGAACCTCCTGGAATTTCCTGGGCAAGCCCAGCTGGTCACAAGGCAGACCCAGCTAAACAAGTGGGAGGGAGAAGGCCTGCTCAAGTCCAGCCCAAGGTGAAGGGGCTAATCGTGGGGTGAGGAGATGGGGCAGCAATTCTTGCATATTGTCATTATGATGATCGTGACTTTCAACTTGCTAACTATAATTATCAAGCTAACATTCCATTTTTTCATCACAGCGTGCCACTTCAGAGAAACAAAAAAACTTGAGACCAGGCATCTACAATATTATTCTCATTTGGGTCTACCTTTCCCTAGAGGCTGCTGAGCCCTTCTTGCGGTGGGCCACGTCTGCTGGGCCCCCAGAACGCTGGCAGGAAGTGTATTGCAACTCGCCCTCCTGCTCTTCCCAGCCCCACTTCAGCTGTGCCACATTATCAGGCTATGGAACCACCAGCTTCAGATCTCAGTTGCCTGCAGCTCTCATACCTCGTGGGGGGGCCTCATGACTACAGCAGAGATGGGGTGATCATGGGGAGGGGCCTCGTTATTCTCATGTCGAGCACAAGGTACTTCCCAGAATCCATTCTGTTTCTATTGAAAACGTACTAGCCTCATGGTACTGTGAGCCTTTGCTAACTTAGGGTCCAGTGCAAAGTGATTCCTGCTCTAGAACAGATAACTTTATCAGCTGCCTTGGATAAATGTTCATTCTCTTTGGGCCGACCCCATGGCTCACTCGGGAGAGTGCGGCGCTGGGCCACCGTGGGTTCGGATCCTATATAGGGATGGCCAATTCGCTCACTGGCTTGAGCGCGGTTACACACACACAAAAAAAAGGACAAAAAATAAATAAATAAATAAATAAATAAATGTTCATTCTCTTCTTAGGATTTTAGCGTGGTGTGTTATGAGAGTCTTTACCTAATAGGTACCTTTCTGTACCCCCCAGAGACTACTTGCCTAAGGGCTTGAAAAATATCAGCCTTTACTGAGTAGCTGTGCTGTCTCTGGCAGCACAGGGCATGAAATGGAATGGGAAAGACCCAGCACTTAACCCTCGGAAGGACAGCACGGGCTGAGCTCTGAGCAGAGCAGACTCACTGGGCAAAGGCTCTGCCCGTAGGCCCCAAGTTCCCCACATCGTGGCAGCAAGAGCTACTGCAGCAGGCTCCGGAGCAGAGCAGGGAGGCCAACAGGTAGCCTCTCCCAGACCTGGGTGTAAAGTCAAGGCTTAGGAGGAACACCTGCAGGCCAACAAAGCCCTGCTCATTTCTGGTTCAAAATAGGAAGGTTTCCAACCCCCAAGGCAACGAGTTTCTGAGCACTCTATCCTTAGGAATCCACAGTTCCAGCAACTTCATTTTAAGCCAATGTCAATTCATCACACATGTAAATGCCTATGTCCTGAGAGATGCTAGAGAAATTCGGGGAAAATTATTATTTCTGGCAAATCAGTTGGAGAGGCTGGAAGAATCTAAGCTTTCAAAATAGATCAACTGTTAATGGTTTATTTTTCTCCCCAGGAACTCTCAACTTCATTTTAAAGTAGGTGATAGATAACTAGACCTGTACACTCAGGGACATGCATGGCCACTAGCTAGATCTCCCAACACAGAATTTCAATTAAAAAAAAAAAAAAAAAGAATGTAAATGAGTATCAATGTGCCCAGAGGCTACTGATAGGCACAGAAGGCAGAAGAGATTGGTTCTTTTGATTTGTCAGTGTTCCTGATGCCTCCGACTAAGAGCATAGCTACAAGGAAAGAAGCCCCATGAGACGGTGTGTCAAGAAAGGCCTGAGCTGAAAAGATCACAACCTGAAGCTCTACAGAGCCCAGCTCCCCATCAGATCATAAGGCAAAGAGAATACTACGGCCCGGTGGGGGGGGCTGGCCCTCCACAGGATGCGCCCCATCTGCCCTCCTATCTGAGTTTTTATTTGAGAACTATCTGCAGATGTATTTTAGCAGACACTAAGAGCTACAAACAGGGAGAAAAGTCAGTTCAAACAGTGAAGGTTATAGAGGGTGAGTCAAATCCTACATGGCAAGCTCACACTGACCCCACACAAAAATACTGCCTCTGGGCAACTAGGTGCTACTACTGAGTCCAAATTCATTTACAGTGCAGAACCGAAGATCATATCCCCTTGGTTGAAGACATGTTAGAGAGCTAGCGGGCCTTGTGATCTGATGACAGACCTGCTCCTCAGCCTTGGCAGAGGAGCTTGCACAGGTGATGGACGGAGTCTGCTGCCAACGGCTGCCCTGAGCTGCTGCCCTGCATGGGGAGGTGGGTGCTCGGCCAGCCCCATGCTGCCCTCAAACTGCCCCCTGGAAAAGAGTGAATTCTCTAGAATGTTGGCAGGTTGTAGTGGGTGAAGTTTATGTGCTATAAATGGAATTTCCTCTGAGAAAAACTAGCTGGTCTGTATAATGTCTAAACTTAGAACCTGACCTCATTTACACACACTAGTCAACTGAGTGCACAGATTCACATGCTATATGGAGAAATACAGTGGAAGAGAAATGTTACATAAGGGACCACACGGCCAGCTGTAGATAGAAAGACACACATAAGATGAAAGAAAAAGTGGCTGCAGCCACTTCAGCAAGATTCTAACACCAGCGTAGGGGCCTCTTTATTTCCCCCTTCACCCACCTTACTCTTAGATGGGACACATCTGGCTATTTTGTCCCAGCGGTCAGAAGATCCCCTTGGGTACTGCTGTAATGCCAGTTCCAGAAGTTTCTGCTGATTTTGAGTCCATGGCTCCTCTGCAGTGCGTGTTCTCTCTTTTTTCTGGTTCTCCTCATCGCTGGATTCATTCTGTTCGGATATATCAAAGTCCTTCTGCCTCCTTCCTCGGAACTTTTCCTCTGTCTCCACCTTCGTTCCCGCCTCAAGCAGCCTGGCCGGCTTCCGCCTCCGAGGCTGGGCTTCTGTGCCCACGGCCTCCTGCTCACCCGTGTCCTCTTCCTGCTTGTCCTCCTCCACCGCAGCCACTGCATCTTCTCGCTGGGTGATGAGCTCATCTGGCAAGGCCACGGCTGTCCCGATGGGCTGGGAATTCCGAAATGCTGATTTGAGTTCAGAAAGTCTAACCATTCCTAGGAAAGAGGGCCGCACCACACAGAGGAAAGGGCAAGGTGAATTCGGGTGACAGTGATAATAGCAGCTGCATACCACATATCAGGCAGTGCGCTAGGCATTTTGTACACATTATTTAGTTTAATTTTCACACTATTCTAGAAAGATAGGTATCATTACCCTAATTTTACCGATGAGGAAAAGAAGTCTCAGAAAGCGGCAGAGGTGGGATTTGAACCCAGTTCTATATGATTCCAAGTCTTTGTCCTTTTCATTATTCTGAGGAATAATGAGTATATACAGAATTAAGTTGTGATGCAGGAATGCAAAGATCTCTTTGAGAAGGAATAACCTGCTAGTTATTAGATAGGAAAAAATATTCTTCACAATCCAGAGTTTTCATTAGTATCATTAGCATAACTAAATCATCTGGTGCTGCCTCTGGCAGGCAGGTTTATGAGTAAATTATACTAATAGCTAGTAGAAGAATTTTTAAACATAGAAGAATTTTATTAAAAAATTTAAACCTTTTAATAGGTCAGAATAGTGACAGACAGAACATTAATAACCTCAATATATTAAGAGTTACAAATCAGTAAAAGCACAGAGAATACGAACAGACAACTCACAAAGAAAGAAATACAAATAGCTAATAAATATTAGGAACATGCAAATTGAAACAAATTTATGCAAAGATTAGAAAAGATGGCAATACCTGGTACTGGCAAAGATGTAGAGAAATAGGTACATTCATACACTGGCAGTGGGGGCAGAAATTGGTCTAGCTAACTCTGCCCAATAAAACGTTCTTCAATGCTATTAACCACCTGATATACCACTGAGGAACTAAGTTTTTAACTTTATTTAATTTTAATTAATTTAAAATTTAATTTTTAATTTAAACAGCCACACACGGCTAGCAGTTACCATATTAGACAGTGCAGGTCTATCCTTTTTGGAGAAGAAGTTGTCAAATGTAGGTAAACCTTGAAAATACATTTACCTGTGACTCTATAATTTTACTTAGAGGAGGTTCTCCAAAGGAAATAATACAAATACATATAAATGTATGCCAAAGTTTAGCTACGAAGAGGCAGGTTTTTATTTCACTTTTTTGAAGTGACATTTCCTCTTTTTTTTTTACTAGCTTTTTAAAATTAGAAAATAAATCTTGCACATAATAAAAAGTTCAAACAGTACAATAGGGAATAAAATGGAGAATGTCTCTTTCGGTCTGGGTTCCCAGTCCCCTTCCTCAGAGGCAACATGAGTTGGGGTGTGAGTGTCTGTGGTGAATGTGTACATGCCTAGGAATATAATTAGTCGAGCACATACTAAGTATCTGTACTGGCCTCTCCCTTTTTTATGTTCATGACAGCTACTCTTTGCTGACTATTCTGATTAGCTCATGTAGATTCACATTGTTTTTAGTGACTATGCAATTCTAAATGCATGTCATGACTTATTATAATAGTTGACCCTTGAACAACGTGGGAGTTAGGGACACCAACTCCCTACACAGTCAGAAATCCACGTGTAACTTCTGACTTCCCACAAACTTAACTACTAATAGCCTGCTGTTGTCTGGAAGGCTTACCAATAACAAAAACATATTTTGTATGTTATATGTATTATATACTGTATTCTTACAATAAAGTGAGCTAGAAAAAAGAAAATGTTATTAAAATCATAAGGAAGAGAAAATACATGTACATTATTGTACATGTATTTATTGAAAAAATTTTGGGTATAAGTGGACCCACACAATTCAAACTCATGTCATTCGAGGTTCAACTGTAGTTCCTTACAGATAGATATTTAGTTTGGTCTCAGTCTTTTGCTATTACAAATGAGCAGCATTTCATAAGCATAATCTACATAGTTTTTTGATTATGTACCCCATCAACAAAACATTTTTGAATATACAACTCTAATATATGTATATTTGCTTATTTATGAATTACATCCATCTACCACTCTACTAATACATTATTTAATTATAAAATAAATCGGGCCGAGCCTGTGGCGCACTCGGTAGGGTACTGCGCTGGGAGCACCGCGACACTCCCGCCGCGGGTTCGGATCCTATATAGGAATGACCGGTGCACTCACTGGCTGAGTGCTGGTCACGAAAAACCAACAACAACAACAAAAAAAAAAAAAAAGAAAACAATAACTTAAAAAAAAAAAAAAAAAAAAAAAAAAAAAAATAATTATAAAATAAATCATAAAAATGAAAAACAATAATCTAAAAAGGTGAAGTGAAATAAAACATACTCATGAAAATATTAATATTAATAATATTAAAAACGAGACTGAAAACTTGTTTAATACTGGGTAAAATACAAAATTAAAGGGCTAGCTCCAATCAGTTTATTTTGGCACCTGATTATTTTTTTTTTAATAGTTGAAAAACATAACTCACAAAGATACATATACCTAAGTGTAGCTTATTGTTGGCTGTGCTTACTAAGCTTTGGTATTTATTTTGCAATCCAAATTAGAAAAATATTTCCATAGAAATCTTCCCCAAACCAATCAGTTGTTCTTGAAAACTAAATGGAAAGTGTTACACTTTTATTTTTATTTATTTATTATTCGGGTGGCTGGCACTACACTTTTATATTTGTAACAACTGAGTTCATTTTGTTTGAAAGATTTACAAGTTAAAATTCTATTTTCGACATTTTTTAACCTGTAGAAATTTTTATAAGTCACATCATTTTGGTCACAGAATAATACGTAATAAAGGAAATATTTTCAAGCATCTGTTTTCAAAATGTTCTTTCTACAGCATAAATATCTTTCAAAACAGTTACTTTCACATGCACTGTTAAAAAGTCATCTTTATTTTATAGAAACATGTTATTTTGATATCTGTCAGCAGCTTGAGAACTTTTTTTTTGATGAAAGTAAAAAAGTGAAATTGACGATCTTTAAATTCAACAACTTTTTAAAGTACATTGCCAAAATACTAGGAATCCTTTGTGTGATATAAAACATTACTGTGGTTGTTCTCCATCATACTAAAAAGTGTCACTGTAATTCTAGAGTTATCTATAAATCCACTCAACCAGGCATCTAGATTATGAACTACTATGTAGCCATTAAAATGATAACATAGACATATGAGTATATGAAGTGAAAAAAATATAAAACAGTATTGTGGATTTAGTCCCATTCTTACAAAAATATTATATGCATATACTACATGCACATCAAAAAAAGTCTGAAGGAATATATCTTGCAAAATAACAACAGTGAGTAGGTGTATTAGTCCATTTTCTGTTGCTGATAACAGAATATCTGAAACTGAGTAATTTACAAAGAAAAGAAATCTATTTCCTACAGTTTTGTAGGCTGGAAAGTCCCAAATCCAGGGGGTACATCTGGAGAGGGCCTTCTTGGTGGGAACTCTGTAGAGTCCCGTGGTAACCAGGATATCACATGGTGAGAGTGCCAAGACCATTTTCATGTGCTGTCCTTATAAAGCCACTAATTCACACCTGTGATAACCAATTAACCCATTAATGGATTAATCCATTTGTGAGGGCAGGGCCTTTATCACCCAATCACCTCTTAAAGTCCTGACCTTTCAATACTAACACATTGGGGATCAATCTTCCACATGAGCTTTGGAATGGACAAACATTCAACCCATATCAGTAGGTTACATGTGATTTTTATTTTCTTTGTTTATTCATATTTTCTTGAGCTTCTACTAATAAACACTTCTTTCCATGTTTACTATAGCAACTCTCATGAGATGGGGTTAATTATTTGAATATGTCTGTGTTCCTTATCTGTAGGAGAAGGTCATTTCCACCTTGTGTGTTAGCCTATTAAGACAGCTTTACTTCTCTACACTTTTCCATTTCAAAGTTGTTCAGTAGCACAGTTGTATGGCTTTAATGGATCACAACACTTCTTGGTGATGCTTCATTAATACAGTGAACAAAATCAAAAGAAACATTTTTATTTCAAAATTCTTTGAAGCTTTAAAGGCTACTAAGAAGTAAAGTAAAACACAGAGTTCAATGAATATATTTGTGACAAAGACCTAGTGGTACTTTTAGAGAGCTGCAGGACATTTGGATGTGGCCAAATATTACATTAGTTTTGCTTTTTTCCCTTTCCATCTGTGAGTCTCTGACATTGGATCTGCTCTCTGCTGGAAGCTATTTCAGGTGCCCTGTCTGACAGCAAAGGACAAATATACTCCCTCTCCCAGCCACAGATGCTACTTCAGTGACACTATTCAACTACATATACTAGTTCAACTACATAGTTTCTATTGTCTTCACAACACTTTTGACCCCCTTCCCACTGCTCTAGGCAGATTCGTGTTGGTTCACTCTTCTCAACTGCATGGCCTTTCAATCAAACATTTTTGGAGAATGTCTTAGAGGTATGCTTCTCTCATGTAACATTCCATAGTTATTTATCTGGCCGACTTCTGCCTCCATGGCCAGATAAATAACTATGTTGGTAGAAAAAGGAATCTGGAAGTTTTTCTTTCCTAAAGCCTGTAGAACTCTGTGTTGAATACTTTCTGGCAATGGCTCTTTGAGATCTCCGGTTTGCTAATCCCTGGCTTGTTCATCTGCATTTCTCTCTCTGGGATCTGAATTTGAAGTAGGTTGGAAGGTTTAGGAGGCATTTTCTTACTTTTCAGTTCCAAGCAAAGAGTATGGAGATTCCAATAAAAATGCAGTTAATCTTGAAGGAAATAGATTTTGAGAAACACAAATTCTCTGGAAAGCTGTTTGTTGTCTATTCTGAAGGGTAGCTTTGTGTGTGCGGTGACAATGGGGTGGACAGAGTGGGGAAACTGCACACTTTATTTATGTGGTGTGCAGATTGGCTTTCTCCTGTGCTCCCCCACTCCACAAATACTAAAGGATAATGGGATTGTACCGTTCTTCAAACTTATTAAATATATCTTCTTAACACCAACTATATATGCATGGCTAGATTGGCTTGGTGGTGCCTGTGATTCAACAACTTTTAGAGATACGATCAGTAGAGTGCATTGGGCAGAACTACCTACCACACCCCTGTATTTAAAGAAGTTATTATAAAAAGGGACTTATTTTGAAGAAGCCACTTTAGAATAATGGGATAAAGTAGGTGCTAACTTACCTGGGGAACAGGTAACTGAATCCTTCAGTTGCTTGACTTTGGTTGTCACCTGTTTCAAAAAATAAAAGAAATAAAACCTTACTTTCCATATACCCATTGTAGATTGAGTGGCCTATTTCATGTAAGGTCCATACAAATGAAAAGGATTCATTGAATCATAGGCCTGGAAGACCCTCAGTCATCAGTCTGATCCATTTACTTAACCAACAAGGAAACTGAGGCTCAGAGAGATTAAATGGCTTGCTCCAAAGCACCCACCTACTCAGCGGCGGAGTCAGAACAAGAACTCAGATCACCTGACTACTTGAAGCTCAATGAGTGTTCCATTACACTAGACTACCTCATAAAATATCCTAGTTTCAAAATCACTATACAAACAGGTATTTTTTTTTTAGTTAGAATTTCTAGAAATTAAATATCTTTCTTCACCAGAGAATATTATATCAGTTAGTATTATAATTAGTGGGGAAAATGACATTTATGTTAATGATGTTATAAAAGTATTTCTTTTCTTTGCATCCTAGAAAGAAACCCTAAGAGCACATAAGATTGACACTAGAAGAAGATCTTTTGGTGGAGTGGGCCAGCTGGACCCAAAACCATGACACATTTACATATTTCAGTGTGGATCCACAGAAATAAATAATTTTGTTCAGTGGTAACTATTTTTTTCTTTATATAAATAGTATCATATTGTATGTCTCATTCTATAGCTTGCTTTTTTCATTTAACAATGTCTTAGAGATCTACATATAGATTTCCCTTTTTAAAATTGAGATAAAATTTACAAAGTATACTATCTAGATTTTAAATGCACATACAATTTGATGAGTTTTGACAAAAAAAATCCCTATGTAACCAACATCCTAATCAAATTAAAGAACATTTCTGTTACTCCACAAAGTTCCCTTGTGCATCTAAGTCAATTTCTACCCTGCTATAGACAACCGTTGCTCTAATTTCTATTATATATATTTTAAAATATGGGGTTAAAATTAATCAACTACAATTTTTTTCCAAATGAATATTTAATTGCCCCATTGCATTATTAAACAAGCCATTCTTCCTCCATTTATGTAAAATGTTAACTTTATCACAGTTACACAATATTGTATACCTGGGCTATTTTTCTATCCCATTGATCCATGTATATTCTTGAAAAACATTTCACTGCTTTAATGAGATTTAAAAGTAAAACCTCAGAAAGCATGATCTTTAAGAGCTCAGAGTTAGGCAGATCTGCTATTCAATCGTGGTTCTACCTCTTACCAGCTGGATAACCTTGAGCAATTTTCTCTACTTTCTCTGTTTCCCTACTACCTTCTGTAATATGTGAATACTACTACTAATACCACTTGCCACTTAGGGATGTTTTAAGTTTAAAATAAGCTCTTAGCATGAAACCTGACAGATACTAAAGGCTCAGTAAATCTCACCTATTACAATTGAAATAGATCATTTGTTTTCCACTCATACAAAGGGCAGAATTAGAGAAAACATTAAAGGTGCTTAGAAACACTCTTCAGTTTCATTCCTCTCTTTCTGCAGATGACCTTGCTTCCTATATAATGGAAACAAATAGAAGTTACCCAACATGAGCTTCCTTGACTTCCAAATTTCTGAGCTCAAAATCTGATTGTGCCACCATACATCCTTTCCTTCTTTTATCCCAATTCAGAGAAAGAAATTATATTCCTTCCTCTTGAGGCTAACTCTGCCACTTGAATCCTCATATAACTATGCTCCAGCAATTCATTTCCCTTGCTTTCATCTTCAACTTCTCCCTGTCATCAGATGCATCCCATAAACCTTCAAACTTGGCTCAAGTAAGACTACTTTACTCTTAAAAGACAATCCTCCCTGGACCTTATCTTTTCTATTCTAGCTGGCTGTCATCAGAGGATCTTCTAGTTCTCCTTTCTCTGAATGTTCCTTCACTGGCCCCTTCTATGCACTCCTGCCTCTTGTTCCCTGATATAACCGTTCTTCAACATTCTGTCCTTGACATCTGTATGTTCCTTCTATTTTCTCCTTTGGTATCTCATCCCATATATTAATATAAGATAATGACCTAAGATATATTAACAATATCTTAGAAAATGATTAATCTATGTCTCTGGCCCTGACGTCTACCTTGGAATGTGTCTCACAGAAACTGACCATGTTAACAATGGATCATCACATTTGAGAAGGACTTCATCTATATAACAATAAGGTTACTATGTACCAGGCATTGTTCTAAATAAGACATGTATGTGTGTGTTTATATTCATCACAGCAGACATATTGGGTAGGTATATAATCATCCCCATTTTACTGAATCTGAGGCCTAGAAAGAATAAATAACACGTCCAAGGTTAAAAGGCTAGTGAAAAGCCGAACCCAGGTAAGCAGGGCTCTAAAACCTTTGCTCTTAATCACTATAACATTCTACCTTTTTGAATCCAAATCTCTTATTATAGCTGAAGAAACAGATCAAGTGCTCTTTCTGCTATACGCCACAACTTCCCTCTCCAATGGCCACTAAATCTCTCATTTAGAGGTCTACTAGCTCCTTAAACTAAACAAACCCCAAACTAAACTTATCAACTTCTTTCCCAAAACAGCTTCTCTGATTTTCTTCCTCTTTTTTCCTTTAAATTTTATTTTTAATTAATGCATTATAATTGCATATGTTTATGGGGTTCAGAGTAATACTTATACATGTATACACTGTGTGATGATCAAATCAAGCTAATTAGCTCATCCATCACTACAAACATTCATCATTTGTGATGAGAACATCTGAACTCCTCTCTTCTAGCCATTTGAAAATACACAGTAAATTATTGTTAACTATAGACACCTAGCACCACTATAGAATACTAGAACTTACTCTTCTTATCTGGCTGTAATTCTTTATCTGTTAACCAACCTCTCCCTATTCCCCTACCCCTCCTCCTTTTCTTTCTTTCTTTTTTTTTTTTTTTTGGTGGTTGGCCAATATGGGATCCAAACCCTTGACCTTGGTATTATAACAAACACCATGCTCTAACCAACTGAGCTAACTGGCTAGTCCCGCTCTTTTTCTCAATAGTACTATCACCCAGTCACTTAGGCTCAAACCCTAATAGTCAGTTTTTGGACTTTTCTCTCACTCCCTAACCAGTTACCAAGTTACTGACAAGATAAATCCTTTCTGTTCCCACCTCTCTCAGACCTCCATCACCTGTGTTAGTCCTTCACTCTCACCTGACTGAACCAATGTTCAGTCTTCTAACAGGTCCCCAACTTGCTTATTAATAGTTCTTATAGAATAACATATCCAAGGCAAAACTCTGATCAAATATCTTTGATGGCTCATTATTGACTATAGATACTAAAGTGTCCAATTCTTAACATGATATGCAAGGAAGTCCACAATCTGATTTTATTTTCTTTCCTGCATGTATCCTTCAGTTCAGCAGAACTAAATAACGCTCCTTCACATAGCCAGAAATTCCCTACCCTGTAGTTTTGCCCATTATTAACGTTGTCTGAAATGTCTTTCCTTTCTTCATCAAATCTCTCCTTAAACATATGTCTATCCAGAACCAAACCATCCTTCAAGTTATGCTCACATGTGACTTCTTGAATACTTCCCTGATGTCCACTATAGGGACTACCAACACTAGTCATAATTAACCCCTTTCGTCTCTCATTTTCTTTTGTATTTTTTAAGATTTAATTTTTAAAAAACATCATACAATAAAATTGCCTGTTTTCTCTTTTGTCATACATTTCTATGAATATTAACACATTTATTGATTCATGTAAACACTATCACATACAGGATATGGAATAATTGGGTTTTTTTCCTGTGCATCTTGTTTTCTTAGTTAACATAATATTTTTGACATTATTCCAGGGTAGTACACAAAGATCTCCCTTGTTCTTTTTTTTTCCCATACATCTTTATTGAGATATAATTCACCCACTTAAAAGTGTACAAATCAATGGTTTTTAGCATATTCCCAGATATATGCATCCATTACCAGTCAATTATAAGACATTTTTCATCACCTCAAAAAAGAAACCCATATTCCCTCATCTCAACCCACCCCGCACCAAACCTAAGCAACCACTAACCTACTTGCTGTCTCTATAGATCTCACTGTTCCACACTTTCATATGAATGAAATCTTATAATACATAGACCTTTCGAACTGGCTTCTTTCACTTAGCATAATGTTTTCAAGATTCTCCCAAGTTGCGGTATGTATCAGCACTTCATTCATTTCTTACAGCAGAATAATACTCTACTGTGTGGACACACATTTTGTTTATCCATTCATCTGCTGATGGACATTTGGGTTGTTCCCCTTTTGGCTGTTATGAAGAGTGCTGCTACGAACCTTTGCGTACACGTTTGTGCGGCGTGTCTTCATTCTCTCGCGTGTATACCTAGGACTCTGAGGAACAGCCACACTTCCCCCTGTGACTGCACCATTTTCCACTCACACCAGCAGTGCAGGATGTTCCAGTTTCTCCATATCTTCCCTCACAGTTGTTATTACTTGATTTTTTGATTCTAGCCACCCTAGTGGGTGGTGTCTTGTGGATTTGATTTACATCTCTCTAATGACTAATGACAATGAGCATTTTTCATGTGTTCACTGGACTTCTCTATATCTTTCCTGGAGGAATGTCCATACATATCCTTTATCCATTGTTTGTCTACTATTGATTTCTAAAATTATAATTATATATTCTGGGTATATACACTTTATCAGATATAAGATGTGCAAATATGTTCTTCCATTCTTCGGGCTGTCTTTTCCTTTTCTTCATGACATCCTTTGATGCACAAAAGTTTTTAAAGAGGTGGGATTTATCTATTTTCTTTTAATTTTTATTTTTTTTCTTGCTTGTGATTTTGGTGTCATATCTAAGAACCTTTTGCCAAATCTAAGGTCATGAAGGTTTACCCATATGTTTTTTTCTAAAAGTTCTATAGTTTTAGTTTTTGCATTTAAGGGAAAATTGCCATCTTAACAATGTAAAGTCTGGACTTGAGGCACGGAGAAGGGGACCAGACACACCCCACAACCAGGTACACCGCCAGTGCCAAGGAGCATGCCAAAAACATCACCTCCATGCAGGTGGCCAACCACAGCCACCACAATAACCATGGCTGCCACAAAAGTGGCTAGACACCAACAACCACCATGCAGAAAGTCCACCAACCACTGGAGTGTACTGACACAAGGAAAGTCACCAGCAGAGATAAAGAAGAGAATGTCTCTCTCCACAAAGCCCATTTCAGAGTGACAGAAGCAGCATCTGCTCTATAATATTGGGGGACCTGATCACATCTCTCAGCATTGGACAGATCATCTAAGCAACAAATCAACAGAGTAACCATTATTCTTTCAGAGGGAGAGAAGAAATCTAGGGCAATTAGAGGGGGGGTGGGGGAGGGGGGAGATTGGACAAGGGGCATAAAGAATAATTACGATTTGTAACCATATATATGCTAGTAATATTGATTTGATCAACATATCTCAGTGTTGAACCCCCAAAATATGTATAATCAATTTTGATTCAATAAATAAAAAAACCCAAAAACAATGTAAAGTCTTCCAACATGGGATATTTTCCCATTTATTTTGATCTTTAATTTTTTTCAACAGTGTTTTGTAGTTTTCAGTTAGTTTTTCACTTCTTTTGTTAAATTTATTCCTAAGGGTTTTATTCTTTTTGATGCTATTATAAGTGAAATTATTTTCTGAATTTACTTTTCAGGTTGTTTACTACAAGTGTATAAAAATAAAACTGATTTTTGTATGTTGATATGTGTTCTGCAACCTTGTTAAACTCACTTATTAGTTCTAACAGTTTTTTAGTGAATTCCTTAAGATTTTCTATATATAAGATCATGTCATCTGCAAGTAGAGAGTTTTACTTCTTCCTTTCCAATCTTATTTTTCTTGCCTAGTTGCCTCAGCCAGAACCTTCAGTACAACGTTGAATAGAAGTGGCAAGAGTAGACATCCTTGTTTGATGTCGCTGATCTTAGCAGGAAAGCATCCTGTCTCTCATCAGTGTAGTGGATTGAACTATGTCCCCCCAAAACTCACTGAAACCTCAAGTTTTATGTATTAGAAACTTAGCTTCCACTGTGACTGGGAAGAGGGTGGGGAATCCTATTATGGTGATTGTGAGACCCCAGGGTCACTGTCGCCACCACCAGATGGACTTTGGACTTCCCAGCCTCAGAAACTGTAAGCAATAAATTTCGTTTTCTTTATAAATTACCCAGTTCCAAGTATTTTGTTATAAGCAACATAAACGGACTAATACAAGCAGTAAGCCTGGTGTTAGCTGCGGGTTTTTAGTAGATGCTCTTTATCAGGTTGAGGTACTTCCATTTTATTTCTAGTTTGTTGAATGTTTTTATCATGCAGGGGTATTGAATTTTGCCAAATGCTTCTACATGATCATGTGATTTTTTTATTCTGTTGACACGAGGTACTTATATTAATTTTCAGATGTTGAACCAACCCTGCATATTGTGGATAAATCCCACTTGATCATGGTGCATAATTTTTTATAAGTTGCTGGACTTGGTTTGCTGATATTTTGGTGAGGATTTTTGCATCCATACTCCTAAGAAACACTGATCTGTAGTTTTCTTTTCTTATGATGTCTTTGTCTGGTTTTGTATCAGGGCAATATCGGCATCATAAAATGAGCTGAGAAGTATTCACCTTTTTTCTGTTTTGGGGGGAGACTTTGTGAAGTATTGGTATTAATTCTTTAAACGTTTGGTAGAATTCAGTGGTAAAGCCATCTGAGCCTGGGCTTTTCATTGTGTGTAGGTTTTGACTCTAGCTCTATTTTTCCGTTATCTTTTTTTTGCTTGCTTTAGTATAGTTTGTTCTTTTTCTAGTCTCTTAAGGTATAAGGTTAGTCAATAACTTGAGATCTTTCTTCTTTCTTAATATAGGCACTTACGGCTATAAATCTCCCTCTAAGAAATCTGTGAGCTGCATTTTCTGTTTTGGTATGTTGCATCTTCATTTTCATTCATATCTACAAACTTTCTGATTCCCCTTGTGATTTCTTCTTTGACTCAGTGGTTATTTAGAAGTGTGTTGTTTAATTCCCACATATTTGTTGAGTTTCCCAATTTTTTCCCCCTGCTACTGATTTCTAATTTCATTCAATTAAGATTGGAGAACATACTTTGCATCATTTCTACATTTCAAACTTATTAAGGTTTGTTTGGTGGCCTAGCATGTGGTCTATCCTGGAGGATATTCCCTGTATACTTAAGAAGAATGCATATTCTATTGTTGTTGAATTGAGTGTTTTAGAAATATGTTATGTCTAGTTGGTTTACCATATTGCTTAATTTGAGGTTAACTGGAAAAGTCACAATTACATTTGGCCTCAGAATCCCATAACCTGAGGCACACATAACTCTCTGACATCTTAAAGTCATGACACAGGCTTTCGTATAAACTGTGTTTTTCTCCTTTTATATGAAGAGCCAATATATTAAATAATAATATATTTTCTTATAACCAAATGGATTTCTCATCTCAGAATCCTATCCAGTAAACAAATTCCAATCATATGTGCGGATAATATGCCTTAAGAGAATCATTTACTGAGTATCAACAGTCTAGTATTAGAACATAGGTCGGACTGACCCAAGTCTCTTGATACATAGTCAAGAACAAGCTTCCTGTATTTACAGAGTCACTGAGTTGGTTTGAGAATATTTGGTTAGAGACTCCTTATACTTATAGAGAATTCTCGATATAGTATATATATATATCACAATTTTGCCTATCTACTACACATAATCTGAGTTCTTCAGATCCTCAGTGTCAAAAAAATGAAACTGACAGGATGTCACTATTGTCATCTTAGAACCAGACCTATTTTCTCTCACTTGAAAGGCAACTTAGAACTGATAACATGTTCATTAGACAGAAGCAAGTACAATCAGTCAATTTTCCCATTCTGTGTGGTCCAATAATTACTTTAATATTCTAGCCTTTTTGCCAAGTCCACATTTCTGATGTCAAAAGATGACTTTATAAAAATGATAACTGCAGTGACCCTCTTTTCATGAGAATTTCTCTTCTCATTAGTTTTGTCTCAGGAAGAGGTATGTATGTGGCAGATGATGGCAACACATTTTTGTTTGGGGGCACACTCAGCATCCTTGACTGATCATTTATGATTCGAGGCAGATAAGGAAGTTTCCAAATAATGGTCTAATATGAAACTCAATGTCTGGGATGTCTCTGAGTAAGATAGCAGGACACTTAAGGAAAGTAATCTTTCAGTGAGCATGGTCAAAACCAAATCAGTTTCTCTCTATCTGAATGACTTAACATGGATGCCAACTTAAAGGCGTCTCTTCTTCAGTATCTGAGCAACTAATATTGTGGGCTACTGGCTTGGGTAGGCTTTTGGATAACACTGTATTTACATGTGTATTAACAGTCACATAGACTGTAGAATTGTGGGAAATATATGTTTCATCATGTTCTGATTCCAAGCAGAAAACACTTTATAACCACTCTTCTTAATGCCCAAATCTACCTTGAAAATTCTTATGAAATAGAGGCCCTACAATCTATCTGGGACATATGGGTTGGGGTAGAATAAATGAAAACAATTTTATTTTATTTTATATTTTTAAATTTATTTATTTATTAAAATATATATATTTTTTACATTCTAAGGTATTGTTGCAGAGCAGTTTGGGGGGAGAGGCAGAGGAGAAAGGGTAAAGAAATAAGATGGGAGGAGGCGGAAGGAGAGGGGAACAGTTGAAGCCAGTGGCACCCCCCTCATTCCTTCAGTGGAGACAAGGGGGCTTCCAGCAGTGCCTTCATTGTTGCTGGGCTGGATACAGATGTCAGAGGGGTGTGGTTGAAGTCCTTGACCCCTCACCACCCGGGCTTGGGAGCCAAGGGTGCTTCCTGTGGCAGCTCAGTGGTTGTCACCGGGCTGGTTGTGGGTGTCAGGGGTGTGTGGCTGAGGCCCTCAGCCCCCCCACCGTCTTGGCTGAGGAGTCAGGCGCCCTTCCTGTGGTGGCTTGGTGGTCACTGCTGGGCTGGTTGCAGGTGCTGAGAATGTGTGGCCGAGGCCCCCAGCTCTCCCTGCTCCCTGCATGGGAGCCCAGGGGGCTTCTGGTCCTTCTAGGTTTTATAGGAGTACTTTGGTGGTGTTAGATCTTTACTAGTAAATATCAAACTTTGTCTCTGATCTATGGGTATTTTGTTTTTTCTTTCAGTTCTGTCTTGGATTATTTGCTGTTTCCACTGCTTAACCTCTGCATTAGAACTAATTTGTTGTCCTTTGCTTACTTCTAAAATAGAGGAACTTCCTGTGGGAACCAGCACTTGAGCCCTGTAGTTGAGCTAAATTGCTGCTTTGCTGCTGATACTCTAGAGAAGGTTTTTTGTGCAGCTCAGGTTTTAATTATGGACTTCGAGGTCTTTGGAGTTCCAGTATACCTGGGTTGTGTGGAAACTGGTCTGAGTCTTTTCCTCAAACTGCATGCCCTGCAGATCTGTATTCCTGACCAGTCTCCACTGACTGGTCCTGTGCTGATTGGGGAGCAGATCAGCTGTCCATGATGTGCCCCAGTGTTCCGCCGGTGGCCCATCTCCCCCACCACTTGCACTCCAAACACTTCCCATGGGATGGGCTGTGCACTGGTCCCCCGCAATGACTCACCAGCCTCTAAGTGGCTCCTTTTTCAGTTGTTCTGGCTCCTTGCTCCTACGTGGGTCCACAGGAACTCTGTTAGTGGTCTTGTTGGTCTGAGGGCCACTAAGGCCCTCTTCTCCCCTGGCTCATTCAAGCAACTTCATACAAAGGGCACAGCTGTGGCTTTTGCCAGCTCCTGCTCTTTGCACTCACCAGCTCTAGCTTGGAAGTGGCCAGGATTCAAAATGGTGGGAGCAGTCCTCTCTTTCTCTCATTGTAGCTTCTCCTGCCTTCATGAACTCCGTAGGTCTCTTCTCCTCTTCCCCTGAGCTCTAGTGGTCTGAGCTTGCCTGTTGTTGCTTTTTAATAGCTGTAAATTGGTTGATTTGTAGGAGAGGGTGATGCTGGGGACCGTCCATTCTGCCATCTTGACCAGAAGTCAAAAAAAACTTTAAATAAGTTTTATTCTTTCTAGTGAAAACACTGATGGAAGTAACAGAAGATTAAATTAGCAAAATAAAAATTATAGTCCATAGGATCAGTTGATAGTTTCATGGTTGCATATTTCAGCTCAATATAAAGAAGAACTTTCCAATTTTCTGAGCTATATAAAGTATATGTTCATATTCCTGGCATCCTCAGATAACTCAAAAAGTAAATATTGAATATAAGCAATAACCTTAAGTCATATTTTTCTAATTCTGGTTGACTCGATATTTTAAGTATTAGTCTAATAACAAATTATGTAACTGTGAAGTTCATTATTTTCACATTGTATTTACTTTTGGCCAACTTTCCATTTGAATTTAGCACTCATTACAACAAACTATTGTAGCTTTCAAATACAAAATGCTCTCTGTTACCTGAACATTAAATAAACTACGTGAAAAGTCTTACCAACTGGTAGAAAGCAGTGCTGTTCATTCTTATTATTTCTCTAATGTCTTTTAAAATTTTCTCTGGATTCTCTATCTGTCTGGATTGAAAAATATAAGAGATAATAATCATGTGCAGCTTAACCATTAAAAAAGAAAGCCTTTCATTAATTAATTATCTCAATAAGTAATGTAGATGACCATTTACTGGGAGAAAATACTTTTGCTAACAAACAATGGTGTAGTTTTGTAGATATTGTTAGTCCATCCACGAATATTATAATAATCCAAGCTATATTCACCTATCATCTTCTCTTTTTAATGGTTTCCCAAAATTTATAGGACAAGTAAACAACTTTAAGCTGCATTAACACTTATTAGCATCTGCTTAAGGGTCTTCAGTCTATTGACTTGCTGCATGTCTAAGTATACCTGAGAAGGATTTAGGCAAATAATTCGGGTAATAAAACAAATCCCTACTATAAAGTATGATGCTATTACCAGACCATAGATTACACTGTGAACTAAACCAATTCTTTCATGAATAAGATCATCCATAGTGTTAAAAGTACCTGTGGCTGTAATTAGTAAATTAGATCTAGGCTTTAAAGTAGATACTATCCTCTTGGTAAAATGCAGGGTTCTGATGAGTGAGTATAAAATACAAACTCAGTATATTAGTAACATAAGACACTTACTAGGATCCAGAAAAAATATATAAGAATATTAAAGGGGAGATTATAAAGAAAAGTTTTCATGTAATCTGCAAATATGCTTTCCTTTAATGAATCACTGAGGAAGACGAATAAGTGTTCCATTAGAGCTTAATAAGATCTTGACTATTTCTGTGGTTCAGATTTTCAGAAGAGTGCCTGGGAGAGCAACTGCTTATAGAGTTCCTTGGGAAAACAGCCACATTAACTGGCCAGTCTCTTGGGATAGTAAATACCTTGCTCTCAAATTTATTCCCCTTTGGTCCAGCACTTTAAAAAATCAAGAGATATTATTTGATCACAGTATGACAAACAAAGAATAGTACTGCCATATAGGCAGGGTTCAAAATCAAGTTTTTGCTAAACTAAAAGGGCAATACAGCCTAAGAAAGGGTCAGATGGCTGGGGTTCTAGTCCCAGGCTGCCATTAATTAGCTCTATGGCCTTGGACGAATCCTGTACTTCCTTCTAGAACTCACATCTGAAATAAAATTGATTACAATAGTGATTTATAACTGTGTACTAGTTCATATGAACAAAGTATTATCATAATGCTATCACATTTCACCCCCAACTGCCCTGTGAAACTGATATCACAGATGAAGAAACCGAAGCTCAGAGTGATTTAAGGACCTGCAGAGTCACACAGGCCACAAATAGTATACTCGGGACACCAAAACCAGGTTTTCTTTTAAATCCTGTTCTCTTTCCACTTCACTCCTTTGTCCATAAAACAAAAAGACTGCATTAATAATTTATTTTTAGTTCAAATGTTCTGTGGTTCACTGGATATGACATTATTAATGAAATATCGTTCAGTTCAATTACCAAAAATTTATTAAGTATTGACTTAGTACATCTCTGTCTTAGAACAGTGGTATTGAATATATAAGATATAGTCCTACTCACCTCAAGGAGCTTACAACCTGGTTATTTCCTTGAATAGTTGTTCAGGAGACTGCAAATTAGTTAGAACTATGCTTATAAGAAAAAAATCACCGTTTATTGCTTTAAAAGCCTTTTATTTCTAAATCAATATTGGCTAAAGCAAGGAAATTAACAATCCAAAAGGCTTGTATACTGAGAGTTTGGGACTCTGTCCTCACCTCTTAAGAAAGAAGCCAATTTTATACTACTTTAGTTGAGTTATTGCCAATTGCTTACTGTGTGAAATTTGTCAAGATTCAAACCCTTTGTACTTCAATTTTCCCAATGAGTGTCAGATATGTACGCCAGAGATACCCATCACCCTACTAATTTGCAAGGGCTGAAATAATCCATCAAGTTAAGTATCATGTTCTTCTGTCTCTGATATTCTGTATGCTCCTCTTCAAGCTGTATCAAAGGAGACAACTGAACTGGACAAAAGAAGGATATTTCTGGTCAAGGGCCTACAAGTAGTTGTTACTCCTTTGCTAGAACATTCAAATTAGTTCTCAGGAAACTATGACAGGGGAAAGTAGGCAGGCAAAAATATGACTACATTCTAGAGATGGCTCTACAATTTCTCTAAAAAATAAAACTGTCTTTATTGAGGGGACAGTCTGCAAGTGTTTCAAGTAGAAGTTGTACGCTCTCATGGCCCTCCTGGGCCTATGCGCTGGCTGCCACCTGGACTTTAGAGGAGGGAACAAACTACTCTGTAGAACAGATAAAATTATTTTGAGCATGGGTTGAGGGTTAATCTGGAAGAGACAAAATGAAGGAAAATGGAAAGTAGAGGAGGAAGAAAAAAGAAAGGGGACAAAGGTAACGGAGAAGAGCAACTGAAAATGGCACGACCAAGAAGGGCACTGAATAATAGCAATGTCTGGTACGGATTTTTAAGTTGCTTATTATAATGAGTTCCTCCATTTCCCCTGCAAAATCACTAGGAGCATTGATCATTGTGTAAGCTGCAGGCTCCATTTAACCTAGATCCACTAATGCTCATTAATACTTCTGTATGAGTGAATTATTTTTGAGGAACTCAACACAGTATACAGTACAAAGAGGACACTCTAGGATGAGACACTGGAAAGAAGAAGAGTACAAGCCCTGGGAATTAACACAGAGATTGGGAAGATCTTCAGACTTTCACAGGCTGTGGAATCATTGCTAGTCTTGCCACTTAATCCTGGATCTCTAAGAGGCAGGGTGGGTCCATCTGACATGCAGGTTACAACAATATGACAAAGGAGAAAACAGTAATTCCAGATTGTGTATTAAGCTGTTTATTATGTAAACTCAGGCACATCATCTAACATTTGTGTGCCTCCATATTTCCCACTTATAACAATCTCTTGAAAATTCATTTCAGATCTAATAATGAAGTTTTGATTTTAAAATGGGAATTTCTATCGCTCCAATCACCTTCCATCCCTATACAACATTGCTGTTAATGTTCTTTCTTGATATTGATTAAAATTACATTGTTGTTTGTTTTATACTTATTCATTAAGCTGTTTTATACATTTCTCTGTATTTATATTTCACAATAAAGGAGGGGAAAAGGTAGTAAAAGAATATTAACTTTATGCCAATTATTTCAAGATTTAGACTAAATAGACATATTCCTAGAAAATTTAATGTTCTAAAACTTACTCAAGAAGAAATAGACACCCCCCCCCCCCCACACACACCCAGGCATATCGCCAGCACCTCAGGGCCCGTCTGGGGACCTGAGGCACAGAGATGGGGACTGGATCCCCCTCCCACAACCAGGCACACTGCTAGTGCCAAGGAGCAGGCCAAAACATCACCTGCATGTGGGTGGCCCACCACAGCCACCACAATAACCACAGCTGCCACAAAAGTGGCTAGACGCCCCAACCACTGCATAGATGGTCCACCAGCCACCAGAGTGCTTTGACATAAGGAAAGCCACCAGCAGAGACCAAAGAAGAGGATGTCTCTCTCCACAAAGCTCATTCCAGAGTGACAGAAGCAGCAGCTGCTTTATGATAATATTGGGGGAACTGACACACCTCTCAGCATTGGACAGATCATGTAGGCAATAAATCAACAGAGTAACCATTACTCTCTCAGAAGGAGAGAAGAAATCTAGGGGTATCAGAGGTGGGGGGGGATAGGGAGAGATTGGACAAGGAGCATAAAGAATAAGTGCAATTTGTAATAATACACATACTAGTAATATTGATTGGATCGACATATATCAATGCTGAACCCCCAAAATATGTATAATCAAATGATTCAATAAAATTAAAAAAAAAAAAAAAAAAGAAGAAGAAGAAGAAATAGAAAACATGGATGTTCACCAACCATAAGAAATGAAATCTGGGGCCGAGCCCGTAGCGCACTCGGTAGAGTGCTGCGCTGGGAGCGCGGCAACGCTCCCGCCGCGGGTTCGGATCCTACATAGGAATGACCGGTGCACTCACTGGCTGAGTGCCGGTCACAAAAAAAAAAAAAAAAAAAAGAAATGAAATCTGTGGTCCAAAACTTCCCTTGGAGAAAATACCAGACACAGTTTTACAGGTGAGTTCTACCAAACATTCAAGAAACCAATCTTACCCAAACATTCTCAGAGAACAATCCCAGAACTGGATAAAATAAATAAATTCTGAGAAATTATTAAAATTCAATCAAGAAGAAATAGAAAATCTAAATGGACCTAAATATAGTAAGTTAAAAATAAATGAATTACTAGTGAAAAATCTTGCCATAAAGAAAAGCCAAGGCCTAGATGGCTTCACTGGTGAATTCTATCAAATGTTTAGAGAAAATATAATAATAATCCTTCATAAACATCCATAAAATAGTGGAGGAAGGAACACTTCTCACTCATTCTATGACAATATTACTCTGATATCAAAGACATCATAAGAAAGAAAACTACAGATCAATAGCCCTCATGAACATAGATACAAAAATCTGTAATAAAACATTAGCTTACCAAATCCAGCACCATGTGAAAAATTATACAACATGATCAAGTGGGAATGTAAGGTTGGTCTAAGAAGATTAATTAATATAATACAAGGGGATTTCAAAAAATTCATGGAAAAATGAAATTAAAAGATAAAAATAAAAAATATAAACTTTATTTTTCAACATAAGCTTCATAACATTCTAGACACTTTTGTAAGCAATGATACCACCTATGTATCCCATCCTTAAACAACTGAGGATCTTGGGAATTTAACTACGTCAATGCAGTCTTTTTTACATAATTAACTGAAGAAAAACGGGTGCCCTTTAAAGAATTTTTAAGATTAGGAAGCAAAAAGAAGAAAGAAGGAGCCAAATCAGGACTGTAAGGTACATGCTTAATGAATTCTCATGGAAACCTTTGCAAACTTGTGCTTACTTGATGAGAGGAATGAGAAGGAACGTTATTGTGGTGGACAAGGACCCTCCGGTGCAGAGGCTTCCTGGCCATCTTTCTGCTCAAGCTTTGGCTTTCTCAAAACTCTCTCCTAATAAGTAGATGTTATCGCTCCTTGGCCCTTCAGAAGGTCAACGAGCAAAATGCCTTCAGTACTGCAAAAAACTGTTACCATGACTTTTGCTCTTGACCCATCTTATTCTGCTTTGAGTGGACCACTGCCACCTCTTGGTAGCCATGGCTTCCATTATGCTTTGTCTTTGGGGTTGTACTGGTAAAGCCATGTGTCATCTCATGTTGCAATTCTTTGAATAAATGCTTCAGGATTTTGATCCCACTTGTTGAAAATTTCCATTGGAAGTTCTGCTCTTGTCTGCAGCTGATATGGGCGCAACAGTTTTGACATCCATCAAGTAGAAAGCTTGCTCAACTTTAATTTTTCAGTCAGAATTGTGAAGCTGAACCAATTGAGATGTCTATGGTGTTGGCTATTGTCTCTGCTGTTAATCATCAGTCCTCTTCAATTAGGGCACAAACAAGATTAATTTTTCCTCACAAATTGATGTGGGTGGTCTGCCGCTGTGGGCTTCATCTTCAACACCGTCCCTTCTTAAAATGAGTTCTTCATTTGTAAACTGCTGATTTCTTTGGGACATTGTCTCCATAAACTTTTCATTTACCATTCTTCCACCCAAGCTTCCCCATAAACTTAATGCTTGTTCTTGCTTCAATTTTAGCAGAATTCATGTTGTTCTGATAGAGTCTATTTTCAAATGATGTCTGATCCTTCTTATTGTCTCAAACTAGATCCTGTTCAGATATGTTATAACAAGTTAGTATGAATTTATTTTGGTGCAAAAATTTTTTAAATCCCTGCATAGTTTTTTGATAACATTCATTTTCCCTGAACTTTTAAAGACCCCCTAGTATGCCATATTAATAAAATATAGGACAAAAAAATCACACGATCATCTCGATAGGTGAAGAAAAAGCATGTAACAAAATCCTATGTCTATTCACGATAAAAAAAAAACTCAAACAAACTAGAAATAGAAGAGAAGTTCCTTAGACAAAAAGCATCTATGAAAAACCTACAGCTAACATCATATTTAATGGTGAAAGACTGAACCCATTCCCCTTATGATCAGGAACAAGGCAAGGACGCCTGCACTCACCACTTATATACACCATATTGTACCAGGTGTTTTAGCCAAAGCAACAAAACAATTAACAAATAAATATGAAAATTGAAGGCATCCAGATTGGAAAGGAAAAAGTAAAAGTGTTTTTATCCACAGAACTATGAAACTATTAATGTTTAGCAAGGCACAGGATACAAGACCAATATATAAAAACCCATAGTATTTCTACATACCAGCAATGAACAATCTGAAAGTGTAATTAAGAAAACAATTCCGTCACAAAAACCTCAGAAAGATTAAATTTAACAAAAGAAGTACCAGACTTGTATACTGAAAACAACAAACATTTGCTGATAGAAATTAAAGAAGCCCTAAATAAATGGAGAGATGCTCCATGTTCATGGACTTGAACAATCAAAACGGTTAAGATGGCAATTCTCCCCAAGTTGACCTACGGATTCCATGCAATCCCCCTCAAAGAGGTCTTTTGTAGAAATTGATAAGCTGATCTTAAAACTTATGTGAAATGTAAAGGACCTAGACAGCCAAAATAATTTTGTAAAAGAACTAAGTTGGACGGGCTTGTACTACTCAATTTCAAAACTTATTATACAGCTATAGCAACCAGGACAGTGTGGCAGTGTCATGAGGATAGGCATATAGATCAATGGAATATAATTGAGAGTACATAAATAAACCCTTACATTTATGGCCAATTGATTTTTGACAAAGGTATCAAGACTATTCAGTGGGGAAAAAGAATAGTATATCAACAGATGGTGATGGGACAATTGGACATCCATATGTGAGAAAAATAAACTTGACCCTTACCTTACACCAGACACAAAAATCAACTTGAAATGGATGTCAGAACTAAATGTAAGATCTAAAATTATAAATCATCTAGAAGAAAACATAGGAGAAAATTTTAAAACATTTTTCTTAATATATTTTTCTTAAATTTAACACTAAAATTTTTCTTAAATATAACACTAAAAAGCATAATCTAAAAAAGAAAACAATTTGATAAGTTGGATTTTATTAAAAGCAAAAAACTTTTACTTCATAAAACACCATTAAAAAAATGAAAAGAGAAGCCAGACTGGGAGACCATATTTGGAATTCATATATCTGATGAAGGATTTGAGTCCATGACACATATAAAGAACTCATACAACTCAGTAATTATAAGACAAATTAAAATATACACAAAAAATATGAATAGACATTTCACCAAATAAGACATAGTGATGCAGTTTGGATGTGTTGTCCCCTCCAAAACTCATGTGGAATTTTGATCCCCAGTGTGGCAGTGTTGGAAACTGATTGAGTCATGGGGGCAGATCCCTCATGAATGGACTAATGCTCTCCCTGGAAGAGGGGGGATAAATGAGTGAGTTCTCACTCTATTAGTTCTCGTGAGAGCTGGTTGTTTAAATGACCCCAGCACCTTCTCTCTCTCTCTCTTGCTTCCTCTCACCATGTGATCTGCTTGTACCCACCGGCTGCCTGCCACTTTCTGCCATGAGTAGAAGCAGTCTGAGGCCCATGCCAGATGCAGCTGTCCCAGAATTGTAAGCCAAATAAACCTCTTTTCCTTATAAATTACCCAGTCTCAGTATTTCTGTTATAGCAACACAAAACGGACAAAAACACATAGGAATGGATAATAAGCACTGAATAGATACTCAACATTATTACTTATTAGGGGACTGCATATTAACACACAGTGAGATACTATAACACTCCTATTAGTCAGGGTTCTCCAGAGAAACCGAATCAATAGGATATGTTATAATTATATGAGAGGGATTTATTAGGGGAATTAGCTCATGTGGCTATGAAGAAAAGTCCCCAATAGGCTGTCTATAAGCAGGATGCTGGTAGCATGGCTCACCAAGTCCAAAGGCCTCAAAACCAGGGAAGCTCATGGTGTCCTTGGTGTAAGTTCTGGAACCCAAAAGCTGAAGAGTCTCATAGCTCACACAACTGAAGAAAAGTGCCATGACAGGCCGTCTATAAACTGGATGCTGGTAGTGTGGCTCAGTCCAAGTCCAAAGGCCTCAAAACCAGGGAAGCTGATGGTGTCCTTGGTATAAGTTCTGGAACCCAAAAGCTGAAGAGTCTCGAGCTCTGATGTCCATGGACAGGAGAGAAGAGTGTATACCAGCTCCAGCAGAAAGAGAGAGCTTTATCTCTTTCCTCTGTCTTTTTTCTCTCCAGAACCCCAGCGGATTGGATGGTTCCCACTCACATTGAGGGTGGGTCTTTCCCACCCCGGCTACTCAGACTGTCATAGTAATCTCTGTTGGAAACACCCTCACAGACACACCTAAAAAGGTAGCTTTACCAGGTTTCTCAGCATTCCTTCATCTAATCAAGTTGACACCTAGAATTAACCTTCACAGAATGGTTATAATAACAAAGACAAAAACAAACTAGAAAAAAAACAACTGTTGGCGAGGATATGGAGAAACTGCAACCCTCACATATTATTACTAAAAATGTAAAATGGTACAGCCACTTTGAAAAACAATTTGGCCGCTTCTTAAAGTTGAATGTAAACTTATTACATGATCTAACAATTCTACTTCTAGGAATCTACCCAAGAGTAGTGAAAACATACATCCACTCAAAGACTTGAATGCTAATAATGTTCATAATAGCCCGAAAGTGAAAATAATCTAAATGACCAACTAGTCGAGAATGGATAAACAAAATGTGGTATATCCATACAGTTGAGCAATAAGAAATGGACTGTAGATACATGCTATAACATGCATAAACTTAAACACCTTTTGCTATGTGAAGCAAGACATATGCAAAAGACTAAATACTATATGATTCCATTTATATGTAATTTCCAGCTGCCTGGGGTTGGGACAATGGGAGTGGGGAATAACTGCAAATGGGGTTGAGTAGACACTTTGGGTGATGAAAATGTCAACTGGATTGTGACTGTACAACTCTACAGATTTATTAAAAATCATTGAATTTTACACTCACAATGGGTAAATTTTGTTATGTAAATTATACTTCAATAAAGCTTTTTTATTGTGGTATGAACAGATCTCTTAAATTTTTAACTGTACAGTACAGTACTGTTAACTTTAAGCACAATGCTGTATGGCAGATATCTAGAACTTATTCATTTTGTATAAGTGAAACTTTGTATTCACTGAACATCAACTCTCCACCTCCCCTTCCTTTCAGCCCCTGGCAACCACCATTCTACTTTCTGCTTCCATGAGCTTAACTATTTTAGATATCTCATAAAGACAGAATCATTGTAGTATCTGTCCTTCTGTAACTGGTTTATTTCCCTTTGCATAATGTTCTCAAGGTTCATCTGTGTTGTCAAATACGGCGGGATTTCCTTTTTTTAATGGTTGAATAATATTCTATTATGTGTATATACCACATTTTCTCTATCCATTCATTCATCCATAGACATTTAGGTTGTTTCCATGTGTTGGTTATTGTGAATAATGCTGCAATGAACATGGCAGTGCAGATACTTCTTTGAGATCCTTATTTCACTTCTTTTGGATATATATACAGAAGTACAACTGCTGGATCATATGGTAATTCTATTTTTAATTTTTGAAGGAAATTTCATACTGTTTTTCATAACGTCACCATTTCACATTCCTACCAACAGTATACAGGGTTCTAATTTTTCTAAATTCTCACCAACAATTGTTATTTTTACTTACTTTTAATAATGGCCATCCTAACAGGCATGAGACGCTATCACATCGTGATTTTGATTTGCATTTCCTGATGATTAGTGACGTTGAGCATCTTTTCATATACCTGTTGGCCAGTTCTGTCTTCTTTGCAGAAATGTCTACAAAAGTCCTTTGCCCATTTTTAAATAATGCAATTTTTTTTTGCTATTGAGTTGTAAGAGTTCCTTATATATTTTGAATATTAAATCCTTATCAGATATATGGTATGCAAATTTTTCTCCCATTATATAGGTTGTCATTTCTCTCATTTCCTTTGCTGTGCAGAGCTTTTTATTAAGATATAGTCCCACTTCTCTGTTTTTACTTTGGTTGCTTGTACTTTCAGTGACATAATCCAAGTAATCACGGCCAAGACCAATGTCACGAAGCTTTCCCCCTATGTTTTCTTTTAGGCATTTTACGGTTTCAGGTCTTACCTTTAAATCTGTAATCTGTTTTTTAAAAATTTTGTATATGGTGTAAGATAAGGGTCCAGATGAGCAGCCTATCCTTTCCTCATGTGTATTCTAGGCACCTCTTCCAAAGATTAGTTGAGTGTATGCCCATGGGTTTATTTCTGGACTCTTTATTCTGTTCCATTGGTCTATATGTCTGTCTTTATGTCAGTACCATATGGTTTTCATTACTATGGCTTTATAATATATTTTGAAATCAGGAAATGGGACGCCTCCAACTTTGATGTTCTTTCTTAAGATTGTTTTGGATAGTCAGTAATTCCACATCAATTTTAGGACTGTTTTCTCTATTTCTGTAAATCAGTATCTTTTAAAATAAAAAAAACTTTAAAAGAATGAGTGCTGTGGTTTGAATGTGTCTTCCAAAGTTCATGAATTAGTGTTGAGAGGTGGGAACTTTATAAGGTGATTAGGCCATGAGGGCTCTGCCCTCATAATGGATTAATGTCATTATCATGGGAGTGGATTCCTGATAAAAAGAAGAGTTCAGCCCCTTTCCCTTCTCTTTTCCCAGTGCGAGTTCTCTTGTCCTTTTGCTAGATGCAGGCCCCTCAACCTTGGACTTGCCAGTCTCCAGAAGTGTAAGAAATAAAATTCTGTTTTTTATAAATTACAGTCTCGGGTACTCTGTTACAGTGACACAAAATAGTCTAAGACAATGAGGCAGGCCTACATGTACTAACATGGAAAAATTTAGAAGGTAAAATGTTTGGTTTCTTTAAATTTTTAAAAGTAGTTTTTAAGGTAATGCATGTACTTAGCTTTAAAAAAAAAAAAAAGTACAAATGGGCTTGTGATGAAAAACAATGTATCTTACACCTACAGGCAATCATTTCTTTTCACAGTTCTTCTGAGGCTTACAAGGTTAAAACTACATATACCTAAATAACGTACATGTCTTTTGTATATTATATACTGAATCCAACCTCTTTCTCACCTCAACCAATAACCCCTGATCCAAACCACCATTGTCTTTTTCATGGACAACTGCAATTGCCTCTTATCTGTCCTTCCCTCCTGCTTCCACACTTTCCCTGCCAGTGTCTTCTCCACAAAGCAGTTAGGAAGATCTTTTTAGATCATGGCACTCTTTTGCGTAAAATCTTCCAGTGCTTTCCCATCTTACTCTGAGTAAAGTCCAAAATGTTTACCTTGGCCCCAAAGGCCCTATATGGTTTTGTCTTCTACTACCTCTTGGTCTCATCTTCTGTAATCCCCTCCAACTCACTCCTTTTTGGCCACAATGACCTCTTTGCTGGACCCTGCACACCCTACACATGCTCTTGCCTCAAAGCTTTTGGAAGTGCTGCTTCCTTTACCTAGACTCCTGGTTCTCAGACAGACTTACTCCCTCACTTGCTTTGTATCTCTGCTCAAATATTACCTCTCAGAGAGAACTTCACTCAGAAGCCTATTTTAAATTGCAACTCCCTTCAGTCTCTATCCTTTTACCTTGTTGTGTTAGTTCGTTTCTGTTGCTTATAACAGAATACCCCAAACTGGTTAATTTGTAAAGAAATAAATTTATTTCTTACAGTTACAGAGGCTAGGAAGTCCAAAGTTCAAGGAGCACATTTGATGAGGGTCTTGTTGGTGGGTGATGACTCTTCACAGCAATGCAGGGTGTCACATGGTGGCGAATGGCTTGAGCGAGAGAGAGAGCTAAGCTTTTCACTCACTTTCCTTATAAAGCCAACAGGACCATGCCATGAATGGATCAATCTATTCACAAAGGTACAGTCCTTACAATCTAATCACCTCTTAAAGGCCCCACCTTTCAAATATCATAATAGGATTTCCCACCCTTTAAACACTGTCACAGTGGGGATTAAGTTTCTAATACATGAAACTTCAGGGCACATATTCAACCCATATCACCTGTTTTATATTTCCTCAAATTATCTGTCACTATCTGATTTTTCTTTTACTACAGGTTCTTTCTATTGTGTTTCCCCACAGTTCCTTAGGGGAACTGTTTTTCTCGCATGATTGCAGCTTAGCTGCAGGTTAGTATTCCAGCTCAGTGGAAGGGGAAAATGAATAAGAATTCCTATGAACACATATTCCTTCAGTTATGTTCCCCCGAAAAGAAATTAGTAATGTAGCTATATTAGAGCTTGGGAGAATTAAGAACGCAGGGTTTTTGGGTACATATGTACTTCACTACAAATCTACTAGAGAAGGAGGAAAAAACATATTTTGGTGAACAACATGCCATAGTCTTCCACAATCTGATGATTTTAAGAACTGAAACCCTCCTATAAAATATATAAATTGTTTAAAATATGAAAAGCCATCATGTAAGATATTACCTAATTATAGTATGGTAAATATTATTTACTACTGAAACAAGTACTATGCTGTGATCACACTTCTGTATCACTCAAAGGAGAATGTTCCCAGCATCAAATTCTTTCACTCAATCACTCCACTTTTTAGTATATTAAAATTGGGACTATGCCTTCTTTTGTACAGTTTTCTGTTCTTTGTGGAGTTTCTAGTTGCCTTTTTTCACATAAACATTTTTCCAGGTTCTCAGCCATATTATCTATTCTATAAGACCTCCCTTTCCTCTCAGGGTCCCTGTCATGCAATCCTTAGCTCTCCTACTCCTAGATGTATTGCTGTCTTGGCCTGCTATATGGACAAAGGGTGCTGTGATTTCTATTCTCGGTTTGGAACCACTATTTCTTGGATCTCATGTTGCCCCCTTTAATTTATTCCTCTTTTTGCTGGAGTACAGCCTCAGGAAAATTTCTAAGAAAGGGTAGAAGTCCTCACATCATGTATTTACCATCACACTTCGTCCGTTCTAGATTCAGAGCCATTTCCCCTTGGAACTGTGAAGGCACTCATATTAGTCTGCTTCTATTGCTTGTAACAAAATACTTGGAATTGGGTACTTTGTAAGAAAACAAAATCTATTTCTTACAGTTTTGGAGGCTGAAAAGTCCAAAGTCCAAGGAAAACATCTGGTGAAAGCCTTGATGGTGACAGTAACTCAGGAGTCTCACATGGCAGAATAGTGGAACAGAGAGAGAGAGACTTTCACATGCTCTTCTTTTAAAGCTCTCAGTATCATGCTCATGAACTAGGGCATGGCCCTTATAATCCAATCACCTCCCCAAGGCCCCATGTTTCAATCATCACAATAGGATTTCCCACCATCTCAACACTGTCACAGTGGGGATCAAGCTTCTAATACATAAAACTTGGGGGACACAATTCAATCCATATCAGCACTGTTCCCATGATTCCCAGAATCTAGTGTTGGTGAATGATCTGAAGTCATTCCAATTTGTCTTACTTTGGAGGTGTCTTCTCCATAGTAGCTTTAAAGATTGTATTCTCAGTATTCATAAATTTTCCCAGGATATTTTCCATGTATCCTACTTGACTGTGGAAGGCTCTTTCAAAGTGGTCTCAGTTGTCCCTACATTTCTCAGGTGGGAAAATTTTATTGTATTATTTATTGAACAATGATCCATCTCTGTTTTCTCTCTCACCGGAACACGTTCTAATCAGATTTGGACCTCTTTCACTGATTCCCTGTGTTTTGTATCTTTTCTATAACGTCTTAAAACTATATCTTTGTATTCTGCTCTCCAGAAGATTTTCCTAATGAAAACTTTCAACTATTCTACTTCATTTATTTGCATGCTTATTTTTGTTCTCATTCTTTTTTGTGTGGCATCCTATCCTTTGTTTTATGAATTCAATATTTTCTTGACTATCTAGATGCTACAAGGCTGGTATAATAAACTAATTTTAGAAGGCTGGAATAAACTCATTCTAGAAGGCTGCTATAACCCTACCAAAAGATATTCAACTAGTAAAACACCAAAAATTCTATAATATTCTCACTTACATATGTAAGTGCAAGAATCCTAAATAAGTTAACAAATCAAATCCAGGTGTTTATTAAAAGAATAACTTTACATGACTGAGTGCATCTTAGAAATACAAAGAAAGGACTTTGATAATACATTCATCCTTATGGGGTCATATGAGAAAAATTACATGATCATTTCCAGAGATGCTAAAAAAGCATTGTTAAAATTTCACATCTATTCCTGAAAACAATTGTTAATAAATTGGAATTGAAAAAATTAAATTGAAGGAAAGTTCCCCAGCATAATATATATCTCATATCAATGACTAATGTTGATATTAATGGCAAAACATTAAGTTTCCTTATTAAAATAGAAAACAATAGAGAATTTTTTCTGCACTAATCACCGTTACTGTAATATAATATTTCTCTGGAACTGCTAGCTAATACAATCCATATAAGATAACAAAATAAGATATAAAGAAAATGGAAAAGTATTATTTGCAGAAGACACAACTGGCCTACCCTAAAATCCTAATGATTTAACACAAACTCTATTAGAAATCAGACCAATATTTAAGGAGACAACTTACAAAAATCAGTGTTATAACATTTTTTCACTTGACAGCAATGCTGAAAAATAAAAAAAACAATATTCAGCATTTAAGAGTATGAGGAATTGACCTCTCTCATATACCACCAGTGGGACTATGTATTGTTCTAACCAACTTTACAGCCACCAAAGGTTCTAAAAACATTCATATTCTTGAACTAAGTAGCTCTACTTCTAGGAATACAAGCTAAGAAAATAACTAGATATATGTAGAGATGAGTTTTTTTAATAAGCTTGTCCACCTTAATAAAATAGCAGAAAAGGAAGCAATTTAAATGTCAATAAGTAGGATACTCCTTAATTATATCATGGCAACATGGAATATTCTGTAATTGTTTAGAAAAATGATGTGAATGTTATTTATTGTCATGAAAAGATGCTCGCATTCCACAGCAAAGTGAAAATGACAGGATACAGATTAATACTGTTAATATTATATACATACATAAGCCTAGATAAGGAAGACTAATGTCTTATAATATATGACAAAATGTTAATGTTTTATTATGGTGGATGAGAGAAAAAAATTTTTAACTGAGTGTATTTTTTAAAATTCCTTTTCTTTTTTTGCTATGAACAGTTTTATTTAAAAAGGTGTAATGATAAGAGTCTAGATAAATTTAAAGTGTTTTTCATACACAGCAATAAAGGAAAATTAAGTGGTGGTAAGAGCATATTACATAAGAAATCAAAATATATGGTTTTGTCCCAATTTCACTAATTAACAGTTCTGTCACCTTGAAGAAATATCTTAGCATCAGTTTACTCAGCTATAAAATAGGGATAAATAAAGATTGCCTATCTACCTCACATTGTAATAGTAAAGATCAAGTAAAACAATATATATTTAAATGTTTTGAAAAGTGTAAAATACTACAAAAATGAACAATGAAATAAATTTATCACTAACACAGTTAAAAAAAAGATGTTGGTCTGAGGGCCGGCCCGTGGCTCACTTGAGAGAGTGTGGTGCCGATAACACCAAGGCCACGGGTTTGGATCCCTCTATATAGGGATGGCCATTAGCTCACTTGGGAGAGCGTGGTGCTGACGACACCAAGTCAAGGGTTAAGATCCCCTTTCTGGTCATCTTTAAAAAAATAATAAATAAATAAATGTTGGTTTGATCTCTTAACTGATTTTTGCAATGTTATTCTGACGTAGTGAATATACAATTTATAATCATGTCCTGTGTGTGACTTTGCTCAATGTTGAAATAAAAATGGTGACATGGAATGCAAATCTATAAACTTCTGCTCTAGAAATTACATAATATATAGCAAAACTCTAACCAGGCCAATGGAGAGATTAAGTAATTAATTATGTAGCTTTATCTGATGGGCACAAAAGGACCTACTACTTCAAAATAACACTCTTGCTTCTCTCTCCTTCAAACAGGCAACCAGTTTGCCTGAAACTCTTACACCAATCATTCTTAATCTTGGGATAAAAACCTGTAGATTCCTACTAAAATACAAGTGTGTGTGTGTATGATATTTGGTAACACATTAAATTATCATCTATTAATATCATATAAAAATTATTAGACTAGCTAGTGACTCATCTAGCAAGGAGAATGGGATAAAGTATCCATTCCTTTCTAAAATTTAAATACTTTTAAAGGTTGTAAGTTGAGAGAATAAGGGAAAAAGGGAGAGAATAAGATGAGGCACAGACCAAGAGAACTGCTACAGCAGGAAGCTGGTAAGGAGACAGGGAGGATGAAGACAGAAAACCAAAAGAACATTCATTCCACATCATCTTTACAATTTTGTGTAGAGCTAGTCTGACTCTAAAAGTAATAGCAATATATTTGCTGAAATAACTATATATTTAGTTCAATGATAAACCATAAAGCTTACTTTCAATTGAAAAATCCACTCATGTGTTTTTGAAACAACCACAACAGCAATATATAAAATCTTTAATAGATATCTCCTCTATCTCCTCGCTATCTGTAGTTATATAGAACAAAGTTGGGAATTTTATTTTCCCTCCTCCTCTTCACTTGCATAATGGATTGCTTATCTAACTATACACCTTTTAACTCACACGATGGCACTAAGCTAATTATAAAAGTCTTTTTAAATCTAGCCACCTGTCTTTTGTTTTGCTGCCTACCTGAGCCTTTTCCAAACAGGCGGAAAATCTCCAATCAGTCTGTTATCACAACCAGAAAGCAGAGATTAGTGACCACGGAGAGAAGCAGAATCAGTTTACATCCTTTCAGGCAAGAGAATAATGTTACTTCACAAGCAAGAAATCTGAGGCTCCCTGACCTTAATTTAGAAAACCTGCAGTTAATAATTACATTAAAGTGGTTTTACATTCCAGACAGTTTTTATTTCCTCTGTTGTTTTTATAGTTTGACTGTCCTTTATGGTTACCAAAATTATTTGCTAAAAGGTACGTATTAACATTTAAAATATTTAATCCATTATAAAGTAGATCTTACACTTTAGATATATGAGTTAAAATATACTTTGCAAAAAAAAATTTTTTTTTTACTAAAAAGATGACCGGTAAGGGGATCTTAACCCTTGACTTGGTGTTGTCAGCACCACGCTCTCCCAGTGAGCAACTGGCCATCCCTATATGGGATCCGAACCCGTGGCCTTGGTGTTATCAGCACCACACTCTCCCGAGTGAGCCACGGGCCGGCCCAGCAAAATTTTTTTTAAAAACTGAAAATATTGCTTGTATTTATCCAGAGTCAAATTTAGCAATCTCTTATAATTATGATAATTAATACATTTAATTCCTTTCTTAATAAAATAAGATTTTTCACTGTGATGTGTCAACCCAAATAAAGAACCACACAGGTCCCATCAATGGCATACTCTCACCTTTCCCCTCAAAAGGTCAATCATTTCCTGAAGGAAAGAGAACTAAGCTTGAAGCTACAAATTTAGCAAGGAAACCAGGTCAAAGAACAGCTGTGCAGAGCCAAGGAGAACTGGTCAGGTGATCAGGGCAGTATACAGAGGTTCTGATGACAATCAACTAAACCTGGCTTCTTTTTCATAGCCAAATACTTAATGAAAACAAATCTAATTAACACCATAAGCCAAAAAGAAGCATAAGTGATCTTTTAAAGTGTGGTTAATTTTCACTTAGCATTCTACAAAAGGGAACTATACTAGCTGAACCCATTTTAGTTGCCTAAATGTAGTTCACAATGTCATTCCTGTATGTTACTAAAACGAGTTAGCTGAGTCTTCAGCACCTGTTCTCTTTTAGAGTGATTTATTGGGTGTGCGTGTGTTTGTGTGTGTGCGGTTATTGCAATGAAATGTATAGTCCAGCTACAGAGATGATGCTTACAGAATGAAAATGCACTGTGTCTAAATACGAGCTGTCTTCAAAAAAAGTTCATGGAAAGATTTTTATTATCTTTTAATTCTATTTTTCCATGAACTTTTTGAAGTTCCCTCCTACATACTGACATAGAATAAAAGTTACAATGGCATTCTTTGGTGGCACAAAAGCTTAGGCTTGTTAAATATTTATTTCCAAGGTACTTTTGGTATTACGAAAACAAGCACTTGGCAAACAACAACAAAAACCTCAAAAAGTCACGTTTGTCAGTCCATTATAAAAGGAAAAAAATATCTATTGCAGACATGTAATCAGTCTCCCTTGGGTAAAGGCTAGGAGAAAAAAATGGAAACACATGGGATGAATTTGCAAAAGTTTAAAAAGATGGCTTTGCACCAAGACTACTCTTGTAAATTAAGTATAGCTATTCTAGATCTAGGAGACTCTGTTGGTTATACAATGTATATTCTTAGCATTTTTAAAACTTACATTTCTCTCCTCTTAAAAATACAGATAAAACTCAATCAGGTTTTAATGACAACAAATTAATTTAAAATACTGCTCCACTCAATTTCCTATCTGCCTTTAGCATTAAATGTAGAAGAGCTTCACAGAAATATTACCTAAAAAATTAAAGGTAGTGCTGTCTTCAAAGGAGATACTAAATTAGTGTACTATTCTTTTTCATTAAGCAATTGAACTAAAAGTTTTGGATCCTTTTAAACCAATTTTTTTGTAACTTTCTAAAACTTAGTAATTTTTGTTTACTACTATATTAATAGCAGCTGTATAATAAAGTCATAGTACTGAAATTAAAATATCAATAACCATGAAATGTACTTAATTTGGCCAGATATTTACTAATAAGTCATTATTAACTATCTTTTACAAAAACCTTACAAACAGGTAATAATATGTACATCTCAGTAACATTCTTAGGTATGTAAAGGTACATGAAAGTATATTTATGGTTTTTCTTCAGTCACTCAAGGTAATTGGTCTCTTCATGAAACAGCAAAAAAAAATTTGTTACAAGATACAATAGCTATTTTCCCTCATGATCAGACTTTAACTTTGAACCAGAAATAATGCAAAACATCTTATAAAAATTCAAATAGTAGTCTTTTAAATATGATTTTAAAGACTTGTTTAGTAGTAACAATATGCATATATATAACTTAAAATTCTCAAAGCAGGTTCTATTCCCACCACTCCTTTATCCAAAAGAAGGAAAGAAAGAAGAAAGGCCTTGAGAGTTATAGTTATTCTAAGTTTTGTTTCTACATTAAAAAGTAGAAGTTTACTATAGAAAGTGACTTATAGCATTTATAACAAGTTTTTTGTTTGTTTGTTTTTTGCTTCTAGTAGCTGTCTTTAGTAATCATTTTGCGGGTTTTTTTCATTGTTCGTTATCAAAAAATACCTAAAGGTACACCAGCACTAACAGAAATGAAGGGAATATTCAAATCTTTGCTTTCAGTAATAACTCCTTACGTATTTTTAGATCTATAGGATTTATTTAAAGCAAATTTAGAAAAGAGTGCTTACTATCCTTTATGAAAATATCAATTAGATAACTGATACAAATAAAGATTTTTCTTAATTTCAACTAAACATTTACTGAGTATTTAGCACATGTCAGATACTGTGCTAACTGCTTTTTAAAAGATTTTCTACTCTAAACTACTCTAAACTACTCTACTCTACTGAAAAAGCACCGAAATGTTAAGTCGAAAACTTTCTAGGGAAATACTTTGTCTTTTAAATGTTAGGTATGGCCACATATATATAGTGTGTGTATGTGTGTGTGTGTACACACATACAGTTTCTTCTGGTTAAACAACCTGTCAAAATGGATGGATGGATTTCATCCTTGAAATAAAAAGACAAACATTCCATTTGCATGTAGGAATATTGCTCAGTTAATTCAAACCACCTATCTAAATACAAATAGCAATCTGTACTTCAATGTTAAAAAGATCCAGCTGAAATACAAACTCTCTAATTCTGATCAGTTTGAGAACTATTTTTTCCCACAGTTAAAGGGGTCACTATAAACACAAAAACTGGCATTGTTTTTCTGTAATTAAGTTAGAGTAGCATAAGTCTCTAAACACTAGAATTCCTCATACAGCTGTTAATTGTGGTCTAGGGGACTGGCTCACATCTGCTTCTTGCTTATTTCATTAATGGTTCACTTCCTGGTCTTAAAAGGATTGTAGTCTTCCTCCAAAGATAATGTCGGGCCCATGTCTATCTGCCTTCTACATAGTTGGCTTGTTCTGGTTTGTCACTCTCCATACAATGCAAATCTGAGTGAACTCACATCTGTCACAGATCGACCCAATTCATGGGCAATCTTTTCCCATCGACCTGGGGTCCCTCCTGGGAACTTAACCATACTTCTTGTCAGCTGGCTGAGGTCGTCTTCTGTCCATTCAGGTGCCTACAAAACATTAAAGAAAATAAAGAAGGTAATTGGGAGAATGCTTGCTGAAATATTTAACAAGCCTGTGAAACAAATGATCGGCAATGAGTTTCTGCAAAAAACAATACTAAAATGTATCTAATAGTTTAAATAAAGTTTGAATTGCATATTTAACATAAGAATGTAAAGCTCCAGCAGACTTTTTTATTATCCTCTGCATACCAAATAAGAAAGCAGAAATATTGCAAAACCAGGTTTTTAAAGACATAAAAAAAAAAAAAACATTCAGTTTTTCATTAAAGTGAGAAGCTATTCTCAAAGCCTATGAAATGCATTCTCGCTATGAAATGAAATGCTACTCACAAATGCTTCACATAACATTACTATTTATACTTTAAGAAAACAAAACAAAATCTTACAAGTACAAATGAAAATGTGAGCAAATAAATGTACTGGTTTACAATAAGAACTGAGACAGATACTTTTAAAATTCATTCTATTTAACAATATTCAATTTTTAAAATAATGTATTTTCAAGAAGTTTAACTTGTTAAATGCTAACATTTTATAAAACTTGGGAGCAGAAATAAAATGAGAAAGTCTTGTGACCAAGACTTAAACCATCAAGTCCATGCAAAGCAGAATTTCATTTTTCAGAAGGTAACTAGCTTCTAAAAGTTGACCAAATTATTAAACTCAATATTAAAGATTACAAAACCGCACAAGCAAAAATTCCAACAGCAAACATATTCTCTGCATTTTACTCAGCACAACCAGCAGACAAACCACAAACTGAATAAGGCAAAAGAAATTACCAAATAACAAACAACCACATTACAATTATTTTACATTACATTTTAGCACTAAACTATCCCCCACCAGAGGCAGTAACCACCCTGGTATTAAACAATACTCTTGTAGTCAGCAGAGAGATTGAGGAAACCTACTTTAGTTTCCTTTAATTAAAAAAAAAAAAGAAAGAAAGAAGGAAAGAGAAACCAAAAAGGAAGAAAGAAAAAGAAAGAAAGAAAGAATGAAAGAATGAAAGAAAGAAAGAAGGAAAGAAAGAAAGAAAGAAGGAAGGAAACCTTTGAGACAATACCTTTTCTAATCACCATTTCCGATAATGAACAGGCATACATCAGGCAGTTTGCATTACAGAACCATCCAGCACAGAACAACAGTCAGAGGTGAGTGACCCCAGGGACTATCTCCACAGCTACAGCAAAGCTTCTCCCTGACACTAATCCTCCCTGTCATTCTCCTACTGTGCTCTAACCACACTGACATCCGCCTGCCTCACTGCAAGCTTAACGGGGCCCTTCCTGACTTTTTACTGTCTCCCCCAATCAATGGTTCAAGCGTGCTCTTTTCACCATGTCCAAATGGCAGCTTCACTCATAATCAAAGTGCACTGCCCCTGTTAAAGGGCTTTCCGAAAGGCTCTCCTATTTGCATTCATTTGCAAAGCAAACTACTTTTATTCACTTTGTTCTGCTATCAAGAATGTTCCCTGAAGCAGATAAATTGGCATAAATACAACCTGCCACTTAAGAGTCAGTAAATAATAGCCAATAGTAGGGAGGATTTTATCAATCATTCTATTTTGTATCCACTAAGAGCTGAAAGCCTCAAACATATTCATCAGTACAGCCCCTACAATACATGCATAAATTCACTTATATAAAAAGGTAGCCTACATTAGGTCTGGTCAGAATTTCTTTGATATTGAATGAATATTAGAAATCTAATTTGTGTATCAGATGATTTTAAAATTTACAAGAAGGTTTTTTTTTTTCTTTTGCTTCTTTATTTTTACTTTAAGGCAAAAAGTATTATTCAGATACTATTTAGAAAAACGTAATTAGATTTTCAAGGAAGTCATAGTTTTATTGCTAAAAGCTGAAGCTTTCACACATATACCAATGGGTTTCAGGAATGCAAGAGTTAAGTTTTAAGGAGAATTTAAATATAAGCTTACATTATAAACCATACTATGAAGAACACTGAGTTGAAATTGCATAATGATATACATTGATACAGTTTGCAAACCATGTAGTATATCAATGCAATTTCACACTAAATCATCTAATTTCCGCATTAATTAAAAAAAATATTTTTAGAGCAAATTGTCTAAAATGTCAAAAATATAAATCATTGTTTCACATAGTTAACTAATTCTTTAATTCATATTTTTAATAGATTGGCTTTCCAAATATGCTACATATATGAGAATAGTCACTGAAAACCAATCTGATTTTAATTCCTTATAATGAGAGTCTAGAAGTATGGTACCACTTTTTTTCTGGAAAGGAAAAATTTTAAATAAAATATTTGAATTGATATCCTGAAAAATTACCTACTGCTATGACAATCTTTCCTTCTGGCTTCATAGTTATTTCATGCCATGATTTTCATTATTAATATGTTTAAAAAGATCGATAATAACTAGGACCATCATCTGAAATCTGAGAGAACCATTTTAGCAATTCATTATTCTCTCTCCTATGTCTGTAAGGTACTTTGGTGAATGTGTAATTCCACAGCAATAGTTAGTTGTGTCTTTAGAAGCAAGAGAGCCTACTGTGATCCAGCTACTACAGCAGCCATGAGGGTGGCCATAGTGTGAATGTATTCTCCCTGTTCTAATCTGGAGCCAACTGTAGCTGTGAAAGTCAAATGAATGCATAAGCATACTGCTTTGCCACTTAAAACCATGTGTGTCCAATATTACTGAAACACAGGGCCAAAAATTCGTTTCTACAGTAAAGTAATGGAAGAAACCACATGGTGTGGGGACAGCTGTTGTGACTACATAAGCATTCCAATTTTGCATCAGAAAAGCCCCACTCTGGGATAAATCTCCATACTGAATACAAAATAAAAAGTAAGTTTTCAAATTATCCAATATTTTTATGTAGTGACCTCAAAATATATCTACTAAAGTAAAAACATACATGGAAATTTAAATTGTATTCCCAAATAATGTCCCTTTGCTATCGATTTTTGTCGTAAAACCTGCTGTATTCAAAGATTTGGTACCTTTAAGTACCTTTAAAAATCCTTAACATTCTTGGGGTATAGGGGTTAGAGGCTGTAGAGGAAAGCAGCACACTATATTTTTAAAGTAACTTATATACACTTTTTCCCTCACAGCTTTAGATCATAAAATATCAATTACAAAGTATTATGCAATTTATTTGATACTAAAAAATTATGGCCAAATAAAAATTTTAAATGTACTTATTATTTATTATTATTTATTGTATTTTCATATTTTAATGAGGAAATGTCCATTTCTATCTGATAGAGATTGAAACTCCCTAATGAGAAATATTTCTATTATATGACCTATTAATGATCATTATTTATATAATTACAGAAGTTAAAATTTTAGATTCAACTATTTTTAATAGATTCAGCTAAACTCACAAATTCTCAGAAATCTTCCCCAAGAAAAGAATACCTTTATGTAGAATCACCCAGTTAAAATATCAGATGTATATCTAATAATCTAGTTATCTGCTACCCTCTATGTTCTGTATACACTTTCTGTTTTAGAATCTGTGTTCTGCTTTCAGCTATACAATTTTCCTTTCCAATTTAAAAACTGAGGAGTTAAATGCCCTTAACAAATATGTATGTAAGGAAATGGTACGTTAAAAGTAAATAAATAAAAGCAAATCACCTCAAATGTATTTTCACTCTTAGGAAGAGAAATTCTTTGAGGTTTCTCTTCCTGGCTTGCAGGTGGCTAGCTGCCTTCTTGCTATATCCTCGCATGGATTTTCCTCTGTGTGTGTGTGTGTTAAGGGGGTGGGGAGGATCTTTGGTCACTCTTTTTGTATAAGGATATCAATTCTAGCAGATTAGGGCCCACCCTTATAACTTCATTAATTTAACCTTAATTATCTCCTTAAAGGCCCTATCTCTAAATATAGTCACATTGAGGGTTAGGTCTTCAATATATGAATTTGAGGAGACACAAATCAGTCCATTCCAGGGAGGAAACAACAAACAAAAACTCAATCAGAAGTCCACAATCTGGCCCCATCGGTAATTCAAAATTTACAAAAAGAATTTATACAACAAAAACATAAAAGAGCAGGGATTGGCTTTTGTGCCTCTATTAACACAGCTTTAAATTAACACCTGCTGAAAAACACCAATTTGCAAACCTTCGTGCCCTTAATCAATACTGGGCATCCTGCTAAATTTAAACAAGGTTTAAATAATATAATATCAGGAGAATTGGTGAACACAATATTGAGGATAAACAGGTATGCCTCACCTTAACCACAGGAACTACTGTCTTACCTAAATTCCCCATGGTTATAGCACCTATTGTAAAATATCTCATAGTAGCCATGGACTCTTTGACTCAATGAATAATGAATTAAAATTAATCTTTGACACTTACAAATTGCCTTGATAAAATGGAGCCCATGGACTTACCCCTCTTCCATTAAAATAGTTAATATGGCCCAATGTAAATTGAAACAGGGCCTTTAATGACTGGAATCCATTATACAAGACCTATTTAGGAAAGGCGTGATTATTCCCACTGCTTGTCCATTTAACAGTCCAATTTGGCCTGCTCTTACACTTGGGAAGAATGAATGGTGCCTCAGGGTGGAGGCACCCTTTCCGTCTTTTCAACCTTAATGCTGGGGACCTCTTTAAGAACCCATACCCAATATTATTGAAATTACTGATTTCATCTGATCAGCAACTGGTAAATATTTTGCTATTAAATATTGTACACTGGGAAATATGTTCTATTCAGTGCCTATTTCAACAGTCTCTCGACTGCAGTTTGCCTTCACCTTCAAAGAGAACCAATACATTTTTACCCAGCTACCATGGGGTATGTCAACAGCTTCACCATAACATACAATCTTTGTGGGTAAGACCTTAACTGCACCCTACTTTCTCCACACCGGTATGACATTATGTCTTCCTCCTGTAAGGAGATTCATTTGGCACATTCATTCAGAACACACAAATATAAAGGAGCTCACAAAAAGTGGATGGGCCACTGTCTCTCCCATAGTGCAAAGCCTTACCACCTTGGTTAAATTTCTGAAAATTATTTGGTAAACTGAAAACTTCTCCACACATGACACTGTCGAGAAGCAGCTACCGACCCTTTCAGCACCCCCAACTTCTTTTAGGCTCTTTTGGGTTCTGGAGAAAACACATTTCTCTTTTACAAATTGTATTTAAGCCCATTTATGCTGTTTTTTGCAAAATGGCCCACCTTGAATGGGGTCCCTTCTAACAAAAGGCTCTAGAATCTCTCCAAACTGCAAAACAACAGACACTCCTTATATTGTCCCCCAGAGACTCTTTCACTGCAGAGGCTTTAGCAACCTTCTCTCATAGTAGAGAGTTGTGTGCACATAATGATTTTAAAATGGTAAAACCGGGCCGGCCCGTGGCTCACTCGGTAGAGTGCGGTGCTGATAGCGCCAAGGCCCTGGGTTCGGATCCCATATACGGATGGCCGGTTCGCTCACTGGCTGAGCGTGGTGCTGACAACACCAAGTCAAGGGTTAAAATCCCCTTACCGGTCATCTTTTATAAAAAAAAATTAAAAAAAATAAAATGGTAAAACCATAAGCATTTGGACTTTGCCAAAATTAAACTTTTGGTCTTTTAAAAAAACTATTTAAAAAATGGAAAGGAAAACCATAAAATGAGAGCAAAGATTCACAACGCATATTAGAAAAATAGATTCATATCACTATTTGTTCAGCCGTTCTCCTATTAATGGACATTTGAATTGCTGCCAGCTTTTGGTTATGTATTACAAATACAGGTCCTTTGGCAATTTGTTTCTTAGAAGTCATATGTTTTAATTTCTCTTGTATAAATACCTAGGGGTGGAATTGCTAGGTCATAGGGAAAGTGTACATCTAACTTAATAAGAAACTACACAAGTATTTTTCTAAAAAAGTTGCATTCTTTTACACTCTAATCAGCAATTCATGAGAGTTCTTTTTCTTCCATATCTTTGTTAACACTTGATATTATCAGTTTTAATTTTGACCATTCTGGTGGGAATGAAATGTATCTTACTGTGTGTATCTTACTTAATTTGCATTTCCAAGATGACAAATAACCTTGAGTATCTTTACATGTGCCAACTGAATACCTACTTTTGTGAAGTATGTGTTCCTGTCTTTTGCCCATTTGCTAACTTTTTAAAAAGTATTCAGTTGTAAGAGTTCTTTATATTTTGTGGATACAAGATTTTTGCAAGGTATATGTATTGTGAATATTTTCTTCTAGTCTGTAACTTAACTTTTCATTTAAAATTCTTTAACTTTGATTTTAAAATAGTGTCAGACTTACAGAAAAGTTGTAAAAATAGTACAGAGTTCTTATATATTCTTTTTTTTTTTTTTTTTGCCTTTGGCAGCTGGCTGGTATGAGAATTGAACCCTGGACCTTGGTCTTATCAGCACAACGCTCTAATCAACTGAGCTAACTCCTCATATACTCTTCATTCAGCTAACTGTGATGTTAATATGTTATACAGCTATTGTGGTAACAAGCCTTCAAGATGGTCCTCAGTGATTCCCATCTCCTAGTATTAATGCTCTTATGTAATCTCCTCCCACAGTGGCTAGGGCTGACCTGTGTAACCAATAGGATACTGTGGAAACGACAGAATGTGTCTTCCAAGGATAGGCTATAAAAGACATACAGCTTCTGCCTTGGTCTCTCTTGGATTGCCTGGTTCTGGGGAAAGCCAACTGCCAAATTGTGAGGGCTTTCAAGCAGCCAGATGTGTAGCCAGTGATAGGAAGAGATAGTATCTCCCTTGAGATCAAAGGTAAAACATTTTTATTGTCTAGTATAGTGAAGATAATGCCTCCCTCTAGAGGAATAGGCAGCCATGCTTACTGCTTGTTGTAAAAGAGTTGGGTTCCCTAAACTCAGGATTCTTCTTATAACACTACCCACTGGTGGTATTGGGGTCATTTGGCCCTCTTCTTATTACTCTGTGTGAAATTGGGCTCAGAGAACCAGTGGGAAAATGCCGATACTCCAGATACTGCTGTCAGCAATAAACCATCCTTTGTCTCTGACCCAGGAGTCTCTTGTTTTCTACCTGCATCCACAAAGCTGTGGCAGGCTAACTAATTTGCTTGTAAGTAGGATAAAATCTCCAACCCTTCAACAGTGACAAGGAATTGGCTTTCTGAAAGAGAAATGATGAAGGCCTTGCAGGGACTTGGGGGAAGCCCATGGCATCTGTAATGAACATGTTGACCAAATTATGTAGTCAATTAGGCAATAAATGTCCCTTCCTTTTATTGCCTATAAATAAGGAAGAAGTGTGGAAGTGGTTGCAGGCTGAATACAAAGAAATAGGTTCAAAGACAGCTGGTGAAAAGGTGTCCTACTAGTTGCTAAATCTCTTTCAGGTTGGGAGACTTTCTTGACATCCTGTTTGGTCAGCCTCAGGTCTGTACCACTGTAACAATCAGTACTAAGATTCATTCTGGGTAGGCATAAAGTTTTTCTCCCTTTCAGACAACAATTAGAGATACACACTTATAATGAGCACGAAAGGAGAGAAATCCATGAGCATAAAAACATGGTTAATCATTAGAACAACTGCCGTTCATTTGGGAGATAAGGGGACAGGGTATGTAATGCTTCTTCAGGAAGAATGGAATCAGCTGTGTGACAGCTCAACCTCTTCTGTAGTCTATCATGCCAGCCTTAAATCTATTTGCAAATAACTGTAAAAGATCTCAAAGTTTTTGCAAGTGGCTGTTTTTGCCCTTTCAGGGAGATAGAGATAGATGCACTCTTATAGGAAACCTAGGATGAGGCCTTGACTAATATTCAGGCTGTTATTGCCCTGGATTGGATTTAGAATGCTGATGAAAGTGACATAGAAAATGAGAAATTAACCCACAGAAATCTAGGTAAATTTTTGTGGTCATCCCTGCCTGCTACCCTGGAATACTTCCTTAGCCCTTATGTTGAAACTGAGTGAGAATTTAAGAGATGTCACCTTAGTAATGGGAGAGCAGATGCTCTGGATTAAGGTGGACTCTTCAAAGAAGGTCACCACTGAGCAAGCTTGAGTCAGCCAGAGGTGCAAACCCCATGGCCTCAGTTAGAAAGCACTGCGGCTATGGCACTGAGACAAAGATTTCTCAAGGTTGAGAAAGACAGTGTTGGCCATGAGGATCTGATAGAGACCATGGGTGGCCAAAAACACTGGGCGTGCACGTGGTTGGACTAGAAGCCAGTGCTCAAAACTAAAAATAAATGTTAAGCCTTGTTTAACGGCATGGAACCACTCTTGCTCCCTATTCCTGACACTTTCCTTCCCTTTTACTCCAACTTCAGCTGCTTTAAGGAGAATGACAATTAGAGATAGCAGCTTAGGTCTCCCTGTTCCCAATGGGGATAAAGGCCACATAGATAAAGGTCCAAGTATGCTGGGGAGTTTGGATGAGGGGAGAGACTCAAACTTTTAAGGCTTTCTTGAAAAGGGTGCCCAAGTCACACTACCCTAGCCAGACCCATGGGTTCACAGTGGAGAAAGGATGCTAACAGGATCTTGTGAGTGGTGCCCTTTTTAACAATTAAATGCACAATTTTTATTTCTTCTAATAAATTACTAGTAGGAAGAGATTTGTCATCCCATAACGGTCAGAGGAGATCTTCCCAAGCAGGATCAGCTGCATGTAGAGAAGTGCTAATGGGACACTTAAATTGCTCCCCAATCTGTTTCCCTGTCCCTCCTGGATGGTCCAACAGAAATAGTATAGAATCCCAGGAGGAAAAAGAGAAATTACAACCTTGATTAAGGACTTAAAGACAGTGGGAGTAGTAAGAGACACTATGTCAATACAACGGCCCTGTATGGCTAGTAAAACAGGCTAATAGGAGCTGGAAACTTACAGTGGATTATCACTAAGTAAATCCAGTTGTTCCCATAGTCCTGCCTGTACCAGACATTGAGGTGGTAAATGAACCCATTACATAGACTGATGGCACCTAGTAAGCTGTCAGGGACACTGCCAATGCCCTCTTTGTCATACCACTAGCTCCTAAGGATCAAGATCAGTTTACATTCATGAGGCAAAACCTCCAATATATGTTTGTAGTGATTCCCCAAGGGTATGAATAAACTCCCTTGCCATTAGCCACAATGGTAAGCCAGGATTTAGAGCAAGTGCCTAAATATATCCAAAGTTGTCGCTATATAGTCGATGTCCCATTAGTTGACAAGACAGAAGTCTCAGTGTCAACAGTCCTGACTGCAGTGGTCACCAGCCTCTACAAGTAGGGGTTGCTGATAAATCCCAACAAATTTCAGGGGACTGCTGTCAAAGTTTTCTGGGACTATGTGGGAGACCCACAACGCTCAATTCCTCTGGCAGCCAAGGAAACTGCTATCTCCCACTACCATGCACCACCAAAAAGAAGCCCAGCATGTTATTCAAATCTTGGAGATAGTACAATGGTACTTTAAGAAGTTCATTTAAAGATTTGTATTATCTTTTAATTCTATTTTTCCATGAATTTTTTGAAGTACCCCTGTAGGTGTCTCATTCTGGCATTCTACTTGGTACTTGTATTAGTCTGCTTTTGTGTTGCTATAACAGCATACCTGAAATTGGGTAATTTATAAAGAAAAGAGGTTTAATTGGTTCATGATTCTGGGACCGCTGCATCTCATGTCGGCCTCAGGCTGTTTCTACTCATGGTGGAAAGTGACAGGCAGCCGGTGGGTACAAGCAGATCACATGGTGAGAGGAAGCAAGAGAGAGAGCTAGGGGAGGTACCAGGGTCTTTTAAACAACCAGCTCTCATGGGAACTAATAGAGCGAAATCTCACTCATGACTCTCCCCTCCCAAAGGTGAGCATTAATCCATTCATGAGGGATCCACCCCCATGACTCAAACAGCTCCCAACACTGCCACACTGGGGATCAGATTTCTACATGAGTTTTGGGGGAACAACACATCCAAACTCCATCAGTACTTTTTATGGACTAAATCACAGTGTACTCTGAAGTGGCCCAAACCAACAGGCTGCATTTCCAGCTGTCTAGCAAGCTGTGGCATGCTGTCTACCTTTGAAACCCCACAATCCTCATGACCCCTTTGAGCTGCAAGACTTTATAACTGATGATTTTGCCAACTAAAGCTTCTGACAAAGGGAAATAGCCTTGACTGGGAAGTGCCCCTTGTGTTTTGGACGTGCTGCTTCCCTGACATAGCTAACAGGTGCATCCTTTTTGAAAAGTAACTATTAGCTTGCTATTGAACTACTGTCAGAAAAGACTGTCTGGCCTATAGAAACCTTGTGACTCTCTAGTCTGATGTTCCCATTTTGAGGTAAGTCAACCCAGATTCAACAACTAATAAGGTGAGAAGGGCCTAACAACCCTTACTCATCAAATGGAAATGCTATGTTCAAGAACACAGTTAACCTGGCCCCACTAACATCTTGCCTCCATATGAAAAAGTGGCAGCTATCTCTTTGGGAGAAAAATTATCCTCCACTCCTCCACCTGAAGCAAATCTCATAGCTCAGTGGGACCTTTAATTCACAGAGTTTCCCCTAAATGCCTGGGCCTGGTTCACCAATGTTTAGGCTAAGCTAAAACCTGATGGTATCATTTGAGCTGCTATGGCTGTCCAGCCTGAGTACAAGCTATGAAACAAAAAGGATGCTGTTATGCTCAGTAAGCAGAACTTGAAGGCGTTCTCATAGCTCTGGCCACTACTACCCCCCTGCCCTTGATGAACCTTGTTATATTTTTGCTGGATCTTGGCTTTTGTCAGTGGCCTGTTTGATTTGCCTCTTGAAAAACTGCAGATTAAAGACAGCCCCCTTTGGAGCTACAAAGAATGGAAACAAATTGTATTTGTTGACTGAACTGTCTGGGCCACTCATGGAGATGCTCATGGTAAGGGCTTGTTCTCTCTAATGGGACCAACTACACTGAAATTGCTAATTGAGCCTATACTGCCCAGACTACAGCCATTGTTGCCTTGAGCTGGCGAAGGCAATACATCCGCCACTATCAAGTGGGCACAAATTAAAGGACTACATTTCTGATACAGAGGCTACCGTGGCATGCCACACTGCATGGAGCACTGCCCCCTCCTACTCCTGGCATATTTGATTACACTGGACCTTTGACTCTCTCTTGGAGCTACTGGTGGTGTCTTCCCACTGTAACTTTTACCAGGTTACTATGTTGCCATTCCCTTCTGATCAGCTGACTTGGACCACACTATCGTGGGTCTTGATAGTAATCTTGTCATGTTTGCAGCTTTCCGGGCCATTTGCAGTCTATCATTGGTACACCTTTTATTGCAAAAGACACTCAACAATGGGCCAAGAGTTAAGATATTTGATAGAATCTGCATGCTCCCTACCATCCATAGGCATCTGGTATTGTTGAGTATTGGAAAGGCCTCCTCAAAAATTGATTCAAAATGTCACTGACTTTACCTCCCTCACCTCCTCCTGTTCTTTACACTGTTGTAAGGGAATTTGGTCATGAAATTTAACTGTCTCCAGAAAGAAATCTTTTCCTTTCAGCTACTTCCCGAGTGATGAAAGGAGTAAGAGTTAGAGACTTATTTAGCAAATTCAGGATTCCACCCTGACTGATACTGGCATGATGCTTCTTTCTTTTCCTTATGACAATCCCAGGCCAGCCTGGTTGGTATATATTCTGGTTTGTAGTCCAGCCAAAAGGGGGCAAAAGGGAATCAATCTTAGTTCTGGCTCAGCCACTTGGATTTTCTTGTTGAAGTCACATGGTCCTACATCATGATATCATGGCTGAATATACTTCTTACCAGTACAGTCCAGAGTGGGGGATCTGATGGATATCCAGTTGTTCCAATACCATTTGTTGACAAGACTATCTTTCACTCTTTTGAACTGCCTTATCACCACTGTTAAGATGCTCATCACAGCATTTTTTTTGCAATAAAATTATTTTAAATTACAATTAAGTGTAAAATCTATTTAAAATTTTATCCACATGTATAAAATAATCAGTACACTCTGGCTATCCATGGAAATGTCCTACATCATGACTTACAGTCTTTGTTGTATTTTCCCCCTCATTTTTTTTTTTAGCACCATCTTTCTAATGCTCTACAAAAGTTATGTCCTACCTTGCTCTTCCTGAAACAATAACTCTACCATCACCTTTAAGGTTAGAAAACTGGTGAAAAGAGATGTAATGATTTTCCTAAGGACTCCTAGGGAGTCAATACAAGAAGCAAATTAAAATCCAAAGCTCTTGATAAAAGAAAAAAAAGTACTCTAGACAAAAATATAAGAATAAATAAACGATTAAGACCCAACTTTTACTAAATGACTCAAAAAGATTCTTTCTGAGAACAAGCATTGGTAAATTTATGTTAGAAAATCTTTGTATAGTATTGTTTCTTGTTTTTTGTTGTTTTTTAAATATTGAAAGGTAGTAAAAAGTCTTATAAAAGATTATATTACTCCTCACTGTCTGAAATCTTGTTTTTAGAAAAATGCAGAATAGTAAATTGTAGAATGTCAGAGTTAAATGCATTACTTTATACTACTTAGGATAAAGTAAAGTCATATTTAAAGACTAACATGATGCTAATAGAAAAATTTCAGAACACAACACTGGCTTTGATTTAAAACCTCACAAAAAAGCAATAAAAATTAGCTTAAAAAGTTTTGGAGGACATGCATTAGTCCACTAGCTTGTCAGTCATGTTTTGAAATTCAAGTTTTAAAATGTATTGATTTACCACTAACTTAATTCGAAATTACAGAAGCTTAGAATTATGCTACATAGGGGGTGGCCTTTAAAAGTTACTTAGTTTGAGCTCTTAATTTAGGATACAGTCACACTTCATGCATTTGATGCTGATTTTTTAAAATTTATTTTTTATTGAGATCTATTTAGCCTACCATAAATTCACCCATTTAAAGTATATAATTCAATGCTTTTTAGTATATTCATTGAGTTGTGTGACCATCACTATAAGCAATTGTGAAACATTTTCATCATTGCAAGACTCTTCTTTCTCTTCAGCAGTCACTCCTCACTTGCCCTAACCCTCTCAGGCCTAGGTAAGCACTAATTTACTTTGTCTCTATAGATTTCACTATCCTGGGCATTTCATATAAATGGAATCATATAATATGTAGTCTTTATGACTAGCCTCTTTTGCTTAGCATAATGACTTCAAGATCCACGTTGTAGCATATATCAGTACTTTGTTTTTATTGCTGAATGATATTCCATTGTATGGTTATAGCACAGTTTGTCTACCCATTCCTCACCTGATGGACAGTTGGGTTGTTTCTACTTTTTGATTATTATGAATTATGGTGCTACAACATTCATGTATAAGTTTCTGTGTGGATATACACTTAATCTTTCTTGGGTCTTCAAAAAGTTCATAGAAGGATTCATATTATCTTTTAATTCAATTTTTCCATGAACTTTTTGAAGTAACCTTCATATACCCAAGAAAGATGAAACGTCATATGAGTCATATGGTAAACTCTATGTTTAATTTTAGAGGAATTGCCAGACTGTTTTCCAAAACAGTTGCAACATTTTAGATTCCTACCAGCAGTCCATGAGAGTTCCAATTTCTCCACATCCTTGCCAATTCTTGTTATTATCTTTTCTACTGTAATAATCTTAGAGGGTATGAAGTGATATTTCATTGTGGTTTTGATTTGCATTTCCCTAATACAAAATATATATTCTAGATATATATTTGAAAATGGTGTTATATTTAACGTACATAAAGAACTTCTACTACTGAACAATAAAAAGGCAAATAACACAATTAAAAATGGGCAAAGAATCTTAATAGACATTTTTCAAAGACAATGTACAAATGGCCAATAAGTACATAAACAGATGCTCAATATCATTAGCTTTTAGGAAAATGCAAATCAAAACCTCAATGAATCTGAATCTTGGGTCTAGCGCAGGGTAAGTAAGATTTTGAGAAATAAGGCTCAAGAGATGCAAGGATTAGATCATACAAGGCTTTGCCAGCCTTCTTATATGCATAGATGCTTACTGTGAGTATGTCTGACAATGTCTGCGTGCTTTACACATATTAAAGCATTTAATCCACAATAATCTACAAGATACTATTACCCCCTTTTAAAGAGGCATCAAAAGGTTTACACGAATTGTCCAAGATCTCACAAATCTGATCACAAATGATTCCACTATTAAAAATCCACCAATATTTCCTATAGAAAAAAAAATGCGAGCTCCTATGCATGGCACCTAAAGACTAGACATCTGGCCCCTGCCTACCTTTCTAGTTTTATTTCATCTTAACCTCTGCCTCATACTCTATGCTTCAAATATCCAAAACTACTGGCTGAACATTCAGGCTGTTTCATATCTCTGTTCCTTTTTAAATATTTTCCCTCTGCCCAAAAATCACTACTCTAAATTATCTACCCAGTAATTCCTTCTCTGTTTCCTCTGTGAAACCTTCACAAACCCCAGGAAACTTAAGTACTTCTGTTATGCTTCCTCCATACTTTTATATAGTTTTATTAAAATTATTGCATTATATTATGATGGTCTTTTTATATAATATTCCCCTGTATATATTATAATCTCCTAAACTTTTGGACTATGTCTCTCACTTATACATCCTCAATGTCTAAAGCACATTATAAAGTCAATGAATAATTTGGTGAAAAACAGAAGAACCCATAGGAAAAATACATGGGAAGTCCATCAGGCCTCTTTGGAGGTAGGAAAATAAATTCTAGATGCATTAATAGATGTGGATAACTCATTTACAAGTCGGAAATGACAATAATTACATATTTCTCCCAGGAATAGTGATGCTTGAAATGCAGATCTCGTGCTTCAAAGTTAGAAGACAGCAAATGTCTACCAAAGAGAAACTTTCATGTCTCAAGGAATGTTTTAATTTATAGATTTATAGCTCTTAAAATTAAATGTGACCTGAAGGGAACAACTATTCTGTCTTCGGGCAGAAAATTTTCCATATTATCCTATTTGGGGAAAAAACAAATGAAACACCCCAAAATTGAAAGGATATTTATTTTTTAAGTCAGGATGTAGCATTGGTAAATGGTATAGGACATATCACTGATAAATTAGAAATCTGCAGTATTCTCTCCATTATATTCTACTATGGTACATCCAATATTTATCGAGTCATATTATTCAACACAATGGGTACTTGATTCTTAACTGGAATCGTATACATATGTACACTGGAATCTAATTACCTTTCTTAGAGCATGAAGGGTAGCATTTTCAGTATTTATATTCTCTTAGAACACACTCATTTCAATAAATAGAGACAATCTAGTCCAATGTTCTATTTTTAAGAAAGAAGAAACTGAGACCTCCAGAAGTTGAGAAAATTTCCTTAAGTTCACTGGGCAATCAGTGACAGAGTTAGGGTGAGACCTCAGGTTTCCCAATTTTAGCCTAGCTATCCACTGTTAGCTTTTTAGGTTACAAATACAAGTATTAAATTGTCACTGACAATGGGCATATATATCACGGAATGTCATAAAAAATATATATCAAGCCAAATTGTTAAAATGGGATACCTTTTGAATGTTTCTACAAAATTGAGGCAGGATTACAATTTTAGACAGCATTACAGTCATGGCAAGCCTTGCAAATTCTGTAGATCAGGATAAATGACTTTTATCCTAGAAAATATCTCCTTTCCAGTTTTGCTATATCATCTGATATCAAAGTCCTAAACACATACTAGGTGTTCAGAAATACACTGCTGAATTGAAAGAATTTCAACGTAAAGTATTAACCATTAACAAGGGCAGATCTGTGTAATTTACGAAAAAGGGGGTAAGAATAAGAATACAGCCAGTGATGGAGTTTGGATGTGTTGTCCCCTCCAAAACTCATGTGGAAATTTGATCTCCAATGTGGCAGTGTTGGAAACTGATTGAGTCATGGGGGCGAATCCCCCACGAATGGATTAATGCTCTCCCTAGGTGGGGGGAGTAATGAGTTGTGGGGTACTGAATAAGCAAGCTGACAAAGTCCTTGCTATTCTAGGGGAGCCAGCAAGGCTGGCATCCCTTTTGCCTACTTCCCTCTTCTCCCTCCTTTTGAAGTCTGACCTTTGATTGAACCCAGGACCCTGGAAGCTTTGTAAATGAGAAACTTATGTTCTTACTTTGTTGGTAAGTAGTTAGCTATGAATCTTCAAGCGCCATGGCAGCTGAAAATGTTCTATAAATAGCTTGGTACCAGATATAATTGATTTAATCAGTACGATTTGTTATTTTCACTGGCTTATAAAAAGGAACCTAAAATAAACTGAGATGCCTTACAGGTCAGCAGACTGCAAGGTACTCCTGATCCCATAAAATAAATCGTGTCTTTCTTCATTTCCCACCATCTCCCCTCGGGGTACTGGTCAACAACAGTGAGTGAGTTCTCACTCTATTAGTTGCCACAAGAGCTCGTTGTTTAAAAGACCCTGGCACCTCCCCTCTCTCTCTCTTGCTTCCTCTCGCTATGTGATCTGCTTGTACTTGCTGGCTGCCTGCCGTTTTCCGCCATGAGTAGAAGCAACCTGAGGCCTGTGCCAGGTGCAGCTGTCCCAGAATCATAAGCCAAATAAACCTCTGTTTTTTATAAATTACCCAGTCTCAGGTATTCTGTTATAGCAACACAAAACAGACTAAAACAGCTAGGGAAAACATAAGAAAGAGTAATAACTTATAAATCATGACAATTAAAAAAAAGTGTTATTTAGGTCTTCATTAATTTCTGCAAAGAGATTTGAACAGAAATCTACAAAACTACAAACAAAACCTACTAGGAGCTTTTTAGGTGAGAACCAAAACTTAGATGAAGTATGAACTTAAGAGCTGCTTCTTGGTATCAGTAGTAAATTTCCCTTTTTTATCCAGATCTCCGTATGACCGGTGGTATACATCTGTAAGATGGTTCCCAGGATAGGGAAGTTGATGTCAGAAGTATAGAAACCAATCTCACACAGAGATCAAATCACAGTATGACACCTTTGATGATGCCCATATAGGTGCCACCATTTATTTAACTACAGTTTTTAGATAGGGTGGTTTAGGGTTTTTTTCTAACTTAACATTTGTTGTAATTTTTCTCTCACTGATGCTGATTTTCCTTGCTTTCAAGAAAGAGCAGTTCAACTGTCATTATATTTTCTTCCTTTCTTATTCATTCTGTGTCTTAAAATTTCTGGCTTTTGACATGCTTTCCACTTATATATATATAATATCAGTCAATAGTTTTTTTAGTTTGAACAAAAATTAAAAATTAAGTACTGTGTTATTCTTTTATGCATTTCAATACTTGAGAATAAAAACTGGATATAATAAAGGAATCAACAGGTAAAACCTTTTGGAAAATTTCTTGATTATCTTAGCATACACTGTGCCTGTGCCTGACACACAGCAGGCTTATAATAATTATATTGTATGAATAAATGTCTGATTGGAAGAATGAATGACAGAAAGAAACAGAAAGATTCTCGGCATTTGAAGAGAAGATTAAGGAATGTGCAACTAAACAGTTCTTGCACATAACCAAGCAGACTAAGCTCACTTGCTTTTCTAAAGGAATAGTAAAGCTTCCATTAAAAAATGGTAGCATGGGCTGGCTGGTTAGCTCAATTGATCAGAGTGTGGTGCTGACAACACCAACGTCCAAGGTTCTATCCCCATACTGGCCAGCCACCAAAAAAAAAAATGGTAGCAGTATTAAGAGCAGTTGTTATTGACACCGAAAACTAGGTTAGGCAAGAAATGAATGAGAGGAAAAATATTTCGGACAAGGGTTTCAGACAGGCTTTGTTCTCAATACTTGATGAATCTGAAGTGTTAGAGTTCCACAAATGATATTATAGGTACACAACATGCTGTAAATAACAGAGCACTAGTGTCTCAAAACATAAGAAAGGTTTGGCATTACAGGATGGTAGAAACGTGAGTGCTGAAGTGAGGTTATAAGTTAAGGACATATATTAAGGCCCTAGAAAATAATAATATTTAAATATTATTTAATAATAGTATTTACTTAATAGTTGTAGTGGATTGAATTATGTCCCCCCAAAACTCCCTGAAGCTTGAATTGTATCCCCCAAGTTTTATGTATTAGAAACTTGGTCCCCACTGTGCCTGGTAAGAGGGTGGGAAATCCTATTATGGTAATTGAGGGGTGGAGCCTTGAAGAGGTGATTAGATTGTAGGACCACACTGTAGTGAATGGATTAATAATGGTCAGGGGCGTGGTTCTGAGGGCTTTAAAAGAAGACCACATGAGAGGTTAGTGTCTGCTCTCTCTGCCCCACTATTCTCACAATGTGATATCTTGCTGTTGCTAAAGCCACCACCAAAGAAAGCCTTCACCAGATGTGTTCCTGGACTTTGGACTTCCAAACCTCTGAAACTGTAAGTAATAAATTTCATTTTCCTTATAAGTCACCCAGTCTCAAGTACTTTGTTATAAGCAACAGAATTGGACTAACACAATAACCCTCTGAAGAAAGGTGGGAGGTGAGGGAAGTCTTATCCTGCTCTTTGCTTCCTACCAGCTTGGATCACCACCCTATTTCCCTCCAGCTCCCACTTCCCACCCAGTTCACAGGACCTGACCTGACCTTATTCTTTGCTGTCATTGTGGTAAAATATACATAAAATTTACCATTTTAACTATTTTTAAAGTATACAATTTTAAGTGCACCATTCAGTGTCATTAAGTCCATTCACACTGTTGTACAACCACTACCACTATCTATCTCCAGAACTTTTTCGTCATCCCAAACGGAAACCCATTAAACAATACCCCCCATATCCCTCTCCTAGTCTCTGGAAACTACCAATCTGCATGTGTCTCTATGGATTTACTTATTCTGGATATTTCATAAATATGGAATCATACAATATGTGACGTTTTATTTCAGGCTTCCTTCACTTAGTATATTTTGGTGTTCACCCACAGTGTAGCATGTACCATTTCTTTTTACGGCTAAATAATATTCCATTGTATGTATAATTTAGGATGGTCTCTAATAAGGTTAGTAGTCCAATTATCAAAAACTGAAAACACAAATGTTCCGATGAGGCACATATATAAATTTAGTAACTGGGAACACTCAGTAAAATCTATCTGTCTCTTTAGTGAGAATATAAATTCCACAAGAGCAGGGGCTGTTATGTCGTCAGATGTATCTCCAGTGCTTAGTTCAGTGCCTTACACATAGTAGTCAATAGATTTCATATCAGCTGAATGAATGAATAAAAAGCAGTGAAAAGTATGCTTGTGTATGAAAAGATTATCATACTGTATATTATATTATTGTACATATATATTATACATAATAGTTAGAATGGTGTACAAATACTAAGCAAGATGTCGGAATCAGAGGTACAAAGTTCTTGGAAGTATATACTCTTTGGAATTGAGGAAAAATGTCTCATAAATTGAAATATAGTTTGGAATTAGAGGAAATACGTATCATTATTTGAAAAGGCTTAGTTTTTTTTTCTGTCACATACATGTATGTAATAGTAGGATGATCCAAACACATTTATTTAGATGATTTTGTAAGTAAGCTCAGTGAAATCCAACCTTTCTGATCTTTTAGGTGAAGAGCTTAATTTTTCATTCAAATCAAAGAAGATAGGGCTATCTTCTAATAATCAAAATCCCAGTTTTAATCAGTACATTTACTTAAGAGTTTTTTTCTAATGACCTCAAAATTCAGAAACTATTTTACTATCTCTTACTGTTATTGAGCAGTATTTCATCTGTGCAGCTTTTGGTTGTATGAGGAGACAAGAATATCAAGATTTTAACAGCACATAGAGAATAATGGCAACCTAAAGAGATTTAGACAGTGACACAACAGTAAAGTGATTACATTATAATTTTAAAAATATTATTTGGAGAGAGAATAAAAAGGGTGGAATAGATGGTCCCTATTGTCACCCTCTCCCACAATCGACCAATTTACAACTATTAAAAAAGCAACGACTGCTAAGCTGGGGCCGCTAGAGCTCAGGGGAAGAGGAGGAGAGACCTACAGAGTTCATGAAGGTGGGAGAAGCTGTGATGAGAAAAAGAAGGGACCACTATGACCGTTTTGAGCCCCGGCCATTTCAAAGCTGGTCCTGGTGAGCACATGGAGCAAGAGTTGGCCAAAACCACACCTGTGCCCTTTGTGTAAAGTTGCTTGGAGACTGCAGAGGAGAGGATGGCCTTGGTGGACCCCAGGCCAGTAAGACCACTGACAGGGTACCTGTGGACCCACATAGGAGCAAAGGGCCACAGACAACAGAAAAAAGGAGCCACTTAAAGGCTGGTGAGTCATCACAAGGGACTGGTGCATGGTCCACCCCATTGGAAGTGTATGGAGTATGGACGGTGGGGGAGGTGGGCCCACTGGGGGAACACTGGGGCACAGCACGGACAGCTGATCTGCTCTCCAATCAGCGCAGGACCACTCAGTGTAGACTGGTCAGAAATATAGATCTGTAGGGAGCCCAGTTTGCTGAAAAAACTCAGGTCCAGACCAGAGTTTCCACACAACCCAGGTGTACTGGACCTCACAAAAACTGGGAGTACTTAAAAGGTCAACAATTAAAACCTGAGCTGCACAAAAACCTTCCCCAGAGAATCAGCAGCAAATCAGAGCAATTAAGCTCAACCACAGGGCTCAAGTGCTGGTCCCCACACGAAGTTCCCCCATTTCAGAAGTAAGCATAGACAACAAATTAGTTCCAGTGCAGAATTTAAGTGGTGGGGGTAGCAAAACATAAGTGAAAGAAAACACAAAATGCCCACAGATCAGAGACAGAGTTCTGATATTAGCCAGTAAAGGCCTAACACCACTGAAGAACACCTATAAAACCTAGAAGAGCCAGGCTTCCAAGACAGGTGAGGGGAACCCAGGGGTCTTAACCATGCCCCCCATGTATGCATCCAGGCCAGCAATGAGGAAGCTGCCACCAGAAGCCCCCGTGCTCTCAAGCCAGGATTGGGGGGATACAAGGGCCTCAGCCATGCCCCCAGACATCTGCATCCAGCCCAGTGATGACTGAGCCTCTGCAGAATACCCCCAGGCTCCCAAGCTGGGTTGGGGGTGAAGGAGGGCCTCAGACACGCCCCTGAGGTCTGCATCCAGCTCAGCAATGACTGAGCCGCAACCAGAAGTCCCCCAGGGATCCCAAACAAGGGGGAGGCCCAAGGGCCTCAGCCATGCCCCCACCCATGACTGCACCCAGCTGAGCAATGACCGTACCTCCACCAGAAGTCCACCAAGCCCCCAAACAGGGGTGGGGGGCTGCTGAGGGCCTCAGCCATGCCCCCCCATATCCACATCCAGCCTGGCAATGACTCATCCCTGGAAGCCCTCTGGGCCCCCAGGCTGGGATGAGGGGCAACAAGGGCCTCAGCCACGCCCCAACACCTGCATCCAGCCCGATGATGACCAACCTGCCACCAGAAGTCCCCCAGACTCTCCAGCTGGGGTGGGGATACTGAGCACCTCGGCCAGGCCCCCCCACCATCTGCAATCAGGTCAGTGAAGGAGCTGGCTGTGGGCCAGTCCTGCCCCCACCTCCACCTCAATTTCCCTACCCCCCTCCCATCTGCCCCTCCCACTGCTCTGCAACACCTTTGAATGTAAAAAAATAATAAAAATTAAAAAAAAAAAAAAAAAAGAAAGGAAGGAAGATACAAAAATCACACACAAAAAAATCATTCAACTTTGCAGTTTTTGATCCTAGCAATCATTTGGAATTATATGTTGGTTTTCAAATCAGTTTGTTTTATACTTATTTTTCTAATATACAGAATAGCTTTTAAAGATACTATCATTTAAGGGGGAAAATGTCTATTTAAAATAATAGATTTTTCAACTTCTCTCTGAAGAAGATATTATCTGGGTTTGGTAGCTACACAGATATAAACTGAAAGGCCTTCCCAGATGATATACTCTATTTTGAGGGCTTCTGTTTGTCCCTTCAAGTTGTACTAATCACATCATGATGAACTGCAAATCTGCTGATCTCATTTGTCACTGTGTAGATCCTGACCCTCCGTAAAGCAAATTGGAAGGGAAAAAAGTCACTATTAAGTGGTTAATAAATGTTACACTAAAATTCCTGCTTACATCTACATCAATTACATAAAAATTAAGATGCTATTTTTTAAATTGGGCTCAAGAACTTAACTAGTGACACTTAAAAGCATACAGTGTTGATTCAATTATTTTTTGATTGTAAAATCCTTCAAGGCAATTGTTTTAAAGCAGAAAATAATGATAAAAAAACACTCTGGTAATTTGATTGTAAGACAATCAAGCATGTAGACTAAATACACTACAATTTGAATAGGTAAACAGATTTTTGTAATATGCCCAAAGAAAAAAGTAAGTTTAAAAAGTCTATTAAATTTAACTTTTGAAAAAGAACTGTTTGAGCTTCAGATTTCCTCAACCAGCTCTAGATTAAATGGTATTAGTAAGCAGAGAATCCATAGTTGAACCAAATTTAGTTATGAAAGATCTATAATGCAATGGCATACTCCTATTAAAGTATGGTGTAACAATGATCAAGAGTAAAAGTACCTCCTTTTGATTCTAAGTTCCACTAATTATTAACTGAATAAACTTGGGCAAGAAATGTAACCAATCAAAGCTTCAGTTAACTCATCAGTAAATGGGGGATAATAATGGTGCCTCATACAGTTAAGGTGAGGCATAATTGAGGTAGTTCATGTTACATGCCTGTCAAATAAGAAATTATCAAAAAACATTAGCTGTCATTGTTTTTTAAAATTATTTTTATTTATATTTGTGGGGTACAGAGTTGACTATGAGTATTTGTGTACAATAGGTGATGATCAAATCAATATTATTAGCATGCTAATCATTACAAATCATAATTATTTTTTGTGTCTCTTACCCAATTTCTCCCTATTCCTCCTCCCCCTTTTCCACCTCTAGTAACTATAGGTCTGTTCTGTCCTTCCATAATTATTATTATTATCATCATCTAATCATTACGAAGGAAGCTACCTCCTATTTATTGTAATTGTTTTAATTGTTTGACACTTTTAGAATACAATTTTTGGCTCAGCAAAAAATAATTTAGTATGACAAATGGACATCAAAGATTTAAGTTTCCTCAGTATGATTAAATAGGTACCTGTATCATCCATGTGGCTGAAAACAACTAACTTTTTTTTATGTATATATAAAAGCTTTGATGAACTCAAAAGATAATTATGATTTTTCAATCTAAAGACTAAATGAAGTAAAAAACTCAGAGATGTAGGTAGGCATACTGTAGCTGTACTTTTCCTGAGGACACATATTAAACCTGGTAAATTAAGCTTAAATGTTTAGGATTTCACAGGGCCTGAAACTACAGGAAAAGCAAAAAACAAAAACACTCCAGACTCCACACAAAATGGAAAGTCTAATAGAATCTCTTCCTGCCCTCAATAAAACTGGAATTCCTATTAAGGGCTATAGTTTCACTTCCAGGCAAATAAGAAGAAAACCCACCACATAGCTCCCATCCCCACTGAACTATAATGAAAAGTGTTTTCTAGGTGCTGGGCACCTCAGGGTAATACAAAGAAGTTCCTGAGAAGTTGTAGCCATGAGCTGGTCCTCACCAGGATTTATAGCCTAAATTTATGTGACTTGGACAATCCCCAAAAGCCCTAAACTCTAAATTGAGTTGAAGTGATACTAGGCTTGTAGTGCCTGGAATAAAATATATTCGTTTAAGGCCTCAAAGAGCTTAATACATTTCTAAGGAAAGATCAGCTAATAATGATAATGATGATGATGATGAAGAAAAGCATATGAGGCACATGAGTAAGAACTAGCAGAAACAACAAACAGGAGGGGAAAAAAACGCTGCAAACATTTTATATATTAGAATTTTCATACAAAGATTATAAAACAACTATTTACTATGTTTAAAGAAATAAAAGACCAGCATGAAAATATCCACAGGTCCTAGAAAAGTATGTACTACCAAAAAGGTTTGATAAAATACCAAGCAGAGCCTCTAGCATTTGAATGTTTTTAAATGAAATATAAAACTCAATGGGCAGGTTTAACAGCAGGTTAGACATAGTTGTAAATATAATTAGTGAAATGAAAGATAGGAAATAAAAAGACATCCAGAATGAGGCCCAAAGCAAAGATATAACAAATATGACAGAGAGGTTATGAGACACAGGATACAAAGTGAGGTCTAACAAATATCTAATGAGATCCTTGGAATGAAGCGAAAATGAGGTAAGATAATCATATAAGGAGATGACAACTGACATTCCCTACAATTGCAAAAAGCACTAATACCCTGTTCAATAAGCACAACAAATCCCAATAAGGGTAAATAAGCAGATATTTACACCTAGATATGTAATGATGAAAATGGAGAACACCGATAACAAAGAGAAGCTCTTCTAAAAAGATAACTGTCAACCTACAATTCTCTAGCAAAAATATCTATTAGGAATGAAATCAAAGACATATTCGCACAAAAACTAAGAGTTTTCCCACTGATAGTCCATAATTAAAGCAGGCACTAAAAGATACACCTCAGGATAAAAGAAAGTGATTCCCAGTAGAAAATCTGTGAAAAAAGAAGAAAGGAAGAGCAAAGAACATAGTAAATACAATGATGTTTTGTAGTGTTAAAGATATATATGGTAGAATTAAAATACATTATCAAAATAATATAATAATCAAAAAGGAAGAATAAAGAGTTGTAGTGTTCCAAGGTCTTCATATCACTCAGGAAAAAACTTTCATATTACTCAGGTTAAGCTAATTACTACAGTAACCAGTAAAAAATAGTTTAACAAAAACTATTACAGAGGAAAAACTAAAATGAGAAAACAGTATAAAAAACAATTTTAGAAAGTAGAGAAAAAGAAGCATGTTAAATCGGAGATACCTATTAGACATGAAAGTGGAAATAAATAAGCAGTCAAATAAATAGGTCTAACATCCAGGGAAGAAATCTAGTATACATTTATAAATTTGGGAGTCATCATAAGAAAAAAGGCATTTAAGGCCATGACAACAGATGAGATCATTCTCGAAGTAAATGTAGACAGAAAAGATATGTCCAAAGATGAAGCTCTGGGGCACTACAACATTTAGAGGTGGGGAGATAAGGAAGAATAATTAATGACCATGATTTAGAAAGAAACAATGGAAAGAAAGGACAGGGAGTTTCTGGGAAGAAGGAGGATTAAAGATGCCCAGGGCATGTTCTTCCCCACAGGACTGAAACAATTAAGTCTGCTAAATACTGATAAGAGCATCAGTGGGAGAGTGTAGGAGCACAACAGGAGATTGGTGAGATTGCTGTGAAGAATGAAAAACCAGGAAGGTGACATAGAGAAGAGAGAGAGGCACATGGCCTCAGCTGCTAAGTCTCCAACTCTGAGATCAGGGCAGGAAGAATTTCCCTGGCAATGAAAGGTAGGCAGAGGACCCATACTAACCTCCATCCTCACTGCATAGGCCCATAGATCTTTTGGCAGGACCAGTCTGGAGCCAAATGTAGACAATGCCCTGCAAAACTAGTGCCATAGAACACTGGCACAGACTGTGAGCTGCCCACTCCTCATCCTTGGGACCCAAGCCAATACAGATCCAGGGCCATTTTGAACCTGGAAGTAAAAGGAGAGTACGTCCCAAGTCTTAAGGCTCTACACCCAGTGCACTCACAGGAAAGACTGCAATGTCCTGATCCCTGCAGCTGGAAGTCTGGGATCACAGCAGCTATGACTCTTTTGCAGCCTCGGAAGTCAAGCCTAGTCCTGCTGAACTGACAGACCCCCACATCCCTGGCCAGAGATCTGACAGGCAGACACTTCTCAGGTGGACCACACCCCATTCCCTCCCTACCCCCAGACTCACCAGCTGACTGAATTATATATACCTAAGCTCCCAAGTCAGAAAAACAACTCAAAGTTCTCTACTGTAACAAATATACCCTCAGGCCAATGAAGATACAGTACATCCACCTCTTTCAGAAAAGCAGCCTAGCAGCTCCACTCTGAATTCTCTCCCACAGCAACTTTGCCAATAAACCCAAAGGGAAAGCACCAGCCCCTTCACTGCAGGACTGCCTAGCAGCCCCACAAAGCACCCATGGATGATGTGCACCCTGACACACACTTGCCAGGGCAATGTACCTAAGGGTGCCAGCCTGAGTGGCCCCACCTGACCTCCACAGGCAGCTGGATCTAAGTGCACTGGTTCAGGTAGACCTGTCCACTCCCTACAGGCAGCTGGACCAAAGTGCTCCAGCAGGGTAACCCTGTCCAGCCCCCGTGGGTGACCAGACTGGGAATTCTGATGCATGCCAGCTCGGGCAGCCCTACCTGGTCCCCATAAGTGGCCAGACTGAAGAGTGCTGGTCCTGGTGGCCCCACCCAGTACTCACAGGTGGCTGGACTTCCCCAACGTATGTCAGAATGAACAGACCCACCCAGCACCCACAAACAGAAGATTAGGGTGCTCCACTGAGAACCCACCCAGCAGCCCCACCCACATCCTGCGAAGTGGCTCTGCAGCCCCACCCTTGGCAGTCTAGCACCTGAACCACAAAGGAAAGTACGACCTCATAGCTGTTGCCATCGCCAATCCCCCAGACCAAAGCACTAACACTGCAGCGGCCCTTCTCCTTGCACAGCAGTCGGACCCACTCCCCACCAACACCCAGGCTGGGTGCTACCAGCTCCACCTCACCCAGATCCAGGTTTCCCACATCTTATCAGGCAAGAGGAAAGAGGAAAGAGGGAGAAACGAGGATTCAGGAGAAGTTTCTGCCCATAGGAAAGAGAAACCTTGCACAGTGCAATCCAATGAAGCTGAGTACCTTCAGCACACCCCAGTGTACCTATGAGGGGCATGGGAGACTAGCTGGGGTGCCAGCAAGTCTGCCCAGGGCCAACAGTCAATATTAAAACACATCTATAAGAGGGAGTCCCTCTCCTCAAAAGCTACTCCAGAGTAATAAAAGAAGCAAGTAGTCTCAACAGATGATCAGACATCAACATGTGGATACTAGAAGTATGAAAAAATGAGAAAATATGACAACACCAAATGAACACAATAATTCTCAAGTATCATTCCCAACTTCATAGAGCACACATGAAATGACTGAAAAGGAATTCTGAACAACAATCTTAAGGAAACTTGATGAGATACAAGAAGACTCAGTTAGATTACACAACCAAATGAGAAAAACTATCCAGGATATGAAGTAGGAAATTTACAAAGAGATTAATATCTTAGGAAAGAACATAGCAGAACTTCTAGAATTGAAGGACTCATTCAGTAAAATGAAAAACGCAACCAAGAGCTTAAGTAGCAGGCTATATCAAGCAGAAGAATTTCTGATCTTAAAGACAGTCTTTTCAAAATAACCCTGACAGACAACAAAAAAGAAAAAAAAAATAATTAAAAAAAAATAAAGAAAATCTAAGAGAGCTAGCAGACAACCTTAAGTGAACAAACATCCAATAATAGATTCCAGAAGGGGAAGAAAAACGATAAGGCATTGAAAACCTATTCAATGAAACAACAGCAGAAACTTCTCAAGTATTGGGAGAGATACAGACTTATGGATCCAAGAGGCTCAGAGGTCCCCAAGCAGATTCAATCCAAAAAGGTCTTCTCTGAAGCACATTGTAGTCAAATTGTCCAAAGTAAATGAAAAAGACAGAATCCTAAAATCAGCAAGAGAAAAGCATCAAGTCACCTATAAGGGAGCCCTCATCAGAGTACCAGCAGACTTCTCACCAGAAACCTAACAGGCCAGAAGAGAATGGAAAGATACAATCAAAGTACTAAAAGAAAAAAATTGCCAACCAAGAATACTATACCCAGCAAGGCTTTCCTTCAGAAATGACGGAGAAATCATGTATTTCCAAGAAAAACAAAAACTGCAGGAGTTCACCACCACACAATCTGCCCTTCTAGAAATCCTCAAGGGAGTCCTGCATCTGGAAACCAAAAAACTATAATCACCACCATGAATACACAAGACAGAAAGAACAAAGCCCACTGGTAGAACAGATATGCAATTGAAAAAGAAAGAAACTATATCTGACTACTTCAAAAAACCAACAAACACTGAAGACAAACAATAACAGGGAAAGGTAAAAAAAGACATTTAGAACAACCATATAAAAATCAATCAAATGCCAGGAGTAAGATAACACCTCTCAATAACAACACTAAATGTAAATGAATTGAATCCCCCACTCAGAAGACAGACTGGCTGAATGGATTAAAAAATAAGATACAAATATTGATAAAATAAAATAAAAGTTAAAAAAAAAAAAGACCCAACTATGTGTATCTCCAAGAAACTCACCACACCTGTAAAGGCTCACACAGTCTAACAATGAAGGGATGGAAAAAGATATACCATGCAAATGGAAACCAAAAACTAAGAAGAGTAGCCATTCTTATATTGGATAAAATGGACTTTAAAGCAAAAACCATAAAAAAAGACAAATAAGGTCATTAAATAATGATAAAAGGATCTATCCAGCAAGAGGATATAACACTCATAAATATATATGCACCTGACATTGAAGCACCCAGATATACAGCAAATATTATTAGACCTAAAGAGAGAGATAGACCCTAATAGAATGATAGTTGGGGACTTCAATGCTAGACAGAGCATCTAGGCAACAAATCAACAGAGAAAATTTAAACTACACTTTGGACCAAGTGGACCTGGCAGATATCTACAGAACATTTCATCCAACAACTACAGAATACACATTCTTCTCATCAGCACATGGAACATTTTCCAGGATAGACCACATCTTAGGCCACAAACCAAATCTCAACAAATTTTAAAAAACTGAAATAATTTCAAGTGTCTTTTCAGATCACAAAGGATTAAGACTAAAAATCAATAATAAGCAAAACTTTGGAAACTGAACAAATACATGGAAACTAAACAACATACTCCTGAGTGATCTATGGGTCAAAGAAGAAATTAAACAGGAAACCAAAGAATTTTTTGAAACTAATGAAAACAAAGGAACGTCATCAAAACTTACAGGATACTGCAAAAGCAGTAATTGAAAGTTCATTGCAATAATTGCTTACATCAAAAGAACAGAAATTCTCCAAATAAACAACCTAACACTACACTTCAAAGAACTAGAAAAACAAGAATAATCAAACCCCAAATTAGTGGATGGAATGAAATAATTAAGATCAGAGCAGAACCAAATGAAACTGAGACCCCCCCCCCACAAAAGATACAAAAAAATGAAATAAAACTTGATTTTTTGAGAAGATTAAAAAAAGACAAACCATTAGCTAGACTAACTAAAAACATAGAGAAGACCCAAATGACAAAAATTTGAAATGAAAAAGGAGTCATTACAACTGATGCCACAGAAATACAAGGAATTATTAGAGACTATTAGGAACAACTTTATGCCAACAAATTTGAAAACGTGGAAGAAATGGATAAATTTCTTGACACATAAAAATTACCAAAACTGAACCAACAGACCAATAACAAGCAATAAGATTAAAGCAGTAATAAGCAATCTCCTAAGAAAGAAAAGCTCAAGATGGAATGGCTTCACAGCTGAATTCTACCAAACCTTTAAAGAAGAATTAATAACAATCCTTCTCAAACTATTCAAAAAAATTGAAACAGAGGCCATTCTCCCAAACTCATTCAATGAGGCCAGCATCACCTCGATAACAAAACCAGATACAATTACAAAAGATACAATAACAACAAAAAACAACTATAGGCCAACATCACTGATGAACATAGATGCAAAAATCTTCAACAAAATATTATCAAACAGAATACAGCAGCACATCAAAAACATTATACATCATGATCAAGTGGGATACATCCTAGGGATGCAAGGATGGTTCCACATACACAAATCAATACATGTGATACAACACATCAACAAAAGCAAGGACAAAAACCACACGATCACCTCAACAGAAGCAGAAAAGCATTTGAGAAAATTCAACATCCCTTCATGATAAAGACTCTCAACAAATTAGGTATAGAAGGAAAGTATCTCAACACAATAAAAGCTATATATGACAAGACCATTGCCAATATCATTCTGAATGGGGAAAAGCTGAATCTTTTTTTATTTTTATTTTTTTGTCTTTTTCGTGACCGGCACTCAGCCAGTGAATGCACCGGCCATTCCTATATAGGATCCGAACCCGCGGCGGGAGCGTCGCCACACTCCCAGCGCCGCACTCTCCCGAGTGCGCCACGGGCTCGGCCCGAAAAGCTGAATCTTTTCTTTTAAGAACAGGAACAAGAGAAGGATGTCTACTCTTACCATTCCTATTTAACACAGTATTAGAAGTAGGAGCCAGATCAATCAGGCAAGAGAAAGAAATAAAGGGCATCCAAATGGGAAAAGACAAAGTCAAGGGTCCCTGTTTGCAGATGACAAGATTCTACAAATAGAAAAACCTAAAAACTCAACCAATAAACTCCTAGAGTTGATAAATGAATTCAGCAAAGTTGCAGGATACAAAATCAAGATACAAAAATCAGTGGCATTTTTATACTCCAATTATGAACTAGTAGAAAAAGAAATCAAGAAAACAAGAGCCCATTTATAACAGCTACCAAAATAAGTAAATACTTAGGAATAAACTGAACTAAAATAGTGAAAGATCTCTGCAATGAGAATCACAAATCACTGCTGAAATAAATTAAATAGGACACAAGAAGATGAAAAGATAATCCATGTTCATGGATTGGAAGAATTAACATTATGAAAACGTCCATACTACCCAAAATGATCTACAGATTCAATGCAATCCCATCAAAATACCAATGACATTCTTCACAGAAATAGAGAAAACAATCCTAACAAAAGACTCTGAATAGCCAAAGAAATCCTCAGCAAAATAAATAAATAAATTAATTAATTAATAAGGCAGGAGACATTATACTACCTGACTTCAAATTGTACTACAAAGCCATAGTAACCCACACAGCATGGTACTGTCATAAAAATAGACACTGGAACCAATGAAACAGAATAGAGAGCCCAGAAATCAGTCCATGTACTTACAGCCAGCTGATCTTTGACAAAGGCACCAAGAACATACATTGGGGAAAAGACAGCCTCTTCAATAAACAGTGCTGGGAATACTGGACATTCATAGGTAGAAGAATGAAATTAGACCTGTACTTCTTGTCATATACCAAAATCAAAATAAAATGGATTAAAGTCTTAAATATAAGACATGAAGCTATAAAACTCCTATAAGGAAACATAGGGGAAACATTTCAGGATGTAAGACTGGGCAAAGACTTTATGAATAAGACCCCAAAAGCACAGGCAACAAAGGAAAAAATAAACAAATGGGATTATATCAAACTAAAAAGGTTCTGCACAACAAAAGAAACAATTAACAGAGAGAGAAGACAATCTGCAGAATGGGAGAAAATATGGGCAAATTATGCGTCTGACAAGGGATTAATACTCAGACTATACAAGGAACTCAAACAACCTTAACTGTAAAAAAACTATTAATCCAGTTAAGAAATGGACAAAAGAGCTCAACAGACAGTTCTCAAAGGAAGACATACAAATGGCCAGAAGGTACATGAACAAATAAATGTTCAGCATCACTAATCATCAGGCAAATGCAAATCAAAACCACATTGAGATATCATCTCACCCCAGTTTGACTTGCTATTATCAAAAACACAGAGAATAACAAATGCTGGTGAGGATGCAGTCCTACACTGTTTGTGAGACTGTATATTAGTATATTCTTTATGGGAAACAATATGGAGGTTTCTCAAACAACTACAGATAGAACTATCATACCCAAAGAAATGAAAATCATCATGTCAAAGAGAAACCTGCTCTTCCATGTTTATCACAGCATTCTTTACTGTGGCCAAGAGTTGGAACCAAACTAAATGTCCCTTGATGGATAATTGGATGAGGAAAACATGGTATATATAATCAATGGAATACTACTCGGCCATAAAAAAGAATGAAATTCCACCATTTGCAGCCACATGTATGAACTTGGAGAAAATTATGCTGGGTGACATAAGTCAGGCAGAAAAAGAGAAATAACCACATGTCCTCACTCATATGTGAGAGCTAATAAATGTTGGAAAGGAAGGAAGGAAGGAAGGGAAGAAAAGAGAAGAGAAGAGAAAAAAAAATCAAAGAACAGAATAGAACAGAAAAGAAAAGAGCACAATACTTAGAACATTCAGAAGGTGAGAACAGACATGTGGTTATTAGAGGGAGGAAATGGGGAGAGGGAAGTGGTTAGGGAGAAATTGGTTAATGGACACAAAGAATGAGGATGTTCTGTAATGAAGGATATGCCAACTATCCTGATTTGACATCACATATTGTACACTAATACTGATAGTCAACTGTACCCCACAAATACATATAATCCATTATATCTCAATAAACAAAAAAGATACAATGAAGTTACAAACTCGATTATAGCAGAATAAAAATAAGTATGGAATATTTACCAAAAATTGATCAAATATTAGGCAACAGAGAGAGATTCTTGATATGTTCTAGGACACAGAAACTGTCTATGCCACATTCTGACTATATAGTGATGAGAAAGTATTTACAACCAAAGGATAGCCAACAATAACAATAATAAACTAACTACTTGGAAGTTTTATAGAACTCTCCAAAATAACTCAGAGTAAATAAAAATTAAAGCCTATTTAGAAACAAAGATTGAGAGAACACACCGGTATAAAAATCTATGGGGAGATCCAAAACAGTACTCACATGAAAATTTATGGCCACAAATGCTTTAGAAAATAGTGAGAAAAAATTCAATAAAAGTCAAAGATGATAAAAGAAAAAGGGATGAATAAAGACAAAGGCAGAAATTAATAGAATATAAAACAACAAAAAATGACAAGTCACAAGCTGGTTCTTTGCCAAGAATGACAAAACAGACAACTGCAGACACAACAAATGAAATTAAAGATGCTGCAGACACACAACAAATGAAATTGAAGATGACAGAGATATAAGTACAGACTCAGAGGATGTTAAAATATTATAAAACAAGGATCAATGTCAACATTTAAACATAAACCACAATTATTTCTTAAAACATACACAGGGATAAATAATAGCAGTTCTACAAATACTTACCCAGACCTTCCTTACCAGTTGTTTCAGAACACCCAAACACAGGTGGAAACAGAGAAATAAAAGAAATAAAAAGAAATCCTAATTCTTAAGCAAAAGATTTGTGTAATGATAGTTTATGTCAGAGTTTTATAACTGCCAAGTTGAATCTCCTTGTCAACTGTTTAGAGTTCTCCTAATCTCTGTGTAAAGGGTAGAATTAAATACTTATTACATGCCAAGTACCAAAGTGCTTTACATATATTAACTGATTTAATCCTCACAACAACCCTCTTATCAGTACTTTACAAGAAAATAATAAAAATACTATTATCCCCATTTTTATTTAAATAGTAAAAGTCTCCAAGTCAAAGATGACAGACAGTTGGATCATGATTGTTTCTTAACTCTGTTTTGAGTTCCAGCTTATATATGAGAGGTAATAACAAAAAGAATGCTGCTTGAACGTCTCAAGGAAAAACAAATAGGAGGCTTATATGATAAAGAGATATGAGGATGTTTCCAAAAGTTCATTGAAAAATAGAATTGAAAGATAATAGGAATCTTTCCATCAACTTTCGAAGTACCCTTGTATAACCCTCTGGCATATTACCAGAAATAACTATATACTACTCTTAGGTTCCTTCCCCTTTTCTAACTGTTTGGCTAACTCCTCATCTTCAGTGTTTAGTTCAAAAGTTAGTTGTTTGGCTAACTCCTCCTCTTCAGTATTTAGCTCAAGCATTGTCAGTTCTAGACTCTGTACTTTGAGAGATGGACTAGCAAGGTAGTCATAAAAATATCATATGGTTAGAATCAGTAATTATTTATTGAATTAAAAATTATGGCTCTTCTTTCCACCCACTCACCAAAAATTTTCTCTTAATCATCCCTAATCCTTTTCTTCTTTTTTTCAGTTCTCTTCCAAAACTAAAGCCTTTTGTCCCGTGGTTTTGACACTATCTTCTATTGTTTCCTTTATGGTCTTGGCACTTTAACATCCCCTTTTAGTAGCTTCAATCTTTATTTCCTCCCTCACTCTTTCTCATTGGAATTAAAAACTGTGTTAATAAATTCCATTCCGGGCAAAAATGGTAGCACAGGCAGCTCCAAGTGCCCTTTCTTCCACAGAAACATTGAAAAAGTCAAGCAGAAACTGTCTAAACGAAGTTTGTCAGAACTCTGGAAAACAGTCAAAGGTTTATAGCAACCAAGAAAATGCTGAATCAAGGGAAAGGCAATTTCAAAATGATAGGAAAGATTTATGGCATTTTTATGGTCTTTGCCCCACCCCCAATCTAGCTCAGAGGTAAACTTATAGCAGTAAATGTCTACATAAAGAAGAAATATCTCAATCAATATCAAATCAAAGAAGAAATATCTCAAATCAATAATTTGAACCTTATTCCTGAAGGAACTACAAAAGATCAAACTAAGCCCAAAGCAAACAAAAGAAAGGAAATAATGAAAATGAAATAGAGAATAGAAAAACAATAGAATCAATGAAACAAAAGTTGGTTCTTTAAAAACACAAAACTGATAAACCAAAATTGACAGAGAAAAAGAGGAGTTGCAAATAACTCAATCCTTCTCAAAGTCTTCCAAAAAATTAAAGAGAAGGAACCACTTAATCACACATTCTATGAGACCATTATGATCCTGATTCCAAATCCAGGCAAACCACAAGAAAATTACAGACCAATATATCTCATGAATGTTGATGTAAAAATCTTACAAAAAAAGCTACTAAATCACATCAATTATAAACCACAAAGATTATACACCAAGACAAAATGAAATTTATCCCATGAATACAAGGGTGGTTCAATACAAGAAAATCATTCAATATATAGAATAAAGGGGGAAAAATCACATGATCATCTCAACAAATGCAGGAAAAAAACTGACAAAATTCAACACACTTTAGTGATTAAAAACACCCAATAAACTAGGAATAGAAGAACTACCACAACATAATAAAGTTCATATAGGGAAACACCATAACTAACATTATATTCAATGATAAAAGACTGAAAACATTTCCTTTAGATCAGGAACAAGACAGGAATGACAACTTTTGCCACTTCTATTGGACGCAGTACTGGAAGTTCTAGCCAGAGCAATTAGGTAAGAAAAAAAGTAAAACACATCTAAATTGGAAAGGAAGAAGTAAAATTATCTCTGTCTACTGTAATATCATTTTATATGCAGAAAATCCTAAAGATCCCATAAAAGAACTGTTAGAACTAATAAATGACTTCAGCAACATTGCAGGATACAAAATCAACACACAAAACTCAGTTGTGTTTCTGCATTATCTATGAATAATCTAAAAAAGGAAATCAAGAAAACAATTCTAATTGGTAAAGGGCCATGAAAATCAATTACACTGTATAATGCTGAATATACTAATTATCCTAATTTGAGTATCACATATTGCAGTTATTGATATTCAACACTGTACCCCACAGATATATACTATCAGCCATGTTTCAATTAAAAAAAAAAAAGAAAGAAAACAATTCCATTTACAATAGTATCAAACAGAATATACTTAGGAATAAACTTAACTAAAAAGGTGGAAGACTTGTACACTAAAAATTACAAAACATTGCTGAAAGAAATTAAAGGAGACACAAATAAATGGAGACACATTTCATGTTCATGGACTGGAAGACTTAATATTGTTAAGATGTGAATACTACCCAAAGTTCTCTATAGATTCAATGCAATCCCCAACGAAATCCCAATAACATTTTTTGCAGAAACAGAAAATTCCATCCTAAAATTCACCGGAATCTCAGGGAACCCCAAAATAATCACAACAATCTCGAAAAAGAACAATGCTGGAGGACTCACACTTTCTGATTTCCAAACTTACTACAAAGGTACAGTAATCAAAACAGTGTGGTACTGGTATAAAGCTAGATATATAGACCAGTGGAATAGAAAGATGGGAAATCAACCTTGCAAATAATTTATTGACAAGGGTGGCAAGACCATTTAATAGGGAAAAGACAGTCTTTTCAACAAATGGTGCTGAGCCTGTATATACATGGGTCCTTCAAAAAGTTTGTGGAAAAAGAGAATTAAAACATGATATTAGAAAAATTTTTTAAAAAGAAAAAATAGAAAACAGAAAAATAAATTTAAAAAATAAGGAGAAAAAATATAATACAAATCTTTCTATGAACTTTTTGAAGTACCCTCATACACATGCAAAAGGATGAAGCTGGACCCCTAACTCACACCACATATACAAATTAATGCAAAATGGATCAACAACCTAAATACAAAAAGTAAAAGCATAAAATTCATAGAAGAAAACAGGGGTAAAATTCATGACTTTGGAATTGACAGTGGTTTCTTAGATATGGTACCAAAATAAATTTGACTTCATCAAAATTAAAAACTTTTGTACATAAAGGGACATTTTTAAGACTGGAAAAAAAAAATCCCTGCAGAATGGGAGAAAATATTTGCAAATCACATATCTGATAAAGGTCAACTATTCAGAGTATATAATAAACTCAATAACAAAAAGACAAACAACCCAATTTAAAAGGGCATTTCTTCAAAGAAAAAACACAAATGGCCAACAGGCACACAAAAAGACTTTCAACATCATTAGTCATTAAGGGAATGCAAATAAGATACCACCACACACCCTACAACCACCACCACAACAAATGTGGAAAATAAGAAGTGTTGGCAAGGCTATAGAGAAAATGGAATCCTCATACATTGCTAGTGAGAATGTAAAATGGCTCAGCTGTTGTGGAAAACAGGTTGAGCTCAAAAAGCTAAATATATATTTACCATAAGACCCAGCAATTCCATTGGGTTATATACTTAAAGAAATTAAAAACAGGAACTCAAGTACATGTACACACCTGTTCAAAGCAGCACTATTCACAATGTCTAAAAGGTAGAAATAGCTTAAATGTCCATCAATGGATGAATGGATTAACAAATTATGGTACATACAGACTATAGAATATTATTTAGCCATAAAAAAAATCGATACTAGCTACAATGTAGATGAACATCAAAATATGCTAAGAGAAAGGAGGCAGAAACAAAAGGTCACACATTATATGATTCCATTTACATAAAATATTCAGAACAGATAAATCCATAGAAACAGAATGAAGATTGGTGGTTGCCATAGGCTGGTGGGGGTGGGGAATGGGGAACAACTGCTTAATGGATAGTTTCCTTTTGGGGTAATAAAATGTTTGGGAGTTAGATAGAGGTGGTGGTTGTACAACATTGTGAATGCACTAAATGTTATTGTTCACTTTAAAAAGGTTAACTTTATGTTATGAGAATTTCACTTTAATTTTAAAAAATATTCAAACAACCCCCCCCCCTCAAGTCCCCCACTCCATTGGGATATCAACCAGAAGAGCTAAAATGAAAAAAGACATACAATACCAAGTGCTGACAGGGTGTGGAGCAACAGAACTTTCATAAACTGGTGGATATGTAAACTGGTTACAATTACTTGGGAAAACTGGCAATATCTATTGGAGCTGAACCATGTGCATACCCTAGCACAATGATTGGTAGGAGCTCAATAATTATTTATTGATTAAACTAATGAAGTACCCACTATTTTTTTAGACGTTGTGCTAAGATACTGGGACATAAAAATGAAGACATGGTTCTCCTAATCAACAGACACACAAATAATTATAATACAATATACTCATATTTATATTGCAGAGGGTAGATAAGTGTAGTGGTTTTGGAGTCAGATTATTTGAATCCTGGCTTCACCATTTACTAGTTAGCTATGATTCTAGCCAAGTCTAAATTTTATTTCCTTGCATCAATTATGGAATTTCTTTCCTTTCCACTCTCACTCCACATTTTCAGTATAATGCTGATAGAGTCATCTTTACAAAACAGAACACATAAACACCCCATTCCTTTCACCTGAAAATCCAGAGATTCCCCACTACATAAAAAATAAAATCTAGCTGGCCAGTTAGCTCAATTGGCTAGAGTGTGGTATTGTAACACCAAGGTCAAGGGTTTAGATCCCTTTATCAGCCAGCCACCAAAAAAATAAATAAATAAAAATAAATAAATAATAATAATAAAATAAAATCTAAACTTCTAAACCTAACATTCGAAAACTTCTACATTTTGTTACCTACCTGTCTTTACCACCTTACCTCATACTATGCTCCCACCATGCTCCAGAAGTAGTTCTGGCCTTGTACTAGTTCAAGTTCTTATCTTGAACGTGCTGTGAAATGTCCTGGCTTTGTGTCTTTGCTCAACATGTCTTTCTTTCAAGAATTCATTCTCTCTACTTTGAGTACTGTCGGGTCATGAGAAAGTGATTTTTCATGGTATATTGATGAAGGGTCTTCTGCATGCAATTTTGCTTAACATATAGATTAACCATGGGATAGAATAAACTGATAACAATGACAGTAGTCTGATACATAGGACAAATGAATAAATTAGCATTCAGGAGCATACTTTGGCTTCCTCGACATTTTATTTAGGTAGAGGAAGTCATTTCCTCAATACTAACCATATTGTATCAGAATATCTCTTCTTAAAAGACTGTCACTGGGTAAGCACTTTTCTGGTCCATCTACTTGAATCTAATCTAGAATCAAAATAAGTTAGCCCCGCACTTGTAATTCCTAGTTGAAAATATGGTAAGATACTCCCAGGCACTTTAAAATGATGGAAATAAGAGTGTCCTTTGAAAGATAAATACATAAATGATGAGAACATGTAAAGGGTATTGAGTGATTGAGTGAAGCAAATTAGTGGGATCAGTCTAATTCAATTCAACTACTCAATTCAGTTACATTACACTTACCCTATAAGTAGACACTACAGCAAATATAAAAAGGGTATGAACTCTACTATTAGGTTATTTATTAGTGGAGCAGAGGAGGAATATAAGTGACCAGGTAATTATATTACAAGAATGATATCTCAGTTTCTTCCTAAAAAATAGTTATTTATTTTTTTAAGAAGAGTGGATGAAGGAGAATCAATAAAAAATACAAAACAAACCTAAGTCCTATTCTACAGAATACAGGAAAAGACCTCACAGTATAAAAGAATTATCAGATATAAATGTGGATTTTTTAAAAACTGTTTTTCCATAGGTATATCTAGGTATATTTTAAATATTATCAAAACTTTACTTTTGGAAAACATTTAATATACTCTGATCTGTCTGTTCTATGATTTCCTTCCCTCCACAAAAATGAAACCTAATTCATTTAAGTATGTTTTATGTAACATAAACCTACTAAGACAGAAGTGGTTCATTTAGAGAAAGAGGAAATAGTATTCAGCTAACTGGTAATACAATGTCTGACTAGAACAAGAAGCATATTAGTTGTTAGGAAGTGAAATACATTCTCAGATTTCAAAGCAACATAGATGTGATAAGATTCCAGGCAGAAGAGAGCAGGTGGTGTGGTAGCAGTCATTAATTATAAGATGTGCAGGCTTAACAAAAGATCCACTTTAAAGACTTAATTATCAATATTATCTTGGCATTCTTAAAATTGATTTTAAACTGTCTCCATTGTATAAAGTTTCTAAGAAGAAAATAAATTTATAACTGAAAAGTTAAAGTCAAATGACCACAAGAGAAATGATTGTAAAAAAGTGTTTTAGTTCTTTGTGACATACAGACTTTGAATGACATTATGAAACTAAAGGTAACATTAGAGAGTATTAGGCAAAGTCCCTGTGGCATGACAGAGCATGTTCTAAGAAGAGCCAGCTCTTGGCCAAATACTGAAGAAGATAAAGGCTGACATTCAGAGCTCCATCAGTGTCTCCCAATGCCTTCATTCCATTCCCCGATCAATTTGATTACTCCATTTCTCATCCCTAAGCAAACTATTATAGGATGCGGTGGAAACTTCTAAGCCCCTTGCATGCCAGGCCAGAAACCAGAAGTCTGTATTAACTCTTTTTTAAGAGTTTAGAAGAATATCTACCAAAGTCATATGAGCTTGGAGATTTCCTTGTGGAAAAGGTTACTTCCACTATGGTCTGAGAAGTATACTCTGAATTATTACAGTTCTTTGAAATTTATTTAGACATATTTTGTGAGCCAACATATGGTCAATTTTGGTTAAAGTTATATATATGTGGACTGGAGATCTGGATCCTAAGATGGTGGTGGCTGCGGCGGTTGGCGCTGAGTAGCTGAGGTGGAAAAGGCGGCTACTGGGCCTTAGGCAGCTGGGAAACTTGTGGACCTTCCTCTTGCCATCTCTTAAAGGAGGACCGCTGCTGGTGGCTGGTCGTGGGGGCTGACCGCCACTTTGCCCTTGGCAGGAGAGGCTGCCTCGTTTACAGGCAACAGCTTTGAAGTGTGGAGCAGGAAAAAAACTGTTTCTTAGCTGCAGCGGCCAGCTGCCCTATTCAGGATTTGAGGTTTCAGGCTGGCATAAAAGAAGATTCCTGGGAGCACCCGAGCTGCACCGCGGGACCGAGTGAGGAGCCCGAGGCAGTGGCGACCGAGGACAGGGATGGCGATGATGCGGAGGCAGAGAGGAAGCCACCCGGCCAGGCCCAGCCCCGTGAGTGACCCCCAGCCCGGCGCTGCTTGGGGTGCGGATGTCCGCCTGGCTTCTGCCTGCCCCACTGGGCCACTCACTGGCCCGGGGCTGCCTCCATTTTCTCAGGTGGTGGCGGCTCCAGCCCGGCTTGGCCAAGCCTGTCCTTCTCGCCCAGCTCGGCTCCTCACTGAGCCATCCCACTTGCTTGCCCAGGCGCGGGGCTTCCTGGGGCCTGCGGGCCGGCCTCCCCTCCCACTCCCTCCGCGGTTCTCTGGCGGGGCTGGTGGTGTGGGGCATCCCTGGCCAGTGTCGGGAGGGCAAGGAAGTACGGGCTGGGCCGACTGCTACTCCACTGCACCCTGGGCTCCGGCCCCCGGTAAACTTCCTGTTACTGGGAGGCAGATACCATCTCTGCGGCCACCAGTTCGGAAAAACGCCTAACCGATTTCTGGTTAGGAATAGTGTGGCTGGAGCATTCCCGAGTTCGCTTGAACCTGCTGGAGAGCTGACTGCGGGTGGGCACCGGAGTGGGTCCGCACTGGGGGGATTCAAAGGTGAAATGTGTGCTATGGGCTCCTCCCCCAAGGAGCTCACGCTCTGGTATGGGAGATAAGACAAGTACACAAATAACCGCGATACCAGGAGGAAGGTGATAAGTCCCGAGAAAGATCTACACAGTGCTACAAAGGCACCCAGAGCGACCGGTCATCTGCGCCTAGCAGAAACCTGGTATACTTCCTGGGCGAGGCGGTGCCGAGCAGGGTCTTCAAGGCCCGGCTGATAGACAAGGGTTGCAGAAGACACATCCCAGCCCAGCCCAGCCCAGTGCGCACAGAGCGGGGAGACATCGGGCTAGGGAGGCAGAGACTCGGCAGAAAACACACACCCTGCGGGGCTGCCACTGTGAGATCCAGCAGCCCAGTCTAGTGCGCACAGAGGGGGGAGACGTCTGGCTAGGGAGGCGGAGACTGGACAGAAACCACACACCCTGTGGGGCCACCACTGCGTGATAAAGCAGCCCGGGGCAGAGCGCATGGAACAGGGAGAAGTCCGGCACGGGAAGTGGAAGCTCAGCAGAGACCACACAACCTGAGGTACCGCCCCGTGATCCAGCAGCCCAGCAGAGTCCAAGCTGACCAGAGAGGTGGCTCCCCGGAGAGGCCCACGACCCGAGGCAACCACACACACAAGGCACTAGAGGCCAAATGAGCAGTCACGGAGGTAGCCATACCAAATTGGCAACCACAGCAACATCTTAGTTAGTCATTAGTCTCAAACCGGTGGACTGTGAAACCCCCTGCCACAATGAATAAACATCAAAAGAAAGATACCAGAAATACAAAAAATCAAGAAAGTACACCACCAAAAGTTAATAAATCTCAAACTCTAGATCCTATAGAACAAGAAGCCCTTGAAATGACTGACAAGGAATTTCGAGTGATAATTCTAAGGAAACTGAATGAGATACAAGAAAACTCAGCTAGACATCATGATGAAACGAGGAAAAGTATACAGGACCTGAAAGAGGAAATGTACAAGGAAATCAATGTCCTGAAAAAAAATGTAGCAGAACTTGCTGAACTGAAGAAGTTATTCAGCGAAATAAAAAACACAAAGGAGAGTTTAACCAGCAGGCTTGTTGAACTTGAAGAGAGAACCTCTGAACTTGAAGATGGGCTGTTTGAAATAACACAAGCAGAAAAAAAAAAAAGAAAAAAGAATCAAAGACATTGAAGAAAATCTCAGAGAGATATCAGACAACCTTAAGCTCTCAAATATCCGAGTCATGGGTATTCAGAAAGGGAGGAAAATGGGCCGAGCCCGTGGTGCACTTGGTAGAGTGCTGCACTGGGAGCGCGGCGACGCTCCCGCCGTGGGTTCGGATCCTATATAGGACTGACTGGTGCACTCACTGGCTGAGTGCCGGTCACGAAAAAACGACAAAAAAAAAAAAAAAAAAAAAAAAAAAGAAAGGGAGGAAAATGGAGATTGCATTGAAAACATATTCAACAAATAGTGGCAGAAAACTTCCCAGGTATAGGAAAAATCACAGATCTTCAGATCCAGGAAGCTCAACGATCTCCAAACGTATTCAACCCAAAAAGGCCTTCTCCAAGACATGTTATAGTCAAACTGGCAAAACTCAGAGACAAAGAGAGAATCTTAAAAGCTGCAAGAGAGAAGCGTCAAATCACCTATAAGGGAGCCCCAATCAGGCTAACATCAGACTTTTCATCACAAACTCTAAAAGCTAGAAAGGAATGGGATGATATTTTCAAAATACTAAAAGACAAAGATTGCCAGCCAAGAATACTCTACCCTGCAAGTCTATCCTTTCAAAATGTAGGGCAAATAGTATATTTCTCAGACAAACAGAAACTTCGGGAGTTCACTACCACACGACCACCCTTACAAGAAATCCTCAAGGGAGTACTGGGTTTGGTTCCTAAAAAATAACTACCACTGCCATAGAAACCCAAGAAAAATTGAAACCCACTAGTATAATAAAAATGGCATTCATGAAGAGAAAACAAACAAACAAAAATGCTATCTACAACCTAAGGAACCAACAAACACAGAAAACAAACAGTAAATCAGAAAGCAGGGAACAAAAGATACCTAAGACAACCAAACAACCAATAAAATGCTAGGAATAAATCAACACCTTTCAATAACAACTCTTAATGTAAAGGCTTAAATTCCTCAATCAAAAGACACAGACTAGCTGACTGGATCAAAAAGGAGGACCCAACTATATCCTACCTATAACAGACCCACCTCACCCATAAAGATTCACATAGACTAAGAGTGAAAGGATGGAAAAAGATTTACCATGTAAACAGAAAAGAAAAACGAGCTGAAGTAGCTATTCTTATATCTGACAAAATAGACTTTAAACTAAAAACCATAAAAAGAGACAATGAGGGACACTACTTAATGATAAAAGGACTGATGCATCAAGAAGACATAACAATCATAAATATGTACGCACCCAATGTTGGAGCAGCCAGATTTATAAAACAAACTCTTTTAGACCTAAAGAAGGAAATAGACTAATACCATAATAGCAGGGGACCCGAACATCCCACTGTCAATATTAGACAGATCCTCTAGGCAAAGAATCAGTAGAGAAACACAAGATCTAAACAACACTCTAGACCAACTGGAATTGGCAGATATCTAAAGAACATTCCATCCAACAACCTCAGAATATTCATTGTTCTCATCAGCACATGGATCATTCTCCAGGATAGATCACATATTAGATTACAAATCAAGTCTCAATAAATTAAAAAAAATTGGAATTATCCCATGTATTTTCTCAGACCACAATGGATTAAAACTAGAAATTAGTAACAAACAAAACTCTGGAAACTATACAAACATATGGAAATTAAACAGCATTCTACTTAATGACATATGGGTCCAAGAAGAAATCAAGCAGGAAATCAAAAAATTTATTGAAACTAATGAAAATAATGATACATCATACCAAAACCTGTGGGATACTGCAAAAGCAGTATTAAGGGGGAAATTTATTGCATTAAATGCTCACCTCAGAAGAATGGAAAGATGGCAAGTGAACAACCTAACACTTCACCTTAAAGAACTAGAAAAACAAGAACAATCCAAACCTAAAGTTAGCAGACGGAAAGAAATCATTAAGATCAGAGCAGAACTGAATGAAATTGAAATCCAAAAAAACAATACAAAAGATCAATGAATCAAAAAGTTGGTTTTTTGAAAAGATAAATAAAATTGACAAACCATTAGCATGGCTAACAAAAAAAGAAGAGAGAAGACTCAAATAACCAAAATTAGAAATGAAAAAGGCGATATTACAACTGATTCATCTGAAATACAAGGAATCATTCGAGACTACTATAAACAACTATACGCCAACAAATTTGAAAATCTGGAGGAAATGGATAAATTTCTGGACACACACAAGCTCCCAAAACTGAACCATGAAGACGTAGAAAATTTGAACAGACCAATAACAATAAAGGAGATTGAAGCTGTTATCAGAAGGCTCCCAACAAAGAAAAGCCCAGGACCAGATGGATTCACAGCAGAATTTTACCAAACATTCAAACAGGAATTGACACCGATTCTTTACAAACTATTCCAAAAGATTGAAACACACGCAAATCTCCCAAACTCATTCTATGAAGCAAACATCATCCTGATACCAAAACCAGGTAAAGATATAACCAAAAAAGAAAACAACAGGCCGATATCCTTGATGAATATAGATGCAAAAATCCTCACTAAAATACTAGCAAACAGAATACAGCAACAAAAACGTAAAATTATTCACCACGATCAAGTGGGATTCATCCTAGGGATGGCAAGGTTGGTTCAACATACGCAAAACAATAAATGTGATACACCATATTGATAAAGTCAAACACAAGGACCATATGATCATCTCTATAGATGCTCAAAAAGCATTTGATAAAATTCAGCACTCATTCATGACAAAGACCCTCTATAAATTAGGTATAGAGGGAAAGTATCTCAATATAATTCAAGCCATATATGACAAACCCACTGCCAATATCATAGTGAATGGGGAAAAGCTGAAAGCTTTTCCTTTAAGAACAGGAACTAGACAAGGATGCCCACTCTCACCACTCCTATTCAACATAGTGTTGGAAGTACTAGCCAGAGCAATCAGAGAAGAGAAGGAAATAAAGGGCATCCAGATTGGAAAAGATGAAGTCAAACTGTCCCTGTTTGCAGATGACAGGGTCCTATATATCGAACAGCCTAAAACCTCTACAAAAAAACTCTTGGAATTGATAAATGATTTCAGTATGGTAGCAGGATACAAAATCAACACAAAAAAATCAGTAGCATTTCTTTTCTCCAATAGTGAACATGCAGAACGAGAAATCAAGAAAGCCTGCCCATTTACAATAGCCACCAAAAAAATAAAATACTTAGGAATTGAGTTAACCAAGGATGTGATAAATCTCTATAACGAGAACTACAAACCACTGCTGAGAGAAATTAGAGAGGATACAAGAAGATGGAAAGATATCCCATGCTCTTGGATTGGAAGAATCAACATAGTGAAAATGTCCATACTACCCAAAGTGATATACAAATTCAATGTAATCCCCATCAAAATTCCAAAGACATTTTTCTCAGAAATGGAAAGAACTATCCAGACATTTATATGGAATAATAAAAGACCACGTGTACCCAGAGCAATGCTGAGCAAAAAAAATAAAGCTGGAGGCATAACAGTACCTGACTTTAAGCTATACTACAAAGCTATAATAACCAAAACAGTATGGTACTGGCATAAAAACAGACACACTGACCAATGGAATAGAGAATCCAGAAATCAACCCACACACCTACTGCCATCTGATCTTTGACAAAAGCACCAAGCCTATTCACTGGGGAAGGGACTGCCTCTTCAGCAAATGGTGCTCGGATAACTGGATATCCATATGCAGGAGAATGAAACTAGACCCATACCTCTCACCATATACTAAAATCAACTCAAAATGGATTAAGGATTTAAATATACACCCTGAAATAATAAAACTTCTTAAAGAAAACCTAGGAGAAACACTTCAGGAAATAGGACTGGACACAGACTTCATGAATACGACCCCATAAGCACAGACATCCAAAGGAAAAATAAACAAATGGGATTATATCAAACTAAAAAGGTCCTGCACAGCAAAAGAAACAATTAACAGAGTTAAAAGACAACCAAGAGAGTGGGAGAAAAATATTTGCAAAATATACATCTGACAAAGGATTAATATCCAGAATATATAAGGAACTCAAACAACTTTACAAGAAGAAAACAAGCAACCCAATTAAAAAATGGGCAAAAGAGCTAAGTAGGCTTTTCTCTAAGGAAGATATACAAATGGCCAACAGACATATAAAGAAATGCTCAACATCACTCAGCATCCGGGAAATGCAAATCAAAACCACACTGAGAGAACATCTCACCCCAGTTAGGATGGCTAAAATCCAAAAGACTCTGAACGACAAATGCTGGCGAGGTTGTGGAGAAAAAGGAACTCTCATACATTGTTGGTGGGACCGTAAAATGGTGCAGCCTCTATGGAAAATGGTATGGAGGTTCCTCAAACAATTGCAGATAGATATACCATATGACCCAGCTATCCCACTGCTGGGAATATTCCCAGAGGAATGGAAATCATCAAGTCGAAGGTATACCTGTTCCCCAATGTCCATCGCAGCACTCTTTACAATAGCCAAGAGTTGGAACCAGCCCAAATGTCCATCATCGGATGAGTGGATACGGAAAATGTGGTACATCTACACAGCGGACTACTACTCAGCTATAAAAACGAATGAAATACTGCCATTTGCAACAACATGGATGGACCTTGAGAGAATTATATTAAGTGAAACAAGTCAGGCACAGAAAGAGAAATACCACATGTTCTCACTTATTGGTGGGAGCTAAAAATTAATATATAAATTCACACACGCACACACACACATACAAAAAGAAAACCGGGGAGGGGGCGGGAAGAAGATATAACAACTACAATTACTTGAAGTTGATACGACAAGCAAACAGAAAGGACATTGTTGGCTGGGAGGGAGGAGACGGAGGAGGGAGGGAGGTTTTGGTAAGGTGCAACAATAATCAACCACAATGTATATCGACAAAATAAAATTAAAAAAATAAAAAAATAAAAAATAAAGTTATATATATGTTTATAAAGAAAAAATAAACATTAGAGAGTATTAGCCAGTGAAATAAAATAATCTAACAAACATCTACCTTAAACATAATTCCATTACTTCTAATTTCTTGTAGAAAATTATCTAATTAAGATTAAACTAAAAATGAATGAATTAATGAATGAATGAATGAATGACTAAATAAATAAATAAATAAATAAATAAATAAATAAATTTTACCAAAGGGCTATAGTATGTCTGCCTCTTTTACACGTATATTTCACTTAATTCTCACAGTATTCTTTGTTACCTCTTAATATATATATTTGAATATATGTATGAATGTTATATATACAAACTGGGATATAAATCTTGTTTACATATTTTAGTCCAAACAAAGGTAGAGTTTCTTATTTTGTGCTTACACTTTATCTTAGTTTGCAAAACTCTGAAGCCAAGACTATGATCATTCTCTTTTTCCATGCAGAGAAATTTACTATAACAAGATGAGTTACTAAGAATTTAATATAGCAGGATATGAAAACTGGCTATATTGTTAACTTTTTACTGCTTAAAGAAATGTGTCCTAGTTTGGAACTATCCAGTACTTATTGAAGCCATTGGGTTCCATTTGTGTGCAAAGAAAAAGGGGTGGAAAAGAAAATCTGAGTGTAAATGGAAGAATTTAAGGTAAAAGCAAGCTAATTTTGGGGGTGAAAGTTCCTAAGATGAGGAAAGGGGAGCCAGGTTTGTAGATTCTTGAGTGCTTTGTACCTGCAGGTAACAGGACTTTGGAAGGGAGTGGTCACAGAGGCAAGCCTGAGAGTGGTGGTGAGGTCCCGGAGTTAGCTTGGCATGAGGGATGGCAGTTGCCAGTGGGCCTCTTGTCATGTCAGAGATTACAGACACCACACTGGCCTGAGAACGAGGACATGCAAGTGAGACTCACTTCAGAAGGAATTAGAGGGCATTCTCAGATAATTAGCAAAGTAGCAACCCTAGACTGAGCGACTTCTTTTTGGAGTGACTATAGGAAAAGGGACTGTGTCCCAAAGAATGACTGATAATGGAATTCTCACAGCCCTGGTAGGGAAGGGATTGAAGTCAGAAACTTGTTTGGAAACAGATTTGGTATTTTTGTACTTTATTATTATCACAGAAGTTACACCTCTAGCAGAATCTTACAGAATACAGGTATTTTATCAATATTGGCAGGAGGTGACTTAGGATTTTAATAAAGCAAGAATACAAAATACATAAACAGTGAATAAATATCCCAATATTTTGAGCTCTCAAATCACTGGCCCTTTTCTGTCATGATGATCAAAAGAACCCTCACACATACTTTTAATAGTGCCACATAATAAGTGATTTATTAGGGTGTCTTCTATCCATTCTACAGTAGTCAGAGACAAGGTTTAGATAGAGTTTTCCTTTTATCTTGATGCTTTACTTATATGATAAATATCCTTAATACAAAAGGCCAACTCAGCAAAATACACGATTTTCTAATATGCAAAGTTCAAATTTATCTTTTGGCAGTGGTACATATTCTAGATCTAATATTGCCATAGACAAACTATTTTGAAAAGATAAAAATATTTTAGACAATGTAGTGATAAAAACAATTTTATTACAGGGTAAACTAATGAATAATGGAAGTATTCAGTGGCAAACTGATATCAATGATGAATACAAATACTGTAGCTGATTGCTACATTAACGGGTTCAGACCTATCACTGCAGACTTCAGGTGTTATCAAACTAATTAAATTAAAAAGCTTTAAAAAAGGAAATCCTGTTCTTAACAATAAAATAGATCTATCTAGGCAGTTTAGGTAGTAGTAGAAGATCTAGCAACAAAAATGTCTCACCAATACTCCAATATACTCAGGATTCATTTCTTTTGGTTCTGCTGTTAAGACATGGGAAAGATATTCATTTTGATAGGTTTAAAGTCATCTTGCTAGGCAAGTAACAGGAAGGGTAAGAGATTAAATGGCTACAGAATAATATAATAGATGATTTAATAAGAAAAAACTGATAAAAAGCAGGAAACAGCCTGGTATTTACATCCTCTAAACAAGCAGCAAAATAATTGACATAACTATTTGGTGAAAAATCTTAGAGATAGTTACAGAGACTAGGAGATAGTTGAATCAGATTTGTAGTAGGAATTTCATATATCTTCCTGAAGGTAGAGATTATCTAAAGTTTTTTTTTTTTTTTAGGTAAAGAAACCATATTTTCCCAAGGAGCAGTAGTATGCTGGAGTCTACTCATATCAGCTCAAGAGAGCCAACTGTTATATTTTCAGGAACTTTGTGAGCCAGGTAAACATATCTATTATTAAAAATTAAATTATGTAAACTTACAACTAATTAAATTATACTAAAAAAATAACTCAAAATTCATCACTTCCTATTTTTACTACATTTTATTATTATGTATGCCTTTGAGGATATTTACATCACTGCATGGAACTATCATGCATCTCTTCTAAACTCCATTTACATTAGTATTTTTTTTTTTTTTTTTTTGGCAGCTGGCCAGTATTGAGATCCAAACCCTCAACCTTGGTGTTACAACACCACACTCTAACCAATTGAACTAACCAGCCAGCCCAACTCCATTTTCAAGTGACTTCATGTTAATAGTTTGAAATAAGCCATGGTGGGAGAAATTACACTTCTGTAATTGGCATATGCTACGAAATCAAGGCTTCTTCCCTCCAAAGAACCAATTTAAAAAATTTACCAACATACCACTCCCATGGTATATTCTAAAATTTTGATAAAGAGGGGTGGTTTAAAATGGGTAGTACTGTAAGATACTCGAGAAACTACTCCCTGAAAAATCACTGATGACACACAGGGAGAAATATTATTTTAAATGGTACTACATTATAAATTACATCAATTCTGTGATACTTCATATTACAAATAAATGACCATTCTTATTACATGCTATCCATCTTTAACTGCTATGACTCTGAAGGTTTGATTTTGGTTTGGGGTCATTCTGCACACAAATGAAGAGGATTTGGCATAAGAGTAGAGTAATAACCACCAAGAGTCATTGTTGAATACTTTTTAGGATCATATTCTCAGTTCTAAGATTTTAAAACAGGAGCAGAAAACTCCTCCAAAACATTAAATTTTTGTGTATATGGATGAGTGTGAAGCTGAGCAGGGCAGACACATTTCTTAGAACTTTAGGGTTTTTCCAAGGTGCCATAACTCATGGAGTGAGGCAGAAGCTGAATAGATGGAACTCTAGCTTCCCTTGTTTGGGCATTAACCAGAGAAGTTCAGCTTTTTGTATCATTCTTTCATATGTTGAGGTTTTATGTAAAACGTCATTAGAAAAAAGTCATTAGAAGGAAGGAAGGGAGGGAGGGAGGGAGGAAGTGAAGGAGGGAGGAAGTGAAGGAGGGATGGTGGGAGGGAGGGAAGGAAACCAGTATGTTAGAGAACGTAGGTATGTGTGTGTGCATGCATGAATCTTACCATCAGTACTTATGTAAGGTGTGTTTGTGTGTGTGTGCTCTGGGAGGAAGAGTGTTAGGTGTACTGTGTCTATCCATGGTTAAAATAAAAAGTGCATTTCTTATTGAATTATATGTACATGTGTATTATATACACATGTACATTTGTATACATATAACCATACATATCTAATTTAAAGTATTGGTATTTGGAACTGTTTTCAATTAAATTTTAAAATTAAAGAGAATGTGGATAATCTAGGTTCTAAAATGAAAAAGAAAGCAATTGTAATTTTCAATCTTCACAGAATTACATTATATGTGTTTTAAAAGTAGTTTTGTGTGTTGCATTACATCATTTGAAAAAAAAGGGCAACAATATCTCAAAAGAAATAGAAACAGAGAATAGAAACTTTATGGAGATAAAATGAGAAGTCTCTGAAAAAGTAAATTTTTAGATACTAAAAAACATTGCTTTTTGGGATGCTGTCTCCTCAAGAATATAATCAAATATCTTTGAAACTAAACAGTCTTTCAAATTTGAAAAGGGAAAATAAATAAATAAATGCATTGATTTAAAAGACTAGAAATGCATTTACTTCTAACGACATTTTTTTTTTCCTACAGCAAACTAATCAATCAAATAGTAAAGAGGAAAGTATAATAATAACTGTAAGACAAAGTTTCATGGAAGATGAAATACTGGCTGCATAGAGAATGTGTGTTCCACAGACTTTGTTTTCTTTGAGGTCTTCCATCCCCATACTAACCAGGTCCATCTAGCTTAGCTTATGAAATCTGACAAGGGTACAGCCCATGGCAATAAGGACGTAGGATAGTGATTTTATTTCTTATTTTATTCATTGCAGCCCCAGGGAAAGAGATAACAAGAACAGGAATGAAATCCAGGTCTCCTACATAAAACACTGCAGAACATTACCAGCAGGTCACCAGGGGGGAGGAAAGAAAGAAATATTTTATTTTAAAAGAGTTTATTTGTTATAATATTATGGCAGGAAATTATTTGTTTTGGCTTACCCAGTAACATTAAAACCTTAGTTTCATTAGTCATAAGTTTCAATGATTGTTTTCACAAAAAATTATTTGACATCTGCTTATTGTATTTAAAATATTTAATGACATCGTTTCAGATACTGAAAAAAGACTATCACCAACCTACAAAATGTAAGGCAATCGTAAAAATAATCAGAAATAACTTAAAATTCTGTCTAATATTCATCTAACATTCCTACTATTTGGATATCTGTCATCGTTCACTTATTGCTATAAAGTGCTATAGGCACTGTCACTATGAAAGTTCTAGCAAATTACCGGAGAAATTACCTAGGTTTGACCCTTCCAGCAGCTAAAGAAGTTTAAGAAATTCCATGAATAAATTAATGCCTACTTTACTTAAATTGGTTGAGTCATGTAAAATTCTTCATATCTGAATGTTTTTGCCCTAAAAATGGCAATTGTGTATGATTCAATTAAATACAAGGGGTCTTCAAAAAGTTCATGGAACCATCATGTTACCTTTTAATTCTACTTTCCCACAAACTTTTTGAAGTATCCTTGTATATTACCCTGGCCCTTATATTCAAACATCCTCTGTAAAATGGAGAAAATACTATTACCTAGGGTTCTTGTGAGGATTAAGTGAGCTACTCCACGTACAGCACATAGGACAGCATCTGGCACTCAAAAGATGTTAGGTATGATAATGATGATGACAAAAAATTTATATTTCCCCTATTTGACATGAAGCATCAGTAAAATCAACAACTAGTTTTCTACTATGGTATTTTCTTTATGCAATTTGTCTATAGGAGCTTTACACAAACACACTACTAGTCCTGTCTGTGGTCATTCATCACCATGTCAAACCCAGAGCATCCTCTCTTACAAGCTCACCTCTCAATTATATCAATTCACATCAATACCGTATTCGTGAGAACACACAGATAAGTTACTAAAAACCTTCCCAAATAAACACTGGACAAAACAAAAACTAGTTAGTGGAAGTATTAGAGAAGCTCTTGGAGAAAGAGTCAACTTCTTAGTAAAACTTCTTAGTACAAACAGCAGAGAGGATAACTGGGACATACATTTATCTGTATCTGGTTTCTACTAATGAAAAAAAAAAAAAGAAAAAATTTAATGTAGATGAAAACTTGGAAAATGACAGGATCCCAAACAAGACTAGATTAATAGGAAAACTTTATGTTTTAGGCTTTCTCAGTTTATAAAAATGTTTTAACATATATCCTCTTCTAAGGTAGAAAGAGCAGATAACTTCACACTTTTTATAACGTGTTAAATAATAAGAAAACTAAAACCCAAATCATGTAGGTAATAAACAGTGATGCTAAAACTAGAATCCACTCTCCCAACATTAAGAGTCCTGTATTTTGTCTCCCATTGTCCTCATTATTATGCTCTCTCAGCAGAAGTCACCATGATAAAGTCAATCAATAGAATTCACTATATTAATAGGTAGAAGAGAAAGACCATATAATCATCCTATTAGATGTAGAAATAAACATTTGACAAAATCCAATATCCATTCATAATAAAAACTCTCAGCAAACAAACAGAAGGAGTTTTCTTCATCTTGATTAAGTGCATCTGTTAAAAAGCATAGAGCTTACATCATAATCAGTGGTGAAAGACTGAACACTTTCCAACATCAAGAATGAGACAAGGGAGGGGTGGGGCAAGATAGTGGACTGGAGGTCCCCAACATGTGATCCTCCCTCAGAAAAGGACGAGGACAAGGAAGGGACACAGCTGAGTGGAGGGGAGAGCATTGGTAGGAGAGCATGTGAAGGCAGCAGGAGCCTCGTGAGGACCACGTGGAGCATGAACTCTAAGCAGGGTGGTGTAGCGGAGAAAGAGGCAAGTGGCATCAGCTACTGCCATGTCTCCAACACCAGCATCTGCCAGGAGGAATTCTTCCTTGTAGTAACAAGAATCTGCTTGGCTGTGAGCATGTCCCAGTGGAAACCCTTCTCTTCCTGCCCCAGCCTGTTCCCACCACCGCAGGGTCACCTGTGCCATCATCTAGTCCCAGAGCCATGGCCCTTCTCCCTGCACAGGAGTTCATCCTGCACAGCACACTCCGCTGAGCAGCCCATCCTGACCATGCAACCCTAGCCACCCACTTGGACTGTGCTAGGTCCATGTGGGCAGCTGGGGCAGCATGGCAGCTAGACAGGTAGGACCAACCTCATGGTCCCACTCACCTGCATGGGTCCTGCCATCCAGCTGCCCAGGTGGCCCAGACACAACAGACAACTGAGTGGCCCCACCTGTTCATGTAGGCCCAGCTACAGATGTAGCTGTCATCCCCCTTAACACCCCAGAACTACTGAGGCTATCTGGAACCAAAACTAAAACACCCTACCCAGAAAGCAATATCAAACGAATCTACAGGAGGGAGTCTTCCTCCTCACAAGCCACCCCAGAGTAACAGAAGAAGCAACTGCTCCACCAGATAACTAGAAATCAATGTAGGGATACTAAAAATACAAAAAAGCAAGAAAATATGACACCAGTAAAGGAATACTATAGTTATCAAATATTAGACCCCACACAACAGGAAACCCTTGAAATGTCTGAAAAGGAATTTTGAGTAACAATGTTAAGGAAACTCAGTGAGATATAAGAAGACTCAGTTAGACAACACAATGAAATGGGAAAAACCATCCAGGACATGAAGAAGGAAACTCACAAAGATAAAAACCATAAAAGAGAAAGTAGCAGAACTCTTAGAACTGAAATACTCATTCAGTGAAACAAAAACTACAATTGAGAGCATAAGTGGCAGGCTAGATAAAGGGTAAGAAAGACTTTCTGATCTCAAGGACAGTCTTTTTGAAATAACACAGTGAACAAAAAAAAAAAAGGAAAAAGCATTTTAAAAAATGAAGAAAATCTAAGAGAGCTAGCAGACCACCTTAAGCTCACAAACATCTGAATGATGGGTGTCCCAGAGAGGGAGGAGAAAGGAAAAGGCACTGAAAGCATATTCAGTAAAATAATAGTGGAAAACTTCCCAGTTATTGGTAGAGATACGGAATTCCAGATCCAAGAGGATCAAAGCTCCCCAAACAAATTTAATCCTTAAAAGTCCCTCTGAGACCCATTGTAGTAAAACTGTCAAAAGTCAAAGACAAAGAGAGAATCTTAAAAACAGCAAAAGAAAAGTCACATATAACAGAGTTCCTATCAGACTAACAGCAGACTTCTCAGCAGAAACCCTACAGGCCAGAAGAGAATGGGATGATATATTCAGAGTACTAAAAGAAAAATCGGCCAGCCAAGAATACTATACCTAGCAAGGCTATCCTTCACAAAAGAAGAGGAAAGAGTACATTTCCCAGACAAACAAGCTGTGGGAGTTTACCACCACATGACCAGATCTACAAGAAATCCTTAAGGGACTCCTGCACCTGAAATCCCAAAAATGTCACCTCCATGAACACATGCATTAGAACAAATATCACTGGTACAGCAGATGTGCAAATGAGAAAGAGAAAGAAACTACATCATACCACCTCATAAAACCAACAAATACCACAGACAAACAATAAAAGGGGAAGCTAGTTTGAGGGAGTAAGAAGGATAACATCACTTTGAAAAGAGCCCCTACCAAAGCATCATGAATACTGATTAAATTGAAGGAAGAAAAAACATCAAATTTATGGGGAAGCTTGGGTAGAAGAATGATAAAATCACTGATGCTTTACAATAAGTTTATGGAGACAATGCCCCAAAGAAATCAGCAGTTTACAAATGTTTATATTTTTTACTTTTATCTAGTAATTCTAGTTTTTCATGAACTTTCTGAGGTCTCCTTGTAGACTCATATATGCTCAATATATTGATTCTGATGATGGTTTCACAGTTATATACATGTCAAAATGTATGAAATGGTACTTTAAATATTTGCAATTTATTTTATGTCATTGTATATCAATAATGAAGCCATTAAAAAGGAGATGAAATCTAAAAAATTATCAATATCAACACAAAAGAAGCAATAGAAGTGAGAAAAAAGAACCTAGAACATGAAGGACAAATGGCATGTTAAATATGAAGCAATTCTAGAGAAGACAAAATATGAGAGAGAAAATGTGTATAAACAAAGAGGGAAAAAAACAGAACAAAATCTAGAACAAACAAATAGTAAGGTGGTAGCTGTAAACCCCAAAATGTCAGTAATTTTACTAAATAACAATGGAAGAAATGCTTTAAATAAAATTCAAATACTGTCAGGCTAGATTTTTTTAAACTGTACAATAATAGGAGGCACATCTAAGGAAACAAAATGTAACAGGATGGAAAAATATATACCATAAGCCAAAAGAAAGCTAGAATAGTTATATCAATATTAGACAAAGAAAAATTAAAAGCATAAAAGAATTATTAGAGATAAATTAAAACATTTCATGTGGTAAAAGATTTGATTCACCAAAAGATATAAAAATTCAAAATTCAAATTCACTAGTAGCTTCAAAATCTGTATAGTAAAATATGACTAAACCATAAGAAAAAATGAACACATGTACAATTTCAATGGAAGACTTTAACATTTCTCTTGCTGCAGCTGGTTAAAGAAGTTACCAAAAACTAATCATCATCATCATCACCATCATCATTATCAGATTTAAAAATATAATTAAGAAACTTTAATTAACTGACATATAAAGAATCCTGATCCCACAGCTATAAGGTTCTTTCAAGAGTACATCAAATATTTAAACTATCTGACCATAAAGTTGACCACAAAGCAAGTCACAACCCATTTAAAAGGGCTGAAATCAGAGTGTTGTCTGCCCTTAAAACAAGCTGAAAAGTAGTAACAAGAAGATAACTGGAATATTTTCATGTGTTTGTAAATTGAGAAATATACTCATGAGTCTATGGGTCAATGAAGCAATCACAATGAGAATCAGAAACATTTTTAACTGATGGTAAATGAGAACAAAAGATATCAAAATTGTGGTTTTATAATAGCTAAAGCTGTTCCTGGAGGGACAATAATAGCCTTTAATGTATGTATTACAAGAAAGACTGGAAATCAGTATAGTTATACTCCATCTTTAGAGGCAAGATAAGAATTGCAAATTAAACTCAAAAAAAAGCAAAATTCAGGAAATAATAAAAGAGCAGAAATCAGTAAGAAAGAAAACAAGCATACAATATTAGAGGCTCAAAAAAGGCAAAAGATGGTTCTTTGAAAAGACTAGTAGCTTAACAAATGGAAGAGAGAGGCAGGCAGACAGACACAGACAAAAAATATGAGGACACACAAATACCCAATATCAGGAATGAAAAGGAGGACATCATTAAAGACCCTATACATGTGTGCCATCTAATATTGTAGCCACTAGTCACATGAGGCTATTTAAAGTAAAATTTAAATTACTTACACTGCAACAAAATTAAGAATCTAGTGCCTCAGCCACACTAGCCAAATTTCAAGTGCTCAACAGCCACATACCATATACATTTTTGGCTGGTGAGTATGGGGAGACACATGCCATATTGGACAGTACAGATATAGAATATTTTCATAGCTGCAAGAAGTTCTATTGGAGAGCACTTCTATAAACATTAAATGAAAATAAAAAGATATGTGGAACAACCTTACATGGATTAATCTCATAATTTAAACAGATTGACAACTTCCTGGAAAAACACAACTCACCTAAACTGACAGGAAGAAATATAAAATCTAAATGATCCCAATTCAAAATTAACCCCTCCAAGAAAGCCCAGATGGCTTTACCAGAGATTGCTTCTAAATGTTTATTGAAGAAATAATTCCAATCTTATGCTATTCTTCCAGGGAATAAAAATAAAGAACAAATAAGAAATAGTCTTTTAAACAAATGGTGCTGAAACACTGGATTATCAATAGGCAAAACAAACAAAAACCAAAAACCTTGACCTGAAACTCATACCCTATACAAATATATTTCAAAGTTGATCATATATTTAATGTGAGATATAAAACTATAAAACATTTAGAAGAAAACATAGGAGAAACTCTTTGGGATCTATGGCATGGTAAAAAGTTCTTAGGTATGATCTAAAAACACAATCCATAAAAGAAAAAGCAATAGTAAACTGCATTTTATTATAGTTAAAAACTTTTGCTCTGCTATGACCCTGTTAAAAAAAAAAGACAAGTTCAAAACTGTGAAAAAATATTTATTTGCACACCAAAAATCTGATAAAAACCCCATACCTAGAATATACAAAGAATTCTCAAAACTCAATAGCAATAAAGTGAACAACCCAATCAGAAAATAGGCAAAAGACGTGAGGAAAGATTTCACTGACATTCAACATGACCAGTCATTAGAGAAATGGAATTAAAATATGATGAGATATTATCACATACTTGTTAGAATAGCTAAAATAAAAGATAGAGACAATGCCAAATACTGATGAGAATGCAAAAAACCTTGCATCTCTCATATACTGATGGCAGAAATGTGAAATGGTGCAGCCATATTGAAAAACAGTTTGGCAGTTCCTCAAAATGTTAAACATAGAGCTACCATATGACCCAGCAACTCCACTTCTAGATATATACCCAAGAGAAATGAAAGCTTATATTCAAACAAGAAACCATTTAGAGTGGCTTTATTTGTAATAGGCAAAAACTGGAAACACCCAAAATACTCTTAGATATTCATTCATTTAATTGTTCATTAAATGAGCTGTAGAATAGGCATACCATGAAATATTATTCATCAATAAAAAAGAAAATACTACTGATACATCCAAACACTTGGATGGATCTCGAGGGCATTAGCTGAGTAAAAACAGTCAATATCAAGAGGTCACATACTGAATGACTCTATTTATATTTTTAAAATGACAAAACTGTAGAGAGAAAAAAAAATTAGTGGTTGTCAGAAGTTAAGGATGGTGGGAAGAGTATGGGTATGACTATAAAGGAGAAGCATGAGTGGTAAGAAAATAATCGCAGTTGTGGTTAATAAATCTACAGACAGTCCCCAATTTACAACTGTTACTCATTAGACTTGATTTACTTCATTATTTTTTGACTTTATGATGGCAGGAAAGTCATACCCATTCAGTATGCTCCTTGACTTACAATATACAATAGGGTTACATCCAAATAAACCCACTGTAAACTGAAAATACTGTAGGTCAAAAATGCACTTTTGTTCAACATATGACAAGTTTATTGTGAAGTAATCCCATCATAAGTCAAGGAGCATCTATATAGGTGATAAAATGACATATAACACAGCCACTGTACTAATGACAATTTTCTGGTTTTGATATTGTACTGTAGTTACCATTAGGGAAAATTGGGTGAAAAGGATATAAGAACTCTATACTGTCTTTTCAACTTCCCATCAATCTATAATTATTTCAAAATAAAAAACTTTAAAAAAAAGAAGAAACAATTCATATTTAATAAGTCCAACATATGACTGACACCAAACCTGACAAAGATATACAAAAAAAGAAAATCACAGACCAATCTCTCTCATAAACATAAAAACAAAAATTCTATACAAAACATTAACAAACCAAATCAAATAGTATACTAAAGGACAACACTTCATAAGACCAAACTGGTTTCATTTCAGAAAAGCAACATGATTTAATATTAGAAGATCAATTAGTGTAATTTATCTCATTAACAAAATAAAGGTGGAAAAACATATAAATAGATGAAGAAAAAAGTATTTGACCAGTTTTGACAACACTCATTTGAAATAAATAAAAATTCCTAGCAAAACTAGAAAGGGAACTTCCTTAATTTAATTTTTCAAAAACTTAGACTGATGTCTACAAAGACATCAGAGTGAGACTCTCCAAATTCCACCACAATAAAAGTCACAAAAAAAGTAGACAAAAACTACCAGAATCAATCTTTTCTGAACTCTGAAAAATAACCAAAGGCTGGCAGCACCATGAGTAAGATGTATTCAAGAAAAACAGCTGATTCTTGATAAGAATAGCAAATTTTGTGGCACTTTAACTGACCCCAGTCCTAGCCCCTCTTCCCCAGCCAGCTATTCACCTGTGAAAATAACAACCCATATTCCTGGTACTGGAGGAAGCAGAATGAACTAATTTGCAAAGAGCTGTAATTATTCTTTCTGACTATCTGGTAGCTCCCTGGAAGACAGGTTCAAAAGACTTGCCTTTATTTTGCCTAAATCAGAACTGGCCTTATGCTAAAACTATTTTCCTGGGGGCATTTGTTGAAAAAAAACGTTTACAGGATAATATCTTAGTCTTCTGCCTGAGGCGATATGAAACAATTGGGGCAACAATAGGCTAACCAAAAAGGTTGAGAGGAATGGCCAAGGAGTGAAATTCTCTGACATTCCTAGGAATCTAGCAGGCCATGTGTACGCTCAGGAAAGACCTGAAATGAACCTAAGCTCTCACCTGCTGATGACATTAGGGTTCTGCGGAAGCAAGAAGTAAGGCAAAATTGTAAACGCACACATATAGAGCTCATGGCAAAGACTGGGAGAATTTTTGGTTCCAGACATTTAAGGAACCAAATTACGGTTCCTCTGTCCAATTATTAGCTGAACAATGAGCTAATGTAACCATGACTTAAGCGGCCACACATGACAAAAAATATGAACTTCACAGAATTAGTTCAGAAAAGTCACTAAAAAACAAACAACATCTACACTAAGTCAAACACCACAACAAACCCTGGAAAGGGGAGAGACTCTGATTTCCAGACTTGCTATTTATAATACTAAAATGTCTAGTTTTCAACAATACAAAATTACAAGGCATGCAAAGAAACAAGATAGTACAGCCCATATAAAGGAAAAAGGAAATAAACAGAAATAGCCCAAAGAAGACCAGACAATGAACTTTAAAGAGAAAAGCTTTAAATCATTTATTTTAAATATTTCCACAAGCTAAAGGAAACCATGTCTAAAGAATTAAACAAAAGTATGAGAACAATGGGTCACCAAATTGAGAATATTGGTAAACAGATTGAAATTATTAAAAGAAAAAATAGAATTCCAATGTTGAAAAGTACAATAATTGAAATAAAAAATTCACTAGAGGGGCTAGACAGCAGATTCAAACAGGAAAAAGAATCAGCAAACTTGATAGATTTACTGAAATTATATGGTCTGAAAAACAGAAAGAAAAAAGAATGAAGAAAAATAACCTCAGAGACCTGTGGTGCACCATCAAGCATACCAACATAAGCATAATGAAGTGCCAGGAGGTGGGGGTTGGGGGGGAGGAAGAGGATAGAAAGATATGGGGAAGGAATATTTGAAGAAATAATGATCAAAAACGTAAAATTTGAAGCTCAATAAACTCCAAGCAGTAAAAACTCAAAGAGATCCATATCTAGATACATCATAATCAAATTGTCAAAAGCTACAGACAAAGAAAGAATCTTGAAAGCAGCAAAGGAAAAGTAACTCATCATTTACAAGGGCTCCTAAATAAGAATAACAGTTGATTTCCAGTTAGAAACAATGGAGGCCAGCTAGTTGTGGGATTATATAATGAAAGTGGTGAAAGAAAAAAATTCTACCAAGAATTATGAGTATATTCTGGCAAAACTATCCTTCAAAAATGAAGGAGAATTCAATACATTCCTAGAAAACAGAAATAAGAGAGTTCATCACTAGCACACCCACCCTACAACAAATGCTAAAGGGAGTCCTTCTCAATGAAATGAAAAAACACTAGACAGTAACTCAACTCCCCATGAAAAAATGAACACCAGGAAAGGTATCTACATACGTAAATATAAAAGATAGTACAAAGGCATTTTTTGTTTGTAATTCCTTTTCTTTTTCATCTCATTTAAAAGACAACTGCATAAAGCAATAATTATAAATCTAAGTTAATGAGCACATAATATATAAACATTTAATCTGTGACAACAGTAGATAATAACAACAGGCATAAAGGGGAGTGAACAGAGTATGTATAAAGGGGCAAAGTTTTTACACATTACTGAAACTAAACTGGCTTTAATCCTAACTAGATTGTTATAAATTAAGAAATTAATTATAATCCCAAGAGAAAGCACAAAACATATGTCCACACAAAGTCTTGTACGTAAATGTTCATAGCATCTCTATTTATCATAGCCCCAAAGTGGAATCAATCCAAATGTCCATTAGCTGATTAATGGAAAAACAGTATGCAATATATCCATACAATTGAATATTACTTGGCCATAAAAAGAAATGAAGTACTGTTATATGCTGCAACATGAAAACATTGAGAACATTATGTCAAATTAAGAAAGCAAACATAAAAGGCTACATATTTATTTTACGTAATTTTATGATTCCAATTACATGAAATGTCCAGAATAAGCAAATCCATAGAGACAGAAAGTAGATTAGTAGTTGCCAGGAGAGCAAGGAGCGAAGAACTGGAACTAACTGCTAACAGATACAGGTTTGTTTTTGGGTTTTTTTTTGATATGAGGAAAGTGTTCTTGGATTAGATAGTGGTGAGGGTTGCACTACATAGTGAATAAAGTAAAACTACTGAAGTGTGCACTTTTAAATGGAGAATTTTATGTTCTGTGAAATATATTTTAATAAAAATGTTATAAAAAGCTTCTAGCATACATCATAAATAATAGTAAAATAGATAAAAGTTTAATAAATAATTTCAGTGATGAAACAAAAAATTTCAATGGTGAAAGTTTTCTTTGAGATTGGGAATGAAACAAGCATACTTGTTATCACCACTTCTATTATATATTGTATTAAAGATTCTAATCAGCACAGAAAAAAATGATAATACACAGAGAAACAACCAGAAGTAAAAAATAAATTTAGTAAGATTACTAGACACAAGATTATTACACAAAAGTCAATTATACAAGGGTAGTTCAAAAAGTTCATGGAAAGATTTGTATTATCTTTTAATTCTATTTTCCCCAAAACTTTTTGAAGTACCCTCCTATTTCTTTATGCTAAAAATAATTAGAAAGTGAAATTTAAGAGAGAATACCATTTACATTATCATCTAAAAACACCAAATAAAAACAAATCTAAGAAAAAATGGGCAATATGTACATGCAAAAAGCTGCAACATATTATTGAAAGAAACTTTAAAAGATCTAAATAAATGGATTTACTCATGGGTTGTAGAGTCAATACTATTTGGATGTCAATTCTTCCACAACTGATCTATACATTCATTGTTATTCCAATCAAATATATCAGCTGAATAATTTGTAAGTAATGATAAGTTACTTTTCAAAATTTATATGAAAATGTAAAGTGGCAATCTTACAGAAGGAAAACAAAGTTTGAAAATCACTATACCAAACACCTAATATAAGGCTTCAGTAACTAAGACTGTGTAGTATTGGCACAAGTATGGACAAGTAGATTAATGGAACAAAGTAGAACATCTGTGTGGGAAACAGACCTACATAGTTATCGGCACTTAGTTTATGATAAAAGTGGCATTTCTAGAACTGCAGGAAACAGTCTTTTTATTAATTGGTATGGCCGATTGGTTTAAAAAACTTTTGGAAAAAAAATTAAACATTATCAATACTTAATACCAAACACAAAAATATATTCCAGGGGACTGTTAATCTAAAAGTTGAAGTTGAATATTAAAGATTCTAGAAAGATTTAGAAATATCTTTATGACACTGAGGTAGGAAAAGGTTTCTTAAACAGAACACCAGAAAACCCAAAGTAAAGTTAAAGGTTGATGATTAGAATTAGTAACTCTGGTCATCAACAGTCACCATTAGAGACTGAAAAGGCAAGCCAGAATGGGAGAAGATATGTACAAAAGACTCAATTCTGAAATACATAAAGAACTCTTTACAAACCAGTGTCAAAAAAGGCAACCCAATAAAAACACTTGGAAAGGCACTTCACATAGGAAGATATAGTGTCTAATAAACATAAGAAAATGTGTTCAGTCTTATTCATCAAAGGATATGCAAATTAAACAATAATCAGATATTACTATATACCTACCAGGTGGTTAAAATATAAAGATTTGACTAAGTGTTGGCAAGGATGTAGAGTAACTGGAATTTTCATATCACATTGCTGAAGTATAAATTGATACATTTTTGAAAATGGTTTAAAAGTATTTACTGAAGTTTAGCTATGACCTGCAGTTTAACTTCAAAAATAGAAATTTACAATTGTATGTACTAAAAAGACATATATAAGAATGTTCAGAGGAAAATTATTCATTATAGCCAAAAACTGGAAATACCATATTTCTCCAACAAAAATAAAGTGTGCTATACTTATAAATGGACTGCTATACAGCAATGAAAATAAACTCCTGCTATACAGAATCATGGATAAATCTTACAAATATAATATGACTAGAGGAAATAAGATGGAAAGGAGTGAATATGGGATGATTCCATTTATAAATTTCAATAAGCAGGCAAAACTACTTATGGTGTTAGAAGCTAGAATAGTCATCATCTTTGTGGAAGAAAAGGAAGGTAGTGACTAGGAGGAAGCATGAGGGAGGCTTCGGGACACTGGCAATATTCTAGTTCATCTTGGCAATGGTTGACTCGGTTCACCTTGTGATAGTTCACTGAGCTGCACATCTATATTTTATGTGTTTTTTCTGTACATGTTTTACTTGATTAAAATAAGTTTTAAAAAGTTTATTTACCTGTTTTTTTTGTGTTCTGCTCCTGTTTTCCAGCCAAGCATCCATTTGTTCCTCAATTTCTTCTATAGAAGTTCCATGATCATAAGACTGAATATATGTACTTTCTAAAGGCACGTATGTGGGAAATTCAGGTTTTGGTTTTTTAACTTTAATTTTCTTCTGTTCTAAAAAATGTTTAAAAAACCAATTATTGAGATTTGTTAAGAACGGATAGAATTTCTAACATTTTATTCATAGATCATATCCTGAAAGAACACATGAATATTGTTCTTTCATCAAAATAGAATTGCTTTGTCATAAATAACTAGCTGTAAGTTTTATTGTACATTAACCACTGCACTGTTTTTAAATAAAACTCAAAAGATGCCGCTCATGAGATGATAATCATGACATAATCACCATATCAATGTGTATGCACCTTTAGTTTTCAAAGTACTTTTCATCAAACATTTCATTTTGACACAACGGAAAGAGCTTTTAATTCAGTGTTTTAATCCTACCATTACCACATAACAGTTATGTACAATATTGGGCAAGTAACTTAACCCTTAGAACAAGTGTCCATTTACTCATCTGTAAAAAAAGCACTAGCTCTCAATAAATAATATTTATTTATCTTTTCAATATTTTACAAAGGCAAAATATAATCTGGCAGCATCAGGAGTAGTTATAAATAGATGGCTATCAATTGGGCTCTTTATTAAATCCCATTTTGATTAGTGACTCAAAATTGAGAAGCAACTCCATTCTTAATTACTACAGTCAAACTTACCCAGGTCATAGCCATATCTTTACCACCGTGTGTGTGTGTGTGTGTGTGTGTGTGTGTGTGTCTCTGCATGTACTATAATGCCAATGTAATAAAATCAATATGGTATCAGCATAGGAATAGACAAGAGAATAGAGGATTCATAAATATTTTGATTCAGAGGGAAAAGAATTTAATAAACGATGCTGGTGGCACAACTGAATATCCATTTGAAAGAAACTGGACACAAATCTTACATCATATACAAAACTAAATTCTAGCTGGATAAGAAAGTTGACTTAAAAAGCCAAAACACTAGGGCCGAGCCCGTGGCGCACTCGGGAGAGTGCGGTGCTGGGAGAGCGGTGACGCTCCCGCTGCGGGTTCGGATCGCCGAGGGTTCGGATCCTATATAGGAATGGCCGGTACACTCACTGGCTGAGTGCCGGTCATGAAAAAGACAAAAAAAAAAAAAAAAAAAAAAGGCCAAAACACTAAAAATCTTACAAAAAGAAATCTAAAAAACTACACGTACTAATTAAAGGAAGAAGAAAACCTAAGACTACAAAGCCAGATGCTATAAAAAAGATAAAAGATAGATAAAATAAACAAACCAAGAGACAAATAATAGATTTCAAAAGAATAACTGAAATTCAGAAGACCAACAGAAGATTGATATAAATATTATATAAAGAGATTTTTATAAATTGAGAAAGGGATAAGCAGTCCAATAGAAAAAAATGGGGAAAGGTCATGAATAGGCTGTTCACAAATAAACAAATCAACTTGGCCAAGAAACAAGAAAAGATGCTCATACTCTCTAAAGTTTAAAGAAATGCAAATTCAAGCAATACCAAGATATGATTTTATACCTATCATATAGATAGAAATTTTAAAATCTAATAAGTTGTACTGCTGTCACAGAAAGGGCTATCTCTAAATTGGTGATGGAAATGTGAATTATCCTATCACAGCCTTTTGGAAAGCAGTCTTAAAACATCTATTAAAATTAAAATATACAACATTTCCCCCAGTAATTCCCCCAGAAATAAAAGCATTAGAATGTAACCATACGTGTGTATGTATATGGGTATGTATGTATTTGTGTGTATATGACTATTTACCATTTCTTCATAGAGATACAAAACTATTAACACAGTAAATGCTTATTATTAGCACCAAGCTCTAACCAACTAAGCTAACCGGCCAGCCCTGTAAATGCTTATTAATAGGAGAAATGACTGAATAATTATTGATGATGCATCCACACTGAGCAATATTAAATCACCATCAAATAGAGCTATGGCAAGCAACTGACTAACAGAGATTTCCATGAGTTTGAGTAACAAAAGCAAGATGCAGAAAGGCATATAAGATTCTGTATTTGTAAAACAACATAATGCCTCTCCAAATCTCAATATATGCATGTGAATACATATTCATGGAAATATATTTGAATATCATTATATAAACATGAAGAAAAATATAGATGAATATCAAGAAATGTGGAGGGATACATAAAGGAGAAAGGGAGAGTAAAGACAATAAAGGAAAAGAGAAGGAACACCACAATAAAAAACGAGTAATTTATAAATATGTATTTTTAAATAAAATTATAAGTAAAAATATAAAAACAAAATTTGACAAGAATACACACATAATCCAACTGAAAATCCAGATTTCTAAAGCCAATTAACCAATAGCTTAGTAAATATTTATTAAATTCTGTTCTGCTTTAATAATACAGGGCTAAGGTTGTAGCATCTCACATTTGCACATGGCAAAATCTTACATATACATTTTTTAAAAATAGGTGTTTCAAAACAATGTATTTTAGAAAACATGCACAAGTGAACTAAAGACATTTGCTAACCACTCATCTTTCCTCCAATTTTCTAGTTTCAGTAAAACCTGTATAATTAGTATGGACTAAAGTATCATGAAGTTTGGAGGTAATGAACCCATTACTATTTACACTTCATTCAAGAACAATGCAAGATTTTTTAGCAGCATTTTGAAGTTTTGAGGAAAAATTCTAAATTAAAAATACAGAGTATTTTTACAGTGGGAAAGCAATTCTTATTAAAGTTTCCTAAGTTATGGGCTTTGAGTTAAGATAGATTGGTTCCTAATGATAACTAAGCTCGATAAAGGCAAAAAACAAAGACTAACCAAGCAACCAAACCAAACAAACAAAAAACCCAAACAACAAAACCAAAAATACACAAACCAAAAAAGCAAAGGCAAAAGCCATGATTCATTAAGTGTCTAGTGAATGAAGGGAAATGGCTTCCTCTCAAGCAAAAAAATTATTGAATAAGATTGTTAAAGGAATGAGAAATGAGCCAAATATCATCTTAAGGGAGTCTTTCAGTGTAACACTCCTTCTAAACAAAACACAAGGAGCTTGGACCCAGAAAAACAAAACAAACAAAAAACCATTCTGGCATACATAGTCTATCTTCTTACATATTTGGAAATTTACACTAAACAACTCAGCTTATTAACGAGCTACTTTACAGCCAAATACTTTCTGCCTCACAGTGAAAAAGTATTTATTATGCTAAGACACATTAGCCAAATTGTGATTTGGCCTCTTTGGCCATGTACCTGAGGCTATTCTTTAGGTCTTGATTAACACCTGGACCTTAATGGCATTGAAAACAGTAGAACAGAGTTTAAATTGAGCAGAGTCACAATATTTTAAGCATATTATCTTTTTCTAGCAGGCACAGGGAATTTCACAGTGCAATAGATCTTAAAACATAAATTAGAAGAGGAAAAGGAAAGAGGTTTTCATCAGTTTTGAGCACTGTAAACACAGAACTGAAAAACTAATACGTTAGAAAAATTATTGGTACAGTAAGGAGACTTGAAATCATGTCATAATATGAAAAGAGAAAAAAAGTAAAAAAAGAAACAAGAAATCAGAAAACTTAACTTCTATTTCTTTAGCCATTTACCAATACATTAACCTCCTTACGTTACTTACCTCTCTTAGCCTCCATGTATAAAATGAAATACCCTACCTCTCTCACAGCATAGTTGTAGGGATTAGATCCTGAGCTATACAGGAATGTATTCTAAATATTAAAGAGACATCGAGCTATGTTGCATACTAAGCTCCAGATAAAACCCCCTTCACTTCCACTTGCTTCTCCCAATGCCATCCCATTCCTTTAATGTACTGAGGTCCAAAACTTTGGAGTCATCAGTGTCCCCTTCTCTTACATCCTGTATGAAATCCAGTAGGAAATCGTGTAGCCTTCAACTTCAAAATACATTCTGATTCCCATTCCTTATCCTTACCTACACTGTTACCACCATGATTCAAGCCATCGCCATTTCTTGCCTGGATTACTACAAAATGTCCCGACTGGTCCCCTTGCTTGCTTTAGTCTGTTTTCTGTTGCTCACAACAGAGTATCTGAAACTGGGTAATTTATTAAAAAAAATAAAATTTATTTCTTAAAGTTTTGGAAGTTGGGACCTCCAAGGTCCAGGGGACACATCTGGTGAAGGTCTTCTGGGTGGGGATCTCTACAGGTGAAGGTCTTCTGGATGGTGATGTAGGCATCACACGGTGAGGATGGCAAAAGCTCCTTAACATGCTCACTTACTCTCTTTTTAAGCCACAAGTGTCACTCCCATGACAACCCACAAAACCATTAACCCATTCTTTCACAAATGAATTAATCCATTCACGGGGGGCATAGTCATCATGATCCAATCACCTCTTAAAGGCTCCACCTTTGAACACTGCCGTAGTCTGATTTCCTAGCCTCTTAACACTATTACAATGGAGAGAAAGCTTCAATGAGTTTTGGGGGACAGTCAATCCACAGCATTGCTTCAAGTCTGTCTTTGCTTCAATCTGTTCTTAACCTATAGTCAGACTTCTCAGAAAATGTCAAATTATATCACTCCTCTGCTCAGCTCTCCTGTGGCTTCCCATTTAACTAAAAGCCAAGTTCTTACAACATAAAGCTGTGTGACTTATGCCCTCCCAGCCCCACCCCATCATCACTTCTCTGGTCTCATTTTAATACTACTTCCCTCCTTGTTTATTCAAGCTCCAGCCTCCTTGCTATTCCTCAGACACACAAAGGCTTCAGCTGTTCTTTCAGCCTGAGATCCACTACCCTCACCTTCCTGGCTCACTCCCTAACCTCCTTCAGGTCTTTGCTCAAATGTCTCCTTCTTACTGAGGTCTTCCTTGCCCACCTTATCTACATTACAGCAGGCCTGCCATGTACACATACGCACAAACACACTCCCTTTCCCCTTCCTTGTTACTTTTCACTTTCGCATTTATCACCATTTATCTTGTTGGTTTCTTCTCACCACTAGACTATAAGTTTCATTTGGGCAGGATTCTTATTTATTTTGTTTACTACTGAATTCCTAGTGCCTAGGACAAAGTATGATGCTCAGTACATAATAAATGAATGAATGAGTGAAAGAATGAAAGAGCTCTCCTTGTGGGCAGATCTGGGATTAAAACTCTGCAATTTACTAGCTCTTTTGCTTAAAATCCTTCATCACTTTGTAAAATGGGAATGATGTTAATATGTATCTCATGGATGATTACAAGAAATAATAAGATTGAAACACATAAAATAGAATTAGAATAGAACCTGGAACATATTGAGCACTCAATAAATGTTAGCTATTTTACTAGATATAACTGTGTAAAAACATGATATTCTCAAGAATATAAAACTTCCACTTCATAACAAATGGACTAGATGCACTTTTCCTTATTCTACCCACTAATAACAACTAAAAACCCTAACCATTATATAGAAAACAAACACAAGAAGAATCTGAAAGCTAGAAAGAAGCAGGCAGACGAGCTAGGCCCCAAAGAATGCCAGGGTAGTCAGTTCCCTGGGTTTTCTTTGGATCTCATATACATATCCAACTTGGTGCTGGAAGAGCCAGCAAGCCAGAAACATTAATAGGCACAGACAGAGACACACAGAACAAGAGCCTGCTCTCTCTAGCCAAAGGACCAGGAAAGGGGCAGCATAGCAAAGTAAAACTTTTAGACAAAATCGTTCTACTTCAGTCAAACAAGGCAGAAAAGACTATAGCCACCCCACCTCCACCATCGTGCCAGCAAAGGCTAATGGAGATCCCAGACTTCCACCATTGCCAGCCTGTAATGAGGTAAACCAACCTTCTCACCAGGGTGATATGAGAAAGAAGGCTGAGAAGTAATGAGGATCTCTTTCCTTCTGTGGAGTCAGTGGAGGCCACATGGGGTAGCCTGGAGTTCCACATCCATCCTACATTAATAAGGTGTATCTCTGCCTCCCCGACAGAGTGGTTTCAGAGGAGCCTACTGGAGAATCAGGGCTTTCACAACTGCCCAGTGGTAATGAGGTCATCCCCCCATAATGTCAGTAGAGGCCGGGTGGGGAACAGTAAGCAGACATTGTAAGTCCAGATGCTCCTTGACTGCTATGCTTTGAAAGTGTCCCCCAAAAGTTTATGTATTGGAAACTTAATCCCTCTGCCCTCATGAATGGATTAATGGATTGATGAGAGCTCTACCCTCAGGATTGGACTGATATTGCTATCATGGGAGTGGGCTCATTGTGTGAGAGGCTTTGTTATAAAAGCAAGCTCTCCCTGGCTCTTTTGCTCTTGCTCTCTCACCATGGGATGCTATTAGCCATGTTATGACACAGCAAGAAGGCCCTCACCAGATGCTGACACCAGGCCCTTGGACTTCCCAGCCTCCAGAACTTGAGCTACATAAACTTCTATTGCTTATAAATTACCCAGTCTGTGGTATTCAGTTGTAGCAAGAGAAAACAGACTAAGACATCAATTTATGATGGGGTTACAGCCTGATAAACCCATTGTAAAGTCAAAAAATTGTAAGCTGAACCACTGTAATTCGGGTATTATATTAGTCCATTTTATGTTGCTTATTACAGAGTACCTGAAACTGGGTAACTTATAAGAAAACAAAATTTGTTTCTTATAGTTTTGGAGGCTGGGAAGTCCAAGGTCTCATCTAGTGAGGGCCTTCTTCTTGGCGGGGACCTTCTACCGAGTCTTGAGGCAGCACAGGGCATCAGATGGCAAGTTCGTCAACAGTAAGTGTTAACACAGTCACCTGCTCTACTTATAAAGTCTCTAGTGCCCCTCCCATGTAACCCACTCATTCATTAATCCATTAATCCATTAGGATTAATCCATTCATGAGGGTAGAGCCCCCACAATCCAATCACCTCCCAAAGGTCCCACCTTTCAAATACCATAGTCAAATTTCCCTTTCTCTTAACACTGCTACAATGGGGGTCAAGCTTGTGTTACATTTGCACATACACAACATTATCATTTGAAACATTAAGGGAATTATAAATTTATATTTGAGTTGTATGATTTTAAAAATTCACACTTCCATTGATATTAGAGCAAAGTACCTAGGAGAAAATACTATTCTTTAGATATTCTTTGCCTACATACACATTCTTCTGGGACAATGGCTCCTATTAGGCTTTATAATACAACATGGCTCATAAATTAATGTACAGAGTTTCTGTATATACTGGAGCTAGTGATTGGTTATATATACCTTTTCATAAGTTATCTCAGACAATATTCTCCCATCCATGAGCACCTTATATTGCCACAGGCAAAATGTTCTAATCTAAATTGGGGCCACCCCTCCCCAATTTCCTTTTTCTTCTTCCCACCAACCCTTGAATCAACTTACAAATAAATCAGCAGCTGTATTTCCTTTCTTCGTAGACCTTAGTTTCTAGAAAACCAGTCTTTTTCTTAAGGAAGGTGAATGTTTTTTCATAAAAAGGCATATTCTGTTCCCCAACTTTTCACTAAGTGCTTCATCCTATGTATTACCATGACACCCTACTTAGATCCATCACTGGGGCATGCAATGGAGACCACAAGAAGAAAAACAAGAAGAAAAACATACCTAATTTCCAGAAATATTATTTCTGCAGATAAAAAAGAAGTACTTGGCAGTAGGGTTTTCATTTGATTTTGTTTTTATTTTAAAATCATTGTAAAGTACAGAGAAAAGGATAAAGAAAACATTAAGTTTTACTTCTATCCTTTCCCCTCCTTTTGTCTATTCAAATTGTGACCTTTATAAACAATTTCTTTATAAAATAAGTCAAACATTTTTTTCCATTCATGATATGGCCTGTTTCATTATAAGTACTAGGAATTCACTTCTATTGATTTACTATAAAACACATATAATTAGAGAATATATAAAAATATCTTTAATATTTAGCCTTATAAATTTATATTCAACTTATTTAAAGCTAAGCCATAAAACTGATTAAATGTTTATAATAAATAAGTACCAAAAATTTCAAAAATAGATATCAACAAATTTTTGCATAAAGACTTCCCAGCAGAATATTTATTTTTAAGAAATTACCCTTTTCACACTTTTCCCCCTCTAAAATACCATTTTAATAAGACCACCACACCCTACTCAAAATAGTTCTAGTGTAGCCCTCAGAGAATACTGCACAATCTAAGCAGTAAAGCAGATAGACATGAAGGCAGATTAGCAATTAGGTCATGAAAAACAGGCAGCATAAAATAGCTATTGCTAATCTGCATGAGATGCATTTACCCAATTAAGTAGATGGAATGTTATTATGAACATAGTATTCCAATGATAGTCTTCCAAATTAAGAAGGATGGGGCAAATGAAAGGCACACTGGGGGATTTGGGAACTTTATGCATTAATTCTGAAGCATACAATGCAGAACACTGCAATGAAGTTAAGAAAATTAATTGAAACATTCATTGCATATAGCCATTAGAGACTACATTAAAAAATACATGATAGTTTCTGACAATGTTAACAGTAAACATGACTGTTCTTTAGCATTCTAAATGTTAATACTATTACCTTTTCTAAATACACCACTGATATAAAAAACGAGTGATAATAGTATTATTACACACAGTTTAGTATGAGAATTGTCTTTAATATGCTTTCTGGTATTTATGTATTCCATTCTGCGTTTCAATAACTGATAAACTAGTGATGAATTTTCAAGCATTTTAGAAGACTATATATTACACACCTTTGTGGAAGAACAGAAAATTTTCAGATATTTATATATTTTAAATTTTGTCCTTTTAATTAGACAATAATAACAAATTAAGAAGAGAGAATTATATCTATTTGAGAAATGTTATCAAACTTTTAGGCAGAACAAAAATCTTTAAATAGTTTTGGAAAAATGGTTATAAACTTCAAAAGGAGCTTTTTCATTGTGATAAATACTTCATGTTTAACCCCTATTTTCAAAAAGGTAGTGTGTAGGCTTAATCCATGACTATTAGGGAATTCTAACACATATGCCAAAATTATAACAGTTAAGTGATTTGTTACAAAAACTACATAAAAATGATAAGCTGTGTCTATGAGATCAATGAAACGTAGAGTATTCATTCCCATTACCTCTATAGGTAGGTGTTGGGTTAGTTCGATATTTTTTTCTTTTCTTATAAATGTGATTTTTTTTTTCTCCTCTTGACTAATCTGAAAAAGCTTAGAAAATGTTTATGTACTAATTTTACTTAAAAATAACAATTATATAAAAATTACATTTAAAGTTTCATTTGCCCACTCCTACTTCCCAACACACACATCAGTTAACCTTAATATGTAAGGTTAACAAACATCCTAACTCTTCCCTCTTAACCAATAATATAGTTGATTGAAATATTACTTTTTATTTGTAATTGTTGAAACTTTTGAATTATAAGCTCCTTGAGATAGTGTTCTATACAAATAGGTGCTTTGTTGACATTCAATATTCATGGAATTACATCAATTCATATAAACATCCATTCATCCATTTAGTGGATATTTATTATGTGCCAGAAAACTGATGCTGCACATACAAATATAACAAAGAAACAGTCCCTGTTCTAAAGCTACCCAGACACCAAAGGATTGTGGTAGACAGAAAAATGACCCCCTAAAAATGACCATGCCCTAATCTCCAGAACCTGATAGCATAGCAATGAACAAAACAGATAAGGTCAGTAAACAAAATTAATAAATAAATTAATGTTATATAGTATTAAATGTTCTGAATAAAAATAAAATAATGTAAAGAGGCAGAATGTATACATGTGGGAAAGATGTACATAAGGCAAAATTAGACAAAAGGACTGGGAAAATGCCTTCTTTAATAGTATATTCAACTTTTCTTAAAATCAGCAAGAACTATCTTTAATGTTCAATGGAAGATTACTTTTCAACATACTGATAATTTATTCAAGGTTGTCTATATTATGTAACAATACTGCAAATGAAACAGACTTTCAAAACAAAAATCATTGGTATTTTCAAGTTTTCCAATTACTACTGTTATACACCAAGGTGAGTGATCAGTTGGTTAAACTTGGCACTGCATATCAATTATAATTGCTAAAGTATATTAAGACTTTGCAAATTTTGGATGCCCTTAGACTTGAAGAGTTATCATAGACCCCAGGTTGATTTTATCCCTCCTTCTGATATTGGACTTTGGGTGGCTCAATAACACTAGCATAGTATTTTCTGCAGATAATATATTAAGTAAAAGTGACTATATTCGGGAATGGTTAAAAAAAAAATAATAACTGCTGAATTTAAGGCAACATTCAAATTTAAAAAGTTTTATATGATATTGTTAACACAGTAAGACAATGTTTAAAACTCACTTTGAAGTGTTTCAAGTTCAGTTCTAGTTAATGCATCTTCCTTTTCCTTCAATCTTGTTTCTTTATATTTAGCATAAAACTGCCCAGCATCCTTAAAACAGAAATTATAAATAAATTAACATAAAAATCAGTTTGATTTGACAGTATTTTCCATATAACTTCATTCAAAGAAGCATATTCATTTTACAAGCAGCCTTTCTTTCTGTTCATGTTTTCAAATTTTATGATGAACAGGAGAAACTGAATAAACATTTCACTATGATTTTCCTGTCCTGGAGAGCTAAGAAAAGAAACTGCGTAAGTAAAAATTAAAGTAAACTCTCTTCTCTCAAATATGAAAAGGAAGTATCCTCTTTCTGTTTTCTTCCACTGTATGATATTTTCTCAATATTGTACTATTGCATGGACAGAAAGCAGAAAAACTGAGTTATTTGGAATATGCTAAACTGAATTATTTGGCACAGTAAATCATGTTACTGTGACCAACAAAGTACTAATGCAATTTTCCTTAACTCCAATAGGTCCCTTAACTCCCATAGATTCTCAAAACCATAATATGCAAATCTGAGTACAAAACTTATATGAACATACAGATATAAATGAAAGTTGTCATTCCTCCTTCTACCACCCTTAATGCCAGTATAAAACAGCTGTCATGGAGGGTTGAAGACTGAGGACTGCGGACACTTACTGTACACAAACACTTAAGTGTCAAGATACAGTGGATAAAGTCTCAATGAGTGGCACACAGGTAAGACTTTAAGCAAGGTACCAAAAAAAGACTAGTCTTTAAATAATCACAGGCATGAAAATAAACAGGTTGATGCTCTAAGGCATATTGTGATCCTGACAATAAAAAAAAGCAAAACAGATTTCTTTCCCATATTCCTTGACTCAAACTTCATATATTCTATAGCAATACCACCTGTAGCTGCCAGGCCACACTGTGATTCCCATATCTTTGCATTTGCTTTGCCTGCTAGCTAGAATATTTTGCTTTCCTGCCCTTACTCTAATGAACTTCTATTCATCCTTGAAAAGCCTGTTCAAGCACCATCTCCTTTGCAACAGAGTAATTCTCTTCTGTATACTACTTCTGTACTTAAACTTCTCTATGATTGCTTATATAATGCTATATTCTCTCCTAGAAGATGAGAAATTTGAGATAGGGATACTTATATGCCCACAGCTAAGTATCTGACATAAAGCAGGCATTCAAGAAGTGTTTACTGAACTATATTAGATTGAACTTTCAGAGAAACCTTATAAAGAAATGGATGAAAGGGCCTGATGACTGTCTGATGTGGCATAAGAAAAAAAGGGGTAACTTTCTCTATATATAACTCTAGGGTAGCATTGGCCAACTGTCAGATTCCTGCAGCAGATAAATCATAGGTCCATCTGAGAGGGTTTTATTTCTATGGGAAATAAAGGGAAAAAAAAAATCAATCTTTGACACTACTCTGATTCAGATGTAAATACATGAACACTTAAACCAGAGAATGGAAATGTCTTTTCATCTATGACTGTGTTCAAGCTTTCTCCTGGGGTCTATTTCTCTTAGAGTTGTATCAAAACTCTTCCACTCATAAGAATTAGGGAAATAATACAATACATCATTATAATAAAGATGTATCTCTAATTCTTTCCATTCCCACTTATTTCTACTAGAGGGATTCCCACAAACCCCAGGCTAGCTAAACAATGGTATAATTTGAAGAGCTCAGATGGTCGTGCACCCAACTTACTCATCCTCCCATGCCCATATATACAGGGTTTAGGGTTAAAGTTTTATGGCCCCTTAACACTCCCCTTGTCCCCCCTTAAAAAAAAATCTGAACCCTAGAGGAGTATTATTGCATATAAAGCCATATCTGTGGAGTATACATAAAGCAAATGTATTTCACAGGGTCTGGTTTTCCAAAAACCTTGCAGTTTCTGGTTTGGCCTAGCTTCTTAAAAGTACATATAAAATGTTGACCTTGTAGGGGAAAGGAAACTTTCCCCAGGCTAGTCTCTGTTGTAAGATAAAGAATTGTAATACAGCAAGGTTGCTGGCTCAAAGGACAGACAGGTTACTGATTGATATGTAAAGATACTGGGAAATTGTTATAAGAAGACAATGTTTGCTAAGATCAAGCTTTTGTTGGTGGATCAACTTAACTTCTTGAAAATTGCATTATAGAATGTCACCTTGCTTGTTTTACTGAATGTTACCAGCTTCTATTGTTAAACTTGTCAAACTATACTTAGCAAAAACCCCACCTTTGCTCTCTTCCTGTAACTTCCTGGTCTGGAGAATAAATTGTGGGAAGAGAACCCCAATTCATGGTTAATTTCCCAAATGGAAGGAATGCCTCTATCTTGAGGGTTCTGGGAGATTAGCCCCTTTTCAGGGCTTCTCACTGCTCAGAAGAGATGGGCTTTGAGTAATCTTTGGCGGCTCTGTCACCCAGGGGAAAAGGGGTGACAAATCCGTGGGAGGCAAAGCAACACATATCAGTCATTTACACCCGAGTGTGAATGAATGAATGAGCTTATTAGTTTCTTTCCACAGGGTAGGTTTTAATAGTAGGGAAGAAAAAGTCAGGTAGGCATTGGCTCCTTGAGGTGAGTAGGAAATATGGTGCCGTGCAAGAAAAGAAGGGCACAGAATAGTTATTTACGAGAGGTGAAAGAAGGTAGGTTGAAATCAGTCATCAGTACAGTGAGATACAATACAGTGATTAAGAAGACAGATTTTAGAGCCAGACTACCTGGATTAAGACTTCAGCTCTGCCATCTTATCAGCTATGTGACATTCAGCAATTCACCTCTCTATGGGTGAGTTTTCTCATCTCTAAAATGAGGATAATAAAAGTACCTAACTCATAGAGCTGTTGTGAAGATTACATGGGTTAATACTTGGTAAACACTTAGAATGACATCTTGCACATAGTTAGGCCTTATACGTGTTAGCTATTTTTATTATTACTTCATCATTTTGACAAGAATCTTGTTCTCCACCACAACGTAGGGGTGAGTTTTTAATGCTTCATACTTCACCTAAACTCCACCTGCCAAATCATATATCTTCTTGCGTATGACTTCCCTTTCTTTGTATTCTCCTCATCTCAATCAAAGACCCTTTGCTGGGTAACAGCAGCCTCTTTCTAGTAGTCCAGCCAAATTTGAACATCTCTCTGCTAATGTTTCTTCTTTCTACTATAGCACATAAATCCACTAAAAATTTCTCTCTGAAATAGCCATCTGATCCAAAACCACACTTATCTGAGGATTGTAATGTACCCGATCACCTTAACTTACTCCACGTAATCCAAGCGTTTGAATACATTCCTAGTCTCACTCACTGTTCTAGGCAAAGAATCCTACCTTCCTTTTGCTCCATTTCTAAGCAGTTATTTAAATATTCCTCATGCTTTTTTTCCCTTCACATCTTACTTGTACTTTCAAATTATAATTACGATATGCCCACTCCAGGAAGCATTACTTCCTTAATAAACCTATGATTTCAAAAATTCTACTGTACTAAATAACACCACATTGTTCCAACCTTTCTTGTGTACAGTTTAGGGTACCATACTTTAAGATGCACTGACAAACAGGAAGAATTGAAAAGGAAAGTGATCAGATGGTGAGGTAGCTTGAAACTATATCTTATATAGAATTGGAGATGAGAAGATTAGGAACAACTGATAACTACTATAGAATATCTTAAGGATCATTACAGGAAAGAATGACATAAATTACAATATATGGTTCCAGGGATGTAAGTTTTGATTTTGGATACATATTAGAAAGATCTTTCTAATAACTAAAATTACCTGAAGATGAAATAGACTGATTCTGGAGATAATATTCAGGAAACAACAGATGACTATTCTTTAAGGTATGTTCTAGAGGGGATTCATGCATTCAAAAGGGGTTGAACAAGATCAGTTGTTTTCAACTTTTTTTCCCCTCCCATTCTTCATGAGGGGCTAATTCAAATGAATAAAATTGTTTAGTAGAAAAATAAATGCAAAACTCATTTTGAGTCCAGAGTAAATCCCAGTTTACCTACACTGGAAGTTACAGATTTCCTGTGAATATAAACTTTTTATCCATCCTTATAGCACTACTATACTGCCTGGCACATTACAGAATCTTAATAAATACTGAATGGATGAATGAATGCTCACTTTAATTGATTAGGGCTCTGAATTGCCTAGGCTTAGCTCCATAATAATGTATTAATAACTATGGAGTTTATATTCTTCCAAATACAAAGAGTTCCTATTCTCAAGGAGTGTATAATCCTACGGATAGAACCATAAGCAAAAGTTTTTACTCTAGAAGCAACTCTCTTAGTACTTAACAAAATTTCTTAAAGAGCTCAAAGCTGACCTGCACAGACACCAAATAGAGGACTGATTTCACATTTAAAACTATGGCTAACTTCGCAGCTGTACCCTTTGGATGAAGTTGCTTGGAGGCAGCAGGGGAGAAGAGGGCCTTGGTGGCCCCTAGGCCAGCAAGACCAATAATAGGGTTCCCGTGGATCCACAGAGGAGTGAGGAAACACAACAACTAAAAAAAGAAGCCGTTCAGAGGCTGGGGAGTCAGAGCAAGGGACTGGTGTACAGCCCGTCCCATGGGAAGTGTTTGGAGCACAGGTGGTGGGGGGGACAGGCACACTAAGGGAACACTGGGGCACAGCAAGGACAGCTGATCTGCCCCCAGTCAGTGTAGGACCACTCAGAGGAGACTGGTCAGGAATATAGAGTTGCATGGGGTGCAGTTTGATGAAAAGACTCAGGCCAAGACCAGAGTTTCCACACCACTCAGGAGTACTAGACCTCATGAGAGTCAGAAGTACCTATAAAGTCAACCATAAAACCTGAGCTGCACAAAAAGCCTTGCCTAGGGAATCTGTAACAAAGCAGCAATTTAGCTAAACCACAGAGCTCAAGTACTGGTTCCCACAGGAAGTTCTCCCATTTTAGAAGTAAGCAAAGGACAACAAATTAGTTCCAGCATGGAGTTTAAATGGTGGGAACAGCAAATAATCCAACACAGAACTGAAAGAAAAAAAAAAGTACCCACAACAGAGACAAAGTTTGATCTTAACTAGTACGGTCTCATTTCACCAAAGAACACCTATGACACCTAGAAGGACTGGAAGTCCACTGGGTTACCAAGCCAGAAAGTGGGAAAGGCTGTCAGCCATGCCCCCTCAATACCCACAACCAGTCCAGAAGTTGGGGGCCAAGGGCCAAGGCTACCCCAACATGCACAACCAGCCCAGCAATGACCACTGAGCTGCTGCAGGAAGCGCCCCGGGCTCTCCCAAGCTGGGATGGTGGGGGACCGAGGACCTCAGCCACATCACATCAACACCTGCAACCAGCCCAGTGATGACCACCAAGCTGCAGCAAGAAGGGCCCCAGGTTCCTCAGCTGGGTTGCGGGGGGGGCAAGGGCTTTTGCCACACACCTGTGACATGTGCACCAAGCCCGGCGATGACCAAGCCGAGCCACTGCTGGAAGTCCCCTGGTCTCCCCTATGGGAATGAGGGGGGTGCCACAGGCCTCAATTCCACCCCTCCTCCTCCCTCCTTCTTCCATCCCATTTCCTTCCCCTTTCCCCTCTCTCCCTCCCTCCCAACTGTGCTGCAACAACATCATAGAATGTAAAAAAAAATATTAATAAAAAAATAAAATGAAATAAAATAAAATTGCTATGTGTGTGGGGGGGAAGCTTGTTGGGATTTTGATTAGGATACTATTGAATCTATAAATCAATTTGGGGAGAATTGATATTTTAACAATATTTAGTCTTCTAATCCTTGAGCATATGGTTTTTCTGTTTTTAGTCTGTCAATATGGTGAATTATATTAGTTAATTTTTAAATGTTAAACCAAGCTTGCATTCCTGGAATAAAAACTCTCTTGATTATGAAAAAAATAAATAAATAAATAAATTATGGCTAACTTAAAGAATTTATGTTATGAGTATTATTTATATGTATTATAGAGTATGGGCTCCTGCACAAGAAGCCATTAAACAGTTATATGTATTTATACTTATTTATTGAACCACTATTATATATATTGTACTTTGTTAAGGTATGTAGGGATTATACGATAAGATACAATAGTTACCCTTAAAGAATATGTAAAAATAAGTACATATATTACCAAAATATGGAATATAGAATATAAGCTCCAAGAGAATAGGAATTTTTGTCTTTTAAAAAAATTTCCAGGACCTAGAAGAGTACCTGGCATATAGTAAGCACTCAATAAATATTTGTTGAATCAATTACTGGAAGAGAAACTGGTGCTCACCCAACATCCTGTATGCCCACATTTCCTCATCTTCTTTAGGTGAGGTGGGATCATGGGACTAGTTCTGAATGGGCTGCAGATGGAAATATCATGTGTCATTTCCAAACCAACCCACAGAAAAGCTCACGCAATCTTCCAGTTCTCTATTCTTGCCACAGTGGATAAAAAGGCCACATGTTCCAGATTGGTATAGCTAGAAAATGGTGAAAACATCATTGTTCTGAGTCCCTCAATGGCTAACTAGAGCAGAATGCCCCCTTTCCTATCAACCAATGATAGACATGTGGCATAAGATAGAAAAAAATTTAAGTCACTGGAATTTCAGGATGATCATAGTCTATCAGTCTATTGTGATTAATATAAACAGAAAGTTATAAAGTTAGTATGATAAGAACATATAACAGGAATTTTTCAATTGGCCTGATGAAGAAAGACTATATAATGATGATGACAATTTAGTTGTCTTGAAGATGTAATATTTCCAAGGCTAGTGAGCTGTGAGATGGAGAATATGCATATATATATGCATATATAAACCTTCATACAGAGTGGTATGAACAGGGAAAAACTGTCCTATGGGAATAATGACCATGGAAGAGTTCTGTGGAGAGGTAGCTGGGGAAAAGATGGAGTATCCTCCATCTCTTTTTGATCGTTTTACAGCACAAATCTCTTTTGTTTGAAGATTACAAATAACCTTCAACACAGGAAAACACCATAAGTACATTTCTGAAAATTTGCCCACAAAGTCAAATGCTCTATATTAAATATTGTTCTCCCATTTACTTAGATTGTAATCTCAGAATTACATATAATGTGTAATAAAATTACAATGTATAATATAGAAATTTAAAAATACATACTTTAATAAGAATCAACATTTCTGTACAGAACTATAATAACACTGAATTCACAAGAGGTAATAAAATAAAAATAAAATCAGAAGCTATGCCTTCCTCTGCCTGAGACAAAATTATTCAAGGAGATGCAAAGTCTAAAAGCTACTTTTTCCATTTGGACTAAGAGAGAGAAGAGAATTTAGTAGCCATATATTCCGCCCCAATTCAATGCAGGAATCCTTCTACAACTTTCATAATAATTAGAATAAGCCTGAATATTCTGATAGGGTGTTTAAGATCAGATAGCTTATTATACTCACTATAAAGCTCTAATTATTCAATTGTTGACAAACTTTTTTTGTTTTTAGCTTTTATATTTCTTATATTTTAAGATTTATTTTCATCTGTTTTAAGTTTCATTTCTATCATTAATTAATTGCATCACTTTGGGCAAACTGCTTCACTGACCTTAAGTATTTTTTTATCTGTAAAATACAGAATTGATTAGACTATATATCTCTAACATCCTGCCTAACATTCTGTGGCTTTTTAGATTTTCTACATCTAGCAATAACCTACAAACCTATTTCATATACTGTCTTTGAATCTCCAAGAACTTGCATTTTATGCTCTTCTTTTAGATGGAGGAAGTAAGGAATCTCTCTCTTATGCTGTGAGGTCTTCCCAGTTTTCCTGTATTTTTGTCTTTCTGTAGTAGTTTCATCCTGATAAAAATTCTGACAAGCTTCTCTACTCCTTTTCATTTGTTTATGTATTCCCTATGTAAAGTATGTTTGTTTGAAAAGATTTTTTTTTCTTTTTTTTAAAGTTTTTAGAGTACTAAAAGTAAGCTGCTTCATCCCTTGGAAAATCTGTGTTTAAACTCCGAAAAGGGCAGGCAACTCAGCTTGCCTCCTAGCCTTTCAGAAGCTTTTTTCCTGCTAATTAGCTGTGAATGTTTTGTTTGTTTGGTTTCTGACAGAGTCCCAGCAAGCAGAAGCAAAGGGGCTGGAAAAAAAGGGTCCTGATTGTAAGGGAGGGTGATCTCCAGGACTGTCCACCGTTGTAGTCTCCATGGGAGAAGCTTCTTGGGAGGGAGGATGCTTCCATTTATAGATAGTTCTATAAAGTATAGTATTCCCTTTACTCTCTTAGGCAATTTGTTTTAAAGGTAAAAGCCAGGGCAATACAGAGAAGATTCCTCTATTTTCTCAACTGCTGTTCCTAGGTAACCTAAAATCCTAATGGGGGTAGGGATATGCATGCTGTAAACTTCCTACAATAATTTTTATTTTAACTGTGTTCATGCTAGATCAGCTTGGTAATGAGAAAAAATGGCACTGGGACTTAACAATATGACAAATTTATAACTTTAGTCAATGTGCACCTAAATGAGTTTTATATTTTATAAATTATTTTATTGAAAAATGTAACATATCAGGTAGAGCGAAATGGTGAATTCCCAGAAAATTCTGGAAATAAATTCTGGCTACTTAAGACCTGCTTGATCTCAGAAAATGGAGCGAATTATGACTATGCTTTAGAATGGTAATTGCTTAGGATATCTGGCACTTCCTGACTCTAAATGAGAAATTGATGGTCTTAACAATCTTATTATGGGCCCAAATATATAAGGCTCCAACACAAACATACAGTGACCAAAAAAACCTAAGTTATAAAAGTTAAATTGGAAATATGCACATAGCATTGATCATATTTCATCAGTTGTTTGCTACTTTCATGGCTACAAAACATATAATCAATTAAAAAATATCCAAAAAGGGCATTTTGAAGGTTAGAAAAATTCCCTGGGGTTATAGGCTGAATACAACCAACACAAAAGACTGGTTTAATCAGATTCCAAGAGAACATGTACTCCCTTCAAAACTACTATGAGAACAGAAACAGACTGGTAAGACGTAAAAGTGTCACTGGGGCTATACTTTTAATGTTGCAATTAAATTCTAACATCAAAGCACATAAACCCACTCTCTTAATATAGTCCAAGTTTTTTGTTACATTCTAATTCATATTCCATATCTTCTGGTGATCATTCTACTTTTCTTGGCTTTCTGAATATACTTTCTCAAATTCCCCCAGCTTTCTTACATTTGAGGGTACTTCAAAAAGTTCATGGAAAAATAAAATTAAAAGATAATAGGAATCTTTTCATGAACTTTTTGAAGTACCCTCATACAGTCATGCATTTTACTCCTCTCCAATATTCGTTCTCTCATCTAAGCACAAACTAGTCTTCCATCTATTCATCAATTTACAAACACTCTCTATATTCTTTTTCTTCAGTATCTCATTTGATTTTTTACTTTTTTGCTAATGTGGGTACATGAATGATATGGGGCTTACGTTTTACTAAATATAGCAATATCCATGCATCTTTCCTTGAATACTGACCCATCTGGGAAATGTCTGATATTAATTTAACCTTATCAAATAATTAACATGTATCAAGTATAATAGCTTTTCATTCTTTAGCTTTGTTCTTCTAATCTATCAATTCCTATAATTCTCTCAATATCTTTTTCAGAGCAAAGATTAGGAACAAAATCCAGTGCTGGAGGTAATAAGGACTTTATCAAAAAGCAAAGGGATCTATAAAAGACATACTTTTACCTCTACCTTGCCTGATCTCAGAACCACTTTAAGTATTTTCTGCCCATTTCATAGCCATTATTTTATTTCTACTACTCCTAACAATGTACACATATCTCTAACAGGTGTACGTGACGGAAATATTTTGTTGTCTTACCAATTAACTTATTCTGTCTAAATGTCCTTTTTAAACTTGTCATATCAGATTTATCTTTTAGAATTTAAATTCCTAAATATATATACTCAGAATCTGGCGACCTGGGATACTGTCTTAGATGATAAGATGATAGCAACAGCCTTTGTAATATCCTTAAAAAAAAAAAAAGAAGCTATTGTGTAATGTTTTCTTCAGGTCTTTCAGGCTTGCCACAGAATGACTGTATAGGAAGTACTGTATCTATGAAATTATCTTTGTATACTACCTAGTACACAAAGTGGGCACTTCACTGTTAAGTGTCTATTCATCTTTCAAGACTCATTTCAAGTGGCTCCTATTTTTAGTTTTCCTTGGTCATCCTAAATAGACACAATCTTACTGCTCTGAACATTACTGAAGTCATTGTCTATATTATACACATGAGGCTTATATACCATATTGTATCATGGTTATTTAAACTCATATGCTATAACTGCTATCTGACTGTAAGTTCCTAGAAGGCATATTCATCTCTGTAGTCTCTTACAGTGCCTTGTTTTGATATGAGTTTAATATACTTTTATTAAACTGTTTTTCTAAACATATGACCAGGAGAAGCTTTACACATCAATATAGATATAACTATCCTCATTTGTAATTTTTTTCAGGGGGAGGGAATAGAAAGGGATTTAGGTAAACTAAGCAGCAATAATAAGGAGTTTTCTTGGGGATCTTAGAAACTAAGCAATCGAAGTGAACTTGGGAGCATAAGCTGAGACTGCCACTTTTCCTAATCTTACTGGATGACCTTATATGTATGTAAAGTGTAGAAAAGGAATGGGTATTTAGAGGATAAGTGGGAAGTAAAAAGTTGGGGGTAAAGAATTATTGCTATGACAAGATTTGGGTATAGATTCTGCTAGTGTGAAGGCCACTTTCTTGAAATCTCTAAATCTTCCACTTTTAGCTTGGACCCTACTTCTTATCCAATAGGTATGCAATTACACAGAATATCTGCATCTCTGTTTTAATTAACTTTTCATGAAATTCAAGGGGCTCACACCAGAAGTAAGACTCTCTTAAGTGATATCTGCTTAACTAATTTACAATGCTTATAAGAGCTGATTGTGTTAGATCTTAAACCTGTTTGTGTCAGTTACACTTGTTATTGTAATTACATGATTTGATTAAATATTACATAAAAAAGATAAAATATGAGTAGGAAATGAGAGTCGTTTCTATGAAAACCAAGTTGAATGCTTTGGAAAGCTCAATATAAGAAGTGTTAAAAATGCTGTTAACTAGATGTAAGTAAGCCAATTAAGAAAGACTAGGAAGAAATAATAAAAATCAATAAGGATTATATAATTACATTGCTTCACGTGTCTAGTCTGACTCCTCTTTAAAAAAATCAAGACTGGAAATCTGTCTTTAAAGAAACCAAGATTATAGGTATGGTTTGTGCAATAAAGAGAAGGGACTCCAATCAGTGGACTACTGTTTAAAAATAAAACAATGACCCTATATCACAAGAGTGGTGAATCAATGTAACGTACATGTTTACAAAGTTTAACGTTGTTTATATAACTTTTTTATGCTTAGGGCTTTAGCAGAGCTCTTTTTTGACCACTGTACCAATTGCCAATCCAGACTGCTGCAGGTTACAAGGACTTCTAAATTTCATAAATATCTTATTTAAGACCTCACAGAAGTGACACAAAAACTTCAGTGTTGTAGAGACAGCACATGTATCTACATTATACAATTTTATGAAGGATAAATTACTACAAAGGTCATTAGCAGACTGAAAAGAAATGCTGAGAAAAATCTAATTTCATAAGCTATATGTTTACTAATCTAAAATACTTTCACTATTACAATTTGTGTCAGTTTATTATGTTACATTTTGACAATGACCACCAGAAAAACTAATCTTATGTCCCCATAGCAGAAATAAAATATCAAATATTTGCTTTAAAAAAGGAAATTCATCTTCTTTTTCTTTTTTTTTTTTTTTAAAAAACCTCTAACTCCTTTCTACCTTCCGTCTTTATTTTTCTTCTTAGAAGGCATTTATCAGAGAGAAATAATTAGAACAAAATTTAAAAGATAGATTTATAAAGTTCTTGAATGCCTAATACCTAGCATCTCAAAACTGAAAGGCAACAGTACCACCAAATAAGTAAAAAGTTTAAAATTAAAAATAATCAAACAGTTTAAGAAATTAAGAGTTCCTAAGGAAACTAAAAAGGTTTTGTAAAATTCTTTATTTTTGTAAATTTTCTACAAATTTATGATGAGGCAAAACAATCTCTTAATCTGTTAGGTCTAGATACGACAGGCAGGTAATTTAAAAGAATAAATTATAAATCAAGCCATTATAACACGCTGATTCTAGTTTGGTAAACCAACCTGTATGCTAACCAAGAAATATTTTAATTTTACCAAATAAACTTTATTTCAAATTACTTAAATTAAAATTACAAAGAAGTGTTTAAGACTGTTTAAGATTGACATTTTATGTGACATTCCATTCATACTGCCTCGTGACTACATTTTAAAATTCATCTATACTGTGGTTTGCCTATTGAACAGATTTGAAAGTTGGCAAAAAATAATCAGCCTTTCAAAACATAAGAGATTCTGTCCTAAACATTTTTTTTGTCACAACTCTTCATAAACACACTGGTATAATAAATATTCTTTCACCCTCTCTTATTAAGTCTTATATTCATAGCACATAAGCATTATGGGTTTGTTTCCCCCCCCCCAAATAAGCAATACAACATTTAAACAACTTAAAAACAATGCTTTAAAATCACCAAAATCCTTAAATTTTTCCTCCATTAACTGTAAAGAAAATATAAGATTCTGCAGGCAATAACTATTAAGATAAACTATTTTGACAGAAAAGCTGGTAAAGAATTTCTCAAAAGCTATAAAGAAGCACGCTAGTAATTTTTAGTTCATTTTCCCTTGAAATATAAAATTGTCATTATAAAAGAAAAAAATGCAAAAGTTGGAGTCATTAGCTTCCTTAAACGGTTAGGAAAAACAAACCTGATATATGAATATAAAGTGGTAGAACTGGGTACAAATTATCTTACTTAAGGATTTATATCTTAAGGGTTTATAAGCCCTTATTTTCTAAAATGAAACATTTCTCCCCAAAATTACACTCTCAAAGAAGCTCAAAATTTGTACATCAAAAAGTATCATATTTACTTTCAAATATTATGTTTATGTGTTGGAAATTTTCTAATTAGATACAATAATTAAAATCAGTAAAGCCTCAATTTAATAAAACATGCTTTGGTATGCTAAATGTAAAAAAAGAAAAAGAACAACAAGAAACTGCCATATAACTATGATATGTGCCCACATTTTATTGTTTGATCAAGACTAAGTAGAAAGAGAAACTTTGATTACCAGCAGTATAAGACAAAATTCTGCACTCCTCTTAAAGTGGCAAATAAAATGGAAAGAAAATATATTTTTGCATAATTATACAGATGCTCACATAAAGGGTTTTTTTTTACACTACGTACTTAAATGCTATTAAAATAACGAGTGACAATTGGGCTGACCAGTTAGTTCAGTTGGTTATAACACACGAAGGTCCAACGTCAAGTGTTCAGATCCCCATACTGCCCAGCCATCAAAAATAATAATAATAATAATAATAATAATAATAATAATAATAATAATGGGTGACAAGCTACTTGAATCCTGTTCTTTTTTACTGGTTATGCCTTTAATGATAACAGTGGATTAAATTTTTATTGCTTTTATGTCTATCCTAAAAATAGTATTTTTTTTCCTTTTTCCAACGTCTCGGAATTCTAAGGTGTTCTAAAAGCATAGAGACAATTATAGGAATAGATACCTAAATAATCCTAGAATTATTCTAAATTAGGTTTAACTTATAAAAATACAATTCAATTCAAACAACATCATTATGAACTATCCACTGCATAGCAGCATTTATGTTGCAGACATGGACATAAATTATTTCATGAACAATGAAAAATAAAAGCCCCTAGTATTATATAAAAGAGATACATTTTACCTGGATTAGATGAGGCAATGCTTTTAGGGTAAGGCAAAACCAAATTCCCAGCTTGCATGGAAGCAAATCATGCCATTGTGGTTTCATCAGCAATCTTAAAGGGAGGGTGTAGGGAGGGGAATCAAATAACAAATCAGTAAAACATGGAAAGTTGGGAGACAAAATATTTTTATAAAGATTATGAATTCTTTCTTGAATGGCTATTTCAACAAAAAAATGAAGAAAATATTCAATAAACTATTTATGACAGTTACCACTTAATCTGACGTACTCTATCATGAAATGTAGTAGTTACAACAAATGTAATATATATAGCAAGTAAGAGCATCTAGGCTAAGATTTTGGGGAAGGAGGCTTCTAATCAAGTTATAAAAATAGAGAAACAAAAGCCTCCTTTCTAACCTGGGCTTTTCATCACTTCTGCAAAATGAATTCTTAAACCTTATGATTTACTTCAGCTATAAAAGACTAATAATCATAGTCAAAGTGTTCCCAAGTGTTGACAATCAGATATAAAGACTGTAACATAAACAAACTAATACATAAAAATTAATGTCATTTGCAGTTCACTGAAGCATTACTCACTGATGTCATCAGAATAGAAGACAGGCAGAATAGTCTCTGATCTCCATCCTACATTGATCCAGCTCTTGTCCTGCTGTGTGAACTATTTAAACCCTTTATTTCATTCTATGAATCAATAGAAGAAATGGTGGTATCTTTTTGAGTGCACTGCGTATCACTGCCTCTCTACATATTATCACTCCTGAGCTAAGTGATAGATTCTTCTAGGAATACTTTGTTTCTAAAGTTCAGCAAAAATTTCAAACTACAAGAATTTGAGAGTTTATATTATTTAAAAATATGAGGGTACTTCAAAAACTTCACAGAAGGATTTGTATTTTCTTCTAATTCCATTTTTGCATGTATTTTTTGAAGTACCCTTGTACATTAACACTTTTTATAAGGGAAAAAGCCTGTAGAAATTTTGCTTAAGATTAGAATTTGTCTCATAAACTATGGCCCATTAGTCATTTATAAATCTGCTATAGATTTAAATGAGAGCATATCTAAATGGATATACATATGAAGCTGAAACATATTAAAAACATACTTTAAAAGTTTCAAAGTATAAAATTTTTTAATGCTCTCACCTTTCATTTTTTTCTGAAGGACCAAGTTTTGATACATCCACACTCTTGCCTCCTGTCTTTTTTTTCTTTTCTCTCTTTTTTCTACTAAGCAGTTCATCCTTAATGTGGAAAGAATTATGGTTACGGGTTATCATTAACATGTACTCTTCAAATGTTATCAAGACTTTTCTGTGAAGGGTAAACATTACAGATGAACATTTATGCAAATGTATGTAGGGTCCAACATGATTAAGTAAAATCATCAATCTTTCACAGTAAGTGTTGCCATGGTATCCAGGCCTTCAACACACATGAAGTTCAGCACTGTCAGTCATGTGCATCTCCATAGCAATCAAAGTTTTCTAAGAGAAAGCATTCAACTTATTTTTTCTCATTCATCGGACTTTAATAATGTCACTTCAAAAGGAATAAGTACACACATGCTAATTCATGAATTCTAATAAATATGTCTGATTATCTTTAGCTTATAAATGAAAACCTATAGCAGAATACACTATAGAGTAGCATATTAAACCAAGAAAACTATAATTTTTTAACCAACTGATCATTCATTTCAAAGCTTATTTATTTAGTCAAAACATTTTAAAAGTAAACATTCATTATGTAAGGGCCTGTGCCATAAAAAATTTCTAAAATCAGTCTTACATAAAAAATATTTCTATTTGGAAGGCAATAATTAAGAAAACATGGCTTTAACTTCTAATTTTCAGGTAGATATTTGGGCCTTCGTAAAGTTTTATGACAAACTTAAGTGCCATTTTTAAAAAGAAGGATATTTTCTTCTTATTTCTTGGGTTCTTCTTGACAGAAATATATCAAACACTAAATATTGAATAGAAAACTATTAGAATGAGGAGTATAGATAGAAAAATTGAAATTTTCATCAGTTGAAAAATAAATGTGTGATATAAAATTAAGGAGGCTAGATCATTTGATTTATTACCAATACTTACCAGCTGTTTTTCCAGGTAGATTGACCAAACCACAGCATAATGACCCACTGTGAGAATAATGAACAAGAGTAATGCCAGCTCAGCATTGCTCATTTTTCTCACCCGCCTGTAGTAGAATACAGGCTGTCGCCAATCTGGAAGTCCATTGATCAGAATATCATCATACCTACAGTAGCAAATATAACAGTAGTTCATAGAGAGTTTAAAATAAAAACAAAAAATTTTATTTGTGCCTATATTTGAAATGAAGAGAAATGAATTTCTCCAAAATAGATAAGATTTATGAAGATTACCAGCATTACAATGTCTAATAAATTCAAAGCACTGTATGTAGCTCTTGTCACTGACAACCTTCACATTTTTTAATATACTGTGGATACCAGATCTTGTGTTTTTACAGTGCTCAATGATGTGACTGCTGAAATGACATCTAAACTAAAGGAGCTACATATTACCTGTCTACTACTGTCTGTAGTAAGGACCCCACAATAGATGTCAGCAACAAAAGGATCTCAATAAGAGAAAAATCAAGATAAGAGCTATTTTTTTTTTAACCATGAATTACATATTAATTGAATCAAATTCAGGATAAAATTTTCAATCAGTTCTTTTTTTCTTACCCCCATAAAATGGTGGTTCATGTATAAAGGTTGAAATATTTATACACATTATTTTATTAAGGCTTTTTAATGAGGTAAAACTTATAAAATAAGCACCTTTTAATTTTGTATTGCTCACACTCCTTTAGAAAACCAAAAAACACCCACGTTAGAAAGAGATATGGAAAAAACCAATGTTTATGTCAGATTTCTCAATAAAACTGTTTATTTGTAAACATTTAAGTGGCAATTTCCTCATTTTTGGCTTTTGCTGGAAGGGAAGAACACTAACATGCAAAAGCTTTCCTAGTAATGCATTTTAAATCAGCTTTCTTGGTTCTATCAGGCTAAAAACGTCACTTTAAAATAATATTTCAACTGAATTTAAATTTACCTGATAGTTACTGAGGCAAATATTTTTAAGGTTAAAAATAAGGGGTAACATTTATGACTATAAAACTCAAAATGGTCACACACGAACACTGTATGTTCAACACACACAACCTGTTAATCTTAATTGAACACAACTCATTAAATATTCTAATCACACTATTTCCAGAATTAAATCTTCACTGAAAGGCCTAATTTGGTGCAACACATTGACCAAAATATTTTAATTAAAAATATTCTGAGTTAGTCGCAGGCCTAATTACAGGAATAGAAATAGGGCCTATATTGTCAGGCAGGTCAGTAGAACTCAGTAGTAGGTTTTTCTCAAGTAAATTGACCGATCTAAGAATAATAGCGCAGCTGCTAAACTGCCAGTCTTGACATGTAAATCAATTTAAATGCAACAACTGCAGTAGCTACTTTGATAGTTATTAAATTGATACCTTGGAGATATGCTTAAAAAAAATAAAGCAGAGGATTCATTGCAGGCGACTTCTTTTTTCAATAGAAAAACATTGGTTATAAATGCAAAATATATTTTATTAGCAAACTAGAAAATCTGACTTTCTGATCAACTTAGATTATTAACAATATTATCAGATCAGAATAAGCAATTTTGAAAGCAAAGGACACTAATTAGTACTAAACCCTTAAAAGGCAAATTGTGTAATATACAAGAGTCTACAAATTAAAATATAGTTGTGTAATTACTGGGACAGGCAAAATTTAATGTTAAATATTCTCCTTTTCAATATTTATAGCAATTAATGAATATTAACATCAAGATTTATAACATGACTTCATAAAAAACTATCATTCCTGTCCTCAAAAATTTATGTTTAAATCTTTCTTGTAAAAAACTGGCTCATTAATTTAAAACTAGAAATGGATAAGTAAAAAGGCTTCAACTGGTATAACACAAAATTACAGCATTTGAATGAAGCCCAATGAATGTTAAATCCTATATCTATTTTAAATCCATATTCTACTTCAGATTTGTTGAGAAAAAGAAGGTGAATATAAAATCATTATTTTCAGCAAATCTCTCCCATGAAATAACTTAATGTAAAAACTATTATCTAAGAACATGGAGACAATTCTCTAATAGCACTACTAAGTATTAAATATGTTTTAGATCTAAACTGTATCCTGGAAGACAACATATTTGAACTCATATCGAAGAATCTCATATCAAACATTTTATCACCATCACTGCAAAAATGCTAAGCATCTGTTAATAGCTACTTTGTTCAACCCCATATATAAATTGTATTTAGTGAGCAACCAAATTCGAGATAGTGAAACCTCATGCACTGAATCCGTTAAACACAGATATTTACTAGGCTACGTCTGCCAATCTAAACAACAGTCTCCAAGGATTAAGCTTACAATCAATGCTCTATTGATTTTACTATCAATGAACATTATGGCTCACATGACTGGCCATTTTAAGGGAAGATAGCTTCTATTATAGTTCACTTTTTACAATATGTGCTATTAAAAGATAAATCATGGCTTTCCTAATGAAACATTGAGAAAACAAATACATTTCTTAAAATATACACAGATACTATTTTCATAAGCCATTTAAGAAAAAACATTGTGTTGACAACACATAAAATTTAAAGCATCACTTTACTATGCTTTTTCTGTATCTAAACATAACACCGCTAAAATGCTCTGTAATTGAGACTCATACAAATTGTTCTTAACTATTTGTTAAAACTAGATTAAGAATGTACAAATGTAAAAATGTGTTACAAGATATAAAGAAGTAAATGTAAATCTCTATGATACAAACATCACTAATGCAAAAAATCATGTGGAACTATCAAGGCGTTTTCTAGGAAATTAAAACATTAATTGATCAATTCCACACATCCAACAAATGGTCTAATGCGCACTTCACTTGATTTTCTTAAAATGTACATGATAAACATAAAATAATGGTTACATAATCATTAGAGAGTTCCATACATAATCTGCAATTAATTTATCAAATTTATTTAGTCTAATATCAATACTGGAAAACAAATTTAAAATTTTTTAAATTACCAGAAAAAAATTATGGAAATTAAAAATATTAGCATATTTTGAAATGTAAAATATCATATAATTAAAATAGAAAGTTTTTGTATTATAAAAATGAATATTTAGATAATTCTAGAATTTGCCTAAATTGTGAATTCACCATCATAGAAAGCTTGAATTATTAGTTTAAAACAATAATAACACAATTTCCACTTGGATCGCATTTTGAAACTTTGAGTTAAAATTAATTGTATAAAGATCATAAACAGGAGACAGATCTAAATTAATTGAGCTTGCTCTTTTTAAAGAAAATATATAAGCTGGCCAGTTAGCTCAGTTAATTAGAGAGCCACCTTGTAACCCCAAGGTCAAGGGTTTAGATCCCTGTACCAGCCAGCCACTCAAAAAAAAAAAATAAAAATAAAAATAAATATATATATTTATATATATATATATGTATATGCCAAAAATTGTGGTACACAGCACTTTGTGCATTGTACATAACAGATGTCTTATATCTCCTAATTGGGGAAGGTGATAAAATAGACTTCTTGTTCTCAGATCAATGTTTATTTTGACTCAAAAATGCCTGTAATCAAATTTGCAATAACTAAGTAATGAATTTGTAAAAGTTTAGCATATTAAGGCTGAGATAACCATACTTTTAACTGCATTTGTAATAAAACACAATTTTATTTCATAAACTAAAAAATACATTCAACTTTTATAAATATAGAAACATACAATAGCCAAAAAATAAGTTGCACAATTGGGTTAGCAAAAGACTACTGGTTAGAAATTTATATAATAAATTTTAAACAAAAGTAAATATGTTAATATTACTAAAACACAATCTAGTATATGTATGTAATGACTGGTACTCATTACTTTAGTTGAGCTAACACTCAGGGCTCTCATATAAAAATTTATGTTGAAAAAAACCAAAAAAAGAAGAAAGAACAAAAAAAAAAAAAACAAAAAAAAATTTATCTTGGGCTACCATTCCCCAAAATAAACAAGTTAGCTAAGAAGTTTAGAAAAGGCTGCTATGCTAGGCTTCCTTACACTAACTAGGAAAACCTGCTACAGACTATTTCCATGCTATAGTCTGTGCCTTTGAGGGGGAAGGCTTAAAAGCTTATTCCTAATTGCACTCCTAGGAATCTACTCAAGTGAAATAAAAATGTATGTCCACACGAAGACTTATAATGTTCATAGGAGCATTGCTCATCATAGCCAAAAAGGGGAAACAACCCCCATGTCCAACAACTGATGAACAGATAAACAAAAGTGGTATATATATCTATACAATGGAATACTATTCAGCAATAAAAAAAGAATAAACTACTGCTATATGATACAATATGGATGAATCTCAAAAACATTACGTTAATAAAAAGAAGCCAGATGCAAAAAACTATATATTACCTGATTCCCTTTGCATGAAATGTCCAGAAAAGACAAATTTATAGACATATAAAGTAGATCAGTGATTGCCTGGGGTTGGAGACCAGAGTGGGGACTGCCTATAAATGGGTTTGAAAGAATTTTTTTAAGTAATGGAAATGTTCTAAAACTGGATTGTGGTGATGGTTTCCAAACTCTAAATTTACTAAAATCATTAAATTCTACACTTAAACCAGGTGACTTTTATGGTATGCAAATTATACCTAAATAAGGCTGTTAAAAAATAAAATAAAACTTTCCTTTCCTTTTAAAAAAGAGTTACCCAGTTTGTTAACTATTTCATTGATATTCCCTTTTCCACCTAAATTTAAAGAATGCATCTGATTTCAGTGAAAAAACAATTTTATCTAAGGGAAGTAAATAGGAAACATCTCTATGACAATTTTCCAAACTGCAAATTACTGGAAGGTTACACATTTAAAAGCACTTATTCAATGAGTATTTATAATAAATAACCGTAATACCCAAAAGCAGAACTGTGCTCTTTTCTTTTCTTTTTTTTTCCTAAAAGAATTATACACATTAGGTAATTGTCTGAAGGGGTGTCTTTCTCCTATGTGTTTAAATACTCATAGGTCACCTGGCCTCAGGCGCGAGCTTTAGGGGAGTGATTCTCAGCTTGATTAGTTAAGACTTTTGCCTCAAGGAAAACCAGTTACCAAAGAGTTACTATGCCTCGGGGGTATAAATACTACAGCTGTTTGTGTAACTGTCAGATCCATTTTTTCTACCAACGAGGGAACAAATCCTAAACAGATTACATTAAATGAGACTATGTTACTGAAGAAACAATTTATACATAAAAAATGATTGTTCTGAAAAGACAGAAATAATTTCAGTAATTAAAAGATTTTTTTTTTACAAAGTTTTCTGACGTTTAAGAAAAACAAGAAACAAAAAGACAAAATGTGACACCAAAAAGGTTGGAAGACTAAATGAAACTATCTTTACAGACACATTGTTGATGTATGAAGCAAAACTAGGGGCTCACTGAGAGAAACCAACTAGAAAATATGCACAAAATGACCAATACTTCTTTCAACACAGTTATAGTACTCTTTCAACACTATGGATTATCTCAAACCAGAGGAATGTCTGCTATGGTGTCTGGACCAATGCCAGCCCTTGTTATAAAGCAAAGAACACTTCAAGAGAATATCCTGAATCCTTGCTTTACAATATGACAAACTGAGGTATTCAAATTAAAGAGTTAAGATGAGAACCAAGAGTGGTAGCTAACATTTTAGGATAATTCCAGATAATACATTTGAAGAAAGATTCAGAATGTCACGTAGCATAATTTTGGGGATTGTCTTTACGATGTATTAGTCCCCATAGAGAGATACAGATATTTAGGCTGTCCTTAGCTTAAATCTCAAACACCTACTTTTTGTTTTGATTTTAAAGGTAACCTTTCACAGTAGAGCAAGACTTTCAAATTTTGGACTGTGACCCATTAGAGAGTCTCATGAAATCACTTTAATGGAACACAACCAGCATTGTTTAGAAGAAAAAAAAAAAAAAAAAAAAGGCTAGTCTAGACTAGCCTAGAATTGAAAAACAGTCTGTTTCACAAGCAAAAAAAAAGTGTTTTGTGAAACTTTTGTTTCACTTGTGTGTTTGTGTCCCGAGGCATGATGCAAAATGTATTTCTTACTGTCGTCTGACTTAAAACACTTTAAAGCCCACATTAATAGTGTCTACATTCCATACATTCTGTAGAAGTAGAGAAAAGGGGCCTCTCTGCAATCTCCTCTTAAGTCACTGGCATTATAAACCACTATATTAATATATTACTACTCTTCTAAAAGGGGCACAGAGAAATCTTAGAGCAAGAGTCTGCCTCCTCCACTCTTGAAGCTTAACTCTAAAAGCAGAATCGGTGGAGCAGAGTAAGAAATGAGAAGAAGGCAAAAGAAATAGGAGAAAGAGGTAAATATTTCTCTTCCACCCCTATCTTCTACAGGCTTATACAAACTTATGTAATTGGGTTATTAGTTTGACAGTGAGAAAGGGTACTAAGCTGACTATCGTTAACAGGGGGAAAAAGTAAGGAAAAAAAGACCGCTAAGCCCACATAGGAGCTATTACTGATAGATCCAAAAGAATAGATATTTATTTGAAGTCAAGTAGTATTTCTCAGGGCGTAAAGACACATGTTAAAAATCTTATCTAATGAAGCAAGGACTTGCTAACATTATGACTCATGATCCTGAAGTCTGTAAGTATTGAATCAAGTATTGAATCAATAGAAATTAACTTTTCTCTAAACATACATTTTTAAAACACTGCATTTCTTGGAAAGAACAATAATAAAATACTAACTTATAATAAATAAAATGTTTAATAAGACTTAATTTTTTCCTTTATAAACTGTAGCATAAAACTATAACATCTTAATTGAAAAGCAGAAATGAACACTCACCTCTGCCTTCGTTCACCATCCTTTAAAACTTCATAAATGGCCACCAACTAAAATAGAAGCATTACTTTAAAATGAAATACTCTCAACTATAAGAAATCATGTAGGAGGGAGAAGGCACCATAACACACATGGAGAAAACCATATGTGCCTGTATATACAATAAACATAAAATCTTTTAATTATAAGTAACATTTCATGTTTTTGGTAGTACCTTAAGAGGTTAAAAAAATGCTTGATACCAGAATGAATCTTTGTGAAAGATGCAAAAGCAACAGTTATCTTAAAATGTGTTTTTTAAAAGTGAAAGCTGTAACTCAGACAAGAAAATTATGACAATTAAAAAACCCTCCAAGAATTTAGAGATGCTAATAATACAAAATGTTGGTAAAAACATATTATGTAAAAAATTGAATAAAAATATATACATTATATTTCTAAACCACAACCTCATTCTCAATGGAAATATTCTAAATATAAGTTAATATTTCTACCATAAACATATTTGTTAATACATTTGCCACAAAATATATATAATAGCATATTCCACTTACTTGTCTAAACTGAGTTTCTGCATTTTCATCTTTATTCTTGTCTGGATGTAAAGTTAGTGAAAGCTTACGATATGCTTTTCTGATGTCTGCAGATGAAGCATCCTGGAGGTGGTGGGGGAGGGGGGAAATACAAAGCAAACTTTGTCAGAAAAAGAAATTCCCAGAACCTTGTTAAGATCTGAGAAGACAGCCAACCAAGTGCAGGACCCCAGGCAATGTAATTTGAGCAATCAGTCTAACAACCAGGCTATGCAACTAGCCTGACCCACATGACTGAACAATTATTCAATCTAATTTGGCTCTCCTCTTAACTTTTCACTACCATACAGTCATTTAAAGAAGACAGTATTTGGCAAAACTTTTCAAACACTTGCCTTCCTAAATTTAACTAATAAATCTTTTTCAGTAATTAAGAGATCAAAAAGAAACAAATTAAAAATTAATACAACTGTGTGCCTTCAAAGAAGGTCTTTATTTATTTGAGAATCTTAAAGCCAATTTCTGAATCCCAGGCTTACCATATGTGGTTTCTTTAGAGTTATTTATGTTGAATTTGCCATCCAGCAACAATCTATGGAATCTCAATTTCACATATTAAAAAGTATGCCTATTTGGAGGCAGTTAAATTTGCATTTATCTAAAATAATTACAATTAGAAATAGTTATGTATATTCTGAAAAAATGCATATCAAATGTTTTTTTTAATACTTTAAAGGGTGCTTTCAATGTTGTCCAGTTTCCCCAGTCTGGTTAGGAGAAATAAATTTGCCCACTATTTACATATTAGTAATATAGTTTAAATATATTTAAGAGGTCACTATGGTTCAGTACTTCAGATTAAGTAGATGTTAAAATTACATCTTACGTAATCATGCATACATGGGTAAAATCAGAGAACATCATTCTACATGGCCAAGATAAAATGCATGACGATAACAAAGAACACACTGTCAAGTTGGGGTTTAACACTTTATCTCCCCTAAATTCAAAAGACATTCTAATAACATATTCATGTTGGGGCAAAATGATACTAAAGTTGTTTATATTAGATTTCATCTCTAGTTTGCTGGCTATTTGTCCAGTAAACTCCTAAAATTATGTTACTAAAAAGTTCAAATGACTAAAAAACCCAAACAACACAAAATCTGTATACCTGGGACTAAATAGTTGTTAATGAAATAGTATTGGAAAGAGACCAAAAAAAAAAAAAAAAAAAAGAAAGAGACAAACTAAGACTATAATTGGCCTGTCAAGCTTTGCTTTAAAAATCATTATTTTCATTACCAGTTTTTTTGGGCTTTTTGCTCCAGGCTAATATGCCACCCTAGGTATGAATATCTTTGAGATTTGTGGACAACTGAGGAACTTAATAAAATTAGCAGAGTAAGTTTTTCAGATAATATGGCTGTAATTCTCATTCTGATTTGCTTAAGGAAATTGATGTGTTCTCTACATTACACATTACTATAGGAAACGTGGTAGAAAAAGATGATTATTTAATGGAAATCTGTAATGAATCCTTTTGTTGAGCAAAGAGGGCAAGTGTCAAATGAATAACCATTCTCTAAGTGGGATTTTAATTTTAGATTTTATTAAATTGAGACTATATCATTGAGAAAATTATTCCAAAATTAGACTTCTTACAAAATAAGAGTGTATGTATTTTCTTCCATTACAAAATTAATACATGCTAATTATGGAGTATGTATGAATTACTTAAAAACAAAAATGACTGAGCCTCTGCTTCTTGACATTCTGACCCCAATCCTCCATTATTTTCCACACTGTGTACCCCAAATGTAAATGTGGCCAGATGGCTCTCATATTTCAACACTTCAGAAGCTCCCAAGGGCCTCCATCATTTGTGTTTTCCAATCTTTTTAGCCTTCTCTATGACCACCTTGGCACATCCTGCCAGTCCTCTAGATCATTGCACTTCAGGTTGCAGTTTGCCAACCTCAAGTTGTTTTTCACCCAGCTACAGATACAGACAGTTCTCTCCTGACTAAGGAACAGGCCTCTCACACTACACACAAACACCTGCCTCTTTTCCTCTTGAGAATCTACCCGGTAGAGTTATTTCATCAATAAGTTATTTCATCCACCTTAAGTGGATGCAGCTGAAAAATCTGGAGATTTTTCTGTCTACAAAGACATGTTCTGGACAAGATGTAACTCAAACTAGCTTATATACTTATTTTATTTTAAGTACTTAATAAATCTTATTTTATGCTCATAACAGATGCATGATGTAAGTACAGTTATTATCAGGCCCATTTTACTGATGAAGCAATTGAGGCAGAGAAACAATAAGTAACTTGCTCAAGTTGATACTGCTGGCACATAGATGAAAATAGAATTCAAACCCAGAAAAGGTTGCTTCAGAATTAGAACTCTCTATGTTAGCTGCTTAGCTTCAGATTTGGGCTAACTTCACAGGGAGCTCCAGCTTTGGGAAGGCAGTGAGAACAACTATTACATTCTTGTCGATCTGATAAATTACATGGAACAAGTCTACACAACTACAATATGAATATGCTCAATTGGAATTTTACACTTGATCTTAGCTAAAAGGCTGAGAACTGATCAACTGAAGTTTTAAAGGTAAAGATCCTGATATGTACTGGCTTCTCTAATGCATTTTACACCACAGTTCTATTAGAGACATAAATATTAGGACATTCATCTCCCCTATTCAGTGAATTAATTCTTTTTATCTCTTTGGCTTGTAGAGGAAATTTTTTGATAGGGCTAAGGGTGAACTGGCCACCTTTAGCACTTCTGACATCAGGGGTACTACTGGAAAAGAATCCTGACAAATGAATCCTTCTAAATGTGATATGGTTCTTTGGCAAACTAAATGTGAATTATGTTAACACTTGGATGATCTCTGAAAAGAAGAGATATATCATCACTCTTTAAAAAAAAAATCCTTAAAGTAATATGTGCTCATCAAAATTGACAATGAGATGGGATAACAGCAAAAACAACAGGGCAGAAAAATTCAAGGGTCCATCCCTCCACAGAAAGAGTGAAAAACCTGGCAAAAACTGTCAGAACCAACTTTATCTGAACTCTGGAAACCAATCAAAGTTTACAGCAATCAGGCAAGCACTTAATCAGTAAAAATGTTGATTCTCATTAAGGGTCTTGAAGATGCCAACCTAAGTTCTTGGCATGGGTTCCTGGTGCCAAAGGAAGCAGAGCTGACCTTATTCTCAAAGAACTGTGGTTGCTTATTTTGACCTGCCTTTTGGCTCCTTGACAGATAGTGTCAAGGGCTTGCCTTTATTTTGCCAAACTCAGCACTCTATCAGGGCAGAGAGGACATTTTCTGAAAACATTTAAAGGCAAATTTATTAGCTGGGGATGAATGGAGAAAGGGATAACAGTTGAAGCAAACAATGGATATATCAAAAAGCTTGGGAGGAAAGACTGTAGAGTGCGATGCTTTGGGAAATAAGAGCTTTGAAAAGCTCCCACATATTCCTTGGAAACTAGAAGGCCATATGCATGCCCAGGGCACAGCACATGCTCAGAAAGACCTGAGAAGGCTCCACATTCTCACCTCAGGATGACATCCAAGCTCTGCACAAGCAGAAAATGAAGGCTAAGAAAGAGTTGTAAACTACCAAAGTGAATGTCAAAGGCATACCCCAACATATATACAGAGCCCACTGATAAAGACTGGGGGAAATATATATATTTCTGGTTCCAAGTATTTAAGGGAATCTCTGCCAAATAATTAGCTGACCACTAAGTTCACAGAACAGAGATTCCAGTGGGCACACAGAGCAAAGAATTTATACTCTACAAGTTAGTTCAGAAAAGTCATTAGACAAATACCACCAACCACGAGTAGCAAAAAAACCCAAAAAACAAAAAACTGAAACTCTGGAGAAGTGGGAGAATCTAACTGCCACATTATGTATTAAAATAAGTTTAGTATTCAACAAAAAATGATGAAGCATGCCAAGAAAAAAGAAAGCATTGTCACACACAGAGAAAAAAGAAATTAATAGAAACTATCCCTGAGGAAGTCCAGAAATTGGACTTAATAGACAAAGGCTTAAAATAAATTATTAAAATCACTTAAGTATGCTCAAAGAACATGCACAAAGAAATAAAGGAAAGTATGAGAATGATGTCTCATCAAATTGAGAATATCAATGAAAGACAGAAATTCTATTTATTTTTTATTTTTTCTAATGTGAATCAATGACCAAAAAAAAAGGAAAGAAAAAGAAATAAAAAGAAATTTTAAAAAGGAACCAAATAAAAATTCTGGACTTGAAAAATACAATAATTGAAATGAAATTTCACTAGATGGGGCTCAATGGCAGATTTAAGCAAGCAGAAGAAAGAATCAATGAGCATTAAGACAGGTCAATTAAGATTACCTGACCTGGGGAACAGAAAGAAAACTGAATGAAGAAAAATGAACAGAGCCTAAGAGACCTGTGGAACACCATTAAGAGTATCAACATACAAATAATGAGAATCCAAGAGGGAAATAAGAAAAAGAAAGGGGAAAAAAGAATATTTGAAGGAAAAATTTACCAAAAACTTCCAAAATTTGATGAAAGACATGTATCTACACATCCAGTAATCTAAACAAACTTCAAGTAGGATAAAACCAAAGACAGCCACAACTAGAAACATTATACTTAAACTGCTGAATGACAAAGACAAAGAGAGAGAATCCTGAAAACAGCAATGAAGAAGCAACTTGTTCTATGCAAGGATCCTCAATAAAATTAACAGCTAATTTCTCATCAGAAAGTACAGAGGCCAGAAGGTAGTAGAATGGCATATTCAAAGAGCCAAAAAGAAATTTGTCAATCAAGGAACCTGTATCCAACAAAACTATTCCTCAAAAATGAAAAAGAAATTAAGATATCCCAGTTAAACAAAAAAGTAAGAGTTCATTGCTAGTATACATACTCTGTAAGAAATGCTACAGGGAGCCCCTTTCAGGCTGAAAGAATAAAAAAAACAAAACTACACAGCACAAAAAAATAAAGACACTGGTAAAGATATGCTATGGTCTGAATTTTTGTGTCCCTCCAAAATTCTTATGTTGGAATCTAATTCCCAATGTGGTGATATTAAGAGGCAGGGCCTTTGGGAGGTGATTGGGTCATGAGGGTTTCACCCTCATAAATGGGATTATTGCCATTATAAAAGAGGCCCCAGGGAGCTGTCCTTTTTTGCCTTAATGCCATGTGAGGACACACAGAAGGTGCCATCTATGAGGAATGGGCTCTCACCAAACACTGAGTCCGCTAGTGCCCTTCATCTTGAACTTTTCAGCCTCCAGAACTGTGAGCAACAGATTTTTGTTATTTATAAATTACCTAGAGTAAGGTATTTTGTTATAGCAACTTGAACAGACTAAGACAGATAACTATATAGATAAATGTAAAAGTCAACATTAATGTATTTTGGTTAAATTTTTTTCTATATGATTTAAAAAAACAACTACATAAAGCAATAATTATGAACCTATGTCTCAAATAAATAATATAATTCTATGTTTATGGCACATACGTGTAAACATGTAATCTGTGACAATAACAACATAAGGAGGAGGGAACAGCATTTGCTATAGAAGCAAGTTTTTTACACAATTGAAACCGAATTAGTATTAATCCAAATTAGATTACCACAAATTAAGATGTTAACTATAATCCTCAGGGCAAACACAAAGAAAATAAAGATCTACAGTAAAAGAAATGAAATACAAATCAAGTGGTACACTAGAAAAAAAAAAAAAAACCTAACACCAAAGAGGGAAATAATGGAGGAATTGAAAAACAAAGAAGATATACAAGGCGTCTTCAAAAAGTTCATGGAAAGATTCACATTATCTTTCAATTCCATTTTTCCATGAATTTTTGGAAGTACCCTTATAAGACATTACAGAAAATAAATATCAAAATAGCAAAAGTAAGTCCTTCCTTATCAATAATTACTTTGAAAGTAAATGAACTCAACTCTTCAATTAAAAGGCAGAGATTGGCAGAATGAATTAAAAACAAACATGATCCAACTATATGATATCTACATATCATATAGTAGGGACTCATTTTAGAACCAAAGACACAAATAGGTCAAAAGCGAATGGATGGAGAAGACATTCCTTGCAAACAGTAACCAAAAGACAGCTGAGATGGCTATACTAATATCACTCAAGTGAACTTTAAGACAAAAATTTTTGCAAGAGACAAAGGACATTAATGATAAAAATGGTCAATCCATCAAGAAGATATAACATATAAACAACTCCAAATATAAACATAGGCATCTAATAACAGAGCCCCAACATATACGAAGTGAAGATTTAACAGAATTGAAGGGAGAAATAGACAATTCCACAGCAATGGTTGGAAACTTCAACATTCCACTTTCAGTAACGACTAGAACAATCAGAAAGAACAGCACAGAAACAGAACACTTGAACACAGTGTAAACCAACTAGACACCTAACAGACATCTATAGAACATTCTATACAAGAATGGTAGAATACACATTTTTCTCAAACATACATGGAACATTCTACAACATAGACCATATGTTAGGCTACAAAATGTCTCAATAAATTCAAAAAAACTGAAATCATACCAAATATCTTCTCCAACCACAATGAAATAAAATCAAAGACAGAAGGAAAATTCACAAGTATGGGGAAAACACAATACACTCTTAAACAACTATCAAGAAATCAAAAAGTAAATTACAAAATTCTGTGATACGAATGAAAAGTAACATTATGTTGTCTCCCTATAAGGTAATTATATGTCTGTTGGAAGACTGTATTTGTCTGTTTCTGTTGCTTATAACAGAAATACCTGGAACTGGGTAATTCCTAAGAAAATGAAATTTATTGCTTACAGTTTGGGAGGCTGAGAAGTCCGAAGTCCATGACTGCTGGATCACATGGTTGTTCTATTTGTAGTTGTTTGAGAAACATCCATACTGTTTTCCATAATGGCTGTACTAATGTACAGTCCCATGCAAGCCCTCTATTATACCCTTTTGCAGGATAGATCTCTTTATCATTATACAATGACCTTCTTTCTATCTTTTTATAGTTTTTGGTCTAAAGTCTATTTTATCCAATATAAGAATAGCTACTCCTGCTGGTTTTCGGTGTCAATTTGTGTGGTATATCTTTTTCCATTCCTTTACTATTAGTCTGTGTGAGTCTAACTGGTGAAGTTAGTTTCTTGTAGGCAGCATATAGTTGGGCCTAATTTTTAATCCAGTCTATATCTTTTGAGTGGGGAATTCAGTCCATTTACATTGGTAAAGATGTATTTTCCTTCTCCTGGCATTTTATTGATTTTTTAATGGTTGTTTTATATATCTTTTGTTTCTTTCTTTCCCTTTTACTGTTTGTCTTGAGTGTCGGTTTTCTGTAGTAGCAAGATCTAGTTTCTTTCACTTCCTTGCTTGCATATCTGCTCTATCACTGGGTTGTATTCTTTCTTTTGTTTTCATGGTAGTGATTATAAGTTTCTGGATTCCAGATATACGACTCCCTTGAGGATTTCTTGTAGGGCTGTTCATGTGGTGGTGAACTCCCTCAATAAAAAAATATTTTTTTTCTTTAAATTTATTATTATTTTTTACATTCTACGATGTTGTTGCAGAGCAGTTGGGGGGAGGGGGAGAGGAGAAAGAGGAAGGAAATAGGGTGGGAGGAGTAGGAAAGGGGGGGCTTGGTCAACACCCATGGCCCCCCCATCTTTCCAGCAGGGGAGACTAAGGGGGTTCCAGTATTAGCTCAGTGGTCTTCACTGGGCTGGTTTTGGATATAAGAGGGGTGTGGCTGAGGCCATCAGCCCCCCCACTATCCCAGCTCAAGAGACCAGAGAACTTCCTGCAACAGCTGGGTGGTTGTCATTGGGCTGGTTGTGGATACCAGGGGCATGGCTGAGGCCGTTGGTTCCCTACTGCCCTGGCTCAGGAGCCCGGGGGGCTTCATGTGGTGGCACAGTGGTCATCACTGGGCTGGTTGGGTATGTTGGGGGGGTGTGGTTGAGGGCCTTGTCCCTCCCCCCCTCCAGGTTTGGGAGCCCATGCGGCTTCCAGTGCTTCTAGGTTTTATAGGTGTTCTTTGGTGGTGTTAGACTTTTACTAGTTAATATCAGACTTTGTCTCTGATGTGTGGATATTTTGTTTTTTTCTTTCAGCTCTGTGTTAGATCATTTGCTGTTCCCACCACTTAAACTCTAAACTGGAACTAATTTGTTGTCCTTTGCTTACTTTTAAAATGGGGGAACTTCTTGTGGGGACCAGTACTTGAGTCCTATAGTTGAGGTAAATTGCTGCTTTGTTGCTGATTCCCTGTGCAGGTTTTGTGCAGCTCAGGTTTTAATTGTTGACCTTGTATATACTTCCGGGTCTTGTGAGGTCTGGTACACCCGGGTTGTGTGGAAACTCTGGTCAGGGGCTGAGTCTTTTCAGCAAACGTGTGCTCAGCAGATCTATACTCCTGAACAGTCTCCACTGAGTGGACCTGTGCTGACTGGGGGGCAGACAGCTGTCCTTGCTGTGCTCAGTGTTCCCCTGGTAGGCCTTTCTCCCCCACGACCCATACTCCAAACACTTCCCATGAGATGGGCCGTGCACCGGTCCCTTGTGATGACTCACCGACCTCTGAGTGGCTCCTTTTTTCAGCTGCCTGTGATTCCTCACTCCTATGTGGGTCCACAGGAACCCTTTTTGTGGTCTTACTGGCCTGGGGGCCACCAAGGCCCTCTCCTCCCCTGCCGACTCCAAGTGACTTCATATGAAGAGCACAGCTGTGGCTTTTTCCAGCTCTTGCTCCATGTGTTCACCTGCTCAAGGCTTGAAACAGCTGGGGTTCGAAATGGTGGGAGCAATCCTATCTTTTCTCATCATGGCTTCTCCTGCTTTCATGAACTCAGTAGATCTCTCCTCCTCTTCCTCTGAGCTCTAATGGCCCCAGCTTGGCTGTCATTGCTTTTTAATAGTTGTAAATTGGTTGATTTGTGGGAGAGAGTGATGCTGGCGACTGTCTATTCTACCATCTTGACTGGAAGCTTCTCTAAATTTTTGTTTGTCTGGGAAATATACTATTTCCCCTTAATGACAGCTTGCTGGGTATAGTATTTTTGGCTACCAGTTTTTTCTTTTAGTGTTTTAAATATATCATCTGTTTCTCTTCTGGCCTGTAAGGTTTCTGTTGAGAAATCTGCTGTTAGTCTGATAGGGACTCCCTAAAAGGTGACTTGATGCTCTTCTTTGATGTTTTTAGGATTCTCCCTTTTTGACTTTTCACAGTTTGACTATAATGTGTCTCAGAGAGGAATTTTTTGGGTTGAATCTGTTTGGGCATCTTGACCCTCTTGGATCTGGAAGTCTGTATCTCTCCCAATATCAAGGAAGTTTTTTTGCTATTATTTCATTGAATAGGTTTTTAATACCTTTGCTATTCTCTTCCCGTTCTAGAATACCCACAATTTGGATATTTGTACACTTAAGGTTGTCTGACAGTTCTCTTTGATTTTCTTCATTTTTAATTTTTTTTTATTGGTTTGTCTGGTTTATTTAAAAGAGACTTGTTTTCAAGATCAGAAATTCGTTCTTCTGCTTGCTCCAGCCTGTTGCTAAAGCTCTTGGTTGTATTTTTTATTTTGTTGACTGAATCCTTCAGTTCCAAGAGTTCTACTACACTATTTTTTAGGGTACCTATTTCTTTGTAAAATTCCTCCTTTATATGCTGGACTGTTTTTCTCATTTCATTGTGTTGTCTACATGAGTCTTCTTGTATCTCATTGAGTCTCCTTAAGACTATTGCTCAGAATTCCTATTCAGTCTTTTCAAAGGTTTCCTGCTATTTGCTGTCTGGTGCCAGATAATTATCATATTCTGTTGGAGGTATCATATTTTCTTAGTTTTTTTCTTTTCGTATTTCTAGTATCCCAACATTAATGTCTGGGCATCTGGTGGAGCAGTTGCCTCTTCTATTACTCTCAAGTGACTTTTGAGGAGACAGAGTCCCTCATGTAGACATGTTTTATACTGACCATTGGGTAGGGTGTTTTAGTTTTGGTTTTGCGTAGATGTGGTAGTGTAGTCTCCATGTGGTGACTTGAACTGTATTTAACATCAGTTACCTGTGAGTGCCTCCATGGCCTTGGCACTGGGGTACTCAGTGGATCCTTGCTGAAGTGAGTGACATTGTGTTGGGTCATCAAGGTTGTGGATGAGATCCCAAGCTCTTGGGAGAAGTGCCTAGTCTCTCCTTGGCTGAGGTAAGTGACCCTTGGTGGACTTGTTGGCACATCAGCTAGTATCTCATGATCCTGATAGGTGCACTAGGCTGTACTGAAGATCCTCAGATTGAATGGATGACCTTTGGCAGGGTTTTCCTTTTCTCTTCCTTGGAGGCAGAGGCTCCTCTTAGGTCCTTGCCTCTCCTGTACTGTATTTGGTTATCCTGAGTTTTGTACACATCAGTAGCGTGTCCCTCCCTAGGCCAGTGCATTGCTGTGCAAGTAGTTCCCACCAAAGGCTGTGCAAGAGCAGGGGCAGCATAGTATCCCCTGTGGGTTGGAGCAGGACTGGGCTCACTCACCCCTTTCTGGTGGCTCTGCATGTGTCCCTCCCTGAGTCAATGCAGTAGCGTGGGCTCACCGCTGTTCTCACCAATGCAGTAGTTCTCACCGCTGGTTGTACAACCACAGAGGCAGCATAATTTCCCCTTTTGTGCTGCCTGGTAAAACCCTGGGTCTGAGTGAGGTGGAGCTGATGGTGCTCAGTCTGGGTGTCGGTGGGGAGTGGGACGGACTGCTATGCAGGGAGACAGGCAGCAGCAGAAGTGCTGTAGGGCTAGGTGTTGGCAGTGGTTACGGCAGGGGGTCAGGGCACAAGCAAGAGGAGGTGGACTACTGTTAGGAAGTGCTCACAGCCAAGCAGATTCTTTTTGCTGCAAGAGAAATTTCCCCTTGCGCTGATCCTGGTATCAGAGACATGGCAGCTGAAGCCATGTGCCTCTTTCTCCTCTCTATGCCACCATCCTGGCCTTTCTTGTTCCACAGGAACCTCACCAGCCTCCTGTTGCACTCCTATGCTCTCCCACTGATGCTCTCATCAATATTTAGCTACTTTTTGTTGTGGTCTTTTCAATAAGAGGAATGTGCCCCAGGCACCCCTACTCTGCCATTTTGCCTCCTTTTTCCTGATTTTGGACAAATTACCTACCCTCTCTAAAGTCGCAATTTTTCATCTGTAAAATGGAGATGATAATGCTACAACATCTAAAAACTGCTGTGATTTTAAAATGAGATATGTATGTGATGTGCTTTATTAGAGTGTCTAGCATATATGGCTAGTGCATAGGAGAGTAAAACAAATTTGGAGCTCTTTTTATTGATTAGATGATATTTATTGAGTACCTACTATGTGCAAGCACTGGGGATACGGTGGTGAACATGATAAACATAGCCCCTACCCCCATAAAGTTTTGTTATGTAAAAGCACTCAAAGTTCTGTCCTAGGTGATTCAAGAGATATTTCTTATTTTACTTTATATAAAGGATTGGCAAACTTTTTCTATAAAGGGCCAGATAGAAATATTTTAGGCTCTGTGGGCCAAACAGTCTTTGATGCAACTATTAAATTCTGCCTTTACAGTTTGAAAGCAGCCACAAACAATACATAAACGAATAAGTGTAACATTATTCCAATAAAATTGTATTTACAAAAACAAGTAACGGCTGGTTTTGGCCCATGGACTACAGTTTGCCGACCCCTGATTTATATCAATAAATTGCCAATAATCTAAAACTCATTGTATTTACACAGTGTCTCTGCACTGCAAATATAACACCCATATTTTTAGGTCTGCCAGGAGGTAGAAAAATATATGGCTAGTTAATCAAAACAAAAATCAGAAGACCTCGTTAAGGACCTGACCAAAGTAAGTACTTCTGAATAAAACTTCCTAGTGCCTTGAAAAAAACTCAGAAATATTAAATCCAAGGAAAGATCACATATTTGTCTACCAGATTCAGTAAAGAAGGAAGACTATAGTCATCCAAACTATATATTTAGGCACACAGATGAGAAAATCCAAAGTCTGGTTGACATTTGGGAACCTTAATTTGTGTAGTGTTACTAATTAAGACCAACTGCCTCAAAGTTAGTAATTTTTGACTGGGTCTTTGGGCCATTTTAGCTGCTAATATTACCAATAAAAACCTGAAGCTAAACTGTTAATAATGACTTTGCCCTCTTTACTCTGGCCTTTGCTTGTAAATGTACCAGTCAACACAGCCCACTACCCCAACTCATTCAAAAAAAGAAAACCAATCAAAAACCCAAACCAAACCAAACCAAAATTATATGCCTGAATACAAGTGCAATTACTACTAGAAGAACTAAATAATAGAGACATTTAAAGGAAGTTGTCTCTGGTCAGTGGATCAGGAAGACAGCGCAGGAAACTTGTATTGATCATAATATCTTCAGGACTAGGAGATTTTATACCAGATGGGTATAAAATTTAAAATAAGTTGAAAAAGAAAAATATTTTAAAAATAAATTTTAAAATAAAAAACAATTTTCCATAGCAAATAAAAATAATAAATACAATAAAGTAGTTACTTTATGATAAATTTTAAGTCTGAGTTTCTATGACCAACATGCTACAAAAGAAGCAGGAAGAGGCTTTGGATTCTTCTATTGTAGATCACTGTTAAAATCAATGGCCTTTGGAGAAATCTTTTGAAACTCACGTAAGATTTTAGCTTTAGTTGACTTTCTTAGCCTTAAACTATATATAGTAACCAATGATAGATTAGCCTATATCAAATCCTGGTTATTGATAAAGAACATTTTTTATTCTCTGAGAGTCAAGGTCAGTAAAATGATTTCTTGAAAAATCAGATAATAATTTCCTATGCAGTAAAAAAGGAATGTATTCTGCCCTCTTATTTTAATCTTGCACCTAAATAAATCTGAATTAATAACCTGATTATTTGATTTGGATACATCTCCATACCCCTCATAAGATTAAAAAGGTAAGCATTCTCCAAAAAGTAGATAAACAAAAGACTGCACCCTCAAGAGACAGCTGCTTCTGATATCTAATTACGAGGGAACTGAGTTGGCAGGAACATCAGATCAACTAATCACAAAACAAAATAATCATTTATGTAATCTGGTAACTAGATTAGTTATCTTAGACTATATTTTGCAACTGATTTATGTTGAAAAGGAGGGCTTTTTAACAAGTCAATGGTAGGGGGGAAAAGAGGGGGAGGAGGTACAGTGTTACATTAAAAAGATTTAAGAGACAGAACAGCCAAATGTAATGCATGGAAATTGTTTGGTCCCTGATACAAACAAAACCAGGATAAAAACATTTTTGAGACAACTGGAAACAGATAAATAAGAACTGTATGCTATATACTACTAAGAAATTATTATTGATTATTTCTGGTGGGATAATAGTACCGGTTATTTAAGAAAATGTCTTTAAAGAGATGCATAGTGAAACACTCAGCAGTATAAGGTCATAATGTCTGATATTCATTTAAAAATACTCCAGAAAAAAAGAATAATATAGCAAAATGTTGATAATTGTTAAATCTAACTGATGGGTATATGGGAATTCATTAAACCAATCTCTCTATCATTATGCATGTTTAAAATTTTTCATAACAAAAAGCCAAAAAAGAATAAATAGTAGTGAGCAATAAATAGTACAATATGTAGTTAACTATAAATGTATCATGATTGGCAATTTGAAATATATGTATTTAGTAAGTATTCTTGAAACAGAACAGATATGCCATAAGAGACAACCTAATAGTAGCCTACAATTTTTAGAAAAGAAAAAAAGGAGAAGGAAGGAGACAAAGAAGTAGTGAAGCAAAAGCTGTTATTTGATTTTGATTCCTCAGTAGAGAAATATAGGTTTTATTATCATCTGTAAGGATGAGAAGGTAACCACAGAAAAGCATATGTGAATTTTCAAATTAACAGGAAAAGAAATTTTACTAAGCCAACAAAAGCAAATAAAGAAAAATAACAAAAAAGTATAAATACTACAGACAAGATAAGAAAGAACAAAATCAAGTGTATTAGTTTCTCAGTAAATATAAACACATAATGAATTCCCTTATCAAAATATAACTGATCAACAAATTGGGTTAAAAATAAAACCCAAAGGACTGAAAAAAAGGTAAACAAAGAAGCAAACAAAAGAAAAGCAATAGTACTGATATTAATATCAGTAAGGGGAATTCAAGGTCAAAAGCAAATAAAAGGACAGAGTGGTAAAAGGTAATAATAAAAAGTCTACTCCACTGAAAAGTTAAAATAGTTATAAACCTTTATGTTCCAAACAACCTCAAATTCATCTACATAACAGTAAAAACTCCTAAGAATAAGAACTTGATAAAAACAATCATGATAGAAGACTTAAATATACCTTTTCCAGAATTTGACATATCAAGTAAATCAAAAATAAGCATAGCTATAAAGAAATTGAAGAATAATTAAAAAAAAACAACAACTTTGAGATGTTGAGATGAACTGGGTATGGAGTAGAGGCTGTAAGAATGTGAAGAAGCAGGCTAGGAAAGGTCTAGATGCTGGTAAAAGCTTAGAAGACAAGAAACCAGAGAAAGTTTGGAGTGTCTTAGAGACTGATTAAATACTCGTGACCATAATGCTGAAATATGGCGTGTAAAGATCATTCTGAGGAGATCTCAAATGTAAATGTGAAAGAGCTTATTGGAAACTGGGGCAACGATCACCCTTGCTATGAACTGGCAAGGAACTTGGCTGCATTCTGTTCAAGCCCCAAAGTTTTATGGAATGTAGAACTTAAAGATGATGAACCAGGGTATTTGACAGAAGAAATTTCTAAGCAGCAAAGCATTCAGGAAGCCACATGGTTATTTGCAACAACCTATGCTGAATTATGGCAGAAAAGGTATGATGTAAAGGCAGAATTTATAATTAAAAGGGAAACAGAGTGTAAAGATTTGGAAAATTCATAGCAGCTGGGCCCTGTCATAGAGAATGAGAGAGCATTTTCAGGAGAAAAGTTCAAAGGTGCAGTGGAAGGACTGGTTGCTAAAGACATTAGTATGGCTATGAGGCAGCCAGGTGCTAACAGCCAAAACATGGGAAAAAGGCCCCAAAGGCATTTCAGGAATCTTTGAGGCCACTTCTCCTATTACAGGCCCAGAGGCCTAGCTGCCAACTGCAAGCTGCTCCAGCTGCCTTGGCTGCCCCAGCTGTAGCTAAATTGGTTCCAGGTGTAGCTGGACCCACAGCTTTGGAAGATACAAGCCGGAAGCCTTGGTGGTATCCATGTGGTGTTAAGTCTCCCAGAATGCCATGACTGTGCCACCCAGATTTCAAAGGATGTAAGAAAAAGCTTGGGGGCCCAGGAAGAGATCTGTTATGGGGCAGAGTCACTTCATAGGGCCTTTACTAAAGCAATGCCAAGCAGAAATGTGAGGTTGGAGTTGTAGCAGAGAATCCCCACCAAGGCCATGCCTAGTGGAGCCATGAGAGTGGCACCACCATGGAGACCCCAGAATCATACAGCTACCAGCATGCAACACCAGCCTGGGAGAGTTACAGTATGGCTGGAAACCAGGAAAGCCACAGGGCTGGAGCTGCCCAAGGACTTGGGGACCCAGTCCACACCACTGTGCAGAGGATACCAAACATAGAGTTAAGGTACATGATTCGCCAGCTTTAAGATTCAATGACTACCCTGCTGGGTTTTGGACTTGTTTAGGACCTGTTACCCCTTTCTTTTGGCCTATTTTCCCTTTTTGAATGGGAATATGCACCCTATGTTTGACCCACCATTGTATACTGGAAGTAGATGACTTGTTTTGATTTCACAGATGGGACTTTGGATTTTGGGCTTTTGAGCTGAAATAAATTAAGACTCTAGGAACAGAATGGATGCATTTGTATGTGAAAAGGACACATGTTTGGGGGGCCCAGGGACAGAATGCTGTGGATAGGATGTCTCCCCAAAGTCATTGAGGCTTGGTTCCCACTGACATGTTAAGAAGGTGGGAAATCCTTTTGTGGTAGTTGAAAGGTGGGGGCCTTGAAGGGGTGATTAGATTGTGGGACCATGCCCTAGTAAATAGATTAATAATTTGATGGTTTAATGGTGGTCATGGGCATGGTTCTGAGGAGAGCGCATGAGGAGCTATCTTTCTCTTTGCTCTGCCATTCTCACCATGTGACATCCTGTGTTGCTGTAAAACCACCACCAAAGAAAGTTCTAGCTAGATGTGTTCTCTAGATTTTGAACTTCCCAGCCTCTGCAACTGTAAGCAATAAATTTCATTTTCTTACAAATCACCCAGTTCCAGGTATTTTGTTATGAGCAACAGAAATGGACTAATATAAGATACTTATATTTACATAGATACAAGCATACAAATAGATATATCACCAGCAGATCATACCAGACCTATCTTCAGGGATCATTAAAAAAATCAGAAATAAATTTGGTCACAAAGGAAGCCTTAATTCTAAAATGTAGAGATTTTACAGCCTACGTATTAAAATAATTAACAAATAAAATAACTATTGATGACCAAAATGATTTAAAAAAAAACAAACCAAAAACACACCTTGGCAACTTACAAATTTTTAAAAAACATTTTTTAAAGGCAGAAATAAAAGTTTAAATTTAAAATTGCTGAAAAATTAATGAAAAGGAAAATATTTCACACCAAAACCTATGAGAGTTAAAGTTCTATTTACAAGAAAATGTATGTAGCTTTAAACGCTATTATTAAGATAAAGTGAATGAATCAAGTGCCTAGCCTAAGAAAGTATAAAAAGAACAATAAAATATGCCAAACTAATGTAAGAAGGAACAGATGAACATAAATGCTGAAATTAATGAAATAGAAAAGGAAAAACACTAGTTCTTTTGAAAGATGAACAAAATAGATAATTCCCTAGCAAGCATGATTAAAATAAATATACCAGGCAGAGAATGGCTCACTAGTTACTTAAACCTCAGTTTACATATCTGGACAATGGTCACTTTATCTGCTTTACCTTCCTTTTCTCTGCTTACACCTACTGTACCTTCCGATAGCAGGGCCAAATGATCTTTCAAAAGCTCAGCCGAGACTAGTTCTAGATGTGACACAAGGAACATTTAAAATCTGTCATTCACCTAATACAGTTGTGTATTTATTCCCTTTCAGAGACAGATTGGCCTCTAATCCCAGCGTTCCAGTTCCGTTTACAGGGCTTTTTTCTGCTTCCAGACTATCTTGTTCTTGGCAGTCTCCTTCACATAGTCAAGAGCCCTGCCCTGGAATGTCAGCCTAGAAGACAGTCCCCAAGGCCCACAGCTGTATCTCTTAACCTCTTAACAGACTGCTATTGCTAAGCTGCTTAGCCCAATTTCCCACTGGCATGCTTCTATCCTTCAGGAAAAGTAAGAAAGATGGCTACAGTCATTGCAAATGTTGGTTTTAAATCCATGCCACACCCACAAAAAATGGATAGGGACAAATCCTGCAAAGAGAAAAAGCAAAAGCAGCAGAAGCCTGGCCTCTATCTGATTTCTGCCTTCCAAAACTTACAAAAGTACATCTTATTGGCCAAAGCTACATTACATCCAGAATACTTGCAAGTGAGACTGGGAAACACAGTTATTTGCTTTCCCTACTATATAGTACAGAAAAGCACACCGGCATGAAGGAATAAATGCTGAAACCATTGTTTTCACCACATAGAGGATTTTTTTTTGTATTGTCCTCCAATTTTAATAAACAAATTCTTACAGCATGTAAAAAGACTGATAAATTTGCAAAATAAAAGTACAAACCAGGAAGTGCAATGGAATGATATTGGGTGATTTTCTTTAGACCTATGAAATTAACTCTTTTTTTTAGGGTGAAATCTTTATCTCCATATAAATAGACATACAATGTTCCATTACAGTTTTCCTTTCTCTTCAAAAATTGTCTGGCGAATTTTTTCATTATTCATAGTATGGATTCTAAATCCCTTGAAGACAGAGACCAATTCCTTCAATTTATGTTTTTTAAAGTTTCCATCAGAAAGCATAAATAACAAATCTTGGAAACTGCCCCCAAATTTGCTACTTCCCTAATCTTTCTCTTCTAGGTAAACCACTCTCTATTCAACAGCCTAAGCCAAAAAATCTAACAGTAAACCTCATTTATTTCCTTTCCTCAAACTTCTTATATAATTCACCAGCAGTCCAAATGCTTCCAGGATCCTAGTCCAAATCACCCATATAGGACTCTATTCAAAGAATACCCTGCTTTAAATATCATGGCTTCTATAGTAGATAAAGTGGACATTCATTCCACCTTCTTCTAGTTTAACACTGTCCAAAAGAACTTTGTACAATGATGGAAATGTTCTGGATCTACACTGTCCAATACAGTAGCTGTTAGCCACATGTAGCTACTGAGTACTTGAAATGTGAGTAGCATGACTAAAAAATACATTTTAAAATTTTATTTAATTTTAATTCATTTAAATGTAAATAGCCACATGTGGCTAGTAGCTACTATATTAGACAATACATTTGTTTAGGGCTTTCCCATAATACAGAGGTCAGAAAGCAAAAAACTAGAAGTGATTTAGGTTTGGCCTATCAGACACACTCTGATATGGAAGGAAGAAATGCAGCAAAGACCACTTCTGATGGCAAATGAGGTTGTTGTCTTTTTTGTGACAGTGTTAGCAGAGGTCATAGTATTCAACCACTAGCTTTAGTGTCAAGTACTCCTTTGAGTGGAGCAGTTGTGGTTCTGGAGCTGGCAGCTGCTGCAGTAGTTAAGTGATCATGGTAGTTTCCTGATCATAATGACTTCCTAATTGTAGCAATCATAGTATGGCACAGGTAAGAGATAACAGATAAAAGTGTAGGGTAATCACAGGGTAGACAGAATTACAGTATTGCAAAAGAGTGACAACAAATTTTTCTTGGGTAACGTAGGGGGTTGGGAGAGACAAAATCAAGAGTCATTAAGAGATGTTATTAGTCAAATCATCACATTGTACACCCTGAATATACACTATTTTTGTTTGTCAATTTTACCTCAATAAAGCTGGAAAAAAAAAAAAACAAAGGAAAAATGTTATTAGAACTTCTGTTGATAAATTAGATTAGGGGGGAAGGTTATAAATCATAGATAACCTATGGGTGTCAAACTTGCACAAATAAGAATACTGGTATTGTCTGCAGAAATAGGAACACTGGAAGAACATCAGAAGGGCAGAAAACACCATGAGCTTGCCAAGTAGGAGGTGCCTTTGAAATAGTCAAGTGGAACTGTCAATTAAGGATCTAGATACACAGGTTTGAAGCTCAAAGAAGTGTGTGCTAGACATATAAATTTAGAAGCCATTGGTATATAAAGAAAAGTCAAATCCCAGGCATGAATGAGATTGCTTAAAGAAGAAAGTACAGAGTGGTAATATATCAAGGCTTTAATGAGCTTTGCAGAATGTTGATTATTTAATAGTAGAGAAGAGTTAAGTTGGCAAAGACGACTGAGGAGACAAAATCAGAAAGGTAGTTAGAATATGACAAGAGTGTGGTTTTATTCCAAGAATAAAAAATAGTCAGCGATATCAGTGCTGCTAATGTTAGGCAAAATGAGCACTGAAATGCATCCACTGGATCTGCTATTATGAAGATCATTGGCAACCTTGGGAAGAGCTCTTTCAGTAATGAGTGCAGATGCCAAACTAGAGTGGGGTAAAGAATGAGTGGGAAGTGAGAAAATGAAGACTTTCAAGAAATTTGGCTGCCGAAAGTTAGGAGATGTGTAGCTGAGAGAGGTCTTCTTCCCTCTAAAGAAACATATATATTTAAATACCGATGAGAAGGATACAGTTGAGAGAAGAATTTAAATATAGGTGTTAGAGAGCATCACTGACAGTATGTTTCCAGAACATACTGGTGGGGGCAGAGTGAGGGACAGAATCCAAAATATGGAAGAATAGCTGGCCTTGAAAGAGGGTACACCTCCAGCAGGAAGGAGAGGATAAATGTAGATCTAAGACTGTAGGTTGGTTGTGGGAAGCTGAAAGCAGCTGAGTGTAAATGTTATAAATCCTGACAATATATAAATGTCATGACCAATGAAAGATGAGAGTGGAATTCCTTATTTGAATCAACCAGAATGGGAGTACAAGTTGGTGGTAAGAGAATTCTTTTAGATTATTCATCAGAAGTGGTAGAAAGTTCATAGAAAGAGAAAAATGGATACACAGATGGAAGAAAGATAGGACTGGTAGAGATCCAATCAAGATGGCAGAATAGACGGTCCCCAGCATCACTCTCTCCCACAAATCAACCAAATTTACAACTATAAAAATGTAACATCAGCCAAGCCGGGGCAGCTGGAGCTCAGGGGAAGAGGAGGAGAGACCTACAGAATACATGAAGAAGGAGAACCACGATGAGAGAAAGAAAAAGCTGCTCTGAGCATTTCAGGCCGCGGCTGCTTTAAGGCTTGAGCTACTGAGTGCATGGAACAGGAGCCGGCAGAAGCCGCAGCTGTGCCCTTCAGATGGAGTTACTTGGAGGCGGTAGGAGGGAAGGGGCCTTGGTGGCTCCCAGGACAGCAAGACCACTATTAGGGTTCCCATGGACCCACGCAGGAGAGAGGAGCCAGAACAACTGAAAAAAGGGAAGCCATTCAGAGGCCGGTGAGAGGGACCAGGGCAGGGCCTGTCCCATGGGAAGGCCCAGATCAGAGATTCTACAGAACACAGATCCACCGGGTCTCTGCAGAGCCAGAAGTACCTATAAGATCAACCATTAAACCCTGAGCTGCACAAAAAGCCTTCCCTAGGGAAACAGCAGCAAAGTAGCAATTTAAACAACCACACAGCTCAAGTACTGGTTCCCACAGAAAGCTCCCCCATGTTAGAAGCAAAGGACAAAAAATTAGTTCCGGCCCAGGAACACCACCAGCACCCTGGGGCCTGCCTGGGAACCGGAGGCTCGGATATGGGGACCTGACCCTACTACCACTTCCAGGCAAACTGCACCAGTGCCTCGGCGCCAGCCTGGGGACCTGAAGCATGGAGAAGGGGACCGGACATCTATCCCACAACCAGGCACACTGAGCCAGCACCTTGGGGCTCACCCAGAGACCCGAGGTATGGAGTTGAGGACCAGACCATCCCCCCACAACCAGGCACACCATGCCAGCACCTTGGGGCCTGCCCAGGGACCTGAGGCAAGGAGAAGGGAATGGACCTCTCTCCCATAACCAGGCACACTGAGCCAGCGCTTCAGGGCCAACCCAAGTACCTGAGCCATGGAGAAGGGGAATGGACCTCTCTCCCACAACCAGGCACACCACGCCAGCACCTTGGGTGCCACCCAGGGAACCAGGGCATGGAGAAGGGGACAGGACCATCCTCCCACAACCAGGCACACCACGCCAGCACCTTGGGGCCTGCCCGGGGACCTGAGGCAAGCAGAAGGGGAACGGACCTCTCTTCCACAACCAAGCACACCATGCCAACACCTTGGGCCCCACCCAGGGACCCAGGGCATGGAGAATGGTACCGGACCACCCTCCCACAACCAGGCACACCATGCCAGTGACTCAGGGCCCGCCCACGGTCCCAGGGCATGTAGAAGGGGACCGGACCAACCTCCCACAACCAGGCACACCAAGTCAGTGCCTAGAGCCCCTCCCAGAGACGCAAGGCATGGAGCCAGGAACCAGACCCTCCTCCCACAACAAGGTACACTACGACAGTACCTCAGGGCCCACCCAGGGACCCAAGGCAAGGAGAAGGGGACTGGAACTCTCTCCCAAAACCATGGACACCATGCCAGCACCTCGGGGCCTGCGTGGGCCAGAGGCATGCAGAAGGGGACTGGCCCTCTCTCCCACAACCAGGTACACCAAGCCAGTGCCTCAGGTCCCGCTCAGTGACCTGAGGTATGGAGCCAGGGACTGGACCCTCCTCCCACAGCAGGCACAAAACGCCAGCACCTCAGGGCCCACCTGGGTACCCAAGGCATGGAGAAGGGGACCGGACCCTCCTCCCACAACCAGGCACATGGCCCCAGTGCGCCCGCCCAGGGACCAGGACATGGAGAAGGGGACTGGACCCCTCTCCCACAACTAAGCACATGGCGCCAGCGCCTTGGGGCCTGCCCAGGGATCAGAGGCATGGAGAGGGGACCAGACGCACCCCACAACCTAGCATACCACCAGTGCTAAGGAGCATACCAAAAACAGCACCTCTACGTGGGTGGCCCACCACAGCCACCACAATAAACATGGCTGCTGCAAAAGCGGCTAGACACCACAACCACCACGCAGATGGTCCACCAACCACTGGAGTGCATTCACACAAGAAGAGTCACCAGCAGAGACAAAGAAAAGAAGAGGATGTCTCTTTCCACAAAACCCATTTCAGAGTGACAGAAGAAGCATCTGCTCTATGATAATATCGGGGGACCCGATCACATCTCTCAGCATTGGACAGATCATCTAGGCAACAAGTTAACAGAGTAACCATTATTCTTTCAGAAGGAGAGAAGAAATCTAGGGCAATTAGAGGGGGGAGGGGGAGGGAATTGGGGATGGGGAGAGATTGGACAAGGGGCATGAAGAATAATTACGATTTGTAACAATATATATGCTAGTAATATTGATTTAATCAACAGATCTCAATGTTCAATCCCAAAAATATGTATAATCGATTTTGATTCAATAAATAATATAAATTTAAAAAATAAATAAATAAAATATTAAAAAAAAAAAAAAGAAAGATAGGACTGGTAAAACAATCTGTACCATTTGGCCTAGCTGTTCTTTAGAAGAAGATCTGGAGGATACAGTGATTAATTCTACATTTAACTTAACACTTTGTTTCCTATGTTAATGTTCGTCATATTCCAATTTGAGAAGTGACAAGTGAAAAATCAAAATCATATTAGAAAATCACTGAGTGAAATGACCACTAAATTCAAATTCCTTGCTTTTCTCTCTATGTAAGAATGTTACACAGAAATAGATAATACTTTTTGATCTATACATTTTATATCCAAATGGCCAATAAACATATGAAAAAGTATTCCATTTTAGTAATCACTGGCAAAAGCAAACTAAAGCCATAGTGAGATACTACTACATATCTTCCAGAATGGCCAAAAAAAAAAAGTTTAAAAAAAAATTCTTAACTAAAATAAAAATTTCCTTTTCATTTTTTTTTGGCAGTTAACAGGTACGGGGATCAAATCCTGGACCCTGATGTTACCAGCACCATGCTCTAACCAATTGAGCTAACCAGCCAGCCCCCTATAAAGATAAAGATTTTATTTTTATAAAAAAGATAATGAATACCAAGGATGTGGAGCAATTGCAACACAAATGCACTGCTGGAGGGAGTATAAACTAACACAACCATTTGAAAACTATTGGTAATGTCTACTAAAGCTGAACATATACATACCCTATAATCTAGCAGTTTCGTCCCTAGGTATATACCCAACAAACAAGCATACATATGCTCATCAAAAGACATATACAAGAATGTTCATAGAAGCACTGTTCATAATAGTCCCAAATCAGAAACAGCCTAAATATCCATAAAGAGTAGATGGATAAACTGAGGTACTGATATGGTTTGAATGTGTCCCCCCAAAACCATGTTTTAGAAACCTAATCCCCAATGCAAACAGTGGTGGGAGGTGGGGCCTAATGGGAGGTGTTCAGGTCATGAGGGCTCCACCTTTGAAAATGCATTAATGACAATTATAAAAGGGTTTCAGGCAGCAGTTCTATCTCTTGCCCTCTCACACTCTCTTGCCCTTCTGCATTCCACCATGGGATGATGCATGGCCCTCACCAGAGGCTGGCACCTTGATATTAGACTTCCCAGCCTCCAGAACTGTGAAAAATAAATTTCTTTTCTTTATAAATTACCCAGTCTGTGGTATTCTGTTACAGCAACATGAAACAGGCTAAGACAGGTACCTTCATACAATGGAATATATAGACAGCAATGAACATGAGTGAACAATTGCTCTATATGACAACATGGATAAAATTAATAAGCATAATGTTGAGAAAAAGAAGCCAAACAACCAGAGTATATACTATATAATTCTGTGGACATAATTTTTTTTTAAAAAGCTGAAACTAAGCTAAGGTATTAGAAGGTAGGATAATGGCTGTCCTTGGAGCAGGGGTAGGGGGAGTAACTGGGAGGGAGCACAAAGGGGCCTTCTTGAATACTTGGCAACATTCTATTTCTTGGCCTTGATGATTGTACAGATGGATTCACTTGTGAAAATTCATCCAACTGTATACTTATGATTTTTGCATTTTTCTAAATGTATGAACTTGTGCATTTCAATGAAAAGTTTACTTCAGAAAACTGTGTATCTCTTAAATTACTTTGGTGGATTTCATTCTTCAAATTAGCTCCTTACAAAAATGGCAACAATCCAACAGAAAATAAAAAAATACAATCTCAGCATTTAAGCAATCTTTCTTCTAAAGAAAACAAAATAAAAATATAAAAAATATTACATGCAAATTAAACAAATTCCTGCCAACCAGCTTCATTCCATAGGCTTATATGGTCTTCCTTCCTTTTCTTTAATATACATAAAACAAAAAAGGAGAGAAGCCTCATTTCTGGCTTTTCAAAAGATAAAACCATATAACATGATAAAGGCCTGCTTTATTCTTCCTCTTGTTCTATGGTTTTAGGAGGGCAACCAGAGAGATTTGCAATAATTTCTCTTCCCTGTTGCAGGGTAGGTCTAACTTACACATTTTAAGGAGCAAATCAGTAAGTAATAAAAAAATCAATATCAGAGTATAGACTTTGGTAATGCATATCTTTTCTATGAATTTTAGCAGCTACAGAAGCCAGGAATTTTATAAGACTTTTGTTTCTTCAGAGGGATTTTATTATGCAATAGCTGCTTATAGATTATTTCCTGATCATTATACTTCAGGAAGTGGATGACAGTTCTTATCTCTGAAAAAAATTTTTGAAATATTTTGCTTCAGCATATTTGTCATCCTTGACTTGCTGACCAAAATCTTAGTCAAATTATCTGTAATAATTCATAAGCCAACCTTTGCAGAAGTCACAAAAGAAACAAGGCAAATGCGTAATTAAATTCTAAATTCTACTTCATCTATGTTTCAAAGAATGAGTACATGGCCTGAATGGGTTGGAGATATTATGGCAATAGTTGAAATAGAGAATGATTGTGAAGGACAAAGAGGAAATGTCTCAGTGGTATGTGGACAGAAAGAACTTAACTAGCAGTTTGATGTGATCTGGGAAGCAAGGTAAAAAACATTTAGATGTGAGAGATTGAAGATTTTAGTAATGCTGGTTCCTGTGAGGGAAAAATAGGTAATAAAGGCTATTGCAATGAACAATGTAGGAATCAGTATATCAGGTATTACGAAGATGATTTAATGCAATGGTCACCAAACATTTTGGAGCATGCATTACCAATACGTGTATACTTCTTTATAAATATAACATTAGTACAACAGTACAAATATGAAATTGGAATGCAGATGGTTCCAGGAAAAATCTTAAAGAAGTTATGAAAATAGTATATAGTCAGTTAATTATCCTAGCTACATGATTATAAATCGACACATGACAGTTAACAGAAAAGTTAAATTAGTTTAATTTTGCTTCCATCCTACCAAAAAAATAAGCAATCACCTAAATCAATGTCCTTGAGTAAGAATAACTTAGAATACCATAGGATAAAATTACATGACATGGAAAGTTCGACTAAGAACACTTGTAGCACAGAACACTTATTTAAGCAAAAACTAAAGCAAATTTGAACAAAATCAACCCAGTTCTAAACACTGTTCATCATACAAAATAACACACAAACACACAACTAGATTAAAAGTATGCTATGTATATACAAGGGTACTTCAAAAACAACATGGAAGAATGAAATTACAGATAATATAAATCCTTCCATGAACTTTTTGAAGTACCCTTGTATTCCATAAAACTGCATTTCTCCCAATTACCAAGGTAACCCCAAAGGTTTAGAGGACTGGCTTATCTAGTTTGGTGTTAGAAAGCAATCACTTACTGAAGCATGGGTACTTCAAAATAGAACAGAATATAACTCTAAATGATTTAAAACCATCTATCAAATCAGTTAAAAGCATAGAATGAAAAGGAAACTGTACTCGAATGCATCCAGAAATTATTGCAACAATTCATTCCTGGTTCTAATATACATGTAACATGAAGAGAAAAATGCGAAGCTTCATTCTTAAACTGGTTAGGATTATTTCAATATCTTTTCTGTAATCTTACTTTCTCCTGTTTTTCATTTGTTTTGCAGTACACAGATAACTTTTTAATGTTGCTGGCAGTAATGCTAAAACCTGCAATGAAGCATTTCTATTGACTAATACTTCCTGTTATATTTAGAGTATTATACTCACTTTCAGTATTAGTACTATATACATCATCAACAGTATATTTAATCAGTGTTGGTAAAAAAAAAAAAAAAAAAACTAACCAAGTAGAAAAGGACTATGAAACTTCTATTATTTCTTTTTATAAACTAGTTTTTTTTATAATAAATTCTCCTGAAATGTCTAGTTAACAGATTTTTAGAAACTATATGTTGAAAGAATAATAAGCACAAGGAGATCTATAGCAGTTATTACAGTGCTTAATAAAAAATTTATTTTGACTAGTTTACAAAAATTATGTTTATAATACTAATACTGAAAGTGAGTAAAATACTCAAAATATAACAGGAAGTATTAGTCAATAAAAATACTTCTTTGCAGCTTTTGGCACTACTACCAGAAAGACCTAATGGTAATCTAAGCAAGCTTTAAATACTAGAAATGATACTACATAATGGCAACATACTGGCTAAAAAACAGAAAATGTAACCCAGAAACCTAAATAACTATAAAATGAAGGAATTTTTCCTCCACCAAATTAAAGACAGTTTTCAACTTCTGTGACTTTAGCAAATGAAAACTACATGCTTTATTTTGTTTCCCTTTAAAAGAAAGGTTTAACATGTAAAATTACCTTGACATATAAACCGTTCCTTCATAAGGAAAGTGCTTCAGAAAAATGGAAAATATCAGTTTCCTTTTGTCAAGAGATTCCAAGTTACGATTTAATTTGAAACTTAACTATAACTGTTTTAAATGAATTTATTTCATGAGTAACTACCACTACAAGATTACCATTTATAGATCTTTGTAGCAGCATAACAGTTTTTAGTTTGGAGTTTTCCTACCCCTCAGAAACAGACCACATCTTTTCAAGCTATCTTCATTACACAATTGAAAGTTAATTTAATGGAATTATATTCATTTAGAAGGTATTAATAATAAAAGAAAAACGTTTGAACATTTATGAGACGATTCTGAAACGTGTTCCCTTCTTACTAGAGTCTGAAAAACTTAATTAGATAAGGAAAATAAAGCAACACATGGTTTTCTCGGAGTTGTTACTACTGAGGTGATTAGCAAGCAAATTATGCTGCAAATTTAGCTAACTCTTTATACATCCTGAAATAAATTTATTCCATATTTGCTTAGCCAAAAAGAAAATCAACCATTGCTAAAATTATTATTAAATGTGATTATAAAAAGTTACTGGCAACTACTCTGTTTCAGTGAACTTTTCATCTCAACAGAGAATAAGAATTTTATTTAAGAAACTAAAAAAAAGTAAAAACGCTGCAACCATTTTTTTGTACTTCTCATATGATTCTCCAGTTAGACATTCCTTTTCAGGATAAAACAATTATCATCTCATGTCAATTCTAAACCAAATATTATCCAAGGTTTCCTTCTAATATTTTGAGTCCTAAAAAATAGGCAATAGCACATACTCATTGAAATATTTTACGAGACATCAACCCTAGGTAATGGTATACAAGCAGAAAGGTAAGAAAACTTATTTTGTTTCAAGTTTTCTTGTTATTCTAAAAGAAATAGACACTAAAATCAACAGTGTACTGAGAACATTAACATCATTTTACTCCTAATAAAAATGACAATTTCCCTTCAATATATAGTGATAATGTACTCTTTGACTATAAAAGAAAAACATTTCTGATGAGACTAAGTATATTTACTACTTAAAGAACATATATATTCTTTAAAAGAATATTTTACATAAAAATCCCTATAACTTTTAATTTTTTTAAAAATTGGGGAAGATTCTACTTACATATTGGCATAATAATGAACAATATAATGGTCACATTTAATTATGATGCAATATTAATTTTAAGCACTGATTTTCTATTAATAAAATGCCTTTTACTAACTTGTTCAATATACAAGCTAATTCTAAATGTAAACAGGAATATTACTTAATACCAGTCTAAAGGCTGCAACACAAAATAATAGGGTAATGGTTTATTTAACAAAAACTTAAAATTTGCATAAATCTTGAAACCTAAAAGTCTCCCATGTACATAGAAATTTCTACTAACAAATTTTACTAAGAAAGTTCTAGTGGCATACATATTGCTAGGTGTCTACTTATTGTATGTTAATTTATTGTACTTTCTCAATTGGCTAGAAGAGAGGAGCTCAATGCTCTCACCATGAAGAAATTGTCTATTTTTGCGATGATAGATATCTACTTACCCAGATTTCATATCTTGCATTGTATTGTATTGCAATACAATTCTGTACCCCATAAATAAGTACAATTGATATGTGCTAATTAAAAAATAAAATAATTTTACTGAGAAAAATCATAACATTCAGTTCGATGAAAAGCAACTACATTTAGATTTCTAAAACCTACATTATAATGTATACCCAGTGTAAATGCGAAAAATATCATATTTTTCATTTTAACAATACTTACAATCACTTTGAGACTATCATTTTGGAAACCTAAGTTAAAGCTCCTCTCAACTAGCTTAACATTAACATGTTCTTCCTCTGACAACTGCCTTACTGATAGAGTACTAAGTGACTTAATGTTATGTAGATTTTTAATTAGATTCCAGTTCAAAAATGTGTGTGTCTGTGTACATATATATATACATATATACATACATTTTATATATATATGTGTGTGGTATGTGTGTTTGCAATCGAGTATCCTACTAGAAGTTGGAATACTAATGTTCTCAAGAACTCAAATATTGAATGATAATAGGCATATCAATTAACAATATAGATGATTTTGTTTAATTATGAGGGCATTATCAATTTTAAAAACCTAATTTCTTGTAAATAAAAGGTTTTTAATAACTTGTTAGATATGTAAGCTCATTTTAATACTAGATAAAAACGTCTAACAGTTTAACACACTTTTTTCAACAAATATTAATAATGAAATAGAAATTTAAGATACATAGTTATACATTTAATACATTTTTTCAAATTATTAGTGGATTTAGAGAATTAATTTCTCTAATTATAACTGATATAAATTCATCTTTAAATACCATTTAAAAAAATTCATTCTGGATTCAATATATTATGTAAAATAAAATAAGGTACGCATTTGGAAAGATACAGCAAATGTTCTCCCTTAGAAAGTACTGAGGCTCCATCTAGAGGCTTTTCCCCCTATTACTGTCATTTGCAATATAAGTAATATCACCTAGAAATGTGAATAATATTAAAATGTCAGATTTTCTTTGTACTTACCCTTTTGTTACTTATAATGAGTTCTTGCCCTAACCTTCTTAGGGTAGCTCTAGCTCCATCACTGCCATCAAGTGGTAAAAGAGTAAAACTGAACTTTAAAAAAAAAGGAAGAAAGCAAAGAAAGACAGGAAAAGAAGGAAATTTATGTATTCTTTACCACTTACTCCCTTTTTTTAGTTTAAGAAATGGGTTTGTGTTTTTTTCCTGTGCCATTTACTGTACTAGTCAATTATGGAAAAAATAAAGTTGCCATTTGTTCCTCTTGTCTTTAAATCTGAAACTTCTGGGCATTTTTATATTTGTGAGGTATATAAACATTTTGAATTAAAACTTTAAATGATGCATTTTATTATAAGTACAGTTCTTGAATTACTTCACTGATAGGGATAGCAGTGAGAAACAAAGAATTACTTAAGATTAATGGATTTTACAGTATGCTATAACTGTTAGGTTCTATCTTACATATTAATATAGGAAATATAATAAATTTACCATAAAAATAACAGTGCCATTAGACAAAAAGTACTAGTTAACAGTGGTTTGAAAGCTAGCAAACGGAGTAATAATTAAGAGGACACAAGAGGGATCTATTGTCAAGAGTGCTCCTTAAAGATATGTGAGTATACAAAGATGTGCATAAATTTTTATTTTCAAACAATTCTTATTTCTAGAATTCTTTGCAATAACTTCAATCATATACATTTTGCCAAGCCCCATTTATAGAAAAGTTTCTTTTCAAATTATTTCTGGTTATTTTAAAGAAAGCACAAAAGTAATAAGGGCTCCTCCATTCACTTAACCTTATCATTCATATTATCATTGTCAAAGTCCAGGGTGCTAACTATTTACACAACGGGGGTGCTAATACTCTTGCTGTCATCTTTATTTCTTTTCCTCCATTTTCCTACCTGTTTTTACTCCTGGAACCTAAATTGAACATATTATGTTGTATCTTCTTTTAATCAGTGTATATAAAATATTCCATTTTGCTTCATAAACTTAATAAATGTTTATATTGTTACATTCGGTAATGTTTATAGTTCCATTGAATTAATTTAGTGCATTCTACTTAACCATTCATTTTGATCTCTGCAATCGTTTTGTACTGTATCAACTTGGCAGCTAAACATATTTCACATGTTTACCAGCTTCTCTATCACCATTGCCTTTATTTATGCCCTAATCTTTTTTTTTACAGTTATCCAGTCTCTTTATACTTTGCTTTCTATTAGTTATACAACTAATACATGAATACATAAATATATATACTCTTCCTCAGAGCTCTATTCCACCAACAGAAGTAATTATCAGTTTGGTACATATACTTCTAGTCTCTTGTTTAAATGCGTTACTTTAAAAAAAAATAAAAATAAAAAAATAAATGCGTTACTTTCATATACAAGCGTACTTCAAAAAGTTCATGGAAAAACAGAATTAAAAGATAATATTAATCTTTCCATGAACTTTTTGAAGACCTCTCATTATGTGTACATATAAAAATGCTCCACTTCATATTATAGCATCATTCAGCAAAAAGTACTTTCCTTGTATTAAAGCAGAATTCATAATTTATTGCCTGCTTCTGTCCAATCACATATTTATTTGCTGGGCTCTATTGCAATATTCATTTTCATACAAGATATGCTACCAAGGATTTGGCTTATTATTGGAAATATGTAATTGGGAATGCCATTGTATAAAACATACATTATTTTAACACGAAAAATACATAAGTAGAGACCTTGAAACTAAAACTATGAGAATTAAAAGTTTAACCAAAATCTTTCCATATAAGTATTAAAATATTAATCAGAATAATCAAGGAATGAGGGTTTTTTTCCCCCTTTTTGGTACATTTATATATTTTGAACAGTTCTGCTAAGTATAATTTACAAACCACAAATGCCACCTGTTTCCAGTGTACAGTGATTTCTGAATAAATTTATAGGGTTGTGCAACATTACCAAAATCCAGTTTTAGAATATTTCCATCAATCCAAAAAAACTCCTTGTAGATTTGCCTTGCCTAGACATTTCATACAAATGAAATGGATATGGTTTTTCTGATATATATTTAAATATCAGAGTTAGCAACAAAAAGAAAAAAAAATCATTATTTTTTTGCAAAAAGGTTTTGCTGTTGAAATTCTTTATAAAAGTTATTAGCATGCTTTGCTCATTTGGTAAGTGCAGTATGAATATAACTGAACTCCTTTTCCTTCTTTCCTTTTCATCCTTCTTTCCCTTGAATCATCACATGATTCAGCAAATTCTATTTCTAGGTATATACCTAAAAAGAATTTAAATCAGGGATTTAAACAGATACTTGTACATCATGGTTCATACTTGTACACCACTGTTCATAGCCAAAGGTAAAAGCAACCCAAATGCCCATCAACAGATAAATGGGTAAACAAAGTGTGTGTGTGTGTGTGTGTGTGTGGTGAAATTTTTTTGCATCAAAATAAACTTGTACTAATTTGTTACAACATGTCTGAATAGAATCTAGTTTGAGGCACTAAAAGGGATAAGACATTAGTCGGAAAGGAACCCCTATCAGAGCAACACGAATTCTACTAAAATTGAAGAACAAACATCAAATTTATGGGGAAGCTTGGGTGGAAGAATGGTAAAATCATTGATGCTTTACAAAGAGTTTATAGGGACAATGTTCCAAAGAAATCAGCAGTTTACAAATGGATAACTCGTTTTAAGAAGGGACAAGATGATGTAGAAGATGAAGCCCACAGCAGCAGACCATCTACATCAATTTATGAGGAAAAAATTAATCTTGTTTGTGCTCTAATTGAAGAGGACCGATGATTAACAGAAGAAACATTAGCCAACACCGCAGACATCTCAATTGCTTCAGTTTACACAATTCTGACTGAAAAATTAGAGTTGAACAAAACTGTTCACTCAATGAGTGCCAAAACTGTTGCGCCCAGATCAGCTGCAGACAAGAGCTTTCGATGGAAATTTTCAACAAGGGGCATCAGGATCCTGAAGCATTTCTTTGAAGAATTGTAACAGGAGATGAAACATGGCTTTACCAGTATGATCCACAAAACAAAGCACAATCAAAGCCATGACTACCAAGAGGTGCAAGTGGTCTAGTCAAAGCAGAAGCAGACCAGTCAAGAACAAAGGTCATGGCAACAGTTTTTTGGCAAGCTCAAGGCATTTGCTTGTTGACTTTCTGGAGGGCCAAAGAACGATAACATCTGCTTATTAGGAAAGTATTCTGAGAATACTTTAGCCAGAGCTTAAGCAGAGAAAGTGCTCAAGAAAGCTTTACCACAGTGTCCTTCTCCACCTCATTTCTCTCATCAAACAAGGGCAGTTTTGTGAGAGTTTCCATGGGAAATCATCAGGAATCCTCCTTACAGTCCTGATTTGGTTCCTGCTGACTTCTTTTTATTTCCTAATCTTAAAAAATCTTTAAAGGGCACCTATTTTTCTTCAGTTAACAATGTAAAACAGACTGCATTAACATGGTTAAGTTCCGAAGACCCTCAGTTCTTTAGGGATAGACTAAATGGCTAGTATCACTGCTTACAAATTGTCTTGTGTGGGGCACTGAATAAGCAAGCTGATAAAGTCCTTGCTATTCCAGGGGAGCCAGCAAGGCTGGCATCCCTTTTGCCTACTTCCCCCTTCTCCCTCCATTTGAGGTCTGACCTTTGATTGAACCCAGGACCCTGGAAGCTTGGTAAATGAGAAACTTATGTTTTTATTTTGTTGATAAGTAGTTAGTTATGAATCTTCAAGCATGGTGGCAGCTGAAAATGTTCTATAAATAGCTTGGTACCAGGTATAATTGATTTAATCAGTACAATTTCTTATTTTCACTAGCTTATAAAAAGAAACTAAAAATAAACTAGAATGCCTTGCAGGTCAGCAGCCTGCAAGTTACTCTTGATCCCATAAAATAAATCATGTCTTTCTTCATTTCCCACTGTCTCCCCTCAGGATACTGGTTGACTACAGTCTTGAACTTGACAGAGCTTATGTTGACAAATAAATTTTACATGCTTTATTTTTATCTTTTAATTCAATTTTTCCATGAACTTTTGGAAGTCCCCTCATACAATAGATATTATTCAGCCATAAAAAGGATTGAAGTATTGATACTACACACTACAACATGGAGGAACATTGAAAACATTATGCTAAGTGAAATAAGCCAGATACAAAAGGACAAATATTATATAATTTCACTTATGTGAAATATCTAGAACAGACAAATTCATAGAGATAGAAAGTAAATTAGAGGTTACCAGGGGCAGAGGGAAGGGAGAAAAGGGGAGTTAATGCTTAATGGGTACAGAGTTTCAGTTTTGAGTGATGGAAAAAATGTGCAAATAGATGGTGGTGATGGTTATACATTTTGAACGTACTTACTAATTGTACATTGTTTAAAGTGGCAATTTTTTTTGTTATACATTTTACCACAATTTTTTAAAAAAGCCAAAGTCCTTATAATTTATCCTTCAAAGTCCTTAAAATGGCCTACAAAGTCACTGAGACCTGATATCTCATTATCTCTCTGAATTCATCTCCAACCCCTTTTTCCTCTGGCTTTTCTCACACTCATGCCTTCTTGATATTCCTTGAACATACTGGGCACAGTCCTGCCCAAAGCCTTTGCATTTGCTGATCCCTGTGGCTGAAATGGTCTTCCCCCCTTATCTTCATGGCTCACCTCCTCCTTTCTTCAGGTCTTTGCTCAAAATACCACCCTCTCAGTGAGAATTTCCCTAACCACTTTATCTACAACTGCTATTTCTTCCCCAACACTTCCTATCTTTCTCCTTTGCTGTATTTTTCTCCATAGAATTTTAATTACCTGGTAGAGTAGATATTTCACTTACTTATTGTAATTCTCTTCCATTAGAATGCAAACCTTACAAGGGCAGGAATTTTGTCTGTTTTGTTCAATGTTGTGTCCCTAAAATAGTGCCAGGCACATAGTATGCAATCAATAAATTGATTAAATCAATTGTTGAATAAATAGTAAATTATTCTAAATACCAATATAAGACTACTGATCAATTATTAAGGCTTGTCACTTTTAAACTTTCTTCAAAATTGAACAGGACTCTATTTTTACTCTAAAGTCTATTCTACTGATCTAGGATGCAATAAAGCCTGCTATTTTAATACTTTTCTTTTTTTTTTTTTGCTATGTTTAGTTTAGCATTGAAAATCATTCTTATTGTTCCTGCACATTTTAAAATTGTTACTGTTTCTCTATTCATTTTAACAGATAAGAAAAGTAAAATATTGAAGAAGATCATATAATAATTGAATGGTAAAACAAGGCTTCCAGTTTCCAATGCAATTTCCTCTCTAGAAACTTTTTCTTCATTTACTTGTTTTAAAATAATATGGTTTAAACTCATACAGAAATTAGAATAGTGGTTCCCTGATTTAATTCTGTATTTCATGAAGAACAATCAGTTGGTTGAAAGACATTTCAGTTTTGTTCAAGTGACTAAATTACACTCTGCTTGCTCTTAGGAACTTATTTCTTTCTGATTCTTCCTGATTACCACAGGGAAAGAGAAGAAATAACAACATATAGGCAGGTAAAAGTCAATTTTAGCAACAGACACATCTATATGTCTCAATAACTATAGCTATTAAAGAAACTATTATCTAAAAATCCGCTTTGCATAATTGTCAACATTGTTATGCATAATGGGAAGTGCTATTGAGTAGTGCAGTCTATGCTTCACTTCTAAGTACTCAGTGGGTTCAATCACATTATTTTATTTCTGTCTTTTGATATTTTTGAGTCTATATTTTGTGTGTGCCTCTAGCAAACAGCATATATCTGGGTTTCATCATTTATTTTTCCATTTGGTCAATTTTTGTCTTTAACTAGATAATTTTATCCAGATACATTTAATGTGTTTATTGATACTTCTGTGTTTATTTCTACCTATTTATTTTATCCTGGCCTTTTTGTTTCTATTTCTTTCCCTTCCTCTCTTGCTTTTTTTTCCCCAATGAGTGTTTTTGTTTTTGAACCCTTTATTAGTACATACTTTTCTACCCCTACTTCCATTTGTTTGGAAGGCACATGATCTATCTATTCTTTTAGTGGCTACTCTAGTTAATTTTAAATGCATATTAAATTTAACAAAGTCTGAAGTTAATTAATATCTTTACCTTCCTCCTGAAAAATATAAGAACCTTAGAATATCTGATCTCTGACCATTCTCTTCAAACTTATATAATGCTGTTACCCAACATTTTAGTTTTATACTATTCCACCTCTTCACAAATTAGATATTTCTCTTATAAAATTAGATATTTCTCTTATACTGCCAATGTTTGGTTAGGATTTACCTACATATTTATTATTATGTTCACTCACTACTACATCTTGCATCTCAAATTTTCCATCTGATAATGATTTTCCTTCTCCCTGAAGTCTAGCCTTTGGTATTTCTTTCATAAAGTGTCTGTTTTTTATTAACTCTGCTTTTGTTGTTCATCAGGAAATCTCTTTATTGGACCCTCTGTCTTGAAACATAGTTTCACTTGGTATGGAATTCTAGAATTCTAGTTTTAAGGTTATTTTCCTCAGTGCCCTGAAGACAACACACTCTCTTCTCCATTGTTGCTAGGAAGAAGTCTTTTATCAATCTGCCATTCCTCTGTAGATGATCTGTCTTTTCTCTTTGGCTGCTTTCATAAATTTCTCTCTCTCCTACATTTTTATTATGATGTTTCTGTTGATGATTCATTTAGTTTCTTGAAAGTACTGATATTGTTCAATAATTCTCGAAAAAATCTCAGACACTATGTCTTTCAATATTGCCTCTTCATTCTCTCTATTATAACCTTCTGGAACTCCATAAGATAAGATATGTCTCTTATCTCTCACATTTTCCATATCTCAATCTCTCTCATGTTTGCATCTCTTTGTCTTCCTGGAAAGAATTTAATATCATTTTCTCTGATCTTTCTGTCAGTTCACTTACTCTCTCTTCAGCTGAGTCTAATTTGCTGTCTAGTCTATATTTTGTTTAAAAGAACTTTTTACTTTGAAATAATTTTATACTTACAAGAAAACTGCAAAAATAGTACAAAGAGTCTCCATATACTCTTGCCTCAGCTTTCCCTCAAGTTAACTATACTACAATTATTGAAATCGAGATATTAGCATGAATGCAATACTATCATCTATAGACCTTATTCAAATTTTGCTAGCTATCACACTAGCATACTTTTTCTGGTCCAAGATCACACACAGAATTTAGTTTTCATATCTCTAGACACTTCCAATTTCTTAACAGTTGCTTCAGTCTTTTTGTGTTTCCTGATCTTGACACTTCTGAAGGGTACTAGTTGAGTTATTTTGCAGAATGTCTGATATTTTGGGTTTGCCGATGTTTTCTCATGATTAAATTGAGGTTATGCTTTTTTTGAGGGGGGAAAGATCGCCATATAGGTGATATTGTACTTTTCTCTGTGCATCATATCAGGGGTAAATGATGTTATGTGTTCTTACTGGTAATATTAACATCGATCACTTGGTTCAAGTAGCACTTGCCAAGTTTCTCCACTATAATGTTACAATTTTTCCCCATATAATTAATAAGTATTTTGTGGAAAGAGACTTTCTGAGTATACTTTTGCCAACTAATTTGAGCATCTATTGATAATTCTTATTTGTAACAATTATTACTAAGGTGTTTACCTAGTGGTGACTTTCTATTTCCATCATTCCTTTTACATTTGTTAATTGGATTCTACTGTTAAGAAGAGCTGTGCCTTCTCCCCCATTTGTTTACTCAGTTATTTATTTATATCTATATAGATTCACTGGTACTTATTTTATCCCACAGGTTAAAATTCCTTACTACTACTACTTATTCTGTTGTTCAACTTCTCACAGATTTGGCCATTAGGAGATCTTTCAAATTGGCTCCTGAATTCTTTTGCCATGTCCTACCCTTATTTTTTTTTTTTTTATATTTTAAATATTTTTTATAGTCTTATTAAAATATAATTTATATACCATACAATCCACACATTTTAAGTGTACAATTCAATGATTTTTAATAAATGTATCCAGTTGTGCCACCTTTACCACAATCCCGTTTTAGAATATTTCCATCACTCCAAAAGTTCCCTAATGTCCTTTGCAGTTAATCCCTGTTCCAACACCCAACCTCAGGCAAACATGGATTTACTTTTTCTGTCTTTAGTTTTAACTTTTCCTAGAAATCTCATATAAATAGAATTATACAATATACAATCTTATGTGTCTGGCTTCTTACCATAATGTTTTTAAGGTTCATACATGTTGTTACATGTATCAGTTATTCTTTATTCTTTATTTATTCACTTATTTATATTGTTGAGCTGTACTCCAACCTTAGCACATTTTAAGCACTACCTTACTTTCTTACATCACAGTGTTCTAGGTTCATCTTCTATTTTTCCTGTCCTAGCTCTAGAATCAACCATTTTTCCAGGTAGCTGTATTTATTCATTGAGTGTTTATTTCAATTCCCTTTTTCATATCTCAAAGTACTAACTGGTCCTTTTCCAAATCTGTTTGTACGTTCTTTAAAGGGTATTAGTTAGGAAAAAGGCTAAGCCCCTATAACAAAGAGATCCTAAAATACAGTGACTTAAATAAGATAGAAGGTTGTTTCCTTCTCATATAATAGTCTAGAAATAAGCAGTGCAGCATTGGAGAGGCAATTCAGCACATATTTAATCTCTCTGTCCAAATTCTGCTGACTTGAGTTTTCGACTAACAGTACACAAGAAAGAGAAATAGGCAGAGGGGAATACACAGGCATTCCTTCTTCAGGCAAAACCCAGGGGTGTCACACAACTTCTGTTCTCAACTCACTGCCAAAACCTCATCAGAGGCCACACCAACCTTCAAGAGAAGTTAGTAAATGAACTTTCCAGCTTGACAGCCATATATCCATACAAGTTAAAACAGTTTGTTACTTTCTAAAATAATTGAAAGTTTAAAAAATAATTTAGTGGCAAGTTTCCAAAAGGATCGATCCATCACATACAATACCATCCTTTATTGATAAATGTATGATATTTGAATGGTTTTATATTACACCAATAATTAAAGTTCAATTAGAAAAAGTTTCCAGAATTTTCACTCAGCCATTTGCTACCTAAATTTATCAGTATCTTTTCCTCTCTACAAATTACTTTCTTCAAAATAAAAGGATAAACAAGTAAAAGAATATACAAGGAGCTCAATAAAAGTAGATTACCATAAAAACTAAGATACATTTATTAAGCAGTATATTAGTATCATTGCAATCTCACGACTACCTTATATACCTTATCTTAAAGCTGAGAAAACTAAGGTTTAGAGAGCTTATGTTACTTACCCAAGATCATAGAATTAGTAAGTATTAGAGTGATTCAATTCTGAACTTTTAGCCACTATGCCTTAAAATGAACATTTTCCTCACACTTTAAGTTCTCTAAATTTAGAATGCATCTTAAAATTGTTGGCATATTACAATTGCTGTTGTAGCAATACTAAATGACAATAGTGAGGCAGCTGTCATTCCCTGTGTGTGCACAAAACTTGCAGAATCTGGGTTGGAGGAAAATCCTAGAGACAATCCTGGAATACTCTTTAACTCCTAGGAACCTAAGAACCCGAAGATAGGGTGAGGGTCTTAGAACTTTCCAAAATGGCTATCAAAAGTACGTTAATTTGACATAATTGCAAAGCTGGAGATTCTTTTTAGAAATGCCACACAGAGAAAGACTCCATGTGGAAAAACTGAACATCAATGACTGAGTCAAAAAATGATTCAAGAGAGTTGGACTTGGAATGTAAAGAACGTTAGCAATTCCTTAACCAGCTCACTTCACATTTATTTTCATTTTCAGGTATGTACAAGAGTTATAAATAATGCAATCTGTCTTATTAATTTGGATAGAGTTCTTTTGATATATATAAAAATTCCAAATGGTAAAAAGCTTTGGCAGTATGTTTTCCTTTTAAGTAGTATATAAAATAATGATGCAACATGCTATGATAGCAAAAAGTGTTTATTATATAATTCACTAGAAGACACCTTATTATTGTGCTTCAAATATAACATCAATGAAATCATGCTCCCTTTTCACACCCCATCTTCTGACCAGAAGCTTATGCATTACGTAGGATAAAAATCTGATGATTAACCTATATCACAGCATTGGCACTTTTCCAATTTTTTCAGATTCATGAAGTGTAATGTTTTTCTACTGAGTTTCCAATTTACTCAGTTCCTGACTTTTTTATATCTTAACCTATATATAATTCATAAAGCTGGGAGTAACAACTAAAATATGTTAGACATTTAAATTATTTTCTTAAGTTAATATTTCTACCATAAAGATTTTTAACAATATCATTTATTTTTATTAGTATTTGTCACTACTCAGAATTTTGGTGTTTCTAAATTTTCTTGATTGGACAATTTATTACAGTGTTAAAAATAATGTAATTCAAAGTTATATCAATATAATTTTGTACGGGTTGAGTATTTCTTATCAGAAATGCTTGGGACCAGAAAGAAGTGTTTCAAATTTTGGATTTTGGAATATTTGCATTATACTTACCAGTTGCACATCCCTAATCAAAAAAATCCAAAATCCCAAATGCTCCAACAACCATTTGGTCTGACTGTCATGTCAGCACTCAAAAAATTTTGGATTCTCGGAGATGTCGGATTTCAGACTTTCAGATTAGGGAGGCTCAACCTGTACTACCAAACAACAATGGAATGAACACCACGAATTAGGTAGATTCTCTCTTTCTTAAAGTGAAATTATCTAATAAATTAATACTCTCATTTTCCTCTTTTACTAAGTTGTTTATAGGTCAGTAGAAGAAAACAAAAAATTCCACATTTCTTAATAGGTATTAAAATATGACTTATTTTTAAAAAGGAAGAATGAAGAAATAGCACCGGAACCAGAAAGCAAATAGAAGCAGGAAATTCTCAGTTACAAGATAGGCTAATAAACATTTTTAAATAAAGGATTTGAAATTTATCAAGAGGGGAGAAAGTACTTGTAATCCTGTTCAAATATTTGCTCCCGTCCTTCCATAATGAATGTTTTCCTTTGTAGATCTTGACAAACTCCCTCCCATGTCAGTATCTCTATCTAAAGCTGACAGATCAAAGATTTATTTACAAATGTGAACCACAATCGAATATGGAGTTGGTTTGATTTATGCTGTGGTACTGCCACAAATATACACCTGAAATTATTTTCTCAGGCATAGTTAGTATGTTCACTGATTATGGTAGAAAGAAAAGATAAAATTATCAGCCAAAGAGTTTAGAATCTTGTTCTAAATATTTTTAGATTTTTTTCCTAATCATACACTAATTTTTCTATATTTCAAATCTCTCAAATACATTTTACGTTATATTAAAGCTTTGCAAAATAGCTTCTCAACTTTCCCCCCAACTTTATTGGTATTCTAACTGTATAGAATAACTGCAGCATATTAAAAGAAAACGTGACTAAATATGTCATATAAACAGGAGATTTAAATACGAAAAAAAAATGCAGTTCTCAGAAAAGTTTTCAGGAATTGGATTCTACAATTTAAGCTCACCCTCTTCCCATTTTTCCTTTCTCTTCTTTATTTTATATACAACTGCATAAAATTAAGAACTGCATTCTGTTGTAGTGGTCCACTGATATGGAGTCTGAACTAGTCTTTGTTTTGCTCTCAAGGAGACTTTTGTAAAATATAATATAAAAGAATTACTAGAAGAATAAAATTAAACACAAAGATATAAAACATAATCCCACATTTTGTTATTATTAGATTGAATAGGCATAAAATTACCGTTAAATTGTTATAAAAATTTCTGAATGCTTACTCTCAATTTCTGTATTTATCTCATTGCAAACAAGTAATAAACAATTTACAAACCAGCACCCAATCAACAGACTACACTTTGAGTAGCACTATCCAAGAAAGAAACCAAGAAAAAAGATTACACAAAAAATACTAATTAGAAATTAGTGGTTAAAACTTTACTCAAGTGCTAAATATTCTATAAATTTTCTGTTTAAGAGTATGCATTTAAATCTAAAATAAATACATTAATATAACTTTCTTCTTAAAATTAAGAAGCAGCTTTATCACATTTGAAGGCAAGTGCAGAATTTGAATGATGTTTGAGCATGCAACTAACTTAAATGAGAATAAAAATTGGGCCTTGAAAATAAAAGAAACAGTACAAGTTAAACTAATCTAACCTGTCTGCCTATTTTGCCTCAAGAGTAACACTGGTTGTTAAATGAGTCCTGTAAATAATATTGCTGATATATCTCATGTTCTACACCAAGAACCTGGAAATAGGGTAATTTCAGGATGAAAATGGAAAACAGAACTAGAGTACCTAAATATGATGATATATTCCAGTAAAAAGTCTTTGCTTCAAAAGAATGAAAGGTGACAGGCCCTTCAAAATATGCCAGCATTTTTCAAATCAGCTTCCAACTTCCTTTACAACTTTATAAACTACATATTTAACTGAAGTAAACTAATATTAAAAACCGGCAATTCATGAAATAAGCCTTAAGGAAGTAATAATTCCAGAAATGAAATTAGTATATGCGGAGGTTTCAAGATGGCGGCGGCTGCAGCGGCTGGCGCGGAGTAGCTGAGGTGGAAAAGGTGGCCACTAGGCCTCAGGCAGCCGGGAAGCTTGTGGACCTTCCTCTGGCCATCTCTTAAGGGAGGACTGCTGCTGCTGGCCGGTCGTGGGGGCTCAACGCCACTTTGCCCCCGGCAGGAGAGGCTGCCTCATTTACAGGCAACAGCTTTGAATTGTGGAGCAGGAAAAGAACTAATTCTTAGCTGCAAAAGCAAGTCTTGAAACAGGAACACGGCGCCAGGGCTGCTGTGGATGCAGCCAGGATCCCGGAGGCTGGGGCCGCACTGAAGGCGGCCAGCTGCCCTATTCAGGATTCGAGGTTTCAGGCCGGCATTAAAGAAGATTCCTGGGAGCGCCCAAGCGGCGCCGCGACTGAACAGCCCGAGGCAGCAGCGCCGAGAACACGGAAGGCAACAAACCAGAGACAGAGCGAGCGCCCGACCTGGCACAGCACTGTGAGTGATCCCTGGCACAGCTCTGTTCGGGGGGTGGATGCCCACGCGGCTCCCGCCTGCACCACCAGGCCACTCACTGCCCCGGTGCTGCCTCCATTTTCCCAGGTGCGGGCAGCTCCGCCCTGCTAGGCCATCACTGAGCCCATTTGCTTGGCCTGGCGCGGGGCTTTCCGGACCCTGCGGGCCGGCCTCCTCTCCCACTCCCTCCGCGGTTCTCTGGCGGGGCTGGGGGTGTGGGGCGTCCCGACCAGTGTTGGGAGGGCTAGGAAGTACGGGCGGGCCGACTGTCACTCCACCACACCCTGGACTCCGGCCCCGGTAAACTTCCTGTTACTGGGAGGCAGATACCATCTCTGCGACCACCAGTTTGGAAAAAAGCCTAACGAATTTCTGGTTGGGAATAGTGTGGTAGGAGAGTTCCCAGGTCCGCTTGAACCTGCCGGAGAGCAGGCTGCAGGCGGGCACTAGACTCGGTTTATACCGGGGGGATACAAAGGTGAACAAGACCCGAGAAAGATCTACACAGTGCTACAAAGGCACCCAGAGAGACCGGTCGTCTGTGCCTAGCAGAAACCTGGTAGACTTCCTGGGCGAGGCGGTGCTGAGCAGGGTCTTGAAGGCCCAGCTGATAGACGAGGGGTGCAGAAGACACACCCCAGCCCAGCACAGTGTGCACAGAGGGGGGAGACGTGCGGCCAGGGAGGCGGAGACTCGACAGAAACCACACACCCTGTGGGGTCGCCACTGCACGATCTAACAGCCTGGGCCAGAGCACACGGAACGGGGAGAAGTCCTGTACAGAAAGTGAAAGCTCAACAGAGATCACACTCCCTGTGGTACGTGATCCACCAGCCCAGCAGAGTACAAGCTGACCAGAAAGGTGGATCCCCGGAGAAGCCCAAGACCCGAGGCAACCACACACACAAGACACTAGAGGCCAACTGAGCAGTCACGGCGGGAGCCATACCAAATTGGCAACCACAGCAACATCCTAGTTAGTCATCAGTCTCAAACCGGTGGACTGTGAAACCCCCTGCCACAATGAATAAACACCAAAAAAAAGACACCAGAAATACAAAAAATCAAGAAAGTACACCACCAAAAGTTAATAAATCTCATACTCTAGATCCTATAGAACAAGAAGCCCTTGAAATAACTGACAAGGAATTTCGAGTGATAATTCTAAGGAAACTGAATGAGATACAAGAAAACTCAGCTAGACATCATGATGAAATGAGGAAAAGTATACAAGATCTGAAAGAGGAAATATACAAGGAAATCAATGTCCTGAAAAAAAATGTAGCAGAACTTGCTGAACTGAAGAAGTTATTCAGCGAAATAAAAAACACAACGGAGAGTTTAACCAGCAGGCTTGTCGAAGTTGAAGAGAGAACTTCTGAACTTGAAGATGGGCTGTTTGAAATAACACAAGCAGACAAAAAGAAAGAAAAAAGAATCAAGGATATGGAAGAAAATCTGAGAGAGATATCAGACAACCTCAAGCGCTCAAATATCTGAGTCATGGGTATTCCAGAAGGGGAGGAAAAAGGAGATTCCATTGAAAACATATTCAACAAAATAGTGGCAGAAAACTTCCCAGGTATAGGAAAAATCACAGATCTTCAGATCCAGGAAGCTCTACAATCTCCAAACGTATTCAACCCAAAAAGGCCTACTCCAAGACATGTCATAGTCAAATTGGCAAAACTCAGAGACAAAGAGAGAATCTTAAAAGCTGTAAGAGAGAAGCGTCAAATCACCTATAAGGGAGCCCCAATCAGGTTAACA